>NC_137802.1:58464369-59064369 GCF_963383645.1 Muscardinus avellanarius
TGAAAAAGTCTACATTTTCAGCGTTAAAGACTCAGAGCTGTTCTCTGGAGCAAAACAGCCGCCAACTGGACTTTCTTTAAAAGCCCATCGTGGTTGTGCAGAGCTGCCAAAGGACATGGGCGGCTCCACACTCGATCCAGCTGTGTGAACAGTCCACTTGGCCAAGTGCCTAGGTCTTATCGCACGTTTTTAACATGGCTCTGGCTCACTTTAAGGAAGCCTGGTACTTTACTCCGCAGGAAATTATTGTAGTCGATGGAAATTCATATGACCGGAGGCGGTCCTGTAATTAAGTTCTTTGTGTAGTTTTTTTGTTGTTTTTTGCGGGTCTGGGGTATTCGACCTCCGAGCTATACACCCTACCCTATTTTTTATTCTTTATTTTGAAACGGTCTCACTAAATTGCAGAGGGCCTAAGTAGCTGACGCAGTCAGCGAATCCCGATCCTCAGGTCTCAGCCTCCCGAATGCTGGGATTACAATTTACACCACGCCTTTGTTTAGTATTTTTAGCATTTAATTTTTTTAAATTCAGTACCTTTTCACTGTCCCATATCAGAAGGTATTCAACATAAAGGGCTTCAGCTGGGCTAGGAACCTACCCTCTGGTGATATGGAGTCTTCTCCCCATGAGGGGCCTCTTAAATTTTAGCGAGAAAAAAAAACACCTGAAGAAGCCAGCCTGTGGTGGCGCCCGCCTGTAATCCCTGTAGGTGCAAAGCTGGAACGGGAGGATCGCAGGTTGGAGGACAGCCTCGGCAAGTAGACTCTCAGCCACCCACTCGGGCCCTGTTTCAAAATAAAATAGGGCTGGGGGCGGAGCTTCGGAGTAGAATGCCTCTAGGTTCGTCTCTGGTGCCAAAATAACCCTGAAGCCAGGAGTAATTGGAAAGCTGAGACAGGAGGATCAAGGGTTTAAGACTAGTCTCAGCAATTTAGCAAGACTGTTTCAAAATGAATAAAATGGGGCTGGGGTCTAGCTCAGAGGTGGAACAGCTCTGGGTTAAATTCCCAGTACCAAAACGAGAAGGACCGGCGTGGTGGTACCCGCTTGTAATCCAGCATTCGGGAGGCTGAGACAGGAGGATCCGGGTTCGTGGCCAGCCTCAGCTACTTAGGCCCTCTGCAACTAGTCAGTGAGACCCTGTTTCAAAATAAAGAATAAAAAATAGGGCTGGGAGTGTAGCTCAGAGGTAGAACACCCCTGGGTTCCATTCCTAGCACCACACACACACACACACACACACACACACACACACACAAAAAAAAAAAAAAACCCTAGGAATATTACTTAAAGCCTGACGTGGTGGCGCACGCTTATAATCCCAGCATTCGGGAGGCTGAGACCAGAGGATCGCCGCTTGCGGACAGCCTCAGCTACTTAGTGAGGCCCTCTGCAACTCAGTGAGACCCGGTTTCAAAATAAAAGAATAAAAATTAGGGCAGGGGGTGTAGCGCGGAGGTCGAATGCCCCTGGGCTCCACCCCCAGACCCGCAAGGAAAACAAAAGGAGTATTCAAATACGGTTTATGATCCAGTGGGGGGCAGGGCCTATGATTATGCATTTCTAACACGTTCTCGAGAGCCGCACTTCAGATAGCCAGGGTATTTTTTTCACTAGAGAAATCCTCTGCTAGAGCCAGGCGTGATGGCGATGGCGCAGGCTTGTAATCAGCATTTGGGAGGCGGAGACGGGAGGATCACAGTTCACAGCCAGCTTCAGCTATGTGGTGAAGCTCTTTGCAACTCAGTGAGACCCTGTTTCAAAATAAAGAATGCAAGCCGGGCGTGGTGGTGCACGCTTGTAAACCCCGCGCTTGGGAGGCTGAGACAGGACGATTGCACAGGTTCGAAGCCAGCCTCAGCTACTTGGTGAGGCTCTCGGCAACTTAGTGAGACCCTGTTTCCAAATAAAGTATAAAATAGGTCTGGTAGTACAGCCCGGAGGTAGAAAGCCCCTGGGTTCCACCCCCAGTACCACCATAAATAAATAAGAAAGAATACAAAATAGCTAGGCGTGGTGGCGCACACTTGTATTCCCAGTACTTGGGAGGCTGCGACAGGAGGATCACACCATCACACCAAGCCAGGAGAGGCTTTTAATGGAAAAAAGAGGTTTTCTTGGAAGAGGTTATATGTGAGTTAGGAAAAGAATAAGACTCAAAGGCAAGAGGTGTTACAGGACAAGGAGAATCAGAACCAGTGCTGCCGGAGCTTCGTGTGCAAGAGTGCTCTGTGTGCGCACCATTTGCTGTGCCACAGTTCTCAGCACAGTCTAGCCGGCAAAACATCTGAAGCGTGGAGACTTGCGGTGGCGGGGGCAGATGACAGTACCAGAAGCAGGCTTCCGCCGGAGGGCCCGCCTCGCCACCCAGAGCACCAAGAGAAGTCGCCACGGCTTCGTTTACTTCTGGTGTGCTGTGCCAAAGAGTTGGCAAAGAGAACCCTAGGGAATTTGGAAAGGCTCCTTTGGAAGGAAAAATTGACAGACGGTGTTTACAGTTTTGATTTTTTTTTTTTTTCTTCCATCAGAACAAATGGCAGATGTTTTCTTCTGGTTCCTAAGCTAGTGTGCCATGTCTGGGCAGCCGGGAGGGGTGGTGCATTCTTATAATCCCAGTAGTTGGGAGGCCGAGACTGGAGGATCTCCAGTTCGCAGCCAGCCTCAGAAAGTTAGTGAGGCCTTCTGCAACTTAGTGAGACCCTGTTTCAAAATAAAAAATAAAATAGGGTTGGGGGTGTAGCTCAGAGGTAGAATGATCCTGAGTTCAACCGCAATACCCCTCTCTCCACACACAAATGCTTTTATTCAAAGGTAATAAAACGTGAGTATACACAGCCAAGAGTGAGCCCGTAAGCAAGTGCATCCCATGCCAGGTCAGCGCCAAGCTCGGGGTTACTTTTCTCTGTTGCTTTTCTCATCCTTTAAGTCATGTAACGACTTCAGTGTTTGATAACTGAGGATTGGCAATCCACACAAGACAGTTATACAGCCATGAAAGGCTGTTCTAAGCTGGGTGTGGTGGTATACACCTATAATCCCAGCTACTCAGGAGACTCCATCAAGAGGAGCACAAGTTTGAAGTCAGCCTGGTCAATTTACTCAAAATAAAAAGTGCTGGGGATGTGGCTCAATGGTAGAGTGCTTGTCTCACACGTGTATGACCCCGGGTTCAATTCCTAATACCAAAAAAAAAATCCATGATAAATATGGAGACTGAGACAGGAGGATCACAGGTTCACAGCCAACCTCAGAAATTTAGGGAGGCCCACTGCAACTTAATGGGACACTCTCCTCTCTTCTCTCCTTTCTCTCTCTCCTTTCTTTTGGTAATGGGGATTGAATTCAGAGGCATTCTACCTAGAGGTTATACCCCAGCCTGGTTTTATATCTTATTGAGAAACAGGGTCTCACTAAGTTGTGGGGAACTTCACTAAATAGCTGAGGCTAGCCTTGAACCTGCAACCCTCCTGTCTCGGCCTCCCAAGTACTGGTATTACAAGTACTGGTGGTGTCCCAAGTACACCACCATGCCTGGCCTGACCTTGTTTCAAAATAAGAAAATAGGGCTGGGCCTATAGCTCAGAGGTAAAATGCCCCTGGGTTCAACTGCCAGTAAAACACACACACACACACACACACACACACACACACACACACACACACTAAACTGTATAGCAGACAGAGAAAACTTCAATGTAAACTGTGGACTTTGGCTAATAATAATGCATTGATACTGACTCACTAATTGTAACAAATATACCACACTAACAAAAGATGTTAATAATAGGGGATACCAGCCAGGCGTGTGGCGCTCACTTGTAATCCCAGCATTTGGGAGGCTGAGACAGGAGGATCACAGTTTGCAGCCAGCCTTAGCTACTTAGTGAGGCGCTTTGAAACTCAGTGAGACCCTGTTTCAAAACAAAGAATAAAAATTTTAAAATATGGCTGGAGGTATAACTTCAGAAGTAGAATGCCCCTGGGTTTCATCCCCAGTACTGAAAAAAAAAAAGGTAAACCAAGCTGGGCATGGTGGCACATGCCTGTAATCTTAGTACTTGGGAAGCTGAGACAGGAGGATTGCAGGATCATGGACAGCCTCAGCAACTTAATGAGACCCTGTTTTAAAAAAATGGCTGGCCGGGTGTGATGATGCACATTTGTAATCTCAGCGCTTGAGAGGCTGAGACAGGAGGATCGCACAGGGTCGAAGCCAGCCTCAGCTACTGAGTGAGGCTCTCAGCAACTTAGTGAGACCCTGTTTCCAAATAAAGTATAAAATAGATCAGGGAATATAGCCCGGAGGTAGAAAAGCCCCTGGGTTCCACCCCCAGTACCACACACACAAAATGGCTGGGCATGGTGGCACACACTTGTAATCCTAGTACTTGGGAGGCTAGGACAGGAGGATCACAGGTTCAAGGCCAGCCTCAGCTACTTAATAAGCCATGTGCAACTTAGTGAGACCTGTTTCAAAATAAAGAATAAAAAACAGCACTAGGTTGTAGCTTGGAGGTAAAATGTCCCTGGGTTCCATCCCCAGTCTCCCCCACCAAAAAAAAAAGAACATAAAATAGGGCTGGGTGTGTATATCAGAGGTAGAATGCCCCTGGGTTCAATCCCCAGTACCAAATAAAACGAAACATGAAACACAATAATTATGAAGCCAAGGGAGGGGGACATAGAACTATTTGCTCCTTTTTTTCCCCCCTGTAGACCTGAAATTGATGTAAAAAATAAAATCTAAAATAAGGGAGGCTGGGAGGCTGAGACAGAAGGATCGTGGTTCACGGACAGCCTCAGCTACTACTTAGGCCCTCTGAAACTCAATGAGACCCTGTTTAAAAATAAAGAATAAGCTGGATATGGTGGCGCATGCTTGTAATCCCCATGCTTGGGAGGCGGAGACAGGAGGATCGTGCTGGTTCGGAGCCAGCCGTGCTGGCTTAAGAGACCCTGTTTCCAAATAAAAATATATAAAATAGGTCTGGGAGTGTGGCCCGGACGTAGAAGGGCTTCCAGGAACCCCAGTGCCACCAATAAATAAAAATAAATGAAAAATAGGGCTGGGGTGTAGCCCAGAGGTAGAATGCCCCTGGGTTCCATCTCCAGTACTGCCCAAAAATAAAAATATAAAAAGGGAGGCAGGGGAAGTAGTGCGCTTCAAGACTATAACCAGCTCCTAGCATCTTACAGTCTCTGGAGTCAAGGTCTGGGGCAGGACTCTAACGTTTGTTTTCTCCCCAGTACAAAACTGTGTGGCACTGTGGTCTGGGAGCCTCTTCCTAGTTACTTCTCAGATCCAGAGGTGGCCTCTGGGCTTTGTGTGTGTGTTTGTGTGTGTATGTGTGTGCCAGGAACTGAACCCAGGGGCACTTTATCTCCAAGCTACACCCCAGCCCTATAATATTTATTTTTAAATAGGGTCTCAGTTAGTTGCTGAGGCTGGGCTTGAACCTGCAATCCTGCTGTCTTAGTCTCCCAGGTTCTGGGATTATAGGCATGTGCCACCACGCCCAGCTACCTCTGGGCTTCTCTTGGATTCAGACCTACTGGTACAATTAATAAACAGACTGCTGCTATAGAGGAACAACAAAGAAAATGCCTCCACTGGGACCCTCACTCAGCCTTCCTGCCCTGCGAGACCCTGAAGGCCCTTCTCAGCCTCTATCTTTAGCTCTTTTCTCTATACCTGGTTTAGCCAGATATGCAGCTCATCTTCTCACATCCCCTCAATCACTGTCTATTTTCGAGGATCCTAATACTCTGTGTCCGATCTGCTCTGCTCTCCTGAGCTTCAGATCCATAGTTCCTGCTCCCTGTTAGGTCTCTATAAGCCATTTAAACCCATTTGTTCAAAATCAATGTCTCATTGTCCTCCAGCCTGTCTCCTCCCTGTCAGTCTTGGTGAAGGGCACAAGGATGTGGCAAAGGGCCAACCCTGCCTTGCTGAGACATTCATACTGGGCTTGCAGGCAAATGAAAGCCCAGGAAAACCGAGGGACCCAACCAGGCGCCGGGTGCTGCAGCCGAAAGCAAAGAGAACAGAAAAAAAGACTTTGATTTGCCCTCATCTGAAATCATCTTTAACTCTTCTCTCTCCTTCCCTTCTTCGTGTGTGTGTGTGTGTGTGTGTGTGTGTGTGTGTGTGTTACTGAGGATTGAACCCAGGGGCATCCTACCCAAGCCAAACCTTTTCATTTTTTTTTTTTTTTTTTTTTTTTCTGAAACAGAGCCTCGCTAGGTTAATAAGATTCTCACTACTTGCTGAGGCTGTGCTTGAACCTGTGATCCTCCTGTCTAAGACTCCCAAGTACTGACGGGGATTATAGGCATGTACCGCTACTACTGGGGATGGAACCCAGGGGCTCCATCCTCTGAGCTACACCCCCAGCCCTACTTTTTTATTCTTTATTTTGAAACAGGGTCTAAGTTGTGGACGGCCTAAGTAGCTGAGGCTGGCTGCGAACTTGGGATCCTCATGTCTCAGCCTCCCAAGTACTAGGATCACAAGGGTGTGCCACCACGCCTGGCTTTGTCGTAATTTTTGATGGGGATTGTCCCAATCCACAAATCCCTCTGGTGTGAACTCTTGAGGACAAAAACCAAGCAGAAACAAGGAAACATGCTTGCTCAGGAAGTATCTCTGAAAAAAAGTCCCTCCCACCCCCGTTTCATGTCAGTCCTGATCAGCAGTTAGCCCATTAAAGCAGAAAGTTAAAACCAACTAAAGTTAGGCCAGGTGTGGTGGTGCACACTTGTAATCCCCGCGCTTGGGAGGCTGAGACAGGAGGATCGCACAGGTTCGAAGCCAGCCTCAGTTACTGAGTGAGGCTCTCAGCAACTTAGTGAGACCCTGTTTCCAAATAAAATATAAAATGGGTCTGGGAGTATAGCCCGGAAGTAGAAAGCCTCTGGGTTCCACCCCCAGTACCACCAAAAAAAAAAAACCAAAAAACAAAAAAAAGAAAACAACTAAAGTTAACCAAAGCCCTGGGCTTTATGCTCTCATTCTCTTGGACTGTCTCAGACTTTCCACCTTAATTTTTCTTGGTTTATTTCCTTAGCCCAGACCTTATTTCCACCTTGTCTCTGCTGGGCTGTCCATGGTTGATTCCCCTAGTCCTAACACCTGACTTAAACCCTTAATCTATTTGTTCTTCTAATTCTGTTTAAGACTCAGCTGAGCCTAATGAACCATTCAGCTTCTACCAAGTGGCCAGTGGTTCAGGCACTGATAGTACCAGGAAGAGAGAGCAAGTCGAAGAGTCCGAAGGGCTCAGCAAAGAGACAGATCCAGGGACCCCAATTTCACTGAAGTACTTCTGTCATGACTATTTTCAGGTGACCAGTGTGGCATTCATTAAATGCAGAGTTGGGAAGACTAGTCCACCTGGTAGGTCAGGACACCTTAACTCTCCTCCTCAAACTGTCAGTAATGGAAAGAGACAAGCAAATACCCTAGGCTTCCCAGAGACTGCCCAAGGGTAAGAAGCCACTCAGGTGGGACCCTCAGGAGGCTTCGGCAGAAAGATAGGGCAGCTGTGACCTAGGGAAGTGATTGCCCTGTGTAATAAACAATCCACTCTAGGCCTGGGCACCGATCTGTCCCACTTATTTAAAAAAATCACTCTAAGCCAAGCATGTCACACATCTGTAATTCCAGGCTAGGCAACACTAAGACTCCAACTCTTAGGCACCCCCCTCCTCAAAAAAAAAAAAAAAAAAAGCACCACTCAGTCATAGCCTAAAAAGACGCAATGGATAAAAAGATCATTGCAGGTCAGGAAATACAGTTCTTAGAATTTATATAAGACACCAAATTTTTGAACATTAATAATCCCCTTGCCTGTCACCCCACGCACAGACTAGTGAAGCCTCTCCGAGTCTGTTTTCTTATTCATAAAATGGAGGTAAGCCTTCTAGTCCATAAAATGGAGGTAAACCCGACATGGGGTACATGCTTGTAATCTCAATACTCAAAAGGCTGAGACAGGAGGATCCCAGGTTCTAGACCAGCCTCAGCTACTTAGGCCTTCCGCAACTTGGTGAGTCCCTGTTTCAAAATAAATAATAAAAAATCGGGCTGGGGTATAGCTCAGAGGTAGAATGCCCTAGGTTTTATCCCCACACACAAGGGGTGGGGGAATACCCAGTAGGTAACTATATTAGATGAGATGGTGGATAAACATAAATGTCCTGTGGTGGTGGTGGTGGGGGGGGGAGTCCTCCATTCTCAAATTTCACTACATAAAGGAAATAAGCCCATAGCTCACTGTCAGGACAAGAGCAAGGGGAAAGTCTAAGACACAAAATGACACAACAGGATGTTGGATAAGAAAGGTCCCATTTAGCCGGGCGTGGTGGTACACGCTTGTAATCCCAGCATTTGGGAGGCTGAGACCTGGAGGATCGCGGTTTGCGGACAGCCTCAGCTACTTAGTGAGGCCCTCTGCAACTCAGTGAGACCCGGTTTCAAAATAAAGAATAAAATACAGGGCAGAGGGTATAGCTTGGAGGTCCAATGCCCCTGGGTTCCATCCCCAGCCCCGCAGGCAAAAAAAAAAAGCACCATTTAGGCTCAAGGCAAGTATCTTGAGACGGGACCTCAAGGGGGTTCAGCAAATATTAGACACGGAGGTTGGGGAAAGGGGTCCTGGGTGCTGAGATGCAACACAGTCCTCATTTTCTCACCCCCATTCTTCTAGCTTTACTGATAGTGCCTGGCAGGGGTGAGTGGCAGTGCAGGCAGTTGGCAGAAAAGTGAAGAGAAAGCTGGTTTCCCAAACGTGTTACTTCAATGTGGAGTGCACAGTATATAGGAACAGGTGTGTGTGTGTGTGGGGGGGGCTTTTCGAATATTGCAGAGCCCGCCTTGCTTCCAGCTTGGGCAGGAGGAGCAGCCCAGAAGTGGTCCAGAGAGATGTTGGGGAGTTAGGTACTCAGGCGTAGCAGGAGCTGTGGCGAATGCCTGTAATCCCAGTATTTGGGAAGCTGAGACAGGAAGATCGTAAGTTCGAGGCCAGTCCCAGTAATTTAGCGAGGTCCTCAGCGAGACCCTGTTTCAAAATTTTAAAAAACCTGACGTGGTAGCGGACGCTTGTAATCCCAGCATTTGGGAGGCTGAAACAGGAAGACTGTGGTTCGCGGTCAGCCTCAGCTACTTAGTGAGGCCCTCTGCAACTCAAGTGAGACCCGGTTCAAAATAAAGAATAAAAAATGGGAGCCGGGGGGTGGTGGCGTACGCCTGTTTTCCAAATAAAAATATAAAAATAGATCTGGGAGTGTAGCCCAGGGTAGAAGGGTTTCCAGGAACCCCAGTACCACCAAAATGCAAAAACAAAAAAATCGGGCTGGGGGTGTAGCTCAAAGGTAGAATGCCCCTGGTTCCATCCCCAGTACCGGAAGAAAAAAAAAATAGGGTTGGGGTGTAGATCGGATAGGATGCCCCGAGTTCAATTCCCAATCTCACACACGCACACACGCGTACGCACAGACAAAAAGAGAAAGGAAATGCAAGCTCATCAACTCAAGATACAACGGCCCAAGGCGGGAATCGGGCTGCGCGCGCAGCTCCCTGCCGCGCGGGACCCGCTCGCGTTCGGGCAGAACCATTAGATGAGCAGACACAGGGGAGGACACGCCCTTGTTTTCTTTACAGACGCATGATATGCCACCACATTCTTTACCTTTCATTTTACCTTGCTTTTATTGGTACTAGTTGCGGTTTACTCGACGGTGTGCTCTGTGCCATCCAAGATACAGACTCCCTTACTTTTGACTTTCCCTTGCACACCTCCGTCGTTTGAACTTTTTGCCCGTTCCGCTAGCGGCGCCCAATCCCGTTGGGCGTGTTAGTGACGTCGTCGGTTGCCAGGCAGACCGGCAACATCCTCCGGGCGGGAGAACCGTGACGCGCCCCCTCCTGGCGGCGTCGCCCAAACGGTCCGAGGGCTAGGCGACGGCGGACGCAAGGTGCCGACGGCCGCGCTCAGTGAGGCTCTAGGCCTTCCTTGGTTTGCTTGGGTTCGGGCCGGGCTCTGCCCCGGCATTCTTGTCATACCTGCGGCGGCCTGGCCCACGGCGGGCGACGCCAGCTCACACGTTGTGAAGTTGAAGTTTTTAACCTTTTAATTTTTAAATTGCGGTGCTGGGAGTTGAACCCAGGGCCTTGCACACGTGTTTACGTGTTTTAAAGACGGCCCGCCTTGGAAAGGCCTCGATGGCCGCGAGTGCGGCGCCTCCCAGCGAGCCCGCGCCAGGCCTGGCAGCCTGAGCCGTTAACGGTTCTCGGGATCCCTGTGGAGGAGACAGAGCCTTGCCCTCGAGGCGTTTACAGCCTTGGGGTGGACAGGGGTGGGGAAGGGAAAGCAGTGACACGGCCCGGCCCGAGCGTGGAAGCCTCATGGCGGAGATCAGCTCAACTGGCTAGAATGTTGGGGGAGGAGGAAGCAAATCCCAGACAGGGGGAGAGAAACGGGGTGCAAAGGGCAGAACGTGACTCCTTCTTATAAGCCACTGCATGAAGCCCCTGGATATAAATGTGAATATAAAATGTAAGGTAGAAATCCCAAACTTGTACACGATGTCCAGTGCTATAAAATGTAAGGTAGAAATCCCAAACTTGTACACGATGTCCAGTGCGCGTCCTGCAGCCAAAGCGGCCCATCAGTGAGCCTTCCCCATCCCGAGCCCTCCCTTCACTGCCTCATGCACGTGCAAAAGACCAGAACTTTCAGACTAACAGAGAAGTAAAGGTCGGCCTCAAAACCCCAGGGTTTGAAAATTCAGATTCAGAATTGGAGGATGGAGTTTGATCCCCAGCCAATACCTCCGCCCCCCCCCCCTTGAAAAAAAAGGAAAGAAAGAAAGAGAAACCTTTCTTAGAAGACATTTGTTTGTAGCTGGATGTGGTGGCGCAGGCTTGTAATCCCAGTACTTGGGAGGCTGAGACAGGAGGATCACAGGTTCTAGACCAGCCTCAGCCTTTCTGTGAGGCTCTTTGCAACTTAGTGAGGCCCTGTTTCAAAATAAAGAATAAAAATACAGGGCTGGGGGTGTAGCTCAGAGGTAGAATGCCCCTGGGTTCAATCCCCAGTACTGAAAAAAGAAAAGACAAAAGATTTGCTTGAATGGAGTTTTCAAAGAAAAAAAGCCTAGTGTGGATTGGTGGCAAACAGAGAAGTGGACACACTTAGGATTTAAACCAGCAGAAGTAGTAATTCAAACTTTGCTTGATAAATGTGAAGGCAGATGAGAAAGAGAAGAATTCTCTTGAGGGATATTTCACAGAGGTCTTGATGAGGCATTACTTCCTTACATCAGAGAGCAAAACTCTGACCACTGGATAGTGCCAGATAAACACTGCCAAGTTCTATCTCTAAACTCTGTTTTTCCACGTCTCCATCTGTTGGCTCAGTCTAATAGATGGAGGCAAACTAATAAAAGGATAAGCACAAGCTTATACAGGAATTTTGCTAACCATATAGTCTTTCATTTTTTTTAACATATTTCCTCCATGTTTTTCCTCTGCTCATAAGCCAAGCTTAAATAAGTAGATGGAAAAAGTTCACATTGCTGATGTTCTTGTTGCAGTTTCTGCAGACTATATGAGGTGTCAGGAAAAAGGCTAGCTTAATATCAAAGAAATAATTTTCTACATTTTTTGGTCACTTTTTCTAGCCCTAACGTCCCTTTTCTTTGCAGCTTTTGGCCTTTCTTCCAAGAGTGGAAATGCTTCTGTTTGGTGTCTGGGTTCTGCTGGCCTTGGTCCCTTGCCCAGGTGAGGATGTTTGGGAAAGTTTCTTTAGCCAGTATATAGCCAGTTATGACTCATCAGTGAGGAAGGAGATAGGAAGCACCAAATGGGGCAGCACTTCAGTATTCCTTCAGCTGGACCCTTGGGGCAGATTCCTATTTCTTGGATTACTAGGACACAGAATCCTTAGGTGTCTCTGACTTGCATTGGGATAAAACAAATCAGACCATCAGAGAGAGCGCTCCCAGGGAACTATATATTCTCTGCATGGCTCCCTGCTGCCCCACAACTATCCTTGCCTTTCTCAATATTTTTACCCCTCCCTACTCCTCTCCTCTCTTCTTCTCTCTTTTCCTCTCCTCTCTTCTCCTTTCTGTGGTATTGGGGATTAAACCCTGGGTTGTTCTAGCTCCAAACTACAATCCTAGCCCTTTTTATCTTTTGTTTTGAAATAGCATCTCACTAGGTTGCTATGGCTGGTCTCAACCTGTGATCCTCCTGTCTCAGCCTCCTGAATACTAGGATTATAGACATGTGCCATCACACCCAGCTTATAATAGATCTTTTGTTGTTGTTTTGTTTTGGTACTGGGAATTGAACCCAGGGACATTCCACCTCTGAGCTACATTCCCATTCTTATTTTTTATTCTTTATTTGTGGTACTGGGGATGGAACCCAGGGGCATTCTACCTCTGAGCTACACCCCTAGTCTATTTTTTATTCTTTATTTTGAAACGGGGTCTCACTGAGTTGCAAAGGGCCTCACTAAGCCACAATCCTCCTGTCTCAGCCTCCCAAATACTGGGATTACAAACCTGTGCCACCATGCCTGGCTTTTTTATTCTTTTTTGAAACAGTGTCTCACTAAGTTGTGGAGAGCCTCACTAAGTTACTGAGGCTGGCCACAGCCACTAAGTGATCCTCCTGTCTCCACCTCTGTCTCCTAAGTACTGGGATTACAAGTGTGTGGGTTTTTGGTGGTACTGGGGTTCCTGGAAACCCTTCTACCTCCAGGCTACACTCCCAGACCTATTTTTATACTTTTTTTAAATTTTGGAAACAGAATCTCTTAAGCCAGTGCTGCTGGCTTCGAACCTGCGCTATCCTCCTGTCTCTGCCTCCCAAGCGCAGGGATTACAAGCGTGCACCACCACGCCTGGCCAAGTGTGTTTGTTTTGAAACAGGGTCTTACTAGGTTGATAAGAATCTCTCTACTTGCTGAGGCTGTACTTGAACCTATTATCCTTCTGTCTCAGCCTCCCAAGTACTGAGATTATAGTCATGTGCCACCATGCCGAGACTATGTTTCCAAATAAAAAGCCAGGCACTGTGGTGCTCACCTGTAATCTCAGTACTTGGGAGGCTGAGACAGGAGGATTATAGGTTTGAGATTAGCCTCAGCAACTTGGTGAGACACTGTTTCAAAAGAAAATAAAAATAGGCTGGGTATATAGCCCAAAGATAGAATGTCCCCGACCCTGGTTTAATCTCTACACACATACACACACACACACACACACACACACACACACACACACACACACATTAAATAAGCTGGGTATGGTGGCATACGCTTGTAATCCCAGCATTCGGGAGGCGAGGCGGAGAACAAGGGATTGTGGTATGCAGACAGCCTCAGCTACTTAGCAAGGTCCTTCGCAACTCAGTGCGACCCTGTTTCAAAAATAAAAAAGAATAAAAAATAGGACTGGGGGGTGTAGCTTGGAGGTAGAATGTCCCTGGGTTCCATCTCCAGTACTGGAATATATACATAAATAAATAGCTGGCATGGTGGTGCATGCCTGTAATCTCAAATATTTGGAAAACTGAGAAAGGATCACAGGTTTGAAGCCAGCCTTAGCAACTTAGAGAGGCTCTCTGCAACTTAATGAGACTCTGTTTCAAAATAAAATATAAGCTGGGCGTGGTGGCGCACGCTTGTAATCCCCATGCTTGGGAGGCGGAGACAGGAGGGTCACGCAGGTTTGAAGCCAGCCACATTGGTTTAAGAGACCCTGTTTCAAAATAAAAAGTATAAAATAGGTCTGGGAGTGTAGCCTGGAGATAGAAGGGCTTCCAGGAACCCTAGTACCACTAAAAAATAAAAATAAAATAAAATAAAATGTAAAATAGGGCTGGGGAGCTGGGCGTAGTGGCACATGCTTGTAATCCCAGCATTCGGGAGGCTGAGACTTGAGGATCATGGTTCACGGACAGCCTCAGCTACTTAGCTAGGCCCTTTGCGACTCAGTGAGACCCTACTTCAAAATAAAGAAAATACTGCTGGGTGTGAGGCCCCCTTAGTGAGGCCCTCTGTAACTTAGTGAGACCCTGTTTCAAAATAAAGAATAAAAAATAGGGCAGAGGGTATAGCTCGGAGGTCGAATGCCCCTGGATTCCATCCCCAGACATGCAAAAAAAATTGAAAAATAAAAATAGGGCAGGGCTGGGGTATAGCTCAGAGGTTGAATGCCCCTGGGCTTAATCACCAATACTACAAAAAATAATAAAAGTACATAAGTAAAATAAAAAGGACTAGGGGTTTATCAGAGGTAGAATAACCCTGGGTTCAATGTCCAGTATCAAAAAGGAAAAAAAAAAAAAAAGCAAAATGCAAAAAGAGACAGTCTCACTCTGAAAAGAGGTAGAAAGTTCCATGGGAAATGAATAACCTTGGTAGTCAAGACCATTAGGCTAGTGGTTCTCACACTTTGGTGCGTAGAAGGGTCCTCAGGAGTCTTGTTCCCTGGTGCATTTCTGAGTCCCACCACCAGTTTGTTTAGAGCTGGACTTTTTTTTTTTTTTTTTTTTTTTGGTGGTACTGGGGTTCCTGGAAGCCCTTCTACCTCCGGGCTACACTCCCAGACCTATTTTTACATTTTTATTTGGAAACAGGGTCTCCTAAGCCAGCACGCGCGGCTGGCTTCGAACCTGCGCGATCCTCCTGTCTCTGCCTCCCAAGTGCGGGGATTACAAGCATGCGCCACCACGCCCGGCTGAGCTGGACTTTTTTTTGAAACCGAGAGTGTTGTGCTTGCAAGGCAAGGGCTTCACCATTGAGCTACATCCCAGCCCCCACCACTCGTGTGTAATCACTCGATCTGAGGTGGAGTTGGACTTGCAGTTTTACAAGCATTCTAGGTGATTCTGATAAAGGTGGTCCTTAACTATAATTTGAAACACTGCTTTGAGGTATAGGCAACAAAACTCTTGCTCAGAGGTCTTCTAACGCCATAAGTGTCATCAGCAGCCAATCCTAAGGACCTTCCAAAAATTCTGAGAAGCATAGGAAGATAATGTATTTGGGGCATGGTTTATTTTTTTTTTTCTTTTGTGGTACTGGGGATGGAACCCAGGGGCATTCTACCTCCAAGCTCCACCCCCAGCCCTATATTTTTATTCTTTATTTAATTTATTTATATATTTTGGTGGTACTGGGGGTGGAACCAGGGGCTTTTCCACCTCCAGGATATACTCCTAGACCTGTTTCATACTTTATTTGGAAACAGGGTCTCACTAAGTTGCTGAGAGCCTCACCCAGTAGCTGAGGCTGGCTTTGAATGGTGAGATCCCCCTGTCTCAGCCTCCCAAGCGCTGGGATTACAAGCGTGTGCCATCACGCCTGGCCCTATTCTTTATTTTTAAACAGGGTATCTCTCAGTTGCAAAGGGCCTCACTAAGTGGGTGAGGCTGTCTTTGAACCGTGATCCTCCTGTCTCAGCCTCCCAAATGTTGGGATTACAAGGGTGTGCCACCACGCCCTGCTAAGGGGCATGGTTTCTAATGAGTCCATAGGACTTCATGGTGAAATCAAGATCTCAAGAAGATAGGTAGGAGTAGAGGTGGAATTGGGGCTCTCACTTTATATCCAGCCCCCTGGACAGCAAGTCTTTTTTAAATTTCCAGGTAGGGTTCCTGTTCTCTAACCTAGAACTAGAAAGAATAGGTCCTGTGTTTTGCCTGGGTGTCATGGTCCTCACCATTCTTTGGCATATGTGGTTTATTTCAGGGGACATGAAAGGGCAATTTGAGGTTTCTGTTTGGCCAAATCAGACCCTAGTGGAGTTTGGACAGTCTCTAAGAGTCAACTGCAGCACAACCTGCCCAGACCCAGGACCCAGTGGAATTGAGACCTCTTTCAAGAAAAGCCAAGCAGGCAAAGGGCCGCAGTGGAAGGAATTTCTCCTGGAGGATGTCACAGAGAACTCTGTTCTGCAGTGCTTCTTCTCTTGTGCAGGAATACAAAAGAATACAAGCCTTGATATCACTGTGTATCGTGAGTAGGGCAGGGGCCTGGGGAGGGAGGGAGGAGTGGTGAAACAAATATGCTTTATTTAGGGAAGAATTAAGGGTTTCTCCTAAGGGAGAGGATTAGGGCCCTTAATAAGGGTTTCTGCCATGCTATAGGGATATAGACCCAGTTACTTCTGTTTCCCCTTGGTGGCAGCTAGGTTCTGGGTTTACATTATTAGCAGACTGTATAAGGAAGCTAGACATCTCTGCTTGAGAACATGCTTAAGTACCAGAAGTAGGTGCTAATAATACTGAGTTCTAAGTCATCAAAAATGTAAAGTTAGCCAGGCGTGGTGGCACATGCTTATAATCCCAGCATTTGGCAGGTAAAGACTAGTATTACGGTTCATGGACAGCCTTAGCTACTTAGCGAGGTCCTTCGCAAGTCATTGAGACCATGTTTCAAATAAAGAATAAAAACTAGGGCTGGGCCAGGCGTGGTGGCACACACTTGTAATCCCAGCATTTGGAAGGCTGAAACCAGAGGATCACAGTTCGCAGACAGCCTCAGCTACTTAGTGAGGCCCTCTGCAACTTAGTGAGACAATGTTTCAAAATAAAGAATAAAAAATAGGGCAGGGGATGTAGCTTGGAGGTAGAATGACCCTGGGTTCCATCCTCATCACTGAAAAAAGAAAAGTAAAGTTAGTGCTTATTTCCTACAAGTTGTTAGAGTAAATAAGGATTGGAGAAAGGGGGGTCTTTCCGAGCTAGAGTCTATAAAATATGAGGCTCCTGAGCTGCCCTGCTGCAGAATAGGTAGGCTCTGAATTGCTGGATAGGTGAAGATCTTTCAGAGAAGCTAGCATTGGCAAAAATGGGGCCGTAAGAGTAAGTGGGATTTCTGTGATGGAAGAACTTGGTTAGCTAGGGTATAGTTTTTGTGTAATCCTAAGGAGATTCTCAGAAGTTCATGCCTCTGAAGAACCTCTGGTATGAGATAAAACCTCTCTAGAATGGCAACAATAAAGCAAAGAACCTCTTCAGCTGTCACATTTCTTGCTCACAGCTCTAGTCACCTTTGCTGTGCTTAAGAAGAGCTAGAAGGCTACCTAATTCATTTAAGGCAGGGGCAGCCAGAAACTGATACTTTTGATCAGGTGGTTCGTGGGTAGTGGTTGTCTTCTGTGATCTGTATTATTACAGGCTTCCTGTTCAATGCCTTTTCTTTCTTGAGAGGTGGGTAACTTTCTCTAATCGAACCTTGCCTTTTTGTCTTAAAAGACCCACCAAAGCAGGTGATCTTGGAGCTGCAGCCGGCATGGGTGGCCGTGAATGAAGCCTTTACAGTGAAGTGCCAGGTGCCCAGTGTGGCGCCCCTGGAGAACCTCACCCTTACCCTTCTCCAGGGTAACCAAGAACTGCACAGAAAGAATTTTGTGAGCTTGGCAACGGCCTCCCTAAGGTCACAAGCTGAGGCCACCGTCAGTGTCAGAGCCCAAAGGGAGAATGACAGGTGCAATTTTTCCTGCCATGCAGAACTGGATTTGAGTCCACAAGGTGGAGGGATCTTTCACGGAAGCTCAGCTGTCAAGGTACTCCGGATCTTTGGTGAGTCAGAGTTCAGGTGTGGAAGGAATCTTGGGGCTCATTTTTTTCATCTTGCCTTGGCTTTTGGGAACAAGGGGATGGCCAGGGAAGAGGGTGAGGCTGTGAGAACAACTGAGCTCTACCCCTCCTTTAACTCACTTTGAGAGAGAAAGATGTTTTAGTCCTACTCCTCCCATCCTACACTGTGGGGTTCTACACACACATACTTTATAATGGCCTTTCTCCTTTTTTTCCTTTCTGCACTTTCTTGGCAGAATTCTCCCAGAGCCCCCAGATCTGGGTTTCTTCACTTCTGGAGGTTGGAATGGCAGAGGCTGTGAGCTGTGAGGTGGCTAGGGTGTTTCCAGCCAAAGAAGTTATATTCCATTTGTTTCTGGGAGATCAGGAGCTGAGCCCCTCCTTCTCCTGGAAAGGGAACACAGCATGGGCCAATGCCAGTATTCGGGCCATGGAGACTGGTGATCAAGAGCTGTCATGCTTTGTGTCTCTGGGACCAACAGAACAGAAAACGAGGACGTTCGTACATGTCTACAGTAAGTGAACCACCTCTTCCCTTCCCTGTGTTTGAAAACTTACTGCGGTAACGGGGAGATAATTTGACTCTAGGTGCCCCTGCTAACCGTTGCTGGGTATATTCTCGTAGTCTTCCATCTTTCTCTTATAAATGCAGGCAACTCGGGGATGTACAATTGTGACAGTGATTCTGTTCTATCCAGCATCCACCCTAATTTTCCTAAGGCTGTGGTGTTTATAGAGTTATTATGAATGCTTGAAGTTTATTCTAAAATAATTTTTAGAGGTGAGGAGGAATCTGTAAGATGAAGACATTAATATGTCCTCGCAACAGAGGCGTAAAAGCTAAATGTGTGCATGCTGCATTCGTTATAAGAGAAGCTCTCAGACTCCCAAACTACTTTGTCATTTCTTTGTTTCAGCCTTTCAGAAGAATAATGGTATCCAAACTCTTGCCTACATTGTCTGCCTGCCCCAGGGAGGAATAGTACAGAATTAGCTATCAGTTTTGAAAAATGTTTGGCTTTCCTTTTTCCTTTTTCTTTTTTCTTTTTTTGCGGGTCTGGGGATGGAACCCAGAGGCATTTGATCTCCAAGCTACACCCCCTGCCCAATTTTTAAAAATTCTTTATTTTGAAACAGGGTCTCACTAAGTTGCGGAGGGCTTCACTAAGTAGCTGAGGCTGTCCCAGAACCGTGATCCTCCAGTCTCAGCCTCCCGAATGCTGGGATTACAAGCATGCACCACACCCAGCTTGGCTATTCTTTTTCTTTTCTTTTCTTTTCCTTTCTTTCTTTCTTTCTTTCTTTCTTTCTTTCTTTCTTTCTTTCTTTCTTTCTCTTTGTGTGTGTTTCTGGGGATTGAACTCAGGGGTGCTTTACCATTGAGCTACATCCGCAGCCCTTTTTATTTTTTTATTTTTTTATTTTTTTGGTAGAACTGGGGGTGGAACCCAGAGGCCTTCTACCTCTGAGCTATACTCCCTGACCTATTTTATATTTTTATTTGGAAACCGGGTCTCACTTAGTTGCTGAGAGCCTCACTAAGTAGCTGAGGCTGGCTTTGAACCTGTGTGATCCTCCTGTCTCAGCCTCCCAAGCGTGGGGATTACAAGCGTGCGCCACCACGCCCGGCTTTTATTTTTTTTTATTTTGAAACCATGTGTTGCTCATCTGCCAAGGCTGGCCTTGAACTTGTTTTACTCCTTCTTCAACTTTTCCTGAGTAATTTTTCCTTTCTTTATAGGTTTTCCACCACCAATCCTAGAAATAGAAGAATTATACCCTCTGGCAGGGACAGACATTAATGTAACCTGTTCGGGACATGTATTAACATCACCCAGCCCTACTCTTGAGCTTCAGGGAGCCCCATACATCCCTGCGCCTGGAGAGCCTGCATGGTTTCTACTTACTGTCAGAGAGGAAGATGATGGCCGTAATGTCTCCTGTGAGGCCTCTTTGGAGGTGCAGGGTCAGTGGCTGGTTAAAACCACTGTGATCCAGCTCCATGTCTTCTGTGAGTAGAGATCTGGTCTTTAAAACAGGGCTCTATAATTTCCCATTTCTGGAGAGCTTCTTGGCCAATAGCTTTATTAGTATAGTTACCACATTTTCTTCATTAAGAAATCAAAGAAGAAAATGAAAGTTCTCCAAGCTTACCTTGCACCCAGGAATGTAAGTAGAAAGATAAGGGGGAATTAGGACAAGGAAGGAAAGTGGTTAAAGTGGTCAAACAGCACTAGCTGAGGCTGGGTGGCTAAGGTGGGCATAAGAAGGGATAGTCGGAGTTGATGAAGGGAAATTTCAAGAATTTCACATCAGAATTTGTATTTTGAAAAGTGGGAAAGTCTTCATTTTTATTTACCTAAAACCAGGGCCCCGTTGGCATAGCAGTGTTGCCTTTTAGTCTTGAACCCATAATAGTACTCTGGGATACAGCTCAGACTCCTTGAGGGAAGGGAGGAAAGAAGAGGTGGCTCAGTGCAGGGAGTTGACAGTCTGTCCCTTGGGTTAGATGGGGGAACAACATTTGGGTTGCATAGGGAGAGAGGTGCTAAGCATGAAGGTGAGGTAGAACAGGGCACACTGACCTGGTCTCCTTGGGGAATTCTTTTGCAGACAAGCCACGCTTAGAGGAATCTGGTTGTCCTGGTAACCAGACATGGATAGAAGGTATGGAGCAAATGCTTGACTGTGTTCCAGAGGGAAACCCAACTCCATCTCTGGTGTGTACCTGGAATGGGATGATCTTTGACCTCCAAGTGCCACAGAAGGCAACTCAGAACCACACTGGCACCTACCGCTGCACAGCCACTAACCAGCTGGGCTCTGTCAGCAAAGACATTGATGTCCTTGTTCAAGGTGACTACTGCTGCCCTGCTGTCATATCCAGGATGGAAATCCCCTCAGGTCTTGGGAGTCTTATCCAGATATGGGAAGAAGAAAGATTTTTGCTGGGCAAGGGAGGATGAGACTGAGAAGTGGGCTTGGTGGGCTGGGATGATTCTCTTGTTCTCAAACTCTTCCTCCAATTCTCTCTTTTGTGTTTGGGCTAGGACCAGAGGAAGAAATCAACTCTATCATCATCATCATTGTCATCCTTGGAGTGAGTGTAATTACCATTGCACTGTATTTGAACTGTCTTCCCTATAAAATGAAGAGGAAATTTCACTATAGGCAGAATGAGCAGAGCAAAGATGAGGAAAACCAGTTTTCTAGTCAACAGGCAGAAAAGTGCGACTCATAGTTGTTGACTAGAAACAGATCTTTGGTTGGATGAGATTTCCTTTATTGGGGTTTCCCCGGGAGGGAAGAGTGGGAGAAAGGAGAAAGGCAGAAACTATGTGAGGCTGTATTACCCTGAGTGTTCTGCTGTTCCATAGAACACTGCCTCAGGCCCCATGTCCCTTGTGTCCAGCCCATCCACAAGCTCACCCTTCTCTTTTCAGTTCACTCCAGTCAGTAGGAATTTCACGCTCCATGTTCAGCTAGTGAGAAGGCCTCTTGCTCCTTGCAGTGTGCTTCATTAGCCCACTCTTAAAAGAGGACCCTGCCCTGCCCTGCCCCTTCTTGCTCTTTCCTCAAGAACATCAGACTAAAGAGTTTATCAGAAATACCTTTTGGTTTTCATGGTTTTCTGATGACTAATTGAAAACTAACTTCTTAGTCTGGGGACAGGACATCTCGACATTTCCTTGCTCCCCTAACCTGGGGTTCTGGAAGCCAGCTCCCAGAGCTGAGCTTGATGACATCATGAAGGATCAATAGCAGTTAAGCCTTAACTCACTAACCATCTGAGGTGGAGCTTGGGAGTAGAAAAATAATAAGAAATTCCATGTCGAGTCATATAAGCAGTTACCTAACCCAATGTTTTGTTTCTGAAGTGGAAGGTACAGTTTTCCCATAAAATCAGCTCATGAGATAAAGGCACCAAACATCTATGAATTCCTTTTTTAATATTTGGTACTAGCCGGGCATGGTGACGCCTACTTGTAATCCCAGTACTTGGGAGGCTGAGACAGGATGATCGGGATTCACAGCCAGCCTCAATTACTTAGTGAGACCCTCCGCAACTTGGTAAGACCCTGTTTCAAAATAAAAAGAATATAGGGCTGAGGGTATTAGCTTGGAGGTAGGATGCCTCTGGGTTCCATCCCCAGTACCACAAAAATAAATATTTTTTGATACTAGAGGTTGAACTCAGAGGTATTCTGTCTCTGAGACATATCCCTAGTCCTATTTTGTTTTTCATTTTTGAAACAGGGTCTTGCTAAGTTGCTGAAGGACCCTGCTAAGTTTCTGAGTGAATTCCTTCCCATATACCATTACAGAGTCATCTGTGAGTTCACATTTGACCTGTGTTTTTACTTATATGGGCTCTTAGGTTTAGTTCTAATGTTTACTCTCCTTTTCCATACATAAGTACCTATTTTCATTTCATTTTCATCTTGAAAACTATTCCCTTTAAACTTCAAGAGGGATCCTCTTTGTCTGGGGTTGTAACTCAGTAGCAGAGTATGTACTTAGAATGCAAGGAGCCCTGAGTTCGGTCCTCAGAACCACACAAAACAACAAAACAATCCTCTCGTGATGGGGTCCACTCTGATTTTATGATTTGGCCTCATTCCCTGTTCTTTGGAAAGAGTGTATTCACCTTTGGAGAAAGCATAAAACCAGATATTTTCTTCAAAATCAGTCATGAAATGTTCATAATGTTGGCTGCGGTAAAAATAAAAGCAATTTTATATATGCACATATTTCTCTTTTGTATTATTACTGAGAGCCTCATCCCTCTGGAGCCATTTCAGTGTCAGGATCAGTTGCATTAGGTCTGTAGTTGTTCCACATCTGCAAACACCACCTCATGGCCCTGGAGCTCTGAATCACAGTGAATCCAAAAAGGAGGGAAGAAGGGGGTCACTTGGATTTCCTCCTTCAGGGAAAGCCTGCCTGTCTTTGCTCCTCATTGCCACAGGGGGTCACTGTTGACAGTCCTATACATCTGTGCTGGGGCATAGGGGCCCCTGACCTGAAGACTCGGGTATTCAGCGGGATCTTTTTGTGTGTATGTGTGTGGTGCTGGGGGTGGAACCCAGGGGCTTTTCTACCTCCAGGCTACACTCCCAGAACTATTTTATATTTTATTTGGAAACAGGGTCTCACTAAGTTGCTGAGAGCCTCACTAAGTAGCTGAGGCTGGCTTTGAACCTGCGTGATCCTATCTCAGCCTCCCAAGCGTGGGGATTACAAACGTGCACCACCACGCCCGGCTTTCAGCGGTTTCTTTGAGGGAGAATGATTGCTTCCTCAGGGCTCCATCCAGCTGTGGATGACTCCTTGCTTGGGTTTCCAGGGTTCTTAGTATACTTTGGATTTGCCATCTGGCAAGACTCTTCAGATTTGGTCTAGCCTCTTCCCTTGTAGACTCGGACACTCTGTTCCCTTTCCTTTCAGGGATCCATACAACTAGGGGTCAGGTAGCCCCTTGCCAATTCTTAAAGCAGGAAAGGTCTCATATCTCTTCCATATAATAGAGTTGCTAAGGGTGGCTGCCTTCTCTGTCTCTAGGAGGACCCAGACCCTGAGAGGTTTGGGTCATATTCTTCTAGAAACAATAAAGCAACCTTCTCACACTTAACCAGTTGCTAACTTCCATATCTCCAGAGGAAGAGTAACTTTTTGTTACTTTTTTGTGGTACTGGGGGTGGAACCCAGGGGTATTCTACCTCCAAGCTGTATCCCCAGCCCTATATTTAAAAATTCTTTATTATTATTATTTATTTTTATTTTTTAGGTGGTACTGGGGATGGAACCCAGGGGACTTCTACCTCCAGGCTACACTCCCAGACCTATTTTATATATTTTTTAAAATTTGGAAACAGGGTCTCTTAAGCCAGCTGAGGCTGGCTTCGAACCTGCGAGATCCTCCTGTCTCAGCCTCCCAAGCACAGGGATTACAAGCGTGCGCCACCACACCTGGCTAAAAATTCTTTGTTTTAAAACAAGGTCTCACTAAGTTGCAAAAGGGCTCACTAAGTAGTTTTTTTTTAATTTTTATTTATTGATTGATACTGAGAATTGAACTCAGGGACATTCTACCTCCGGGCTATACCTTCAGCCTTCATATTTTGTGATACTGGAAATGGAACCCAGGGGCCTTCATCCCCATTCCTATTTTATATTTTATTTGGAAACAGGGTCTCACTAAGTTGCAAGAGCCTCACTAAGCTGCTGAAGCTGCCTTTGAACCTATGATTCTCCTTGTCAGCTTCCTAAGTACTGGGATTACAAACATGTGCCACCACTTCTGGCTTCTTTTTCTTTATTTTTTTTTTCCTTTTTTTTTTTTTTTTTGTGGTACTGGGGGCGGAACCCAGCGGCTTCCTACCTCCGGGCTATACTCCCAGACCTATTTTATATTTTATTTGGAAACAGGGTCTCACTAAGTTGCTGAGGCTGGCTTCGAACCTATGTGATATTCCTGCCTCAACCACCCAAGCACGGGGATTACAAATGTGCACTGCCATGCCTGGCTCTTATTTTTGTTTTGAAACAAGATCTCCTTACGTTGCTACTTGCTGAGACTGTCCTTGAACCTATGATCTTCTGTCCTCGCACCTGCACCTATGATCCTCCTGTCTCAGCCTCCCAACTACTTTGATTATAGGTGTGTACCACCATACCCAGCAGTATAACCTTTAATACTCAAAAACTTTATCCTCTTAAGGTTAGGCAAGGTAACTTTGAGGCATTTTTCTCTCTAGATCTGAGAAAGTATAAATCTTCAGTGGGGCTGTGTGTGTGTGGGGGGGTAGTACTGGGGTTTGAATCCAGAAGCATTCTACCTCTGAATTATACCCCAGCTCTATTTTTTAGTATTTATTTTGAAACAGGCTATCACTATATTGTGGAGGGTCTCACTAAATAGCTGAGGTCAGCCATGAACCTGAGATGTTCCTGTCTCAGCTCCCCAAGTACTGGGATTATAAGGATGTGCCACCACACCTGGCTCGGTGGGGTTTCTTAATAAAGGGGTACTAATAGCATTTACCTTGTAGTGGTTATAGTTAGAAAAAAATGGCAGTACTTGAAAAATGATAGCATAATGCTGTACATATGTTCACAAGTATTGATTTTTATTTATTACATTCATTAATAATCCTGATGGTAATCTTACCCTTAGTTATCATAATAAACCCAAGGTAAGAGTCAGAAATCTATGGCAACCATAGAGGGTCATCAAAAGTTACACATACCATACGTGCTTTTCTCTTCTTTTTGGTAACTGGGGATTGAATCTAGTGGTGTTCTACCTCTGAGCTACACTCCCAGTCCTATTTTATTTTTTATTTTGAAGCAGGGTTTCACTAAATTGCTAATTGTTTCTTCTTACATTGCTGAGGTTGGTCTTGAACCTATGATCCTCTTTTTCCTGCCTCCCAAGTACTGGGGTTACGAGTTTGTTCCACTGAGCCCAGCTCTTTCTCTTTTCTACTATGTTTTCTTCCTACTTTTTTAGTCTTTTCCTCCTTCCTCTACTTTCCTCTCTATTTAGTTTCACAAGATTTAGGAATAAAAGTTAATATACAACCTTACTAGCAAATTTTGCTTTGAGTTGAGGGTTCCTGGGACATGGGACATTCAGTGCTAAAATCAGGAAAGCTTTATGCCAACCAGAAGCAGCTGGTTATCCTGATACTAATATCACCCAAAGTGTTTCTTAGTCATGCCAGGCCTTCTGTGATGGTGCTGGAGATTGAACACAGGGCCTCACACATGGAAGGCAAGTGATCCACCACTAAGGTACACTCCCAGTTGACCTTTGGATTAAAGAAGTTGGAAGGCAGATGTTAGCCTACCATGTGTGAGACCATAGGTTCTAGTCCCAGCACTGCAAACAAACAAACAAACACTCAAAAGGTACCTCAAGCTAGGCATGGTGGTGCACGCTTGTAATTCTAGCATTTGGGAGGCTGAGACAGGAGGATCTGGGTTCTCAACCAGCCTCAGCTACTTAGTGAGGCCCTTTACAACTCAGTGAGACTCTGTTTCAAAATAAAGAATAAAAAATAGGGCTGGGGGTACCGTAAACTAAATTACTAAAATAAAAAATAAAAACAAAGGGCTAGGGGTGTAGTTCAGAGGTAGAATATCCCTGGGTTTAATCCCTAGTATGGCAAAAAAGAAAAAGAAATGCTATCTCTAATGGATACTTTAGAATAAGATTTCTTTTTCTTTTCTCTCTCTGTGTGGGAATTGAACCAAGAGCATTCTACTTCTAAGCCATACCTTCAACCCTATTTTAATTTTTATTGTAAAGCAGGGTCTCATAAGTTATGGAGGGTCTCACTAAGTTGCTAAGGCTGGCTGCAAACCTGTGATCCTCCTGTCTCAGCATCTCAAGTACTGGGATTACAGGTGTTACAGGTGTGCATCCCTGTACCTGGCTTAGAATAAGAGTTCTAGCATAGAAGGTGTAATGGTCTGGACTTAGAACATCCCCCTAACTCTCAGGAAAACAAAGAAGCTATGTTGGAGGTGGAGCTTGGTTGAGAAGGGGTCCGTGGGGGTGTGGCTTTGGAATTACATAGGTCTTCCATTCCCTACTTTCTCTTCCTCTCTCTCTCTCTCTCTCTCTCTCTCTCTCTCTCTCTCTCTCTCTCTCTCTCTCTCTCTCTCTCTGCCTCCATGATGTGAGAATAGAGCCTTGCCCTCTCCCTTTCTCTGCTTCCCATCACAATGTCGAGAGCTCTATAGACCTGGCCTGACATGGACTGAATCTCTGAAATCTCCAGAACTGTGAGCAGATAAACTGTTCTTTCTCCAAGTTGTGTTGTCAGTTGTTTTAGATTATAGCAGTGAGAATATTGACTGAGACAGAAATAATGAGGATGCCCTATGAGGACCTTCTAACTCCAAATTTTCATATTTCCATTGTTTTAAATTCAGTCAATAGCTGGGCATGGTGGCAAATGCTTGTAATCCCAGCACTTGGGAGGCTGAGACAGGAGGATCGCACAGGTTTGAAGCCAGCCTCAGCTTCTGAGTGAGGCTTTCAGCAACTTAGTGAGACCCTGTTTCCAAATAAAGTATAAAATAGGTCTGGAAGTATAACCTGGAGGTAGAAAAGCCCCTGGGTTCCACCCCCAGTACCCCCCCCCCAAAAAAAAATCCAGTCAGTAAATGATTTAAGGCAGAGGAATGGTTTCTTTTTCTCTTTCTTTTTTTCATTCTTTTCTTTTTTCTTCTTTCCTTCTTTTTTTTTTTTGTGTGTGTGTGTGTGTGTGTGTGATACTGGGGTTCCTGGAAGCCTTCTACCTCCGGGCTACACTCCCAGACCTATTTTATATTTTTATTTGGAAACAGGGTCTCTTAAGCCAGGGAGGCTGGCTTCGAACCTGGGCAATCCTCCTGTCTCCGCCTCCCCAACGCGGGGATTACAAGGGTGCGCCACCACGCCCGGCTCTTTTTTTCTTTTTTTGGTATTGGGGATTGAGCCCAGAGATATTTTTACCTGAGCTACATCCCCAGCTCTGTTTTATTTTTTTTAAATTTTGAAATAGGGTTTCAACCAGGCATTGTGGCACATGCCTGTAATCCCAGTAGCCAGTACTTGGGAGGTTGAGAAAGAAGGATCACAGGTTCAAGGACAGCCTCAGCAAGTATTGTGACTCATCAGTCTAGGGAGACCCTGTTTCAAAATAATAAAATCAGGTGGGGGGTGTATCTGGGAGGTAGAATGCTCCTGGGTTCAATCCCCAGTACAACAAAAATAAAAAAGAAATGGTTTCACTAAGCTGCTAAAGGCCTCCCTATGTTGCTCAGGCTGGCCTCGAATCTGTGATTCTTCTCACTCAACTGGGATTACAGGAATCACCACCATGCCTGGTCAGAGGAATGATTTCCTTCTTTTCTTTTTTTTTTTTTTTTTTTTTGGTGGTACTGTGGTTCCTGGAAGCCCTTCTACCTCCGGGCTACACTCCCAGACCTATTTTTACATTTTTATTTGGAAACAGGGTCTCCTAAACCAGCACGCGCGTCTGGCTTCGAACCTGCGCGATCCTCCTGTCTCTGCCTCCTAAGCGTGGGGATTACAAGCGTGTGACGCCACGCCCAGCTCAGAGGAATGATTTCTGAGCTAAAAAATGGAGCTCCAGAGTTCTGATTATTGCAACTTTCAAGCACTCCCCAAAGATGTATACTATAAAATGTAAAATATACAAAAATGAATACAGATGGGTTCTGTTGTAAAGAAAATTCATTATAGCTTATAAAATATGAACATTTCTTAAGATGATTAATTAGGATGTTGATTATTTGCATTGTAAAAGGGTTAATGACCTCATAAAATTATTTCCAGTTAACAGTTACTTTGAGCATCTACATATTGATTTACAGGTGACTAGTCAATTAGCCAAGATTCTTGGGAGACTAAACATTTAATTGTTCTTTCAAGCTCATTTGGAAATAAACACCTGAGATACCATTAGGAAAACAGAATAACACCCTATTAGAAAACATGAAATGTACCAAAATCCAATGCAAAAATAACTGCCTTTTCTCAAGTGCTATGTTATGTCAGTGACTTTGGAAACATCATTTCATTTAATCCTCCCTTAAGCCTTGTAAAGCAATATATTATTATCTCAGGCTTGTTGAGTAATTTGTTCAAGAGCACCAATTACCTACAGCCTAAATCACTCTGATTCTTTGCCTTATACCATTACACTAATCTACTGCTCTTAGAACAAAACTACTCCCTGATAGCTTGAAGACCACATGTATTTGGTTGCTTTTAGCCCTTAAAATGTTCTTGATATGCATTAGTAGCCAATATTTAAAACTAAGATTTTATGTGAAAGTCTGGGTGTCCCCGGTTTCTTGAAGAATCGGAAGGTTTGACAGCCTGGTGCCTACAGTCCTGAATTACAACGAGGACGAGGCTGGATGAGCCCCAGCTTACCTGGGCTCTGGGTTCTTCAGGCCGCAACCCCCCAACACACACACACACACACACACACACACACACACACACACACACACACACCGTATCCCTCAGAAGGAGATCAAATGTCAATTTCGGTATCTCTATCCTACCCAGCCTGCTTCATTTCTTGATCTGGTGCCTGTTGACACCGTATTCACAACCCACAATTTAGAATCTATTTTCTATTTCCCTTGCCCTAATTCTGAACCCAAACATGCTGGTTTCATGTGTACCAAACTCATTTTTTTCACTAGTCTCATTTCCCAAGGGTAGTGGGACCACATGCATTTTATAAACAAAAACAATTCTATACTTTTATCCATGTTCTCACTGGGGAGCATCTGTCTTCAGCACTTACTAGCTTGTCTTGTTTTCAATTCTTCCCACTCTTGGGAGGATAAGTTTGGTGTTGCTGGTGCTGGTGGGGGTGGGGAACATCTCCAACTACTTTATGGGGGTGACCAATGACCTTGTTGACCTATGACTACCCAGAAAGCTGGGACACTGCCTAGGAGATGTGGACTTAGCGCATAATGGAGTGGAATGATGTGCCAGTTTCATGCTGGCCAGGTAAGAACCTGGTCTGCTATTTCGGCCACCTGGATCCCAATAGACCCCGCAGAATCCCAGCAGATGGTCTTCCTGGGCTGCCTCTTGTCCTATACCTCTCCCCTCTAGCCCATAACAGCAAACTACTTAGTCACACAATACGATGCAACTTAATTTTATTAGGACAAGGATGGCAGGCATTGGAGTGGCACTTTTCAGGGTGAGGGGAGGCACTGGGGCAGCATGGCAGATGCCCCTAGAAGGCACAGCTGCTTTCTACAAAGCGGCGACACTTCATGACCCGCAGGTAGGTCTCGGCTTTGTGCAGGTCCTTTTTGAAGCAGGAGAGCAGCCCGTAGTTCTTGAGCAGGGCATCGTCACTGCGCAAGTTGGTGTCAAACTTGTCATAGGTTTGCTTGAGGAGCTGCCCGGCCCGGGGACTGCCGTCTTCCAGCTCCTGCATTGGGTAGAAAGGACAGCAGAGGCCAGTCCTTGACAGCTCTGGTCTCCCTCTCCCATCTGTTTGCCTCCCTCCCATCTGGGGCCAGAGAAATGGAGGGAAACGAGGAAAAAGAGGTTCCTCCTGCCTCGGAGCCTGACTGGTACAGAGAGAGCAGCAGTGTTTCTTTCCCTGGCACAATCCTCACCCGCATCAGGGCCTGGATGCCCTCTTCCAGGTCCCTCAGCTTCTCATAGACACGGTCCGAGGTGCCGAACACCAAGCTGTTGGTGAAGACTCTGCTGAGGAACTGCACAGGCCCCAGCCACGACTGGATGAGCAGCAGGGAGAAGCGCAACAGCTCCATGTCCTGTGGGGAAGGGCGGGAGGGTGGATGCGCCGCTGGGTGGCCTCTGTCTGGGCCCCCATGGCGCTCCAGCTGCAGGAGGGGGCTGCCAGGAGGGCAGGGAGAACTGCACTCAAGACAGCCGGCATGGCCACTCACGGATCTCTGCTGGGCCTCTTCTTTGCCCGTGGGGGCCGGGATGGTCTCCGAGAAGCAGAAGGCAGCCTGGGCGTTCTGGATGGAATACCGCTGTCCCTCGGGGATATAGGTGCGCTCCTGGGGGAAGGAAGCCCCATCGCCGAGGTCTGAGCTCTTGACCGGCTCTGGTCCCTACTTTATTGGGAACACCTTCCGTTCCTGCTCTTTTGATTTCATTTTGCTTACACAAAACAACCCTGAGTGACTGGGTTTCCTCCCATCACTTCTCAGGGTGGGAATGCACCCCTTTCTGCTGCCCCGCGCTTCCAGCACTCATCCCTGGGGAGCTTACAAACTCTTTGTAGGTGTCGGCGGCCAGTTGATGCAGGTGCTGGGCTCGAAGCACAGCGTTGGCAAACAGGCTGGACAGAGGCATGGTTGGGAAGGCACCAGCGCCCTGGGGCCTGGGCAGGCAGAGCAGGGTGAAGGCCAGGAGCCAGGTGGTCCGGAAACCTAGGGACACAGGAGAGTACCCCCACCACCAAGGGAACAAGAGCATTCTCTATGTGGCCAAATATTATGCCTAGGGACACAGGAGGGTACCCCCACCACCAAGGGAACAAGAGCATTCTCTATGTGGCCAAATATTATGCCATGATGGCTACACTCACATTCAGAAGCCCCCAGACAATCTACAGGGCCCCTGCATCTCTCATCAGTCCCCACCATGCCCAAAGCGAGTTTTGGGGTGCTTACCTGCAGCCATTGTAGTTGGGTGAGCTGTGCACAGAACCCTGAGCACTTTGGGGAGCTGAGCCCTGGGATCCTGGAGTTGATCCCTCGTGGGCCCTTTTTATCCTCTGTCCCTGCTCCCCCGCTCCAAGGCCCCCACCTATTTTCTCTATACATTTATGCATGGGGCCACTGATGGCTTGTACTGATGGATAATTTAGAGGCTCCTCCTACTCATCCTGTTCCTGCTCCTCTCCTGGGGTCATGTCCCCCGTCATGTCATCTTCCCCGTGGGTTCTGCTTGCACCGGGGTTGAGAGGATTGTGCACACAGGCTCTCAGCTAGAGACACCTTCCGATCCTTCCTTTTTTTTAAAAAAAAAAAAAAAAGAGGAGATGGGAGAGGGGAGTCCTGAGTCCAAGGGTGCTCAGGTATGATGTTGATGAGGGGTTGTTCACCAGGGTAAGGAAGGCCCGACAGGGGCCCCTAACGGAGGGCAACATCAGCCAGATGTGGTGGCATATGCCCGTAATCCCAATACTTTGGGGGATGAGACAGACAGTTACAGGTTCAAAACCAGCCTCAGAAATTTAGCAAGCCTCTCAGCAACCTAGTGAGACCCTGTTTCCAAACAAAATAATAAAAAGGACTGTGGGTGTAGTTGAGAGGTAGAGCACCCCTGGGTTCAATCCCCATATCACACACACAAGAGGGCCATGTTAATTTTCAGTACTGGGGACCATGAATGCAGGGCCTCACACATGCTAGGCAAATACTCTACCACTGATCTATACTCCCAACTTCATTTATTTATTTATTTATTTATTTATTTATTTATTTATTTATTTTTGTGGTACTGGGGATGGAATCCAGGGGCATTCTACCTCTGAGCTACACCTCCATCCCTATTTTTCTTTCTTTTTATTTATTTATTTTTTGGTGGTACTGGGGGTGGAACCCAAAGGCTTTCTACCTCCAGGCTATACTCCCAGACCTTTTTAATATTTTTTTTGGAAACAGGGTCTCACTAAGTTGCTGAGAGCCTCACTAAGTAGCTGAGGCTGGCTTTGAACCTTTGTGATCCTCCCGTCTCAGCCTCCCAAGCGCGGGGATTACAAGCGTGCACCACCACGCCCAGCTCCTATTTTTCTTTCTTTATTTTGAAACAGGGTCTCACTGAGTTTCAAAGGGCCTCACTAAGTAGCTGAGGCTGGCCGTGACTGCGATCCTCCTGTCTCAGCCTCCTGAATTCTGGGATTACAAGCATGCACCACCATACCCAGCTTTATTCTTTATTTTGAAACAGGCCTCACTGACTTGCAAAGGGCCTAGCTAAATAGCTGAGGCTGCCTGTGAACCACGATCCTCCTGTCTCAGCCTCCCAAATGCTGGGATTACAAGTGTGCACCTCACCACCATGCCTGGCTTATCTTATTTTGAGACAGATTCTTGCTAAGTTGCCCAGGCTGACCTCAAACTTGGCAGTCCTCCTGCCTTGGCTTCCCAAGTAGCTGGAATTAAAGGTGTGCGTCATAGCACTCAGCTAGGATAACTTTTACCAAGAGCTGTGCCAACCCCTTCAAACTCTCTGTTGTATATCTTTCCCCCTCCCTTCATGGCTCCCTCCAGCCACCAGAGAACATATGTGCAGGGAAAGGGGCTCATTAGATTCTGGGTTTCTCGGGAGACTTCAGCCCCAATTCCACTGTTGCTTTCTCCATCTTGTCACCTGGGCCAACCTGGGGCAGTGCTAGCTATGGCCACTAGAGGCACTGACCCCACACATTGCCCTCCCATTCTCTGAGCGCTGGGGCTCCCCACAGCACCCCAGGGTCTGTGGGCAAAGGACCTAAACTTGAGATATAGCCCTGCTCCTTGGACCTGCCGCAGAAGTGCAAACCAAGAAGCAGAAATTCCAGGAACAGACACGGACCACAAGTGCTTCCTCTCAGCGTCTCAGAGCTGGGGTAGACCTTGAGGGTCAGAGTCTCAGAACACAGCACCCCAAGAGATGTCTTTTGCAGTCAGTCACTATAGTCTCCTCCCCTTCTTTCTCCTCCCTTTATCTGTACGGCGCTTATCAGGTGGCAAGAGCGTGGCCATGCCATCTCGCTGTGAGCCTCGAAACCATCTTGTAAAGTAGGTGTTATTTTTATTTATTTATATTTTTGTGGTACTGGGGATGAAACCTGGGGGCATTCTACCTCCGAGCCACACCCTCAGCCCTTATTATTTATTTATTTGTTTATTTATTTATTTATTTATTTTATGGTACTGGGAATGGAAACCAGGGGCATTCTACCTCCAAACTACACCCCTAGTGCTATTTTTTAGTCTTTATTTTATTTATTTATTATTTTATTTTAATTAATTTATTTATTTATTTATTTATTGGTGGTACTGGGGTTCCTGGAAACCCTTCTACTTCTGGGCTACACTCCCAGACCTGTATTTTTATATATTTTTAAAATTTGGAAACAGGATCTCTTAAGCCCCCGAGGCTGGCTCCAAACCAGCGCGATCCTCCTGTCTCCGTCTCCCAAGCGCGGGGATTACAAGCGTGTGCCACCATGCCCGGCTATTTATTTATTTTTTGCAGTACTGGGGATGGAACATAGGGGCATTCTTCCTCCAAGGTACACCGCCAGCCCTATTTTTTAGTCTTTACTTTCCAACAGGGTCTCACTGAGTTGCAAAGGGCCTCAGTAATTAGCTAAGGCTGTCCGCGAACTGCGATCCTCCTGTCTCAGCCTCCCAAATGCTGGGATTACCACCATGCCCGGCAAGTAGGTGTTATTATCACACCTGTTTTCAGAGGAAGAGAATAAGGCCCCGAGGGGCTAACTCGGATGAGCCAGCGCAGCGGTGGCAGCTCTGCATCGCCTTGCTCTCCTGTGTTCCAGCGTCCAAAGCCCTTTTCCCTTGCAGACTGTGATGCTGCTCGTTTATTTTAGCTTCTAAATTCTGCTGAATGCCAGGCTCCTGCCCTGAATCACACAGTGCCCTGCCTCGTATTGTCCTCCCTTAAGGGGCAGATTGCTCTCTGGCAATTCTCAGGCAAGAAAGACCTCATAGCAAGCCAGGGCGAGGCCAGAGGAGGTAGGAACTGCGCCTCCGGAGCTCACCAGCATCAAATACCCCCAGAGCTGAGGGTGAGAAGGACTCATTCCCCTGTATTTAAGCCTTTTACCCGTGAGTTGCAGAACATTTTGTATTTGACCATGGGAGAAAATAAACCCACACACAAGCAAAGCTTTCTAGAAGTGGTTGGCTAGGTGGTTGGTGATAATGTTGGCACCAGCACTAAAAAAGTCACACCCCTGTGGTCAAGAATGTGAATGCTCGGACCTCGTCACCTCCCACTCTGGTCTTAGGACCGAAAGACAGAGCATCTTTCTTTTCCAGCATTCCCAAAGCATTATCCCACCAGTGTCTCCCCGGTGTAGGCTCTGAAGAAGATGGGGCCATGGGGAGGTGAGGACACCCTTCCCTGTCCTCCTCACAGCCCCACCAAGAGGAGGAGCCAGGTGGGAAGTGAGGAGGGTCCCTGGACCCACGGAGCTTAAGCCTTCTCCACCATGTTCCTCCTGTGTTCCCTGGGGCTGGGGCACTGACATGGGGCTCCTCATGATGGAGGCATCTAGATAATGCTGGGAACTTGTATATGGACTTCAGATCATGGGAGGAGTCTCTGCCCACCCTCCTGGGAGTGAGGATAACAGGAGCCTGAGCTGGGGGCTGCTTGATGGCTACACGTGGTGGGTGTAGGGGAAGCGTGGCTGAGGCTCCCTGCCAGACAGGTTATTGCTATGGCCAGGTAGGACCAGCCAAGGAGGAGAGCATCCCTCACCATCTTAGAACTGGGGTGGTCCAGCAGATTCCAGGGACCCCTAAGGACACACCTTTACAGAAGGTTACTATGGCAACCCCAGGACCCAGAGGGAAGAGCTGGATGCACAGACAGGTGTAGTGACCTCTCCTGGACCTTTTATTTTCCAGAACTGACCATCTCTGGGGTTCTCTGTACCTACTGTGGAAGCCCACAGCTCTGCTCTTGATTCTAAAGTTGCCTCTTTGAGGCTTCAAGACCCCCTCTTAGATCCAAGTCCATGGGCTAGGGGATAGCTTACTTTTCTCACTCTGGTTATAGAGACAGGCTCGGAGGAACAGGTGGCAACATTTCCCACACCCTGTTGGTGATTTGAGGTCCATACATTTTATTTTATTTTTGTCTTGGCAATTAAACCCAGAAACATTCTACATTCAAGCTACACCCCTAGACCTTTTTATTCTTTTGGTTTTGAAACAGGGTCTTGCTGGGTTGCTGAGACTCCCGCTATTTGCTGAGGCTGTCCTTGAACCCGTGATCCTCCTCTCTCAGCCTCCCAAGCACTGGGATTATAGGTACCACCATGCTTGGCTGAGGCCCACACTTTCCACCTCTGGCTCTGTCCTGTCCTTGAAGTCAGAGTCTAGTTACCTCCCTCTGGACATACTCTATCTTTTCTTAACTTCCTCTGTCCTGTACAGGAGCCTTTGAACTCTTGATCTCTCAACCCAATGGGTCAAGGTCTTTACAGACTCTACCTGGGGATTCTCAAGGGCTTTTCCAGGGGAGGGGCCTGTTTGAGGGCCCACATGTGCCGGCACTATACTGAACAACAGGGCACGTGGATCCCCTTTCACATCTGAAGACACAGAGGCTGAAATAATAAGCAGGCTGCCCAGGGTCTCCCAGTCCCTGAGTGACTGTTCCTCAAGGCCCCCAGTCTTTCCACCATGACAGGTGCTTCAAAAGTGAGAAGAGCGGGCGCTGCCTGGCATGGGCGGGGCTTCTCTACAGCAAGCTAGCAGGGCAGGATCAAGTTCCCGCAGCTGATGAAGGTGGAGGAATTGAATGTCAGCCCCAGATTAAGCTGTTCACAGGCACTAAGAAAAGCGGTAGAAAAAAACAACCCTGATTTAGTGAGCCAAACCACATCATCCTTTATATTTGTATTGCACGTTTCACTGTACATCGCATTTTCACTTCCTGTATCTCACTGGACCCTGGAGTTTGCCCTGTGATGCGGCCAAGAGGGCCGAAGCATGGAAGAGCCTTGGAGGGGGAGTAGAGGGGTCGCACTCCTGTACATGAGTGGGAGGTCTTTACACTGGCAGATGACCCCTGAACAGAAGTCTAGAAGCACATGCAGTCTTTGCAGCTGGATGTTCGGGGAAGTATTCCCCAAGAAGAGAGTCCCATTGAAAAAGAAGTTGCCTGTACTGGGGTATTTCTAGCAGTTGTAGCAAGTCTGGGCTGCTTGACCTGATGTGTGTGCTCAGCTGCAAATCACCACGCCCTCCTGCCACCTTGTTCTGTGGCTATTGGTGGACACTCTGTTCTCCTTACTGCACTGCAAGGTTTTGGAGGAAGGATCCCTGCTTTTCATTCTTTCATCCATCCGTTCATCACTCACTCATTCTCTGACCCACAAGTAGCTGCCCATACCCTATGCCAAACCCTGGACAGGTAGATGGCGTGCATAGACGAGCAAAAGACAGGACTCTTCAATTCTAGAGCTTACAGTCCACCCGGAAGAGAGACAAGAGTAAACAAATAAATATATAATGGTGAAATGTAGACACAAGTTTTAAACCAAAGAAACAACCATGAAGGAGATAGCTGAGATGTTGAGGTAAGAGAATAAACCAGGGAGTGGGCGAGGTGGCGTGGTCCTGGGCAGGCCTAGAAATTCAGAAGCATCTGCCGAGGGGAACAAATGAATGGAATGGAAGGACAGAACCGAGCTAAGTGCAGAGGTCCAGTGGCTGGGAAAGGCAAGGTCGACATGTCGTCCTCCTACTAGTACAGTTATTTTATTTATTTATTTGTTTGTTTGTTTGTTTATTATTTGTGGTACTGGGAATTTAACCCAGGGGCATTCTACCTCTGAACTAACCCCCAGCCCTATTTTTTATTCTTTATTTTGAAATAGGGTCTTACTGAGTTGCAAAGAACCTCACTAAGTAGTTGAGGCTGTTTGCAAACCGTGATCCTCCTGTCTCAGCCTCCTAAATGCTGAGATTACAAGTGTGAGCCACCACGCCCGGTTTAGTACAATTATATGTAAGTATGTATGTATGTATGTATGTTTGTATGTATGTATGTATGTATTTATTTATTTATTTTTATACTGGGTATTGAACCCAGGGCATTCTACCTCCAAGCTATACCCCCAGTCCTAGTTTTTATTCTTTATTTTGAAACAGGGTCTCACTAAGTTGTAGAGGGCCTCACTAAGTAGCTAAGGCTGGTTGCGAACCTGCGATTCTCCTGTCTCAGCCTCCCAAGTACTGGGATTACAAGCATGGGCTACCATGCCCGGTTTACAGGTTTGTTTTTGTTTTTTTTTTTAATAATAAGGATAAGCTGGGCGTGGTGGCGCATGCTTGTAATCCCCGCGCTTGGGAGGCTGAGACCAGAGGATCGCGGTTTGCGGACAGCCTCATATACTTAATGAGGCCCTCTGCAACTTAGTGAGACCCTGTTTCAAAATAAAGAACAAAAAATAGGGCAGGGTTGTAGCTCAGGGGTTGAATGCCCCTGGGTTCCATCCCCAGACCCACAGAATAATAATAATAATGACAGGAATTTGAATGTATGGTACTATATATATGAAAAAAAATAAATGAAAATATGGATAAGATACTGGGAAGCTTTTAAAAAATTCTCTTTTCTGGCCTGGCGTAGTGCCACACATCTATAATCCCAGTACTTGGGAGGCTGAAACAGTAGGATCACAGGTTCGTGGCCAACCTTAGCAATTTAGCAAGAAGCTCGGCAGTGTAGCCATGCTCTGTTTCAAATTAAAGAATAGGGCTGGTTGTGATGGTGCATGCTTGTAATCCCAGGGCTTCAGAGGCTGAGACAGAAGAATCACAGGTTCCTGGCCTTCTTCTGTTACTTAGGCCTTCCACAATTTAGTGATATCCTGTTTTAAAAGAAAGAATAAAGCCGGGCGTGGTGGCGCACGCTTGTAATCCCTATGCTTGGGAGGCGGAGACAGGAGGATTGCACAGGTTCAAAGCCAGCTGTACTGGCTTAAGAGACCCTGTTTCCAAATAAAAATATAAAATAGGTCTGGGAGTATAGCCCGGAGGTAGAAGGGTTTCCAGGAACCCCAGTACCACCAAAAAATAAAAATAAAGAATAAAAAATAGGGCTGGGGTGTAGCTCAGAGGCAGAATGCCCCTGGGTTTAATCCCTAATGGAAAAAAAACAAAGTGGACAAGGCTATATGCATATGCTAACTTCAAGTTCACATCAGCATTCTTCTTCTTTTTCTTCTTTTTTTTTTGTGGCACTGGGAATGGAACTGAGGGGCATTCTACCTCTGAGCTACACCCCCTGCCCTATTATTTTGAAACAGGGTCTCACTGAGTTGCAGAGGGCCTCACTAAGTAGCTGACGCTGGCCGTGAACCAGATCCTCCCTGTCTCAGACTCCCAAATGCTCGGTTACAAGCGTGTGCCACCATGCCTGGCTGTGAACATTCTTTTCTTTCTTTTATTTTATTTTTTATTTTTTGGTGGTACTGGAGTTCCTGGAAGCCCTTCTACCTCCGGGCTACACTCCCAGACCTATTTTTACATTTTTATTTGGAAACAGGGTCTCTTAAGCCAGCGCGTGCGGCTGGCTTCGAACCTGCGCGATCCTCCTGTCTCTGCCTCCCAAGCACGGGGAATACAAGCGTGTGCCACCACGCCCGGCCTCTTTCTTTTATTTACTTATTAATTTTTTGCAATACTGGGGATGGAACCCAGGGGCATTCTACATTTGAGTTACACCTCCAGCCCCATTTTTTATTCTTTATTTTGAAACCGGGTCTCACTGAGTTGCAGAGGGCCTCACTAAGTAGCTGAGGCTGTCCTCGAACTGTGATCCTCCCGTCTCAGCCTTTCCAGTACTGGCATGACAAGTGTGCACCCCCACGACCGGCTGTGACCGACCATTCAGTTTTGTTCTTTACTGTCACCTTTTGGGGTGGAAGGGGCAGTGGGATACCCGAAGAGAAGATAGTATCCTTTGTAGGACAGCACAGGACCTGAGGGGATCAGAGCAGGGGCAGCTTGGAGACCAGGACACACCCAGGAAAGCCTGGACGTGAGCTCTGCCTCCCTTTCTGGGCTGGACCACAGGGAGCAGACAGAATCCAGTATTCCCAAATGTCACGAGTCCCGATGTCTCCGATGTTTCCGAGGCCCCGCAGGCCTGCTGAAGGCCAGCACTGCCTGCCATCGCCACCGCACGGTGGTTGGCTTTCACGGGTTGTTTTTCTCTCATCTCTCATTCTGCTGGAAAAACAGCCCAAGCCTTGGGTCAGACCACCCAGCCCTAGCAGCACCTGCAGCCAGAAAGCCGGAAGTCAGCCAGATCAGAGGAGGAACCAGCCTGTGCTTAGACCAGGGTCCCCAGGGGCCCAGCTGGATTCCCCCAGTGGGCCGTGGGGCATGTGCTCACCATGGGGCCTCAGCTGTATTCTGGGGACAGGGAGGCCGGGAGCTGGGCTCCTGCAAAAATGACCGGGGTCGGGGGCACCCTCTGGACGGTTTGTGGAGGCCTGTCCAGCCCTGTTAACAAGAGGTGGGGCCTGCAGGGCTCTGGACTTTGTGATGAACAGGAACTACAGACCTCTCCAATGCACAGAGCTTTGGAGACAGCCAGGGTGGTCCCAGGATTCCCTGCCCCTTAGTCCTCTACCTGTCTTTCAAGGGAGACGATAGACAGTGGGGGAAATGCCGAAGTTGGAGTCAGAGGTCTGTGTGTGACTCCTGGACAGTTCTGGTAATTTCTCTGGGTTTGATTTTTTTGTTTGTAAGGTAGGGATAAGGCTACCCCAAGCCAGAGTTATGCTGGGGCTTAAGCAAGGCAATGTAAATGAGTATAGGGTCCTCAGTAAAATTTTATGGGGATTTAAGAGGTGTTCAGTATGCATTTGTTGGGCTGGGCATGGTGGTGCACTCTTGTAATCCCAGCATTTGGGAAGCTGAGACCGGAGGATCACAGTTCACAGACAGCCTCAGCTACTTAGTGAGGCCCTTCACAACTCAGTGAGACCCTGTTTCAAAAAATATTAAAGACTAATAAATAGGGCTGGGGGATGTAGCTTGGAGGTACAATGCCCCTGGGTTCCATCCCCAGTACCACACACACACACACACACACACACACACACACACACACACATGCATTTGTCATAAGCTACAAATGCATTTGTAGCTTAGCGGTAGAGCGCCAGCCTCACATGTGTGATGCTCTAGGTTCAATCCCCATTATTACAAAAAAGGCTAATATGTATTTGTTGGGTTCAATAACAGATATATATATATATATATATATATATATATATATATATATATATTGCGGTACTGGGGATGGAACCCAGGGGCATTCTACCTCCGAGCTACACCCCCAGCCCTATTTTTTTTAATCTTTATTTTGAAACAGGGTCTCACTGAGTTGCAGAGAGCCTCACTAAGTAGCTGAGGCTGTCTGTGAACCGCGATCCTCCTGTCTCAGCCTCCCGAATGCGTATGACAATCATACGCCAACATGCCTGGCTTGGTTCATATTTTGTATCCTGGTTGTGAAGGTAGTTATACAAATCTATACATGTTCTAGAATTCATACTTCAAAAAAACAAACATGATTTTATTAAATAATATTTATTTATTTATCTATTTATTATATTTGTGGCACTGGGCATGGAACCCGGGGGCCCTCTACCTCTGGGCTACACCCTCTAGCTCTATTTTATCTTTCATTTTGAAACAGGGTCCCAGCAAGTTGCTGAGGGTCTTGCTAAGTTGCTGAGGCTGGTCATGAACCTCTGCTCTTCCTGTCTCAGCCTCCCAAGTACTAGGATTGCAGGCATGTGCCACCATGCCCAGATTTATATGATAATTTAAAAACAAGAAAGAAAAAACATGCTGGGCATGATGATTCACCCCTGTAATCCCAGTTCCTGGGAGGCTGAGACAGGAGAATCGCAGGTTCCAGGCCAGCCTCATCAACCTTGTGAGGCCCTCTTCAATTTAGTGAGACTGTTTCAAAAAAAAAAAAAAAAAAAAAAAAGGGCTGGTGGTACAGTTGGAGGTAGAATGCCTCTGGTTCAATCCATAGGATTAAAAATGAAAATCAAAACAAAACCCAAAACAAAACACGAACATCTGGTTTAATTCCTTGTGGTCTGGTAGTTTTGTTTGTTTTGTGGTACTGGGGATTGGACCCATGGGCAATCTCTCTGAGCTACAACTCCAGCCTTATTTGATTTTTCAGTTTGAAACAATCTCACTAAGTTGCTGGCTAGCCTCAAACTTGAGATCTCCTGTCTCAGCCTCCCAAGAACTGGGATTGCAGGCGTGGGCCACCATGCCTGGTTTTGTTTTGTTTTTGAGACAGTGTCGCACTATGTTCTCCAGGCTGGTCTTGAACTCATGGACTCAGGCAATTCTCCTTCCTCAACCTCCCAAGCAGCTGGGATCATAGGTGAGCACCACCATGCCTGGCAAATGTGAACTTTTTTTTTTTTTTTTTTGCGGTACTGGGAATGGAACCCAGGGACATTTTACCTCCAAACTACACCCCTAGCCCTATTTTTTATTCTTTATTTCTTAACAGAGTCTCACTGAATAGCTGAGGCTGTCCTTGAACTGTGATCCTCCTATCTCAGCCTGCCAAATACTAGAATTACAAGCGTGTGCCACCATGAACTCTTAAAACAGAAAAGCAGTCAGAGTCTGTGTCTTTAACCCATGAAGACTAGAGCCGTTTGGGAGGGTGGGGGGTCAACAAGCACTTCAAAGCCTCAGGGAAACACAACGCTTCAAAGATGTGATATAAACCAGGTGTGGAGGCACACACCCTCACTGGGAGGCTGAGACAGAAGGATCACATGTTTGCAACCAGCTACTTAGGCCCTCCATAATTTAGTGAGACCTGTTTCCAAATAAACTATAAAATAGGGATAGGGGTGCAGCTCAGAGGTAGACTGACTCTGGGGTACAATCCCCAGCATTAAAAAAAAAAAAAGTGTGGTACAATCTTTCCGCACAGGCAAGGCCTCCTCCCACCCAGGGCAGCCCCAAGGCAGGGGTGGGGGAGACCCTGCTTGGGGAGAAGTGAAGACTCCTCAGCCCTGATGGCTGCCCAGGTCCCTGGTGGTGGAGGTAGGGGACAAAATTAGTGCCACTATGCAAAACAACAGGAAAGCAAGGGCTCCAGCTCAGTAGAGGCAGATGCCAAAACAAGCCAGCTCCCTGTGGCAGCCCCAGACTTCGGACTGCTGAGGGACGCGCTCACCTGAGGCCCCAGGTGTGCACACTTTACCCCCACCTCTCCCCACCTGGAGCGCTAGGGGAGACTTGCTAAAATTAGTGTTTCTCGAGCAGGGCATGGTGGCGCACGAGCAGGGCATGGTGGCGCACGTCTGTAATCCCAGTTCTTGGGAGGCTGAGACAGGATGGTCACAAGTTTGAGGCCAACCTCAGCAACTTAGCAACATGTTTCAAAACAAAAAATAAAAAGGGCTGGGGGTGTGGCTCAGAGATAGAATGCCACTGGGTTCAGTCCCTGGTATCACAAAGGAAAAAAAGTTATGGGTCTCTCTCTTCTTTCACACACCCGCTGTGGTTCTCCAGGTAAATCCCTAGCTCCCTTGGGTAGGGATTTGCTACCTGAATCCAGATCACCCAGGGTAGAGAAGTGGTTCTGGAATCCCCCAAGGTCGACAGGAAGTGGACCCGCAGCCTGGCTTGGGAAGGTTCTGCACACACAGCAGGTGAACTGCACTCCACCGCCCAGCGGGGCTGCTCCCGGGCTATTTGCACAGTTGTAGGTTTGACTCTAGTTTGTAGGGCCCTAGGGGCCGTTGTGTGGGGACCCTGAGCTTCAGATGTGGTGGTGGGAGGGTCTGAAGGGGTACCTAAGGCCTCAGATTTCACCCCGCTAAGCTTCCCTCTTTTGGAATCTCTTGGTGGCTCTGGGTCAGTATATTTAGTTCGTTAGTTTGTTATTGTGGTATTGGGGATCAAGCCAAGGGGCATTCTACCTCTGAGATACAGCTCCACCTCGTCTATTTTTTGTTTGGAAAAGAGTCTTATTAGATTGCCAAAAGTCTCACTACATTACTGAGACTGTCCCTGAAGCTGTGATCCTCCTGTCTTAGCCTCCTAAGTACTGGGATTACAGGAGTGTGGCACAACGCCTGGCCGTGTGTGTGTGTGTGTGTGTGTGTGTGTGTGTGTGTGTGTGTGTGTGATTGGGAATTGAACCCAGGGCATTCTCTCTCTGAACTACTCCCCCTCCCCCAGCACTATTTTTTTATTTTGAATCTGGGTCTCACTAAGTTGCTGAGGGCCTTGCTAAATTGCTGAGGCTGGCTTCAAACCTTCAGTTCTGCAGTCTCAGCCTCCCAAGTACAGGGTCTACAGGAGTGTGCCACCATGCCCAGTGACTTTTTCTTTTAAACTTAACCCAGAGTTGTGTGTGGTGGTTACACACCTATAATCCCAGTACTTGGGAGACTGAGATAGGCCAGCCTCAGCAACAGAGGTTCTCAACTACCTAGCAAGACTCTTGTTTCCAAATAAAAAATAACATAGAGCTAGGGGTATAACTCAGAGGCAGAACGTTCCTGGGTTCAATTCCCAGTGCTGCAAAGAGAGAAAGATAGAGAGATAGAGATAGAGATAGAGATAGAGATAGAGATAGAGAGAGAGAGAGAGAGAGAGAGAGAGAGAGAGAGTCTCAGTCTGGCATGGTGGTGCCAGCCTGTAATCTCAGTACTTGAGAGGCGGAGACAGGAGGATCCTAGGTTCCAGGCCAGCATGCTGTAATTTAGTGAGGCTCTGTTTCAAAATAAAAAAATAAAATAGGACTAGAGGTGTAAATCAGAGGTAGAACACTCCTGGGTTCACTCCCTAGTACCTTGAGGGGGAGGGGGAAGAAGGAGGAGGAAGAAGAGGAAGGGCCCCAGGCTTAGTGGGGGTGCCTAGGGGGTATTGAGGCAGGAAACCCCTACCCTCAGGGAACTTCCAGTCTGACGGGACCTGGGGCCACGTGAGCATCCCAGGTAGTAGCTGGACCACAGCGGCACAGGCTCGGGCAGCACCTGGGGCACTTTGGGAGGGCTTCCTGTAAGTGGACGGCCTTGAAGGACTGAAGGGCTGGGATAGGTGGGGGAAGACAATCCTTCAGGGCTGACATCCTGGCCCTGTAGAGCGGCCAGGATGTGGCTGCTGCGGTGGGCTCCGTGAAGCGCAAGCTGAAGGTTTCCCTGCTGTGGAAGGGCCTGCTGGACCCCCTTGCCCCCGCTAGGGACACAGAGTGATGTGACCTCAGGCCCCACCTTCATGGGAAGGGGACCATGGCAACCACCCCCTCCACAGCCTCATCAGCCCACAGGTGCCACGTACAGATGCCACAGATGCCCACGGAGCTGTGCTCAGCCACCCCCATGAGAGGTCACATGCCTGTGTGGGTTGTCACACACACACTCTTTATTCCATGGGAGGGCGGGCTCCAGGCGAGGTGGCCTGGGACGGGAGAGGCTGGGTGAGAGGAGCAACGTTCTCACTGGCCCTTCTGGGGTCCCTGGGGCCACGCTCTTTCCAGCCAAGGCAGGAGGCTGGTCTGTTCTGAGTCCATTGGTAGGTTCTGATAAATCTGTGCACCTCCAAACATGGGGATGGATCCTGCATAGCACCCCCAGAAGGCTGGGTCCAGTCTTTCCCCGAGAACCCCACTCCAAGTCACCGCCTGGCTGTCCTTCAACTCCAGACCCTTTGGCGGGAGCTGGGGACCAGGGCCTGGAGGCAGCAGCTGCTCCCGTGGGCCGGCTCCGGAGGCCAGCTGGGGACCCAGGGAGGAGGGACGGCCACAGGCAGGGCCGTGACCGGGCGGCTCTGGAGCAGTCTAGGCGGAGGCCCGGGAGCCATGCGGGGCGCAGGGCCGGCTCTCACTCCTGGCCTGGGTGCTCCCCCACAGACCACTTCACCTCCCCTGTCCGCAGAGTCACTATGTCCTCGTACGTGGCTGTCTGGTCAACGTTCAGGCCCTGGAGATATAAATGGAGCTCAGGCCTGGGCACATCCTGACCGCACCAGCCCACGGCAGCCATCGACCTTTGGGCTCAGAGCTGATAGGTCACCCGTTCCTTACCTCGTAGGTGTGATCTTCCTCCATTCCAGCCTTGCTGTCATCCTGGGGTGAGGGAGAAGGGTAGGGATCAGAGTGTTAGCGCCCCCCCCCGCCCCGCCCCGGGGGCCATGGCCTGGGGAGGGGAGGGAGGGGAGCGGGGCACTCTCCTCGGAAACTGAGTGAGTGGACGGCTGGGAGCCGGTGGGTGGGCAGGCCCCAGGGCTGGGCTGGGCCCAGAGGACGGCCACAGGGGCTGGGGAGATGGACAGTGTGCCCATGCCCAGCCTGCCCGGTAGTCACCTTCCCTGCTCCCCGAGATTCTCCCAACCCCTGGGGTCACCTTGTCCAGTAGCAGGAAGATGGGCACGACGATGAAAAGAATGATGAGGAGGGTCTGGATCATGATGATGCCGTCTTTCAGGGTGTTCCGCCGCTTAAACTGTGCCATGGTGCTGAACCCTGGGGGAGGCGGCGGGTCTGTGAGGCCGGGGCAGGCTCTTTCTCTCTTTCTCTCTCTTTCTCTCTTTTGGTGGTACTGGAGATGGAACCCCAAGGGTATTCTATCTCTGAACTACACCCCCACCATCACTTTTTACTTAGCTATTTTGAATCAAGGTCTCCTTCAGTTGCTGAGGCTGGGCTCTAGCCTGCAATCTTCCTGTCCTAAGCTTCTGGGATGACGGGTGTTCTCTCCTACACTTGGCTAAAATTAATGTGTGTGTATGTGTGTGTTACTGAGGATTGAACTCGGGCATTTTATCTCTAAGCTACATTCCCAGCTCTATTTTATATTTATTTTTCAATATTTATTTATTTATTTTGCAGTACTGGGGATGGAACCCAGGGGCATTCTACTTCTTAGCTACACCCCCAGCCCTATTTTTTATTCTTTATTTGGAAACAGGGTCTCACTGAGTTGCAAAGGGCCTCACTAAGTAGTAGCTGAGGCTGTCCAGGAACCGCCATCCTCCTGTCTCAGCCTTCCAAATGCTGCGATTACAAGCGTGCGCCACCATGCCCGGCTCGATTTATTTTTTATTTTGAAACAGGGTCTCACTAAGTTACAGAGGGCCTTGCTAAATGGCTAAGGCTGGCCGTGAAGTTGCTATCCTCCTGTCTCAGTTTTCCTAATACTGGGATTACAGGGGTATGTCACTGCACCTGGCTTAAATTATTTTTATTTGTTTGGTGATGCTGGATATTGCATTTCTAAGTTACACCCTCAGCCCTATTTTATTTTATTTTTTTAATTTGGAAACAGGGTCTTCCTAAATTGTTGACAGTCTTGCAAAATTGTGGAGGCTATTTTGAATCTGCAATCCTCCTGTCTCAGGCTCCCAAGTACTGAAATTACAGGTGTTCAAAAATTAATATATATATATATATATATATATATATATATATATATATATATATATATATATAGGTGGTACTGGGGTTCCTGGAAACCCTTCTACCTCCAGGCTACACTCCTAGACCTATTTTATATGTTTTATTTGGAAACAGGGTCTCTTAAACCCCCACGATCCTCCTGTCTCCGCCTCCCAAGCGCAGGGATTACAAGCGTGCGCCACCACACCCGGGCAAAAATTAATTTTTAATTTTTTTTTCAGTACTGGGGTTTGAACTCAGGGCCTTGTGCAGGCTAGGCCAGCATTCTACCACTGAGCTATATGTCCTTAGCCCTTTTAATTTTGAAATGGGGGCTTGGTGAGTTACTCTGTACTGCCCTTAAACCTGGGATCCTTCTCTCTCAGCCTCAAACGTTGGGATTCCAGGTGTGCACCACTGTAACCGGCTCTGGGGTGGAGGGCCGTCCTATGAGCTTTCCATGGTGCTGTCCTGCATGCTACAGGGCCATGGCCACCCTCACAGATAGCAGCTCTCCCCTGGTGGTAGGCTGGGCTAGGGATTACTGTGTGGACACCCCAGCTACCTGACACACACCCATGACTCGCAGCTCCGTGCCACAGCTCCTGGAGACATTTGGGGAGCCTTGGATGGTGCAATTCTGCTGGCAAAAGTAGATGCCGTTGTCCTCAAACTGGATCCCTCGGATGGTAAGGGTGTGGATGGAGCCGTTCTGGCTCTGCAGGACGTGGTGGTCCTGATTTAGGAGCAGCTTCAGGAGCCCCTGCTCTGTCTCTTGCTCCCGGAACCAGATCACGTTGCTAGAGTTGTTCGAGCTTTCCACGTAGCAATGCACTTTCACCACGGAGCCCCGTTTCCTGGCCATGAAACGTGGGTACTGCCAGATCTCGGAGCAAATGCTTCCTGTGGGTACCAAGGCCAAGTTCAAAATCTTCCCGGGCATGTTTCTAACTGCCAGCCTCGCCAGTAGGTCCCCATGCTGGGGACCCTGGCTCAGCTGTCTCGCCTGTCCTTGCGTCTCAGGCTGTGGGGCAGTCAGGAAGCAGAGGTGTAGGGGTGTCCAGCCTTGTGAGGGGCCCCACGCCAAGCCAGCGGACCCCGCCTCTTCCTGACCCACTTGAGTTTCCATTAAAAGGGCTTCGGGACCTTCCAGTTTCTTTCTGTGACTCTTACAACAGCCAGACCCAAGGCCTGGAGGCCCACAGGATCATCTGCTGCCCTGTGCTTCCAGCCCTCTTCCCTACCCCCAGGGGATAAAGGTCAAACCCTCAGCCTGTCAACTAGGGTCCTCCTCCATCACCCATACTCCTAACCCTGCCTGGACCTGCTTCACTTGGATTCCTGAACCCTCAGCTCTGATGCTCTCCCTCCAGCTCCAAGGAGCCCCCTGGGAACCCGAGCCCTCACGCAGCGAACCCTACCCTGGTGGGCTTATCCTGAAGCTGAGCTGGATTCCCCAGCTAGACGGACCCTGGCCTGACGCCTGGATGGACTCTTCCCTGGCTCCACAACCTGGAGTTGCCTGGCTGCTCTGGCCAGCACTGGAACAAGCCACATCGTGATGAGGGTGACGGCTAGATGGGGGTGCGGCCTTAAAGGGAGACCCTAAGAGGGCTGGGATGGGTAGTTCTGGAAGGGGACACCCAGGCAAGGAAGTACAGGGGCATCCCCCCAAGGTAGTGACCAGCATTAAACACCCACATACTTGCCCACAGAAGGGTGTGTGAGGTGACCGACCTTGAGGATTCTGGTGCAGGTCCTTTGTTTTGATGAGTGGTACCAGCTCACCTGTGGGGTGGGAGAATGTGGGTGGGGCCAGGTCAGGCCTCAGTTGGCCGCCCCACCCCTACGCCCTCCGCATTCCCAGAACCACTTCCTCTCTCTGGACAGAGCTTCAAGACCCCTCCCTTCTCCCAGCTCCCATGCTGAGAGCTGCAGCTGGGGAAGGGGTACCACAGCGGAGAGCTGTGTCCCCATGTCCCATCTCCCTTGACCCTTGGGGTGGCCTTGAGCAGGCAACAGGACGAGACAGTAGGAAACTAACAGCAGAAAAGCTTTTCTCATCTTTGGGAGGGAAAATGCATCTCCAAGGTCTGGTTGGGGCCTCTTCCCTACCTTCCACCCTCTGGTGCCCTCAAGGGCTTAGGGGCGACACACCCTGCCCCCTTTCTCCTCCCACGCCCAGCTCCTGCATGGTCATAGCTGCCAGGTTCGCCCCTTCCGCCCAGCCGGACGCCCTCCAGGCAGGAGAGGCCCTGGGGCAGCAGACCCGAGGCCTATCGCGGTGGGTGGCCGAGACCACAGAGCTGAGTCCTGCCCGAGCAGACAGAGGGCGACAGGAGGCAGGAAGTGGAGGTGCAGGAGCTGAGCGGAGCCGGTCCCTTTGGGGCCCACCTGAGAGGAGCAGCAGTAGCAGCAGCAGCCAGGAACCAGGCACGGGGGTCAGCTCCAGCCGGGTCATGGTCGACGCTCCGTGCCCAGGACGACCTCGTCCAACGCTCTTGGGGGGAGAACATGTAACTGTAGCCTGTCCTCTCCCCGCCTCTTCCCCTGCAGGCCCCTTCCTGCCATGCAAATGGGGCCCGGGGGAGGCCTCAGCTCTCCAGGGACCCTGGGGGAGGGTGGGCTCTCTAGTCAGCTGGGTCAGCTGGGCGGCCACCGAGGCTGGGAGGTCCTGACTTGGGCAGCAGCCCTGGGGGCTTCTGAGTCGTCTGGGGACAGCCTGTGCTCCCTGTGTGCCCACCCCACTGGTGGCGCTTTCTCCTGCCCACTTCCCCCTGCAGCCTGGAAGGGCATCCTGTGAGTCCTCGTGCCTGGGGAATTAGCTAAACACACATGAATGAAGGAAGCTCCAGGGTCCTATGATCGGTGCGGCCCCTCTGCCCTAGACCACCTTCACGTTGGTAGAAGAGGAGCGAGAACTGTGTAGGAGCCGGGGGTCGGCATGGAGCCAGGCCAGGCACCCAGTGGGGCAGAGCCTCTGGTCTGCTGTGCAGGTGGCCACGTTGGAAGTTGATGCTGTGGAGGAAGGGAGCCATGGAGGTTCTTGAGCAAGAGCAGCCCAATGTGGCAGCCCCTTGGGGAGGACACTGCCCAGGCCCAGGGGAGGGGCCTCTCTTCCTCATGCTTGCTGTGGTCTGCCAAACGGGGAGGGCTTAGGTAGAGATGGCTTCGAGAAAGCCCACTGCTTAACACTCAGGGGCTTTTCCTGGGGGTTTGGTGGGTCTGTGGGGGCCCTGGAGTGTTGTTGGTGGCTCCAGGAGGATTTGGGCAGATGACAGGGGCCAGTGTAGGGGTGCCCTCAGGCTCTGAAAGCAAAAGGCCAGGACGTGGATGAAGCCACAGTATTCAGGGGTTCCTGTGAGCTCAGCCGGTGTGTCCCTGCCCCAGGGTTCCACCCAGCCCTGCACAGCTGCACATGCAAGCTTGCAAACCGCAGCTGAGGCCGAGCCCTGAGTCCTTCTCCTGGCAGCTCCTCTCTCTCTCTCTCTCTCTCTCTCTCTCTCTCTCTCTCTCTCTCTCTCTCCTCTCTCTCTCTCTCTCTCTCTCTCACTGTCTCATCTCAGATCCTCCATTTCTCAAACAGCCTTTTTGGGAGGGCTTGTCTGCAGGGTTTAGGGAGCTGTGGATCCCCTTCCCCGGGCAGGGTTGGAATGCGGAGGGTCTGGGCACCCCCACCTCTGTCCTGGGCCTGGGCTCCCCTAGCAGGGTGGGGGCCACAGCTAAGGGGCGCAGGCCAGGTCCTGAGCGCTGGAAGCCGGGGCAGGAGGGTTACGTTTGGATGTGAGGGACAGCTCGTTCCAGGCAGTCCCAGATACTCTTGCGTATTTCCAGATGTTCCAAATGAAAAAAAAAAACATTTCTCTGAAAAGGTGTCAGATGTTCAGCTCACAGAACAAACAGCCCAGGAATCAGAACATCCCATGAGGTCAGCGATGGGGACCACATCCCCCCCCCTTCCCCCTCTGTCAGTGAGGAGGAGTGGCAGTAGAAAGGGACCAGCCCAGAGGGTGGTACAAAATCCAGGGGTATTTCTTCAGCCGACTGTCCCCTCCAAGCCTCTGGTAACAGAGGCCTTGCCTGGCTTTGGGGCTAGTGTTCCTCAAAGTTGGGGAACCCAGGGATACACATGAGTATGTGGGTGTGTACTCTCACAAAGGGTGCCCTGGCTATGTGATGTGGGGCACCGGTCTTGGGACCCCATGGCTGGGGAGGTCATGGAGGCTGGTGGGGTGAGCAGCTAGCCAGCATCCTCCAGACGCACAAACACTGACAGCCGTGTGGTGGGGGCAGCTGTGTCCTCTGGACTTCATCCCCATTCATGCCGGGCTGGGATTCACTTTCGGGAGGGGTGGGCCCCCGCCACCTGCATGGTTATTTGTCACAGTTGGGCCCTGCTGTTCTCTCGCTGGCGATAACAGCACTGGCCCTGTCCTCGGCTTGTGCGTGATGCCCTGTCCTTCCCAGGACAGGAGGCCTCGTCAGCTCACCCCGCCTCTGCCCCCGACTGTCCTGGGCTGTACATCTGGCATCAGTCTCCCCCTCTGCCACCTTTCCAGGGAGACAGCATCAAAACAAGAGACGGGGACAGGGGAGGGGCAAGGAGCTCCGGGGCTGGAGGAACAGGAGGGCAGGGACCCCCCCGCCACCCCAGGAAGGGTGGGAGGGAAGAGACGCAGGGAAGGGAGAGCGCAGATGGCGCCTGCCCCACCTCGCCCGGCAGCCTGGGCCTGTGGGTCCCTGGTACCAGGAAGAGGCACGGGTTCAAATCCTGACCCTGAAAGAGCCAGCCAGGGCTCTGATGGTTCTCAACCGTGCTTTACCTGGGAGCACTCAGGGGTACATTGTGATCGCAGGGGGCAGCCCTGGGCCAGGACCATGAAGGCCCCAGATGGGAGGGACCGTGACTCACAAAGCAAAGAGTTTCTCTGGCGACAGCACCCCAGACGGAAACCATCCCTTCTGAACTCTGAGACAAGGGTCCTCACCTGTGTAAAATAGAAATAAGGCTGAGAGTGTATCCTTTGTGGAGGGCTGTGCACACCAAAGACCATCCTGTGCTGGAGCACTTGGCAAAGTAGGAGCACCGTCCCTCAGGAAGGCAGAGCAGCCCCGACAGCGGGGGAGGGGCCCTGAGCAGCAGCCGAGTTGTCCCTCCCCCACCCCTGTGTTTTGAGTCTTCCAGTCAAGGCTCAGGGGTCCGGGAGGCCAGAGCCCTGCAATCTTCCTGTCTTCTGACCCAGGGAGGTGTGGAGAGACTCAAAAGTGAGAAGGAGCCCCCTTCCTAGGGGGCTCAGCCCCTTGTGGGGCTCAGAGAACCTGCAGGGATGCTCAACCCCCACCCAATAGGCGAAGAGAACTGCAAGGCTGGAAGGACACAGGGACAACTGTGGGACGCCTGGGGCAGCAGGAGGGCCCGAGGCCCTGAGTGCCCTCACCCCTATGCAGTGTGAGCTCGGGACCCAGGGAAAAGGGTGCAGAAACAAGTGTTTACTAGCTTGGAGGAACTCAGCTCTGGGAGTCAGAAGTCATTACAGAAAACAAAAGTACATGTAAAATTACGTGTCACCCACCGGGCTTGTGGGCTAAATTGGCAAGGTAAGAATACTCTGGCCGGAGTGGGCGTGGGGCACATGTCTGAAGTCTCAGCGCTGGGGAGGCTGAGACAGGAGGCCTGGCTTCAAGAACAGCTTTAGCAACTTAGTGAGACCCTGTTTCAAAATAAAAAGGGGTTGAGGATGTAACTCAGAGGTAGAATGGCCCTGGGTTCAATCCCTAGGACCAAAAGCAAAACAAAAAACTTCTGCTGAGCTGGGTGTGGTGGTGCACGCTTGTAATCCCAGGATTTGGGAGATGGAGACAGGAGGATCGCGGTGCACGGCCAGCCTCAGCTACTTAGTGAGTCCATTTGCAACTCGGTGAGACCCTGCTTCAAAGTGAAGAATAAGAAATCAGGCTGGGGGTGTAGCTCAGAGCTAGAATGCCCCTGAGTTCCACTCCCAGTACCGCAAAAAACAAAAACAAAACAAAAACAAACCGGGCGTGGTGGCTGCGCTTTTAATCCCTGCGCATTGCGCAGGTTCAAAGCCAGCTGCGCTGGCTTGAGACCCTGTTTCCAAATAAAAATATAAAACTAGGTCTGGGAGTGTAGCCCGGAGGTAGAAGGGTTTCCAGGAACCCCAGTACCATAAAAAAAAAAAAAACTAAAACAAAAACAAAACTGCTGCCCATGTGACTCTGAGCTTTCTGGACCTGGGGTCAGAAACAGTCCTGAGGAGACGGAGGGGCTCCCTGCAAGTCCCACAGGATCCTCGAGGTCTCTGAGAGGGCAGAGAATTGAAGGAGGCTTCTGTAGGGCAGGGGCTGGGCACCTAGAGTCCCCACATGAATCTCCTGGGTGCTGCTGGGGGAGGAGGGGCCTGAGGGTGGGGCCGGGTCCCCAGAGGCTCCTGTGTGTTGTCCCCACTTGGCACCAATGCCCACCAGCCCTCCTTCCGTCTTGCTGCCCTCACCCCTCGTCCACATCAACACACAGAGGCACAGAAGGAAGGAACCCGCACACCAGAGGCGCTGAGGGAGGGTTTATTATAAGAACTGTACAAAGAAGCCTGGCCAGGGGCCAGTTCCCACCTGGACAAAGTGGGAACGATGTCAGTCTGCAGGGGCACCGGCCACAGGCAAGGAGAAGCCAGGCCCCACTCTCTCTTGGCAAATGGTGCACCGTCCACTCATAGCATCCAGTTCATCAGATTCCTGAGGCGCGTGGGGCTGTGCCAGTCTGGGGCCAAGGGAGGGAAGTGCTTGCTGGGCAAGGGAGGCTTGCCCAGGATCACACGGGCAGCAGTTTTCCCTTTGGAGAAACCTCTTTTTTGTGTGTGGTACTGGGGATTGAGCCCAGGGGTATTCTACCTCTGAGTTACAGATCCAGCCCTATTTAATTTTTATTTCAAAATAAGATTTTTCCAGGTTGATGAGAATTTCACTACTGGCTGAGGCTGTCCTCAAACCTGTGATCATCCTGTCTCAGACTCCCAAGTACTGGAATTACAAGTGTGCACCATCACGCCTGGCTTGGAGGAGATGGAGCCACTGCGGGGAGAGATGGAAGGAACTGAGGCCTCCTTCCAGAAGAGACACAGGGCTGAGGACAGGGAGAAACAGAGGCACGGGAACAGCAGAGCTCACAGGCAGGATGGGGAGGGGGAGAGAGCAGGGCAGACATCAAGGAAGACTCTGGCCCACAGGCATGTGCAAATGTGAACACACACATGTGCACACACATACATCTTGTTTTGAAGACTTTGCTGCTTCCTGAGTTTTATGAGAAACAAGAAAAAGAAGAGGAACTTAGACCAGCAAGGGACACACCAACCCTTATCACACGTGTTCATACTCATCCACACCCTCACAGCACAGGCACATTCTCCCACATACAGGCACACTCACATAAACAGGGTCACACAAAAGACACACACACACACACACACACACACACACACACACACCAGCTGTACTCACACTGACCAGACACGTCAGAACACAATGTCACACGCAGATACAAAGATACCCAGACATGCGTGCATCTGGAGGCAGCTCCACACGCCCTGGAAAAGGCGCACAGCTCTCCACTCAGGCCTACGCAGGTACACACTCAAGGGACTGAATCAAGAAGCCCGCTCAGGACTCTCACACCCCTATCCCAGCCCTGCTTCTGTCCTCCGGGGCCAGCAGAGGCTGGTGCAGTAGGTCCAGATCAGCAGTGCCAGAGGGGGTGGCTTTCCAGGCAGCAGGAAGTTGAGAGGTTGAGCCCGGGCCAGCAGAACCCTCTCTGCCACATGCCCCAGGGTTGACGTGAGCTCAGCCCAACATTCTTGGGGTCACATTGAGGGAAGAATGAGGGGAAATGATGGGAAAGATGGGAAGGGAGGGATCTCTGAGGCTGATGGGGTCCAGGGAGCCCTGGTGGTCTAGTGAAGGCATGAGGAACAGAGCCTTGTGACTGAGCTCCAGGGTCCCTGGCCCCACCGGGTTGGGTGCTCAGGCCAGGTGCAGGGATGGAGCCGGCAGGACCCAGCCTGTGCTGCCTTCGTCCCTAGCGGGAGCTTCCTTCTGCTCTCCCCCAGGGGCCAGCCAGGGGAGCTGTAGGCAGGCCTGCACATGGCCTAGGGAGAGGTTTCAGGAGTCACAATCCCAGCCTGAAGCATCAGGATCCAGTGGCCAACTGGGTTTGTGGAGCAATTTTTCTGGACCAGTAACATTTTCCTCTTCCAGGGAATTCCTGAGCTGGCAGGGGCAGTCAGACGGGGAGGGCTGGCTGAGCCGGGGTTTGGGTGTTCACACTCTCTGGGGGGAGCTGGGGGGCCTGAGCCACTCCCTGGGAGCAGGCCAGTAGCCCTTAAGACTCTGGTGACAGGTTAACCAATCCTCCATCATAAGCTGGATCCTCCCCAAGTGGGGGCAGAGATTCTGATATTCTGACCTCCCTCAGGCCAAGAAGAGGGGCGCCAGGGCCCAGGAGGACCTAAGGGCAACTTGAAGATCAAATCACAGGGGTAGGGGCTTCAGCCCAGCCCGGGGGGCCCTGAATACAATTCCCATTTCCCATGGCCTGGGCATCAGTCCCAGTGTGGCCAGATCCTGCCCCCTACAGGGAGCTGGACATAGTCCCGGCTCCATCACTCAACATGAAGCCACCTTGGGCAAACTTGGGGTCTGTGCCAAGGCTCAGCTGGCCACCTCCAAGCTGCCTGCTAGACAAGAGACTCTTTGACCCCTGGGCGCACCGTCTGCCCGGGGGGTGGGGAGGGAAGCGGGGCAGCGTCCGAGGGGCTGGCAGGCGTCAGCTCCGTGGCTGGTCCAGCATCCCCATCCCCGGCAGAGCCCTCTGCCTCTCCCTGGCTCTGCACACAGCTGTCCCCGTTGCCAGGGCCGTACATCTTGCTCATGGTGGTAGCGATCAGGCCCTCCTTCTCAGGGGCCCCATCCCCAATGCCATCCTGGCTGTGGCGGTACATGTAAGATGCCTGCTTCATAGAGCGCTGCAGTAGGTGCCGGCGGTACGCCCTCTGGATCTTGATGGCGCACACCTCCTCCTGCTTCCTCTTGAGGGTGGTGGTGATGGGCTCGTAAGAGACCTTGGAAGGGTTGGCCGCCATGAACTTCTCCTCCATGGTCTGCTTGAGGGCGTCCATCTCCCCAGAGTCGCCCAGAACCTCTTTGGTGAGGGCGAAGAGGATGTCCAGGCAGTGGATCTTGTCCCCCGGCACCATGGGCAGGTCCAGCGTGATGAGTTTGATCTTGTTGGGCTTGGCGATCCTCAGTGGCTCCTGCAGGGTGTCCACGAAGTCGGAGAGGCGGCTGTAGTCGATGAACTGGGTGGCGTCGGGGTCGAACTTCTCCCAGGTCTCGTAGAACATCTCGAAGTCGTCCTCGCAGAGGGGCTCGCTGCTCTCCTCGGTGGCCACGTTGAAGTTCTCCAGGATGATGGCGATGTACATGTTGACCACGATGAGGAAGGAGATGATGATATAGCTGCAGAAGAAGCAGATGCCGATGGACGGGTTGCCGCAGTTGCCCTTGATGCTGGTGCCCGGGTTGTCCAGCGTGGGGTCGCAGTCGGGGGGCCCACTGTTGAGGATGGGGTTCAGGAGCCCGTCCCAGCCCGCCGACGTGGTGATCTCAAAGAGGCAGATGATGCTGTTACCAAAGGTCTCGAAGTTGAACATGTCATCGATGCCCGACTCCTTCTTGACGTAGGCAAAGTTGGACATGCCGAAGATGGAGTAGATGAACATGACCAGGAAGAGGAGGAGGCCGATGTTGAAGAGGGCGGGCAGCGACATCATGAGGGCGAAGAGCAGCGTCCGGATGCCCTTGGCCCCACGGATCAGCCGCAGCACTCGCCCGATCCGCGCCAGGCGGATCACGCGGAACAGCGTGGGTGACACGAAGTACTTCTGGATCAGGTCAGAGAGTGCGAGGCCTGTGGGGAGGAGCAGGGGCTGGGTCAGAGAGTGGGGCATGTAGGGGCCGGGGGAGGGGGCCCAGCCTGTGTGTTCCGCCCCAAAGAGGAGCAGGTGCAGCTCTGAGCAAAGCCCACATGACCCGGCCAATCATCTGGGCTTTCCCAGGGCTCTTGGGGGTCTGGAGGTGGGGCCATGCTGAGGTTAAGGGGGTGAGGGTGAGGCCCATTCTTGAGGCTGTTTGGAGATGTCATAGGTGAGAGAGGGGTGGGGAGAAAACACTGCGTGACTGGGCATGCTGCTTAACTTGTTTGCGACTCAGTTTCCCCATGTGACACAGAGATGATAACAGTCCCTGCCTCGTGGCATTGCTGTGAACAAGTGAGACGATGCCTGTAAAGTGCACGGCACAGGGCCAGGCTCGAACACAGTGCTCAGCCGATGGCGGCTCTCCGCATCGTGGTTAGACACAGGTCCATGTATTTCTCAGTGTGTGCATGTGCTGGAACCGTTCTACATTTTCCATTTAGTGCGCGGGCCCCTGGGTGCACCTCTACTCCTCAGGTCAATGGTTTTCTTGAGGCGTAATTATGTATGAACACGTATCCCTTTGTTCATTAAGAATAAACGGACCATGGGGTGTTGTGGTGCACGCTTGCTATCCCAGTACTTGGGAGACTGAGACAGGAGGATCACAGGTTTGAGCATAGCCTCAGCAAGTAGTGAGACTCTCATCAACCTAGTGAGACCCTATTTCATAATAAAGGTAAAATAGGGCTAGGGGTATAGCTCAGAGGTAGAATGACCCTGGGTTCAATCCTACAGTGCCAAAAAAAAAAAAAAAAAAAAGAATGGTGGAGCCAGGCATGGTGTAAGGTGTAGGTCTGTAATCCTAGTACTTAGGAGGCTGAGACAGGAGAACTTATGTTTGAGGCCAGCCTCAACAACTTAGCATGACCTTGTTTCAAAATAAAAAATAAGCTAGGTGTGGTGGCGCATGCTTGTAATCCCAGTACTTGGGAGGCTGACACAGGAGGATCACAGGCTTAGGCACAACCTCATCAAGTAGTGAGACTTTCATCAATTTAGTGAGACCCTGTTTCAAAACAAAAATAAAATAGGGCTGGAGATGTAGCTCAGAGGTAGATTAAACCCCCCTGGGTTTAATCCCTAGTGTCATAATAAAATAAAATAAAATAAAATAAAATAAAATAGTGCTGCAGATATATCCCAGAGGTAGAATACTCCCTGGGTTTAGCCTCCAGTCCAAAAAAAAAAAAAAAAAAAAAAAGACAAAACTGGGTGTGGTAGCCCAGGTCTGCAGTCTAGGTATCTCAGTACTTGGAAGGTTGAGATAAGAGGATCAGGACCTTAGGTTTGAGCCCAGCCTTAGCTACTTAGTGGAAGCTCTCTGCAACATAGCGAGACTGTTTCAAAATATGAAAATAAAATAGGGCTGGAGATATAGCTCAGAGGCAGAAAGAGGTAGAATGCCCCGGGTTCAATCCCCAGTGCCACAAAACAAATAAAATAAATAAAATAAAATAAAAACAGGACCGAGGTGTAGGTCAGAGGTAGAATGCCCTGGGTTCAATCCTTAGTAGCACCCGCGCACGCGCACACACACACACACACACACACACACACACACACACACTGAATGTCAAGCTAAATTGGTTCACATGCCTGTAATCTCAGTTTTGGGGAAGCTGAGACAGGAGGAGTTCAAATTTGAGGCCAGCCTCAGCAGTTTAGCAAAACCCTGTTTTGAAATAAAATAAATAAAAAGAGCCGGGCATGGTGGCGCAGGCTTGTAATCCCAGCATTTGGGAGGCTGAGACAGGAGGATCGCGGTTCACGGACAGCCTCAGCTACTTAGGGAGGCCCTTCCAACTTAGTGAGACCCTGTTTCAAAATAAAGACTAAAAAATAGGGCTGGGGGTATCGCTCAGAGGTAGACTGCCCCAGGGTTCCATCCCCAGTACCGCAAAAAAAGAATAAATAAATAAATAAATAAAAGGGCTGTGGTGTAGCTCAATGATGGGGCACCCCTGAGATATATCCTCAGTCTCTCCCCCAAAAAGTGAATGGCAGGCACACACGTGTGGTGGGGGTGTCATGAACCTGGTGGGGGTGTCATGAACCAGGGGCACTCTACTGCCGACATACATCCGTAGACTGCCTGCGGGCCTCGGACTTTCGCTCCTCCGAGGATTCCAGGCCAAGTGCGTCCGCGTGGGGGGGTGGGAGGGCGCACGGCGCACCGCAGGCGCATGCGCACGAGGCAGGCCCTCCTGCACGGCTCCGCTCAGCTCACCCGCAATGGACAGGATGACCACCACGAAGTCGAAGATGTTCCAGCCGACGGTGAAGTAGTAGTGGCGCAGGGCGAACATCTTGAGCACGCACTCCCCGGTGAAGATGATGATGAAGACCATGTTGATGTTGTACAGGATGTCCACCTTCAGCTGGCTCTGGTCGTCCGTCTCCACCATCATGGTGACCATGTTGAGGCAGATGAGGATCATGATGGTGATGTCGAACACCTGCTTCGTCACGAAGTCGTACACCATGCCCTGGATCTTGTTCTGGGCGCGGGCGGGAGTGCGGGCGCGCAGGACGCGGAGGACAGAGAGAGGAGGGGTCAGGCCTGGTGCGGGAGTCGTCCACGGAGGGATGGGTCTGGGACCACGTCATCCTGTGGGGGCCGGGGACCCTTCCTCCCCCAAGGCCCCCCAGTCCCCCCTCACCCTTCTCTCAAAGTCCCTGCTCACTGGGCAGGGCGTCTGGACATCCCTTCCCTCCCCCTCGGCGGGGTCCCTGTCCCAGAGGCCACTGAGGGTCCCGGGTGAGGAGGACGATGGACATCGGGGGTCTGGACAGGGCCAGATGCGGGGTCATCCAGAGATGGAACTCCAGGGGCAGCTGCCGCGGGGGCCCACAGCGCCTCTGTGTGGCTCCTACTCTTCACCCTGGACAGAGCTCAGGCTGCTGTGGCCCCCGGGGGCCCCCTGGGTAGAACCTGCACAGGCCTCAGGGGGAGGGGCCCAGAGGGCTGGTACCTGGGGCCGAGGAATTGGCTTCTGGGGCTTCTTGGAACCAAGCTTCTTCATGGCATTATAGTATTTCTTCTGTTCCTCTGTCATGAAGATGTCTTTCCCTCCAAAGTAGAGTGGGATGGGGTCCGTAAGGTTGGGCTGGGACTCCTTCCCCGCCTTCAGGACCCCCCTACCTCAGGACCACCCTTAAGGAAGCTCCCACCCCTGCAGAGGCACCAGATGCCCCGGGGAAGGGGCTTCAGGGGGGCCAGGGGTGGGGGATGGGGAAGGAGGGGAATGAGACCCCAGAGGAATGAAGGGCCCAGAGAAGGAAAGGATGGGGTGACTGACAGAGGGACTGGAGCCATGCTGCTTGGACCAGATGTTCCCCCCCCCCCCAGTACTGGGGATGGAACCCAGGGACATCCTACCCCCAAGGGACACCCCCAGCCCTATTTTTTATTCTTTATTTTTTGAAACAGGGTCTCACTGAGTTGCAGAGGGCCTCACTAAATAGCTGAGGCTGTCTTTGAACCACAATCCTCCTGTCTCAGCCTCCCAAATGCTGGGATTACAGGGGTGTGCCACCACGCCCAGCTGCTTGGACCAGTTTTCATCAGTGTTTTGCAAGGCTCTTAGAATAACCCAGAAAGATAGGTTGTGTCCACCACCTTGGGGTTTTTGTTTTATTTCGTTTTGGGGGTGGAACCCAGGGGCATTCTGTCTCTGAGCTATACTCTAGTCCTTTTTACTTTAATTTTTTATTTATATTTTGATCCTGGGGATTGAATGCAGAGACATTCTACCTTTGAGCTACACCCCTGGATTTATTTTATTTTAAACTTGGAAACAGGGTCTCACTAAGTTGCTGAGGGCTTCACTGAGTTGCTGAGACTGGCCTCCAACCTGTGATCCTCCTGTCTCAGCCTCCTGAATGTTGGGATTACAAGCGTGCGCCACCATGCCCAGATTCCATCTTGTTTTATTTTATTTTATTTTTTTGGGTCTGGAGATGGAATCCAGGGACATTTGACTTCTGAGCTACACCCTCAGCCCTATTTTTTATTCTTTATTTTGAAACAGGGTCTCAGTTGCAGAGGGCCTCACTAAGTAGCTGAGGCTGTCCGTGAACAGTGATTCTCCTGTCTCCGCCTCCCACCACGCCCGGCCCACCACCTTGTTTTATTTATTTATTTATTTACTTACTTATTTTTTTGGTGATACTGGGGTTACTGGAAGCCCTTCTACCTCCGGGATATACTCCCACGGGCTACACTCCCAGACCTATTTTTTAACTTTTTTATGTGGAAACAGGGTCTCTTAAGCCAGCACGGCTGGCTCCGAACCAGCGCGATCCTCCTGTCTCCGCTTCCCAAGCGCGGGGATTACAAGCGTGCGCCACCATGCCCGGCCACTACCTTGTTTTAAAGATCAGGAAACCAAGGTTCAGGGGGCCAGGCCACTGTTCAAGGTCCCTCGGTGGGATCTGAACCGGGGGTTGCTGCCCAGGGATCGCTGTGGGAGCTGGTGACCACAGGAAAGAAGGAGTGGCCGGGCAGGGGAGGCGGGTGGATACTCATCTTCTTCTTCTGCTGGTTGAAGTTGTCGATGATGACGCCGATGAAGAGGTTGAGCGTGAAGAAGGACCCGAAGATGATGAAGATAACAAAGTAGAGGTACATGTAGATGTTCACCTCGTATGCCGGCTGCTCCTCCTTCTGCAGGGGCCACAGGACGGGGATGGGTGGGTGTGTGCCCGGGTCTGCCCCTGCTCCCAGCTGGAGCCACCCGACGCCAGGCGGCCGGGCTCCCGAGGAGACGTCCGGGCGGGGTAGGGATGGCAGAACGCCCCGGCCTCGTGTCAGCGGCCCCACTCACCTCCCGGGAGTCCACGGCAGCATACATGATGTCCATCCAGCCCTTGAAGGTGGCCTGGGAAAGCACCATGGGCGTGAGGGAGGGGGCCGCCCTCTGCTCCCGGCACCCACGAGTTTCCCTCCCCTGTGCCAGCCTGCCCACCTGCTATTGGGCAGGTATTACTCAGAGCCCGGAGACGACTGGACGCCACCTCGGAGTCCAGCGGCATTTGAGGCCCCCTAGCGAGTGATGACTGGGGTTCGGGTGGGGCGGGAGGCAGGGCAGGGGTGGCACTCACCACCTGCAGGAGGGAGAGGTAGCCCAGACCCACGTTGTCGTAGTTGACCTTGACGTTGAGCCAGCGGACCTCGCCCGTGTACATGAGGCTCTCGCACTCGGACTTGTTGTTGACCTCGGAGATTTCGAACCTCTCCGAGGTGGTGGTGTTGATGCAGTAGTAGAACTTTCCAGCAAACAGGTTGACACCCATGATGCTGAAGATGAGCCAGAAGATGAGGCAGACAAGCAGTACGTTCATGATGGAGGGGATGGCTCCCAGGAGGGCGTTCACCACCACCTGGGGGGGGCAGAGGTCACTACTAGAGCCCCTCCCTCCCAGGTCTCCCCAGCACACACAAGGGGGGCTGGCTGCTGGCCTCCTGGGGGATGGCTGATGTGAGCCAGGCCCTGCAGGGTGTGTGGGGGCAGGGCCAGGCACAGGGAGCCAGGGAGCGCTCTGCTTGGCTGGAGCCATCAATCAGAGTGGGGCTGCCTGGCTTCTCTGGAAGCAGCCTGGTCACGGGTCACCAGGCAGGAGACAAACACCCTTTCCTTGGCCCCCAAGGAGACTCAGCCCATGTGACCCGGTCCCAGCTCATGGCTCAGAGTATTACTGATAGAGACATGGGAAAGAGGCCATGGGTGTGGCGGTGCACGCTTGTAATCCCAGCAATTTTTTTTTTTTCCGGTAGTGGAAATGGAATCCAGGGGCATTCTACCTCGGAGCTATACCTCCTGCCTGCCCTATTTTCTTTCTTTCCTTCTTTCTTTCTTTCTCTCTTTCTTTCTTTCTTTCTTTCTTTTTTTCTTTCTTTCTTTCTTTCTTTCTTTCTTTCTTTCTTTCTTTCTTTCTTTCTTTCTTTCTTTCTTTCTTTTTTGGTGGTGGTGGGGTTCCTGGAAGCCCTTCTATTCTACCTCCGGGCTACACTCACGGACCTATTTTTTAAATGTTTTTTTATTTGGAAACAGGGTCTCTTAAGCTAGCAAGGGTGGCTTCGAACCAGTGAGATCCTCCTGTCTCTGCCTCCCAAAAGCAGACAGGCTGCCACCATGTCCGGGCCCTATGCCCTATTTTTTTATTCTTTATTTTGAAACAGTGTCTCACTGAGTTGCAAAGGGCCTCACTAAGTAGTAGCTGAGGCTGTCCAAGCATTTAGGAGGCAGAGACAGGAGGATCTGAGGCTGTTTGCAGACAGCCTCAGCTACTACTTAGTGAGGCCCTTTGCAACTCAGTGAGACCCCGTTTCAAAGTAAAGAATAAAAAATAGAAAAATCCCAGCATTTGGGAGGTGGAGACTGGAGGATTGTGGTTTGCAGATAGCCTCAGCTACTTAGTGAGGCCCTTTGTAACTCAGTGAGACGGTGTTTCAAAATAAAAAGACTAGCCGGGCGTGGTGGCGCACATTCATAATCCCTGGGCTTGGGAGGCGGAGACAGGAGGATCATGCAGGTTCAAAGCCAGCCGTGCTGGTTTAAGAGACTCTGTTTCCAAATAAAAATATAAAATAGGTCTCGGAATGTAGCCCAGAGGTAGAAGAGTTCCATCCCTTGTACCACCAAAAAATAAATAAATAAATAAATAAAATAATAATAAAAAATAAAAAGATCAGAACCGGGCATGATAGCACACCCTTGTAATCCAGCATTAGGGAGGCTGAGACAGGAGGATCATGGCTGGTGGCCAGCCTCAGCTACTTAGTGAGGCCCTCTGCAACTCAGTGAGACCCTGTTTCAAAATAAAGAATAAAAAATAGGGCCTGGGGTTTAGCTTGGAGGTAGAATGCCCCTGGGTTCCATCCCCAGTACCACAAAAAGAAAAAAAAAAAAAAAAAAAAGAAAAAAAAAAAAGAGGCCATTGAACCCTGAGATAGGAGGATCACAGTTTACAGGCCAGTGGCAGGAGTGTCAAGTAGTGAGATTCTCAGCAACCTAGTGAAATCCTGTTTCAAAAAATAAAAATAAAAGGAGGGAGGCTGGGGGTATAGTTCAGAGTACCCCTGGGTTCAGGGACCATTTAGGGGGGGAAAAAAGAGGGCTTGGGGGTCTCCAAGACAGCAGAACCTCAGAGCTGGAGCTCCGTCCCTACCAGCCCTCATCACATGTGCCTGATGACCCTGTTCATCTAGGCTGAATCTGAAAATCATCCCTTTTTAGGGAAGAGCCATGTCGTGACTCCCAGACAGAGCAGATGGCAGAAGCCGGTGGCACCCAGGGGAGCTCTATTTTTGGCTAGGGTAGCACCCAGCTGCATGGCTGTGGGCAGGCCTAGCATCGGGCTGGCTTCTTGTATGAGCCCAGGACAGGCTGATTCCCAGGGGCCCCGTAGAGCAGGTCTGTTTGCAGCCGACCTCTCTCTGCTGGGGAAGTCACACTTGTGTTTCTCTGTCAAGGGCCTGAGGGGACAGACAGACTTCCTTCCCTCCCTCTTTCCTTCCTTTCTTCTCTTCTTCTCTTTTCTTTTCTTTTCTTTTCTTTTTTTTTTTTTTGGAAGTACTGGGGATTGAACCCATGGGCCTTCTATCTCTGAGCTACACCCACAGCCTTAATTCATTATTTATTTTGAAAATAGGGTCTCACAAAGTTGCGAAGGACCTCACTAACTTGCTGAGACTGACCTTGAACCTGTGATCTTTCTGTCTCAGCCTCCCAAGGGACTCCAAGTATGCCCCACCATGCCTGACTCTCAGCCCCTTTTATATATATATATATATAGTATGTGTGTGTGTGTGTGTGTGTGTGTGTGTGTGTGTGTGTGTGTGGTACTGGGGGCTTTTCTACCTCCGGACTATAATCCCAGACCTATTTTTATACTTTATTTGGAAACAGGGTCTCACTAAGTTGCTGAGAGCCTCACTAAGTAGCTGAGGCTGGTTTTGAACCTGCACAATCCTCCTGTCTCAGCCTCCCAAGCGTGGGGATTACAAGCATGTGCCACCACGCCAAGCTTTCAGCCCCCCCCCTTTTAAAATATTTTTAATTTTGGAACAAGGTCTCACTAAGTTGCTGAGGGTCTTGCTAAGTTGCTGAGGGTGGCCTCAAACCTGTAATCCTCTTGTTTCAGCCTCCCATGTACTGGGATTACAGGTGTGCCACCCCACCTGGCTCCATGGTTATTGGCTTGAGACTTACCCTATACTCAAGGGCAGGACTTGGGGCATGACGGGAGCCCTGGAGCACAAGCACCTTCACATTTGCTATGTTTCAGGGCCCTGGTCTGAGGTTGCAAAGGACACCCAAAAACCCACAGGCCAGCTTTCCTCCTCTTCTCCCCACTTTGAGCCCTCTAGTGAGCTGCAGCAGCCTCTGCTGCCCCCCAGTGGTGGCAGACACCCACGGAAAGGGCTGCCAGCCAGAATGGGGCAGGCTGTGGAATGACCACTAAGTCTCCAGGGCCCCAAACCCAGCAGTTGGCGCCTCTGCCTGACCCTGGTCACATCTTCCCACCCTGCTCTGTGGGCGGCGGCTCCCCCGTCCAGAGCCCTCCTTGGGACGGGGTCTCAGTACCCACCCTCATGCCCTCGAATCGGGACAGTGCCCTCAGGGGACGCAGGGCCCGCAGCGTGCGCAGGGATTTGATGGGGCCCAGCTCCGAGTAGCCCAGCCAGTTGGCCACCAGGCTGATGATGGACACCTGCAAAAGGAGGGAGGGTGGTCAGCGAGTGCAGGGCCCTTGGACACCCCGCAGCCTAGGGACACAGCCTGGAGGTACAGATCCTCCATCGTGGGGAGCCTCCCTGAGCACACAGCTCCTGGTTGTCTCCCTTGGCCTCCTTTCCTACGGGGGGGTCCCATCTGGTGGGAAGAGCAGTCTTGGGACCTGTCCTGGCACCTCTAGAGCTCTACCTCCTCCTCAGACATAGAACCAATGAACAAGGGATGACCTCAAATGGGAGGGCGGGCCCTGCCTCCTTCATGGGACTGTGTGGCCATTATAGAGGAATTAAGAATCCTCCTCTACACAACCAGGCATGGTAGTGCACACCTGTAATCCCAGTGCTTGGGAGACTGAGACATGAGGATTTGCGGCCAGCCTCCTCAACTTAGTGAGGCCAGCCTCAGAAATTTAATGAGACCCTGTTTCAAGATAAAAAATAAAATAAAATAAAATAAATAAAATAAATAAAATAAAAAGGAGCCCGGCATGGTGCACACACTTATAATCCCAGCATTTGGGAGGCGGAGACCAGAGGATTGCGGTGCGGGGCCAGCCTCAGCTACTTAGTGAGGCCCTTTGTAACTCAGTGAGACCCTGTTTCAAAATAAAAAATAGGGCAGGGGGTGTAGCTCAGAAGTAGAATGCCCCTGGGTTCCATCCCCAGACCTGCAAAAAAAAAAAAAAAAAAAAAAAAAAAAAAAAAAAAAAGGACTAATAGGGCTGGTGTGTAGCTTGGAGGTAGAATGCCCCTGAGTTCCATCCCCAGTAACGCAACAAAAATAAAAAATAAATAAAATAAAATAAAATACAAAGGACTGGGGAACCACAAACTAACATAAAATCCTCCACCTATGATGGCAGGAACCATATATCCCCCAGTCTATCTCCCTCAGGAAGAAGGTGGTCTCTAATTCCTCTCCCTGGGCAGCTGTGCCTGAGAAGCCAGAGGCCAGTCTTTGTGTGTGTGTGCGTGTGGTGGGGGGCAGTGCCGTCTGGGGTTGGACCATCTGTGAGTCCTCAGCCACCATGGCTCCAGTTCGACTCACGTCCACGATGAGGAAGTCCAGCCAGCACCAGGCATTGGTGAAGTACACCTTGAAGCCGTAGGCCACCCACTTGAGCAGCATCTCCAGGATGAAGATGTAGGTGAAGACCTTGTCGGCGTATTCCAGGATGGTGCGGATCACTTTGCGCTGCTCGATGTAGATGTCCTCGAAGGCCTGGGGGCCCCAGCACGCCCTGTGGGTGGCCAGGGCCCGGAGGCTGGCACAGCGGCCACGTCCCCTGCCCTGCCTCATGCCACTGCTTCCCGGGGGGCCTAGCGTGGGAGCCAGACTGGGGGCAGCTGTGGGCATCTCCCAGCCTTTCCCCATCATGGGGCGGTTCAGGCTTCCCGGTGGGTGGGGAGGAGTCTTGGTTCTCAATCATCTGCCAGGGGGTTTCACAGTGGCACATTTTCCATTTTGCCCCCCCCACCTTAATCCCAAATACCTGGGGCCCACCTGCCTTCCCAATGGCTGGAGGTACACTCAACTCAGAACCCACAGAACAAGGGGGGGGGGATCCTGTCTGTCACTTGAAAGAGCAGGTGCATTCTAGAACATATGCTAGAGGTGCAGGTGAGTTTTGAGTCCCTGGCAGGGAGGAGAGGGAGCCCCAGGAGCCCCTGCTTGGGCCCAGCACCCGCCCCCGCCCCCGCCCTGCCCCTTGGGGTGGCGCCTACCAGGGCCCCGCTGCTGAGCAGAATCATGAAGACAATGAAGGTTTCAAACCAGTTGTGCTCGACTATCTTGAAGCAGGCCCTGCGGAGGGTCCACCACTGCTTCCCGCGGCCCTGGGAGACGTCCACGTAGAGGCAGGGGCAGCGCTGGACACAAGCTAGGGGGCATGGCCGGGCACCATGTCAGTTGCCTCTTGCCGGCCTCCACCTCACAGTGCCTCAGGCCCAGCATCCACATCCTCCCCACACTGGGGATGTCCTCCCCCCACAGCGCACTCCGCTGTGGATCCACTGCTGCCACCGAGAGGCTGGCTGAGGAAAGATGCTCCACAGGCGAGGGATAGCCGGCCACCAGGCGGCCTCACTCTGTCCTGCCAGGCCCTAGAGGGCTGGCTCACCCAGGGGCCACAGGCTCCCCAGTGAGCTCCTCCGCCCTGGCCCAGCCTGCCCCCCCATAGCTGTGCCCTACCCTCCGTGAAGCACTCCTCGGGCTGCTCCCCCTCGGGGTTCTCCTCGGCCTGCTCCTCGGGGTCCTCCTCGGGGGGCTTGTAGTCGGCCGTGCTGCAGACGGAGGAGTTCCCGTCGTAGAGGGGCTGCGGCAGCTTCTGCAGGGGCCACAGACGCAGGTGACCCCCAGGTCCTGGGAGACCCCCTCACCCTCCCGCCAGGGGTGGCAGGATGGGAGGGAAAGGAGAAGGGGTGAAGCTGACTCACTCCTTCATTCTTTCACTCAGACCTGGCTACTGAACTGTCACTGTGCCCTGGGTGGAGGGACAAAGGGACAAAGATGGCCTCGGTCCTTCTCTCTGGGCGTATGAGGCTTGGGAAGAGGTGCTGAGGTGCAAGGAGGTCGGTGAGGGCCTTGGGTAAAGGAGGCACAGGGACTGGGCCTGGGGTGGCTCCATGGGGCTCGGCCTCTGGGGGGCTTGGGGAGTCATAAGAGACCAGCAGAGGGAAAAGAGGCCCAGAGGGGGGCAGGGGTAAGAAGAGGGGCCAGGATGGAACGGGGCTGCCACAGGCCGCAGAGGTCAGGCCTGCGGTGCCCCAGTGTCGGAGCCTCCCCTTCCAGGGTCGGTTTGGCTGAGGGATCGAGAAAGGATGGAAAATTTTTCCCAGCCAAGGCCCAGTTGGTGCCAAGGGAACCTGATCAGAGGGGGGGGGGGGCTGGTGTTCGGCCTGGCCAGGCCTCCTCCGGGTGCGTCCCAGGCCAGCTTCCCAGGCCGGACCTCCACTGCGCAAGGGGACCCGGCATGGGGGTGGTGGCAGAGGGGATTGGGCAGCTTGGTGGGGGACAGCTCTGCACCCAGAGCAGTGACCAGAAAGCTGAGGGATTGGTGGGGGTTCTTGTTTCCAGTTGACAGAAAGGGAAACCGGCACAGAGGATTAGGTCAGACAGGGCATCCACCAAGGTGCTTGCCCCACCTGTGCACCCCGAAGCCCACAATCCTCCAGGAGCCCTGCTTGCCCCCCTATAAAGAGCCCCCAGTCCCCTCCTGCCGGCCTTGGACCCAGCGCTCTCTGGCCCCTCCCCTGCCGAGTTCTTCATACCGAGGTGGAGGTCAGGGCCACATGGCCCGGGGTATTTATAGCTCAGCAGGCACTCAGCCCCCTGGTAAGTCAGCGTCCGCATGTTTGGGGAGAAATAAGCAGTCAAGAACTTTCAGGGCAAAGTTCATTAGGTTCCACTGCCCGGCCAGGCCCAGGCTCTGCTGTGGGGTGGGCAGGGCCTTTGGCTTCATTTATGTGCTAGTGGGTGGGTAGGGGGGCTCAGAGTTGGCTTCCCAGAGACCCCAGCCTCTGGGGTGGCAGCCACCTGAGTTCCAGTCCCCTCTGTACCCTTGAAAGGGAGGGTCAGGAGGAAGGGGACATCTTGGTCCAGCAGCAAGGCCCCTGTGTGGGTTGGAGGAGATTAAGGCTCCCGTCCTGAGGTTATGCTACAGTGCTCTGCTGTCCTTGTCCCCAACTCCGATGGGCCCTCTGGCTCCTCTCCTCAGAGTCTGGCAAGCACTTGGCAGGGGCTTTAACCCCAGAGGACGATTTAAGAGAGGCCTCTTGGCCAGGTGTGGTGGCACATGCCTGTAATCCCAGTACTTGGGAGGCTAAGACAGGAGGATCACAGGTTCAAGCCTGCAATGCCTCAGCAACTTAGTGAGGTTCTCAGCAACTTAGGGACACCCTTAAGAGCTGGCAGTGTAGCTTGGAAGTAGAATGTCAGAGACAGAGAGAGAGAGAGAGAGAGAGAGAGAGAGAGAGAGAATATCTTGCCCTCTTCTATCCTGCAACCAAGGTGCTACAGGTAAATGCAGCCTAAGAGCGCCCCCTGCTGGTATGAGGCCCAGGTGGAGTTTGTCCCGGCCTAAAATGGATATATTACACTCACCCTTCAGAAGGGCTTACCGGACCCTGTGCGCACAGCACGTCATGTAATGTTCTCAACAGTGCCACGAGGTAGGTACCACCCGAGGATCAGACAGGACCTGTGTCTTGCCCAGAGTCACGCACACGCTCAGAGGGACTCACCTTGACGTCCTCAGGCTCGGAGAACGTGTCGGTCTCCTCCTCGGTGGGCATCTCCAGGTCGGACTCCTCGGAGGCGATAGGCACCTGAATGGTCAGGTAGGGGTTGTTGATGAAGTTGAGGTGGTCCAGCTCGATGCCCGAGGGGGTGCCGTCAGCCAGGCCCACGTGGTTCAGGATGTGACTGTCCTTCTTCAGGTCCTGGTCCCCCTCATCGGGCGGCGGCTCCTTCTTCTCGTCCTCGGGGGCACTCTCCCCGGCCTCCTCGGCACCCCTGGGCTCCCCGAGGCTGAGCATGATGTCCTTGGGGCTCAGGATTTTGCCGTGCAGCAGCCCCAGCAGGAAGGCCTTGGCGAAGCCGATGCCCCACTTGATGCGCCCAATGGCGATCTGCAGGTTGTTCATCTCGCCATCCTCGTCCGAGGCCGCCAGGCTGTCGGCGCTGAAGGAGCTCAGCAGGAGCGCCAGGAACAGGTTCAGCACCTAGGAGCCAAGGGCCAGGGAGCCTCAGCCGGCGCGGGGCCTCAGGTCCACAGGCCGGACCTATCACGGTCGGCACGGAGCAGGATGCAGCTCAGGGAAGCTCACGACTGCTCATGGAGGGGCAGTGAGCACCGTCCTCACACTGCAGGTAGGGAAACTGAGGCTGGCTCCGGTGGTAGGACTCTGTTGCCCAAGGCAGTAGCAGGGTTGGAGGTGGTATGCTGGGTGACAGGGACTCTATGGCTCTGTCCTCTACCTCTGCTGTCAGAGGTTGCAGAACCAGGAACAGGACTCGAGTTGCCAAGCTTCTGGACTCACTGGAAATCTTAGTCTTTGATCCTTCTCATCTATAAGTGGGACTGTGTGTGTGTGTGTGTTTGTGTATTATTGGGGACTGAACTCAGGGGCATTCCACCTCTAAGCTACACCCCCAGTCTTGTTTTATTTTGCAAAAGGGCCTTACTGGCCGAGTTGCTGAGGATGGCCTCAAACCTGTGATCCTCCTGTCTCAGCCTCCTGAGTACTAGGACTACAGGCGTGTGCCACCACGCCTGGCTCTAAATGGGACTTTTAACAGACTCTGGGCTCAGCTGCTTGTCCCTGGTGCCCTGGAAAGGACATTTGACCTGGAGTTATTCACTCCTGTCTCTCCTTGGGGTTCCTTACCCCATCTATCCTCCCCCATCTTAGTGACAGGGACTTAGAAGACTTCTCAAGACTACTGCTGTCCTAGCCCCAGACTTTATTTTCCTGTAGATGGACAGTTACTGAGCCCCTGACACTGTTGGTGAGCAAGTGCCCTCAGGGAGCCCACAGCCTGGTAGATCACACAAGCACAATTCCGTGGGCCTAGGTGGCAGTGTAGACTGGAGTCCCTGGGCTTTGAAACCATGTTGTCTGCTCTGAACTGCAGTTTACTAGCTGTGTGTTCTGAGGCAAGTCACTTTGCTGCTCCGTGCCTCTGTGTGCTCATCTGTGAAATGGGGGATGGTTTCTAGTATTCCCCACACTGTCCTGATGATTAAAATATCAATACGAGTAGAGTACACTGTGGGTATTCAAGACACTGTAATGAGAGCAGTCATAGGAAGCTGAGTCCCAGAGAGGTAGAGAGATTTGCCCTAGGACAAACAGCACAGACAGCACAGGAACCCAGGCTTCCAGCCATTGTACAAGCCTAGAGAGCATCATTCATGTCTACTACAATGGCGATGATATCCCCGAGGTCCACAAGGTGATGGCCCTGCCTTCCAGCAGCCTCCCCCTCCTCCCTCCCTGGGCTGTGGAGAAAGGCGACAGGGGGTCCTGGCTTGGGGGGGGGGGGCTGGGCAGCCCGGACATATGAAGCAGAAGGGCCTGTGTGTGAATCTATTACCCCTGACCATCTTCTCAGTGGGTCTTCTTGTTTGGCTTGGCCAGTATCCTCCAAGGTTTTAAAATTAATGTCTTAACTATCATATTAACATAGTATTTTTTAAATCTATATATTAAAGCCAGGCACAAGTGGTGCATGCCTATAATCCCAGTACTTGGGGGATAGGAGGATCACAGGTTCAAGACCAGTCTCAGCAACTTAGTGAGACCCTCAGCAGCGTAGTGAGACCCTATTTAAGATTTAAACTAAAAGGGCTGGGTGCTAGGTGTGTTGGTGCATGCCTGTAATCCTAGTACTTGGGAGGCAGACACTGGAGGATCAAAGATTTGAAGCCAGCTTCAGCAACTTATTGAGGCCCTCTGCAACTTAGCAAGACTCTGTTTCAAAAGAAAAAAATAGGAGCCAGGTGTGGTGGCGCACGCTTGCAATCCCAGTACTTGGGAGGCTGAGATAGGAGAATCACGTAGGTTCAAAGCCAGCCTTAGCTACTTAGCAAGGCCTTTTGCAACTCAGTGAGACCCTGTTTCAAAATAGAGAATAAAAAATAGGGCTGGGGGTATAGCTTGGAGGTAGAAAGCCTCTGGGTTCCATCCCCAGTACCACAAAAATAAACAAACAAACAAACAAATAAAAATAAAAAATAGGACTAGGAATATAGTTCAAAGGTAGAATGTCCCTGGGTTCTATTACCAGTACTACAAAACAAACAAGAAACCTCTTGCAGAGAACGTGCTGGGGGACCCCACCCCAAGCCTCACCCTCCCTCTTCCTGCCAGGCTTTGCCCCCACCCACATTTATTGGTCTTTTCTCTCCCTCTCTCAGGGGGAGGCATCCAGTTGCCAGAAATGCATCTGAGATGGGAATTAGCAGCTCTCTGGGTCAGCAGGGTTTGCACAAGGCTCCTGCCTGGGACAGAAATAGCCTCCCCGGGCAAGGGCGGGCCGAGGAGGGGGGGACGGGGTCGTGTTGCCCTGGGGGGTCTGCGGAGTGGGCTACTCATGACTAGTCACTCCCTCTTCTTCACAGTAAGCCGGAGGAAGTGGCACACCGGAGGAGTGCCATGGGTGCAGGGGCACGGGCCCCACACTCCTGGCAGGGCGCCCTGGTGCCCTCTGGCAGACACCTGCTTCTCTGAGGCCTGGGGGTGTGGTGGACAAGGATGGTGCCCAAGGAGCTGACCTGCCGCCTCCCTGAGCGCTCCACCCCCTCTATGCAAACTGGGAGAGCCAGGGCGCTGGGCCCTGAAGCGTGCTGGTGGGGTGTGTGTGTGTGTGTGTGTGTGTGTGTGTGTGTGTGTGTACGCACTCAGAGGGAGTGCAGGGCAGCGGTTGCAGACTCTGCAGTCCTCTTGGGCTCGAACCCTATAACTTATTTACTTATTTACCTCCCTGGGCCTTTGCTTCCTCATCTGTGAGGCAGATCAACCAGTGCGTCCAGCAGAGATGGTTGTGGGGATGTCTGAACCAATACAAGGGATGTGCTCAGAAAACTGTGTAGATGCTGGAGGAAGCCGGCTGTCACCAGAGCTATCGTTGGTGTCGAGGTTATTATTATTAATTATTATTATTGGTACACCCCCAGCCCTTTTTATTTTGAAACAGGGTCTTACTAATTGCAACAGGTTTTGCTACATTGCTGGGGCTAGCCTCAAACGTGTGATCCTCCTGTCTCAGCCTCCTAAGTTCCACGATTTCAGGCCGGCCCTGCAGCATCTGGCTGAGGTTGGCATTATTATGATCTCTGTTCCGACAAGCCTCCCAGGTACTGAAGGCACAGACCTCAGTTCTCCCAAGCTGTGCGGCTCTGGGCAGCCCCACCTCCATGGTGTGGGAACAGCACTGACTGTTTTATGGAGTCAGAAAGCCCTGTGTACAAGGACCAGAGCGTGGCAGAAGCCTAGTGCTAATGAGGAAGTGTTGTGCCAGTGGCCGTTCCCCCTCCCCGGTGGGAGGGGTCTCAGTCATTGTTAGGAGCTACCAAATTTTTTTTGGGGGGGTCTGGGGATGGAACCCAGGGACATTCGACCTCCGAGCTACACCCCCAGCCCTATTTTCTATTCTTTATTTTGAAACTGGGTCTCACTGAGTTGGGAGGGCCTCACTAAGTGGCTGAGGCTGTCTGTGAACCGCGATCCTCAGGTCTCAGCCTCCCGAATGCTGGGATTACAAGCGTGGCCACCATGCCTAGCTGGTTACATTTCTTGCTCAAGGTTTCCCGGTCAGCAGGTGGCAAAAATGGGGGCTGGAAATTGTTGTGTGTGGTACTGAGGATTGAATCTAGGAGTATTCTACCTCCGAACTACACCCCCAGCTCTATTTTTGATTATTTTGAAACAGAGTCTCACTAAGTTGCAGAGGGCCTCACTAAATAGCCGAGGCTGGGTGGGAACCCAGATCCTCCTATCTCATCTCCCAAATGCTGGCATTACAAGCCTGCACCCCCATGCCCAGCTTGGGAATGTTTTTAAGTGTCCACTCAGAGAGACAGAACCACCCTCCAGACTCTCAACCATCCATAGACCTTTAAACGTATACTCACAATCTACTGAGTGCTGTGACCCCATGAAATCCTGCCCAGAGCTCAGTCCGGCTACCTTGCCCTCTCTTCCCACTCCCTGCAATGCCCCTCTTGGGACAGCAGGCCTGGCTCTCCTCTCCAGTTCTCCCACCATCTCCTTACCCTGAGGTGGCACCCCTTACCCCGCCTGCCCCTGCCCCAGCAGGAGCGCAGCGATATCTGAGAAGCGCTGACCCAGCAGCCCAAGGATTCCAGAGGCCTTTGCGGAACGCGAGGACATGCATGTAGCTCCCACCCCCCTGTGGCCCAGGGCAGCGTGGGGTGCCATGGGATGGCTGAGCACAGCACCGCAGGACTCTGGCAGGCTTGATCCCCAGTCCCACCCCCAGAAGGAGAGGAGCGCCTCCTCCACAGGCCCAGACACACAAGTGCTGTCCAGAGCCTCACCGACACCTCCTGGCACAGCCACAGAAAGGGGCAGGATGGGTGTCGTTTATGTCACCTCTAGATCCTCCCGATGCCATGGCCTAATTCTTTTTTCCAGAGCCTGGGCCCACAGGCCCGGGCACAGAGGAGGGAGGGAGGCAGGAGGGGGAAGGCCGAGCAGCTAGGGGACCGGTCACCCCCCACGCTGGGTCTTTCTGCACACTAGCGAGGCCAGTCATCCCAGCCACCCTGTGAGGTCCCCGTAAGTTTTCTTCTATGGGACAGCTAGAGAACCCCACCGAACCCCGCCGGAGGAGAGCACAGTCATTGGTTCAAGGTCACACAGAGGATGGTCAGAGAGCTGGGATTGTAATGCAGATCTCTCTGACTCATTCTCAAGTTACTTTACTCAAAACACTGGTGTTTTTTTTTTCTTTAATCTTTTAATTTTTGTGGTACCAGGGATGGAACCCAGAGGTAATCTACCTCCGAATTACACCCTCAGGTCTATTTTTTTTAGTCCTTTTTATGTTTGAAACAGGGTCTCACTGAGTTGCAAAGGGCCTCACTAAGTAGCTGAGGCTGTTCCCAACCGTGATCTTCCAATCTCTGCCTCCCAAATGCTGAGATGACAAACGTGTACCACCATGCCCGGCTGTGGGTTTTTTGTTGTTGTTGTTGTTTTGTTTTTTTTGTTTTTAATAGTACAGAGGATTCAACCCAGGGGCATTCTAACTCCAAGTCACACCCCCAGACCTATTTTATTTTTTACTGTGAAATAGGGTCTTACTAAATTGCGGATGGGCTCACTAAATTGCTGAGACTGGCCTCAAACCTGTGACCCTCCTGTTTCAGTCTCCCAGAGTACTGGGATTACAGGTGTGCATCACCACACCCAGCTTCAAAACACTATTTTTTTTTGCTTTGGGGTTTTGTTTGTTTTTTGTTATTGTTATCCTGAGGATTAAACCCAGGGACATTTCATTTCTAAGCTAAACCACCAGCCCCCCCCCCCCGTTTTAATTTTGAAACAGGGTCTCACTAACTTGCTGATGGTCTTGCTAAGTTGCTGCGACTGGCGTCACACCGGCATCCTCCGGTCTCAGCCTCCCAGGTACTGAGATTATAGGCGTGCATCACCATTCCTAGCTCGACTGACTGCTTGACGCTGGAGCATTACTGTGATAAGCCGTATCTAATCGCCATTCCAGGGGCAGGTGGGGCGTGGGAAATAGAAAATGGATAGCCACCAGCAAGTCATAGAGTTTGACTTCCTAGAAACCAGGACCTCGAAGGACAGCCTGATGTACAAGCAAGAGAAGGACCAACACCCTCCACACACACGCACGCACACGCGCGCGCGCACACACATGCACATGCACGCACACGCAGCACACACATGCACACACATACGCACGCACGCACACACGCACATGCATGCGCACGCACACACACACACACACACACACACGCACTGCCCGGCCCGCGCCACTCACCACCAGGTTGCCGATGACCATGACCATGAGGAAGACGGTGAGGCACATGGGCTGGCCGGCCACCTCCATGCAGTCCCACATGGTCTCGATCCACTCCCCGCACAGGATGCGGAAGACGATGAGGAAGGAGTGGAAGAAGTCGTGCATGTGCCAGCGGGGCAGGCTGCAGTCCGAGGCGATCTTGCACACGCACTCCTTGTAGCTCTTGCCAAACAGCTGCATGCCCACCACGGCGAAGATGAACACGATGATGGCCAGCACCAGCGTCAGGTTGCCCAGCGCGCCCACCGAGTTGCCGATGATCTTGATAAGCATGTTCAGCGTCGGCCACGACTTGGCCAGCTTGAAGACCCGCAGCTGCCGGGCAGAGGAGCACGAGGGCGGGTGAGGCTCGGGGGCCGGGGACCGCCGGCCGGCCCAACCCAGAGTGCCCCGGCCTCGGGACGGAGATTGGTTTCAAGCAGCCTGAAGCCTTGCCCGCTCTGAGTGATCTGAGGCCTCAGTGTGCTACTCTGTTATATGGGGACACTCATGTCCAGCTAAGCTCCCGCTTCATGTGTTAAAGAGGGAAATGTGAGCCAGGCGTGGTGGCGCACACCTGTAATCCCAGTGCTTGGGAGGCTGAGACGGGAGGATCGCAGGTTTGAGGACAACCTCAGCAAGGAGTGAGACTCTCATCAACCTAGGGCAACCCTGTTTCAAAATAAAAACAAAATAGGGCTGGGGGTATAGCTCAGAGGTAGAATGCCCCTCGGTTGTAATCCCAGCCCCTGGATTCAATCCCCAGTAACACACACACACACACACGCCTGTAATCCCAGTACTTGGGAGGCTGAGACAGGAGGATCGCAGGTTTAAAGCTAGCTTCAGCAATTTAGTAAAGCCCTAAGCAATTTAGCAAGGCCCTCAACTTAGCAAGACTCTGTTCAAAGTAAAATAGGGCTGGGAGTGTGTTGCTTGGAGGTAGGATTGAAAGGGTTCAATCCCCTTGGGTTCTCCCAAAATGGGGAGAGAGAGAGAGAGAGAGAGAGAGAGAGAGAGAGAGAGAGAGAGACACTTATCTTCAAGGATATAGCCTATGACATTTACAAGTGAAATTATATGTTAGATTCGTTCTATCACACTTCCTCCACCAGTGAAAACTGGGGGTCAGATGAAAGAAGAACTGTGAATGTTGACAGCTATTGGAGCCGGGCAGGGGGAGGGTACTTGGTACTTGGTACTTGGTACTTGGAGGAGCCTTCTCCTTTGTCTGTACTTTTGTGTGTGCATGACATAAAAGGCCTCATAATAAAGATAAACGATACAAATGCCCTCTACGGAATGGTGAAAAGACAGTAGTTCTGAAGTACCAATCCTACAACTCCGAGCGGCTCTTCTTTTTGAGCCAGCAGCATGGGGCTGAAGCCCCGGCTGCTGCCCAGGGCCAGCCAGCGTCAGCCGGGCTCTCTCCTCCCGCGCCCATGTCAGCCCCTGGCCCACAGGCCTCTCGTACCAGACGGAAGGAGCGGAGCACGGACAGCCCCTGCACATTGGCCAGGCCCAGCTCCACCAGGCTGAGGGTGACAATGATACTGTCGAAGATGTTCCAGCCCTGCTGGAAGTACTCGTAGGGGTCCAGGGCGATCAGCTTCAGCACCATCTCTGCGGTGAAGATGCCGGTGAAGACCTGTGGGGCGGGTGGAGTCCCGGTCACACAGCCCCTGGAGCACGGGGCCTTGGTTGTCTCCCAGCCCACTCCCACAGAGGCTCCAGGACGCAGGAGGAAAGGATCAGAGTCCCCAGGGGGGCCAGCACCCATGGCCCACGTGTGTGTGTGAGCAGCGGGTCCAAGGGCGGTGGCCTAGGCCGAGGTGGGCACCACACAGAGCCCTGTTTCCATGTATTTCTAGTCTCACATCTGTGGGCAAGTCATTGAGCCTCATGGGTCCTCAACCCAGGCATAGTGTCAACATTCATGGGGCGCTTTCTGGTCCCCACGGTGCCTTTCTTGGGACCCCTGTGTCTATGAAGCTGGGAGGGACTATCATGCCTATATTACAGGTGGGCAAGCAGGGCTCAGTGAGACCAGCGACCATTTCAGCCACACCCCCAGTTCTCAGGGTGCTGGGTCCCCGTTCTTGATTTTATACTGTAAACCTAGCTACTCGGTCAAGTCCCAGCACTTCCCAAATCCTAGTGGACTCAAGGGACAACCAAAGAGAGGTCAGAGAGCCGGGCGTGGTGGCGCACGCTTGTAATCCCAGCATTGGAGAGGCTGAGACCCGGAGGATGGCAGTTCAAGGACAGTCTCAGCTACTTAGTGAGGCCCTCTGCAACTCTGTGAGACCCTGTTTCAAAATAAAGAACAAAAAATAGGGCAGGGTGTGTAGCTCGGAAGTCGAATGACCCTGGGTTCCATCCTCAGACCCAGAGAGAGAGAGAGAGAGAGAGAGAGGGGGGGGGGAGAGGGAGAGGGAGAGGGAGAGGGAGAGGGAGAGGGAGAGGGAGAGGGAGAGAGAGAGAGAGAGAGAGAGAGAGAGAGAGAGAGAGAGAGAGAGGTGTCAGAGTTGTCTTCCCCATCCTGGAATAGAAGTCTGTGGGCTGCACAGGTCCCCAAAGCTCCCTGGGCCCAGGCATGGTGGTGCACGCCTATTATCCCAGTACTTGGGAGGCTAAGACAGTAGGATTGCAAGTCCGAGGACAGCCTTAGCAAGCAGTGAGCCTGTCAGCAACCTAGTGAGACCCTGTTTCAAAATAAAGAATAAAAAATAGGACCAGGGGCGTAGCTCAGAGGTAGAATGCCCCTAGTTCAATCCCCAGTAATAAAAGAAAAGAAAAGGAAGGAAGGAAGGAAGGAAGGAAGGAAGGAAGGAAGGAAGGAAGGGAGAAAGAGCGAGTGAGCTCCCGTGCCTGGTGCCCCTCCTGCTGGGCACCAGCTGCCCCTGTCTGCAGCCTGCCAGGGCAGATGCTGAGCCACTCCCAGGAGCCAGAGCAGGTGCTCAGACCGCGGCAGTGTGGGCAGGGGCTGGGCAGGTGGGGAGCCCTGCCTGTCACGCATAACCTGGCAGCTGGGCCATGAGCCCAGAGCATGCCCTTGCCCCTCTGGCAGCCGGGCCTTGGCCACCGAGGGCATCTCCATGGGAGAGAGGTGCCTGGCCTGGAGGGCTGGGAAGCGCAGGGCCTGAGTCTTGCCTGGCCCAGGCCCCGCATCTTACTCTCCGAGCTTGCCTTCTTCTTTGGGTGGGAAGAGTATCTCCCATGGGTCCCCATGGAAACACTGTGAAGGGGACTGAGAAGGGCGAGGTGGGGCAGGAGCGGGTTTCCTTTGTCAGGCTCCACTGTGGCTGGCAACGAGGTGCTAATGCTCCTAATGGGCAGGGATAAGCGGGCGGATCAGCGCATGTCAACAATAGTGGAACAGCAAAGGGCCAAGAGGGGGCGGCTGGCCAGGCTGGGGACCTGGTGAGTGGGTGGGGACTAACCCTGGGCCCTCCAGGGTGAGCCGGGGCCTCTGGAGCCTGGATGCCCATGGCCACAGGCCCCCACTCTCGGTCCCTTTCAGGCCCATGACAACTTACGGAAGTGGAGAAACTCCTCACCCACCACTGCCCCCATCTCCACACCCCCCGTTCCCCACTCCAGCTTCTAGGGGGTGGGCTAGATCCTAGATCCCCAGGAGTCCTGATTTCAAGAAGCCTAGCACCTTGCCCACTCTCCCTGCCTCCCCCCAATACTCTGAGCCCCAAATTCCATACCCCATGGATCACCCCATGTACCTCCCTTGTCCAAACCACAGCCATCTGCTGGGAGCCCCCAGCTGCTCCCATATGTCCCCAGCAGTGCCCCAGAATTCCAGACATCCCCACTGGGTCCTGGTGCCCCCGTGATGGCCCCGTCTGTCCCCTCCCTACCAGGTTGCCCACGGAGAGCACGTTGTCGAAGTGCTCAGTCATGGGGTAGTGCTCCATGGCCATGAAGAGGGTGTTGAGCACGATGCAGATAGTGATGCCCAGGTCCACGAAGGGGTCCATGACGATCAGGTGGATGATGTGCTTGAACCTCACCCAGGGCCCGCAGCAGTTCCAGATGAGCACTTTGTGTGCGCACTTGTACCACCACGGCGGGCACTTATGGTGGGCCTCTTCCAGCTCTGGGAGTGGGGTGGTGATGGGCGGCTGATGAGGCTTCTCCTTCCTCCACCTCGCTCTCTGGGTCCCCCGCCCCCACTGCAAGCCCCACATCTCAACCCTCCAGTGGCTTAGCAAGGCCTCCTCAGGGCTCCACGGCCTCCAGGTACATCACCCTCACTGTGGCCTCTGCCGTAACCTCGGCCTCATGGAGCCTCTCCCTCAAAGCGCCAGCCCTTAAAGACCCGCTCCTCCTCTGTGCTCAAGATCCCCAAAGCCCCTAACCTCAGGAAGGTCTTCCCCAAGCTCGGCCTCACAGAGATACTCTCAAGGCTGTCCTAAGCCCCGCCCACACCACGCCCCTCCAAGCCCCACCCCTCAGCCCCACCTCAAGTCTCTACTTCAAGCCCCACCTTCTTGGCTCCGCCCCTCAGTGGGCTTAGGCTGGACTCGCCCCTGCCACAGGATCACCGCAGGGCTGTGATCCTGGCAGCGGAGACACCCAGATCCCTGGCTGGGTCCCAGAGTCATCAGGGAGAAGCAGGAGCCCACTTCAGTGATGTGGGTCCCAGGCACATCAGTGTCTGGGGAACTAAAATCCCCCAAAAGCTCCCCATCACCATTGCCAATAATGCTGGCCCCTCCAAATCGTCCCCACTCAGACTCCAGAGTGGCTCTCTGAAAACACCCCCTGTTCTTGCCACCCCACGGCCATGGGGATGAAGCCACTCCTCCACTCGGTCTCCATGGCTTCTCCACCTAGACATGATCTCACTGACCCATCTCTAGAAGATGGCGAGGCAAACATCTCTAGAAGATGATGAAGAAAAGGGACTGGAGTGGGTGGCAGCCTTATGGTGACCCTGGATGGGACCCCAACACTGTCAGGACTCAGCCTTTTTCCGAGGAGGTGGTGGATTCTAGCCTGACCTCCCCCATCTCCATCCCCATCCCATGCTACTGTTGGTACCCAGGGTTTGCAGACAGACTCCCTGGCAGTCACCTGGATGCAGCATGCAAGGTCAGGTGAGGTGGTACTCTCTAGGGGATGGCGAAGTGCTGTAGGATCCCTGACTCCTCACTTTCAGCACAAGGAGGCTGTCCTGGGGAGGGACCAGATCTCTATTCTAGGTCAGAGTTCCTTTCTTCTGTCCTTCCTCCTTCCTTCCCTCCCAGACACCCATCCTCTTGAATATTTCTGCTCAATTATCTTTCAGCCCGCCCATCCATCCATCCATCCATCCATCATCCACCATCTATACCTCCATCCACCTATCTATCATCCATCCATCCACCATCCCTCCCTCCATCCATCACCCATTCACCATCCACCCATCCATCCATCCATCCATCCATCCATCCATCCATCCACCATCTATCCCTCCCTCCCTCCACTCATCTACCATCTATTCACCATTCATTCATCTGTCTATCTAGCCACCTTCTCTAGCCACCCTTCCCTTGTCACTGCATCCTTATTCTCTTCCTGAAACTTGGGGGTGGCACAGGGATTGAGAGAAGTCTGTGATTCTCCCTGGACAATTTGTCTTTTGACCTTTAACTTTTATACAGAGAACACTGGAAGAGCAGGCTTTCCAGTTTCCGGAACATGGGCCTTCCTGGTTAGTATTATTAGCCTGTCCTTCCCCATTGCCTTGGCAGCCCCCAAGGCCCTTCCGGAAGCCCCCAGTTCCCGCAGCAGCCTGGCCTTGCAGCCAGAACTGGGCCAGGTTAAGACAGGACTATATTTATCACAGCTCATTTCTTCGATGCCAGTATTAAGTTACTGTCCTCCCAGAGCTGGGTCCAGCCAGGCCACACCCTGGCCCTCCGGAGGCTGGTGGGCAGGGCAGGCAGGGTGGGGGGAGGGGTGCAGGGCGCTCACCTTCCATAGCATCTGAGATGGCACTTTCCGCGCTGCAGCTTGGCCTCGGGGCTGGGTCCCCATTGCAGGCCTGGCCATGGGCTGGGTCCCCATCTGCCTCTCCACCTTCCAGAGCCTGGGCCGCCTTGGCCTGTGAACCGGCAAGGGTGAGGGTGTGGAGTCCAGCTCCCAGCCGGGGGATGGACTCATGGACTCTCAGAGCTCCTTGCTGAGTCCTTCCGGATTCTTGGCCTGTGCTGAGCTAGTGCTGGTGGGGAGGGGCCAACCTTGGTGTGTGTGGGTGACAGAACAGGGACCAAGTGATGGAGGACCCCACACTCCATGAGACTGAGAAGGTAAGCAGCTTCTCCCGGTGGCTGCATGGGGCCTCACCCTCCCTCAGCGTGCACCCACAAGGAAGCACAGAGTCTGTGAACTGCAGAAAACATCAGATTCCTAGTTATGGATGGGGAAACAGGCACGGTGCAGAGAATTTTTTTTTTTTTTTTTTTTTTTTTTGCAGCACTGGGGATTGAACCCAGGGACATTCAACCCCCCCCCCCCCCGCCCCGCCAGTTACACCTCACCTCCAGCCCTACAATTTTTTCTTTTTTTTTTTTTTGTTGGTCTGAGGATAGAACCCAGGGGCATTCAACCTCCAAGCTACACCCCCTGCCCTATTTTTTATTCTCTATTTTGAAACCGGGACTCACTGAGTTGCAGAGGGTCTCACTAAGTAGCTGAGGCTATCTGTGAACCGTGATCCTTGGGTCTCAGCCTCCCTAATGCTGGGATTACAAGCGTGCGCCATGCTACCACGCCTGGCTCCAGGCCTATTTTTTATTCTTTATTTTGAAACAGAATTTCACTAAGTTGCAGAGAACCTCCCTAAGTAGCTGAGGCTGGCCACAAACCTGCAATCCTCCTGTCTCAAGTACTGGGATTACTAGTGTGCACCACCACACCCGGCTGAGAAATATTTTTTCTACTGCCTGGTTGAAATCTATTGGTCTACCTGGGGCTTTTAGCTCCTCTTGACCCCCACCAACATCCTCCCACCAGCCAGCCCCTGGAGAAGCCGGGGCCAAGCAGCCCAGGCTGAGGGCAGGGGACCCCAGGTCCTTGGCCTTCTCCTGCGTCCACACCTTTTCCATCTCCTCCTGGTGCTTTTTGTATTTCTCCAGCATCTGCTGAAACTCCTCCTCTTTCTCCTGATCCTCAGCCAGAGTGGCCTCATTCTGCTCAGCGTACGCCATGGCCACTACCGCCAGGATCAGGTTGATGAGGTAGAAGGAGCCCAGGAAGATGATGACCACAAAGAAGATCATGTAGGTCTTGCCGGCTGCTCGAAGGGTCTGGAGTGGGGAGAGAAGGAGAGAATGTATCCTGTGGCACCCACTGCCCCACACCCACCCATTGCCCAGACGGGTGAACAGAGGGGTCCTTCGAGGGCCTTTGAGGCAGGATATGACTATCCTTGGTGGGCTAAGCCACATTCTGGGGAGCTTCACTCCTTGGGGAAGCCAGGAATGGTGGCACACACCTATAATCCCGTACATGAGACGCTGAGACAGGAGGATCACAGGTTCATGGTCAGCCTCAGCAACCTGGAGAGACCCTCACCAACTTAGTGAGACTCTGTTTCAAAATAAAAAAATAAGAGCCAGGTGTGGTGGTGCACGCCTATAATCCCAATACTTGGGAGACTGAGATAGGAGGATTGTAGGTTCAAGGACAACCTGAGCAAGTAGTGAGGCTGTCATCAACCTCATGAGACTCTGCTTCCAAATAAAAAATAAAAATGGGATGGTGGTGTACCTCGAAGGTAGAATGCCTCTGGATTCAATCCCCAGTACCACAAAAAAATAAAAAACAAACAAAACAAAAAATAAAAAGGACTGGGGATATAGCTCAAAGGTAGAATGCCTCTGGGTTCAATCCTCAGTCCATTTATATATATATTTTTTTTTCTATAAATTATATATGATCCTCATGTATGATAAATGATTATAAATCTTAAATTATAATTTTGTAAATTATATACATATGATCTTCATATATGTGTATATATATATATATACACACACACACATATAAACATATATCTATATACATATATATAGGAATCTAGGCATTCCTGGTGTTCTGTCCCAGTGAGCCCTGAGGACTCCAGCCAGGCATCCTGAGATCAGAGAACCAGGGTGACAAATGGTGAACTGGGGCTTTGGGGCCAACTTAAATCCTAGCTTTGACACAGAGCCTAGTACCTAGAAAGGGCTCAAGAAATAATACCTATTATTATCACTGCTATGGTCAACATCAACATTAACAAAACCACCAGGGATGGATCAGCACGCGCCATCCCTCAGACTCAACCGCTGCCCTACAGGCAGGGGGCATTAAGCACAGGGGTCCCTAGGTATCCGCGGGGATTGGGTTGCCAGAGCCCCTGCAATGCCAAGACTTGCAGATGCTCAGGCTCCTCATATAAAATGTTGTAGTATTTGTATCTAACCCAGGCACATCTTCCCTATACTTTAAATAATCTCCAGATTACTGTGTGTGTGTGTGTGGGGGGGTACTGGGAATGGAACCCAGGGTCATTTTACCTCTGAGCCCTATTTTATATTTTATTTTGAAACAGAATCTCACTAAGTTGCAGAGGGTCTCACTAAGTTCCTGAGACTGGTTGTGAACCTACGCTTCTCCTGTCTGAGTCTCCCAAGTACTGGGATTACAAGCGTGCGCCACCATGCTTGGCTCTCCGGATTACTTAGAATATCTAATGGGATACAAATGCCTGGGAGTTCCTGGGCCTGATCCTGTGCCAGGCTCTGGCCCCAGCTTGAAGAGCAAAGGTGGGGAAACAAGGTAGGCTGTTGTGCTAAGCATGGTAATGTACACCTGTAATCCCAGTACTTGGGAGGCTGAGACAGGAGGATCACAGGTTTGCGGCCAGCCTCAGCTACTTATGCCCTCTGCAACTGAGTGAGACCCTGTTTCAAAATAAAAAGTAAAATAGGGCTGAGTATAAAACTTAGAGGTAGACTGCCCCTAGGTTCAATCTCCAGTACCAAAAGAAAAAAAATAAAAGTTGGTCTATTGCTTGGCTCTGGACAGATGCCCAGTACTGGCCAGAGGGTCTCATGGAGAAGAGGGCACTGGGCCTGGGCCCTCCTGGAGTGGCCTGTGAGGCCCCATGGAGGCAGAAGGGACAGAGGGATGGAGGAGTGAGGCTGTGGGGCTGGGAGCAGGGGAGCAGCCATACCAGCTGAAAGAGGTTCTCCCAGTAGTCCTGTGTCATAAGGCGGAAGAGCGCCAGGAAGGCCCAGCTGAAGGTGTCATAGCTGGTGTAGCCATAGTTGGGGTTCCGCCCAGCCTTGATGCACAGGTAGCCCTCGGGGCAGTGCCTAGGCAGGGGACGGGGGCCCGGCTTTAGGAGGAGGAGCACTCCAGCTGGGGAAAGATCGCGGACTCCCATGGCCCTCAATCCTGACTATGTCCCCCAAACAGGAGAGTCTTCTGTCTGCCCACGGCTTTCCTTAAACTCCCATCCACCCCAGCCCCCATGACCCCAGCATCACTCACCCAGCGTCACTACTGTTCCCACAGAGCAGGGCATCGTTGGAGCCCTCCAGGAAGTAGAAGTTCCCTTTGGGAGTCAGAGGCCACAAAAAGCACGTCACCCAATGCGCACCCTGAGCACACGCACCTAGTGCACACTCGTGCGCACCTCACACACCCCGCAGACGTTCCCTGGGAGGCCCCCTCCTTTAAGGAAAGCTGTATTTCCGAGGTCCCCGGCGGATCACATGCAGGGAGCTGGGCTCCAAGCGGTGGCAGCCGGGTGCCTACTGTGGTTGTGAAGTCAGGATTCGGCAGGGGCGCAGAGAGACAGAGGGGACGTGCGGGTGTGTGCATGGGGCCGCCACGTGCCTGCGTGGGACCCCTGGCTGAAGGGTGAATGGGGAGGCTCAAGTCCAGAAGCTGGGGTGAAGAAGCGGCCCCTTTTCCCATTTACAAGAAGACGCTGGGCAGGCTAATAGCAGCCGTGTGTGTGTGATGTGTGCACTGGTGAAGGATGGGTGCATGATGGGAGGTGGGTGTACGGGTGCCTGGTGGTGGCCCCGCTTGGGTGCAGAGCCAGAGTGTGATGAAGAAGAACGGGGTGCACTGTTGAGGGAACAGGAGCCAGAGACTGGCTTTGTAGAGCAAGCGTCAGGGATTTTAGAGCCGTTGGTCATTAGTTGTCGTGTTACCCCTCTGAAGAAGGTGTTGTCCTCTCGATTTTATGGGTGAGGATTCTGAGCGTGGCATGACAGAGGTTACACTGGCTGGTAAGGGATGGGTGTAAGCTCAGGTCTCCGCTCGGCTCTTTGTCTCAGGAGAAGTGGACACGGGCTGCTCCTGCCCACCTCGTCCTTACCCTCGTCGTTGATGTAGGCCTCCCAGTCGAAGGTGTCGTTGCTGGCCCAGCTCTCTTGGCTGTTCCAGGTGTCATTGCCGTACCAGGTGTCGTTGCTGAACCAGGTGTCATTACCGTACCAGGTGTCGTTGCCGTACCAGATGTCGTTGCCGTACCAGGTGTCGTTGCCGTACCACGTGGTATTGGTGTCGTTGAAGGGTGGGGGCCAGCGCACACACTTCTGCCGCAGATTCCCCATGAAGAGCTGCAGCCCCACGAGAGCAAAGACGCTCAGGCAGAAGACGGTGAGGATCATCACGTCCGACAGCTTCTTCACCGACTGGATCAGGGCCCCCACGATCGTCTTCAGCCCTGACCGCGGGGTGGGGGGTGAGAGCATTGGCAGGGGTAGGGCCGGAGCCTTTGTCTACCCTATCTCCAAGGCCTGGCTGACTAGGCACCGCTACTTCCTGGAAAGCCTTTCCGACCTGCCCCTGCCCCTTTCTGAGAGCATCTCAATGGGGAGCCTTGGAATTGCCAGGGATAAACTTTAAGTCTCAAACAGGCCATTGCCTGACCTGTAGAACTACCCCAAAGCATGCAGAGGATAATCAACGTCTCCAGGTCAGCACTCTCACAAAGTGTTCTATAGAATGCTAATCTCCCAATTTGTGCCCTTAAAGGCAGAGCTGGGCGTGGTGGCACACACCTGTAATCCCAAGTACTTGGGAGGCTGAGACAGGAGGATCACGCAGGTTCGAAGCCAGCCTCAGCTACTTAGTAAGGCTCTCAGCAACTTAGTGAGACCCTGTTAACTCATAAAATATAAAACAGGTCTGGGAGGCCGGGTGTGGTGGCGCACACTTGTAATCCCCGTGCTTGGGAGGTGGAGACAGGAGGATTGCACAGGTTCGAAGCCAGCCTTGCTGGCTTAAGAGACCCTGTTTCCAAATTAAAAAATATATATATAAAAAATAGGTCTGGGAGTGTAGCACGGAGGTAGAAGGGTTTCCAGGAATGCCAGTAACACCAATAAATAATAATAATAATAATAATAATAATAATAATAATAAAATAAAAAATAGGTCTGGAAATATAGCCCGGGGGTAGAAGACCCCTGGATTTCATACCAGCAAAACACACACACACACACACACACACACACACACACACACACACACACAAATATATTTATATATGGTATGGCAATACATATATAGTATGGCAAATATATATATATAGTTAAAAAGTAGCTCAGAGGTAGACTGCCCCTGGGCTCAATGTCGAGTATCAACATAAACAAATAAATAGGGCTGGGTATTCTCTAGAGTCAGGATTTAGCAGTTTCCCTCTCCTAGAGCCTGCTCTCCATCCCCTCAGATCACCTTTCCAACTTGAATGAACCTGGTGTCATTTCATTTCTAGTTTTTTTACATTGATTTATTTATTGTTTATCTATTTAGCATGGTGCTGGAGATCAGGCCCAGGGCCTCGCGCATGCTGGACAAGCGTTCTACCAGTGAGCCACACTGCCAGCGTGGTGTATTTCTCCTGGATCTCAGAGCGGGGACTCCCACTCACTGAGTCTCTTTATGTCGCTCTCCCAGGCACAGATTTCTGCTCTGCCCCCTCTACGTACTTACAGACCACGGTTATATAACACACATAGCACAACCCATGGGCCGGGCATTGTTCTAAGCACCTCACAGGTATTAAGGCAGCTGTTTATTGTAACAACCCAACAGGCACTATTTTTATTTTTATGGGCAGGTTAAGCTACTTGCCTATGTTAGGAAGTGATAGAGGGGGGATTCGAACCCAGGCTGCCTGGCACCAGAGTCTATGCTCTCCTGCCTCTCAGATGCCCAGCCTCCCACGGAGAGCCCCATCTGCCTTCTGGCCACATGAGCCCTCTGTGTCACCACACCAGGCTGTGATGTGCGTCCTACACGATCATAAGCCCCAAGTGTGGTAGACTTGGGTCAGGCTCCCAGAGCCCAAGTGTCAGGCTCTGGGCCTGAGCACGGCTGAAGCCTACTGGTTGAGGCTGAGTACAGTACCTGGGATGACTGTGATGGTTTTCAGGGCTCGCAGCACCCGGAAGGTCCTCAGGGCTGAGATGTTGCCCAAGTCCACAAACTCCGTCACATACCTGGGTAGACGAGTTGGGGTTGGGACACTGTCAGAGCTAGAGTGGGGGGCAGGGCAGAAACCAGGGCTTCTGCAGGCCCAGAATGAGCATCCCCAAGGGTGGGGTTACCATGGGGGACCAGAGCGCAAATCAGGCACCCCAAGGTTCCCATTAGAGTCCGAGAGGATAGCTCAGCTCACCCAGTGGGTGAGCACCTTGGGGCTGTGGGTCTGGCTGCCTCCTATGGCTGTTTGTGGAAGGGACATCAGTCAGACCCTGGGAATGGCCGCCCCTGGGGTGTGCCACTCACTGTCTGCGCATGTGACCTGGGGCCCCCGCAGTCCAGCCCTGTGAGAGGGTCAGCTGGCTGGCTGCCATCTCGGAGGCCCCTCCGCCACCCCAGGCCCCTGCTCACGCCATCATGATGACACTGAAGTCCAGCCAGTTCCAGGGGTCCCGGAGGAATGTGAAGTCGTCGATGCAGAAGCCTCGGGCCAGCATCTTGATGAGGGACTCGAAGGTGTAGATCCCTGTGAAGGTGTATCTGGAGGGGAGGGCCAGGGGTGTGTGTGACAACGGGGGGCCTTGAGGGGGGCCACAGAGGTGCATCGTGTCTCCCGGGGGGTGAGGACATGGATCAGAGTGCCAGTGTGCCCTGCCGCCCTCCTGGGTGGAGATTTGGGGATGATGACAACGTGTGTCCCTGGGAAGACAAGCACATCCTCAGATGCCTCAGAGAGGCAGATGCCTGGGGCTCTGGAGGGGAGACTTACTCCACGTTCTTGGACCAGGCGGGAGGGTCGCTCATGGTCATGAACACACAGTTGGTCAGGATGGTGATCATGATGAACATGCTGAACAGCGTGGGGTGCGTCAAGGAAAAGGAGGGCGCAGGCGGCGAGGGGAGGCGGACGGTCTCCGGCCCACCCTCCCGACCCCCCACCTCTCCCATGTGGGCAGGATATGAGTGTATGAGCACCTTGATGGCCACGCGCCGGACCACGCTGAAGGGGTCCAGCAAGTAGAGGGCGGGCGTGGCTGAGAAGCGGAAGATGGCTTTGCCCTTGTTGAGCACAATGAAGGTCTGCGGAAGAGACAGAGAGCCCGTGAGGCCGGTGGACAGACACGTGGAACGGGCCTGCCAGGCCCCGGGAGCCCTCCCAGGCCCCGACCTTCTTGTCACTGTAGTAGGGGTCCAGGTCCTCCAGGGGGATGCCGACGACCTCGGGCGGGGGGTCCCCATAGATGAGGGGCAGGTTCTTGCCGGCCTCCAGATCGCTGCGTGGTTTCCGCTCGGGTTCTTCGATCTGCATCTGCTTGTTGCGCTGCAGCCGGGCCTCCTCTTCCAAAGCCCGCTGCTCTATGGCCGCCAGGGACTCCCGGGTGAAGGGGCGCAGACAGTGCGGGCCCGGGGGCACCAGGCTGGGCAGAGACGAGCTGGCCATCCTTGCATCCTGGGCTCAGGGGCAAGGTGGGTGCTGGGCGGCCACCCTGCCCTGGGCCTGCTGTAGAGTCCTCACCACCTGCCTGCCCAGGGGCTGGGCCGGGATGGCGGGTGTGGGGCAAGGGGTGGGACAGGGAAATGCACCTGCCAGGCCCACGTGCTGCTGCTGCCCGGGTGCTGAGCACAGAGCATCGCCCCCCCCCCCAGCGGGGCCCCACACCGCAGTCTCCCAGCAGATCCTCTTCAGCCTTGGGGACTTGTGGCCAGTGTAGTCAACTGCCTCCTGGGCCTGGGCTCTGGGAACTGTTCAGCCTATGGGGAGAGACAGGACCACAGCTGGTAAGTCCATGTGACTGTGACAGGGGCCTGGCAGATCAGCCTGAAGTGCCACTGGCCAGTAGATTTCATCTTGGAGACCACACTGTTTGGCTGATACTGGAGATGTGGGTGGAGACCACTGAAGTCGCAGCCGGACCGTTCAAAGGGATGGTAGTGATCAGTTAGCGATGTCTGCCGGGGGCAGTATCAGAAACCTGTGGCACCTCTGCCTGGGTTTGCCAGCCCTGGCCTGGAGGGCAGGGAAAAGTTTGGCATACCCTTCCTGATTTGGGGTGCTTAGTATTGAGCTGGGAGAGGGAATAAGAACCCAAATCCCTGGCACACAGTGGGAGCTGGAGCAGGAAGATGCAGGTATGTGTGTGGGGCCGTGCTGGGAGAGCTAACATGGAAGAGGGGAGTGCCCAGCAAAGATGATGGTGACAAGGAGATGGACATCCCAGCGGGGAAGAGCTAGAGCCAGGGGCTTTCTGGCTGGCAATACCCACATCAGATACATGAAGGAGGGACACCCTCCAGGAACCTTTGGGGCCTGGGAGCACTGTGTGGGACTGTCCCCTGGGCCAGTCCCTTTGCCTCTCCTGGCCCCTGGCCCCTTATGCCAAACCCTTCAGAGCCTGTTCCCTCTGGAAGGGCAGTGCTGGATCACTTATTGACAGTGGCAGTGGGGAGCTGGGCATGATGGAGCACGTTTGTAATCCCAGCATTCGGGAGGCTGAGACAGAATCGCGATTCGCCAATAGCCTCAGCTACTTAGTGAGGCCCTCTGTAACTTAGTGAGACCCTGTTTCAAAATAAAGAATATAAAATAGGGTTGGGGGTGTAGCTTGGAGGTAGAATGTCCCTGGGTTCCATCCCCAGTACTGCAAAAAGAAAGAAAGAAAGAAAAAGAAAGAAAGAAAGAAAAGAAAGAAAGAAAAGAAAAGAAAATGGCGCTAGGGCAATAACCACACTGGTAGGTGGGCACAGGGAGACCACCACGGCCCAGCCACACACAGCCACCACAAGGCCCATGGAAGATCCTGGAGCCATCACTGACACAGGAACTCAGAACCCCTAGAGCTCCCCCGCCCGAGTGGCACTGAGAGCCGTGAGATGGCCCTCCCTGGCCAGCAAGCAGACTTCCTAGACTTGGTCAACAGATGGGGAGGGCGACCAGGGGAGCAGAGGCCATTGGGCAGAGTGGCCCCGCCCCACGCCAGCTCCCCAGCTGCCCCTGCCCCGCCAGCCTCCAGGGAGTCGTGTTTCCACAGGACGACTGCGGCTGCTCGTTCCTGCCCACCCCAACCTGCAGCTGCTCGCTGACCCTATCGTGTGTGGGTGTGCGCAGAGACACTCACTTCCATGTGCGTGCCCACTGTGAGCCCCCCCAAGGCCCTCACAGCCCTGCCACACACCTCCACGCCTCCTCCCACCACCCAGGACCCCTGCTGGCTTAGCTCTGCTTGTCACCACAGGAGCACCCTGCCTTCCAGGTGGCCTTGGGGACCCACCCACTGCACAGACCCACTGGGCAACAATCCCCTACTCTGCTTCATCACAGGAGCCCAGGGGACCACAGAAACCCAGAGCCACAGTCTGGCTCCAACCCCACTCTCAAGGAAGCCCCTCTTACCTGAGTCACAGGACCCCAGGAGTCAGACCCAGTATTTCTTCTCAGCTGCCCTCACCCCAGCATTCTCTTCCTCCTCCTCCTCCTTCTCTTCTTCCTCCTTCTCCTCTCCTCTTTCTTTGTACTGGGGATTGAACCCAGGGTCATTCTACTTCTGAGTTTTCCCCAGCCCTTTTTTCTTTTTATTTATTTATTTTGAAACAGGGTCTTGCTAAATTGCCAAAGATCTCACTAAGTTGCTGAAGCTGGCCTTGAACCAGCAATACTCTTGCCTCAGGCTCCCAGCTACTGGGGTTACAGATGTGCCCTACCATGTCCAGCCTGCTTTTCTTCTTGAGAGCTGACCGGGCTCACCCCATTGGCCTCTTCCCATCTCTGATCTGGGAAATGCTTCCTTCTACAGCACACATCGCTCCCTTAAAAAATTTGAACTTCAACTTCTGGGAAGATGGCGACCGAGAAAAGCAGCATTTACGAGCCCTGCTAAAACTCAATCTCTATTGCCACAAAATCAGCGCTTTTTATAGTCAGAAAACGCCATCAGCAGAGAAATAAAAAATGTAAACACAAGGGACAGAGAAAATAAAAGACTAGAAGAACAACCAGAGACCAGAAATCAAGCATACAATGCAGCAGCGAGGCCATGCCGGCACCATCTTCCCTCACAGCACCAGTCTCCAGAGAGGAAAAGTAAACAAGGAGCTGAAGTGAGCAGCTGCGGATCATTCAGGTGTAATTCAGCAGTTCTTTCTGCGCAAAGAACGTCTAAAACTCCCAGTGGCCAAGCTCATCACACCTTCCAGGGACTCAGAACAGAGCTCAAAACCAGAAAAGAAATATGCCAGCCTCACAGCCGAGGGTGTGACAGCAGCGCCATATTGCCAGCAGCTCCAGCTTCATGGCCAAGGGCGTGGCAACGGCGCCATATTGCCAGCAGCTCCAGCCTCACAGCCGAGGGCGTGGCAGCGGCGCCATATTGCCAGCAGCCACAGCAAGTTCACCGTGCCCTCAACAGCTCCTGATCAACATGCACAACAACCGTGAGTGAAATTGCAGCCCTTAAAGGAGAAATCCCTGTACTGCATGCCCAGGGACTTTGATAATCTCCCTGGGTCTGAGATTTTGCAGTCCAACCCAGTGAAGGAGTAGCGGTGGCAGAGATACCACATCTTAGTCGCAGCTCCCCGTGGGAAAATGCCCAGCCCGGCACCCCCACGGTCTCACGGAGCCTCGATTAACTCCCTGGGTCTGAGACTTTGCAATACAACCTAGTAAAGGAGTAGTGGCAGCTGAGATTACCACAGACTCGAGATACAGAGCACCCTAAGTGAAGTCGTAGTGATCCAGGGAAGGCACAAACTTCTGAAATCATGGGAAAGAGGAACAACAATAGAGCAATGAATGCCCACAACCTCATATTATCAGACCCTGATAACACAGAAATTCAGAGATCTCCAGAAGATCAAATCAGGAATATAACTGTAGAAATAATACAGGACCTTTGAAAAGAATTTAGAGAGAGTCTAAAAGACATAAAGGATGCAATAATTGAGGTAAAGGCCTCAATTCAAAGTATAAACAATCAATTAGACCACATGGAGAATAGACTCTCACTCCTAGAAGAGGATCACTCCAAAAACAAACACATAATTTATAACTTAGGAAAAAAATCAGACAGCAGGAATCTGACATTGAAGAAATATGGGCCCATTTTAAGAGAGCTAACCTAAGAATAACCAGAATAGAGGAGGGAAAAGAAAATGAAACCAAAGGGATCAATAATATCTTCAAAGAAATAATAGCAGAAAAATTTCCAAACATAGAGCAAGAGGTTGATACACAGGTGCATGAAACTTATAGAACTCCCTTTAGACAGGATCAGAGAAGAGGTTCCCCATGCCACATAGTTTTTTTTTTTGTTGTTGTTGTTGTTGTTGCACTGGGGGTGAAACCCAGAGGCTTTCTACCTCTGGGCTATATTCCCAGGCCTATTTTCTATTTTCTATTTTATTAGAAACAGGGTCTCACTAAGTTGCTGAGAGCCTCACTAAGTAGCTGAGGCTGGCTTCGAACCTGTGCGATCTTCCTGTCTCAGCCTCCCAAGTGCGGGGATTACAAGTGTGCGCCACCACGCTCGGCTTCCCCACGCCACATAATTGTCAAAATGACCAATGTGGAAGCCAAGCAGAGAATCTTAAAGGCAACAAAAACAAAAGGCCAAGTGACATTCAGAGGCAAATGAATTAGAATCACTCCAGACTTCCCAAACCAAGTCATGAAAGCCAGAAGGGCTTGAAGTAACATATTCCAAACTCTGAAAGAAAACAACTTCCAGCCAAAAATTTTCTACCCAGCACAACTATTTATCAAATTAGATGGGGAAATAAGAAGCTTCCATGACAAACAGAAACTGAAGGAATTTATGTCTTCAAAACCAGCACTAGAGAAAATACTCAAAGAGATTAACTAGAAAGAAGAAATAGGTAATACACACCAGAACCAGAGAAACAAGATTTTCCATCCAGCAGACAACTAAGCAAAGAAGAATATATTCATGTGTTTATTGGTTAAAATCTTTGGAGATTCATTATTTATTTTAGTCTTTTACCTATTTCTAAATTGTATTGTTTGCTTTTATTGTTGCTAATTTTTAGGATTTCTATTTGGAATATTAATATACCTTCAGATATAGCATTTGGAAATATTTTACCCCATTTTATCAGTAACTTTTAACTCTGTTTACATTGTCTTTGGATGTACAATATTTTTTTATTTTCTAGGAAGTTTGTTTGTTCATTCTGTTGTTGCCTGTGTGTTTGAAATCATATCCAAGAAATCACTGCCAATTTCAATGTTGTGAAGTGTTATGACCCAGGTTTTCTTCTAAAAGTTTATAATCTTAAGATTTACATTTAGGTCTTTTATCTATTTTGAGTTAATATTTGTATATGGTGTTAGGTAAGGGTCCAATTTTATTCCTTTTCATGTAATTATTATTTTTCAAGAATATTTAGTGAAAAGATTATTATTTCCTTCACCAAATGTTCTTGGAAACTTTGTCAAAAATAACTTGACCATATATGGAAGAATTTATTTCTAGGCTTTTTATTTTACTTCACTGGTTTATATATCTGCCTTTATGGCAGTACTATGCTGTTTCAATTATTGTAGCTCTATAAAGTTTGAAATCAGAAAATGTACATCTTCTAGCTTTGTTCTTTTTCAAGATTGTTTTGGGTATTTAGAGTTCATATTTCATGTCTACAAAAGTATTATCTTTATGCCATTATGATGTATGAATACAGTGCACCAATAAAAAAATTAAAAAAAAATTTAACCTCATCCAGGGCGTGGTAGTGTATACTTGTAATCCCAATACTTGGGAGGCTGAGACAGGAGGATGGCAGAGTAACGGCCAGCTTCAACTACCTAGTGAGGCCCTCTGCAACTTACTGAGACCGTTTTAAAGTAAAGAATAAAAAAATAGGGCTGGGGTATAGCTCAGAGATAGAATGCCCCTGGCTTCCATCCCCAGGACCCAGGACCACACACACACACACACACACACACACACACACACACACACACACAAATGAACTTTATCCTAACTTCCTTTTCTCCTACCCTTTCACCAGTCCTGAAACCACTTCATGCCTGGATGTTTTGTCATGTGAAAGGAAAAATATCTTCATCAGCCAGGTGCGGTGGCGCACGCTTGTAATCCCCGCGCTTGGGAGGCCGAGACAGGAGGATCACACAGGCTCGAAGCCAGCCTCAGCTACTTAGTGAAGCTCTCAGCAACTTAGTGAGACCCTGTTTTCACATAAAGTATAAAATAGGCCTGAGCCGGGCGTGGTGGCGCACGCTTGTAATCCCCGCGCTTGGGAGGCAGAGACAGGAGGATCGCGCAGGTTCGAAGCCAGCCACACGCGCTGGCTTAGGAGACCCTGTTTCCAAATAAAAATGTAAAAATAGGTCTGGGAGTGTAGCCCGTAGGTAGAAGGGCTTCCAGGAACCCCAGTACCACCAAAAAAATAAATAAATAAAATAAAATAAAATAGGCCTGGAAGTATAGCCCGGAGGTAGAAAAGTCCCTGGGTTCCACCCCCAGTACCACAAAAAAAAAAAAAAAAAAAAAAAAAAATCTTCATCAGCTTGGCCAGTTGGAGCAGAAAAACATGGCGATGTTATATCTGGTCAGTACCCATGGCCTGTGGACGTCCCTCTCCAGTACCACCGATGGCCCTCCCCAGCACCACTGTCCTCTCCATTGTCATGGGCACCTGTCACCTGCTTTTGCTCTCTCTCTCTCTCTCTCTCTCTCTCTCTCTCTCTCTCTCTCTTTCTCTTTGTGGTACTGGGGATGGAACCCAGGGACATTCTACTTCCAAGCTCCAAAATAAAGAATTTTTTATTCTTTATTTTGAAACAAGGTCTCACTGAGTTGCAGAGGGCCTCACTAGCTAGTTGAGGCTGTCTGCCAACCGTGATCCTCCCGTCTCAGCCTCCTGAATGCTGGGATTACAAGCGTGCACCACCACGCCCAACTTCACCTGCTCTTTTCAAATAACTTCCTGCCAGATCTCTGCTTCCTCTCCAACATCATTTGCATTTCGAAAATCACAAATCTAATCTCTCTTCTCTCCTTCTCTCTCTCTCTCTCTCTCTCTCTCTCTCTCTCTCTCTCACACACACACACACACACACACACACACACACACACACATGCACACCCCTCACTTAAACCCTCCAGTGGCTTAACAGCAAGCCCCAAACTCCTCCATGTGGCTCCTCCATGGTCTGACCCTACCTGGGTGCCCAAACCCTTCCCCACACGCTCACCCTCTGGCAATGCTATTTCCATTTCACAAACAGGCCAGGCGTTTCCCACCCGCCTCTGGGTGCCTTTGCTTGTGGTCTGCTGGCCTCCAGGAGCCTGTCCTCTGTCCCAAGTCATCCTTCCAGACTCAAGCTACACAAGAACCGCCTCCCCCAGGCGCCCTTCCTGGGCGCCAGGGCTGGCCAGATCCCTCCTCCTGTCTGTGCCTCAGCATCCCTGGGGCTTAATCAAAGTTCATCAATGAGCGAGTAAGTGAGGGACTGGAGAGGCTCTCCACCTCAGCCCCCGTCTCCTTTCAGGTGCATCTTGAGCCTCAGTGGTAACCGGAAAACCACGTCTCCTCCCACACCACTGCATGAAGTGCTCCCCTCTCCTCGCCTTCTCCCTGCTTGAGCCCTGCGCACGGCCTGGCGGCCGGGTCCTCGGGCTTCCCCATGCTCTGCGCTGTCTCCCCTGCCGCAGGCCCCTCCACACCCAGCCTCAGTTTCCTGACCCCTCTGTATCACCCCACCTTTGTGAACACCCTGAGCCCAGCCTTCTTGCTCATCACACCCACCTGGGGAGGCCCAGCCTGCATCTCCTAGCTGGGCCTTTCAGGGTCACCCTTCAGCAGCCAGATGTTGCCAAAGACACCACTGTGCTGGGTGCACATTCAATTTGTGGTTATGTACTTCAGCCTTGCCCTCAACTCTGCCAGCGTGCCACTTTTTTGAGGACAAATATTTTGTGTTCTCTCCTTCTCTGTCTGTCTGTCTGTCTGTCTGTCTGTCTGTCTCTCTCTCTCTCTCTCTCTCTCTCTCTCTCTCTCGTACTGGGGATTGAACTCAGGGGCATTCTACTTCTGAGCTACACTTTCTTTTTCATTATTATTATTTTTTTATGGTACAGAGATTGAGCCTAGGGGCATTATACCTCTAAGCTACACTCTCCTCTTTCTTTCTTTCTTTCTTTCTTTCTTTCTTTCTTTCTTTCTTTCATTCTTGCACTGGGATGAAATCCAGGGGTATTCTACCTCTGAGCTACACCCCCAGCTCTGTTTTTTATTCTTTATTTTGAAATAAAGAATGAGTTGCAAAGGGCCTCATTAAGTAGCTGAGGCTGTTCATGAACCGTGATCCTCTTGTCTCAGCCTTCCTAATGCTGGGATTACAAGCGTGCACCACCATGCCAGCTTATTCTTTATTTTGAAAGAGGGGCTCATTAAGTTGCAGAGGGGCTCACTAAGTAGCTGAGGCTGGCTATGAACCTGTGATCCTCCTGACTCAGCCTCCCAAGTGCTGGGATTACAAATGTGTGCCACCATGCCTGGCTTATTCTTTATTTTGAAAGAGGGTCTCACTAAGTTGCTGAGGGTCTTACTACATTGTCGAAGCTATCCTTGAACCTGTGACCCTCCTTTCTCAGCCTCCCAAATTCTGAGATTCAAGTGCTGGGATCACAAGTGTGCACCACCGCACCCGTCTTCCTGCCCCAGGTGATGGCCTTGACTCGTCCTTCATTGAGAAAGAAGAGCCGTACACACGCCATCAAGTCTACAGAACTGTGTCCACTGCCCCGCTGTCTCCCTCCATTCTGTCATACGAGAAGGATCATCAAAACCAAGAGCCAGACCCTCCACGGGGGCTCAGGACCCTGACCCCTTTGCTTGCCCAGGACCCTGTCCTTCAGTTACCTTTTCTCGCTTCCATTCACTAATGTCTTTCCACCCATCAGCAAGCATCAGCCAGTGTCTTTCATTTTATTTTATTATTTATTTATTTATTTATTTTTTTGTGGTACAGGGGATGGAACCCAGGGGCATTCTACCTCCAAGCTACACCCCCAGACCTATTTTCTATTCTTTCTTTTGAGACAGGGCCTCATTGAGTTGTGGAGAGCCTCACTAAGTAGTGAGGCTGGCCCTGAATCTGTGATCCTCCTGTCTCAGCCTCCCAAGTACTGGGATTGCAAGCGTGTGCCACCACGCCCGGCTTAGTGTCTTCCATTTTATTTTATTTTATTTTTTAATTTTTAATTTTTTTTTTTGGTGGTATTGGGGTTCCTGGAAGCCCTTCTACCTCCAGGCTACACTCCCAGACCTATTTTTACATTTTTATTTGGAAACAGGGTCTCCTAAGCCATCGCGCGGCTGGCTTCAAACCTGCGTGATCCTCCTGTCTCTGCCTCCCAAGCGCGGGGATTACAAGCGTGCGCCACCACGCCCAGCATGTCTTCCATTTTAAAAAGAACGTCAGCTACAACAAAGTAAGCCTCCCATCCTCGCACCTTGCTTCACTGATTATCCTTCTTTCCTGTCTCTCTTCATGGAAAAAACTTCTTGGAAAGTGTCTACACCAGCTGTCTCTACTCCTTACCTTCCATCCACTCGCCAGCCCTTCCCAACCTGGCTCCCGTTTCCTCCTGCTCAACTGATATGACTTTTGTCAAGTCACTAATACCCTCCCGGCTGCCAAGCCCAGCACGGGTGCTTCTGTCTTGACCCCACTCAGCCTCTTACAAGTATCCAACCAAGTTGGCCACAGCCCCCTTCTGGAACATTCTATCCTCGCAGCCTCCCCGGGGTCACTCTCTCTAGCTGTTCCTCATTTCTTTCCTTTGCTTGTTCTTCTTTCTCTACCTAATCTCTAGAGTTTCTCAAAGCTCAAACTTCTCCAGGGCGGTAGCACTCCTGGGATGGCCGATGACGCCTTAAGAACAAGATAAACTTCTTTGAATTCATGCTGACGTAGTCTGCCTCCTCCCTCTGGAAAGATGCATTTGTGTCCTCCACAGCCTCACCCACTCTCCTCCTCAAGTCAGCAAGTGGCTCCGCTCAGGTGTCTCCCCAGTCGGCCTCTCCACGCACTGTCTACTCCAGCCTGTTCAGAGTTCTACAGTGCGGCTCCCCAGGGCACCTAAACCCCGCCTTTCCCTAGCACCCGCCCAGGCCCCCGGCTCTGTGGCGCCGGTTTTCTGCTGCCTGCTTGGCCCCTCCAAGTCAGTCCGATGAAGTAGCCGCTCGTCTTTTTTGTTGCTGGAGGTGGTGGCACTAGGGATGGAACCTAGGGTGTTCTACCTCTGAGCTACACCCACAACCCCTTTTTATTTTTTTTGAACAGGGTCTCACTAGGCTGATGAGGCTGGACTTGAACCTGCGATCCTCCTGTCTCAGCCTCCCAAATCCTGGGATTACAAGTGTGCACCATGCCCAGAGCCACTGATCTTTTTTGGCAATGGAGATTAAACCTAGGAGCATTCTACTTCTAAGCTACATCCCCCACTCCCAGCCCATTTATTTTTTAATTTTTGAAACACGGTCTTGCTAGATTGCAGAGAGTCTTGCTAAATTGCTGAGGCTGGTCTTGCCCCTGCGATCCTCCTGTCTCAGCCCCTAAGTACTGGGATTACAAGTATGTACCGCCATGCCCAGAGCCACTGATCTTTTAACAACAAAAGAAGCATGTTATTCCTCCTGTTAAATTTCTCTAGGAACTTCCCATTGTGTTCAGACTATAATCTAAACTTCCTGTGCTGGCCTACAGGCCTGGTGGTCTGGCTCCTGCCCACCTCTCCACCTTCATCTCCAGATCTCTCCCCGTCATTCTGCCCCAGTCCCACTGCCTCCTCCAGCTCCCTGACCACTGGGCTTGCTCCTGCCTTGAGGCCTTTACCCAGCTCTCGACCCGTGTGTGTGTGTGTGTGTGTGTGTGTGTGTGTGTGTGTGTGTGTTTTGCTGGGGATTGAACCCAGAGCCACTCTACCTCCAAGCCGGACCCCCAGAACTTTTTCTACTTTTATTTTTCAAACAGAGTCTCTCTGGTTGATGAAAGTCTTACTACTTGCTGAGGCTATAATTGAACCTGTGATCCTCCTGTTGCAGCCTCCCAAGTACTGGAATTACAGGGTGTGCCACCATGTTCAGTTTCCCCCTACTCCCCTTTCTGTGGTACTGGGGGTGGAACCCAGGGGCTTTGTACCTCCAAGCTACACCCCCAGCCCTATTTATTTATTTATTTATTTATTTATTTATTTATTTGAAACAGGGTCTCACTGAGTTATGAAGGGCCTCGCTAAGTAGCTGAGGCCCAGTCTCAGCCTCCCAAATGCTGGGATTACAAGCATGCTCCACCACGTCCGCCCCCCCCTTTTTTTGTGGTGCTGGGGATGGAACCCAGAGGCTATCTACCTTTGGGCTACACTCCCAGACCTATTTTGTATTTTATTTGGAAACAGGGTCTCACTAAGTTGCTGAGAGCCTCACTAAGTAGCTGAGGCTGGCTTCGAACCTGCGCGATCCTTCTGTCTCAGCCTCCCAAGTTCTGGGATCACAGGCGTGCGCCACCACACCCGGCTCCCCCTCCTCCTTTCATGACGGTTCCTCTTCATCCCCTTGGACTAAGCTCAAATGTCCTCCACTCCAAGAGACTTTCTCCCACCTTTACTTTCTACCACCATCTCCTGTATTTTCCTTGATGTCACTTATTATAATCTGCAACTACTTGTTTTCCTAATCTTTTGGTCTGTCTCCCCAACGAGACTGAAAGACCCAGAGCAACAACGACGTCTGTCTAGGACACCATGATCCGTCCTCCTAGCACCAGCCACACAGTGGGCACTCGACAAGTGTTTGTTGATGAAGGATGAAGACGTGGATGGACACCTTCCTGGGGACCCCATGGGTTCTTCTGTTTCATTGGGTCAATCATTCCTCCCAGCAGTTATCCCTTCTATTCACATGGCAGGAGCTGATGGAGCCATGAGTAGGCCCCAAAGACACCCCGTAGGCCTCCTGCCTGCTGCAGCTGGCCCCCCAGGGGAAGGTGGACGTGGGCACCCGTGACTACGAGACAAGACAAAGGCGATGCCCGTCCGCTGACCGTGCCTGATGAGTGGGCACCGCCAAGCGGGAGGAAGGATGCGATTTTCAGCTGGGTCTCAGAGGATGAGTACATTATAAGCACAGGGAGGCGGTGAAGTATGGATGGTGAAGTCCTGGTGGGGACCAAGCACCAATGACGCGGCTCCAACCCTCCTTCTCCTGCCTCCGCCCCAGGCCGGTTCCAGCCTTTGCAAAGACCTGAGAGAGTAAGGAGTCCGGCTCCCTCTCTTCTCGATGGGGAACTAAAGCCCAGGGAGAAACAAACACCAACAGCGACTCCACCCACACCACAGATCTTTTTCACTGGACAAGCACTTTCTGGGCCACTGCTGCATCTGGGACCCGTGTGCGCGTGGTGGACCACAGCCGCGGTGAAGTCCCCGTCCTCAACCCAGCTTGCATTCCAGAGGGAGGAGGCAGGCAGCAAATAGGGAAGTAAATAAGATAATTTTAGAGAGTGATAAATGAGGGGCTGAGCCAAGGCAGAAACCCAGCTCCTCGGAGGAGCCAGACAGCCAGGGCCCAGCCCATTTAGCAAGTGAAAAGTCCCTCCTCTGTAAGATTGGGCGGAAATGGTAGGTAAGGTCAGGCCTTCTGGGGACCGGGAGGTGGAGAGCAGACGGGACAGGGTGGGGGAAGGAAGGGTCAGGAAAGAGTGGCGAGCCAGGCCGGGGCCAGCTGTCCATGGGCAGGGAGCCGAGGGCGAGAACGACGGAGGGCCAGGCATCTCTTCCTGGAGAGGGTCCAGCCCAGCATTGTCTCGCCCTATGAGGCGGCCAAATCGGAACGCCGGATTCCAGATATAGTCTCACCACAGAGGCCTCCTCTCCCTGGCCTGGGCACCTTTGTGTCCATTCATCCTGAGGTGGCTCTGCTTCTCCAGCAGTCCAGTCAAGACATGGGCTTCTAGCTGGACATGGTGGCGCAGATTTGTAATCCCAGCATTTGGGAGGCTGAGACAGGAGGATGGCGGTTTGATGACAGCCTCAGCCCTCTGCAACTTGGTGAGACCTTGTTTCAAAATTAAAAAAAAAAAAAAAAAAAAAAAATATATATATATATATATATATATATATATATATATACAGGTGTGGTAGCACACGCTTGTAATTCCAGCATTCTGGAGGCTGAAACAGGAGGATCCGGATTCACGGCCAGCCTTAGCTACTTAGTGAGGCCCTCGACAACTCAGTGAGACCCTGTTTCAAAATAAAGAATGGAAAATAGGGCTGGGGATGTAGCTTAGAGGTAGAATGCCTCTGGGTTCCATCCCCAGTACCAGAAAAATAAATAAATAAAAAAATAGGGGGTGTGGTTCAGAGGTAGAATGCCCCTGGGGTCCATCCCCAGTACAGAAGTTAAAAAAAAAAAAAAAAAATTGGAGCTGGGCATTGTCTGCATGCCTGTAATCCCAGCATTTGGGAGGCTGAGATAGGAGGATTGTGATTCACGGATGGCCTCAGCTACTTAGAGAGATCCTTTGCAATTCAGTGAGATCCTGTTTCAAAATAAAGAATAAAAATAGGGCTGGGGCTGTAGCTTGGAGGGAGAATGCCCCTGGTTTCCATCCCCAGTACTTCAAAGAAAGAAAGAAAGAAAGAAAGAAAGAAAGAAAGAAAGAAAGAAAGAAAGAAAGAAAGAAAGAAAGAAAGAAAGATTTGGGCTTTGCTGTCACCTGGGTCTTTTTTTTGGTGGTACTGGGGGTGGAACCCAGAGGCTTTCTACCTCCGGGCTATACTCCCAGACCTTTTTTTATATTTTATTTGGAAACAGGGTCTCACTAGGTTGCTGAGAGCCTCACTCAGTAGCTGAAGCTGTCTTCAAACCCGTGCGATCCTCCTGTCTCAGCCACCCAAACGCGGGGATTACAAGCGTGCGCCACCGCGCCCGGCCACCTGGGCCTGGGTCTCTTTAACCAGCTGTGATCTACGTAGATCTTCCCTGGCCTATCAATTGTGCAGTGGAGATTTCCCTTTTCAATCCAAGTGTATAATATGGGGGCAGATTAAATCCAAAGGTATATTAAGAGAATTGTACCTCGCCACCCAGTGGGATTTATCTCAGGTACACAGAACAGGTTCAACATTTGAAAATCAATCAGTGTCCTCCGCCGTGTCAAAAGGATAAAGAAGAAAAACCACATGACCCTAACAGATGCAGAAAAAGCATTTGAAAACAAAAACCAAACATCTAACGCCCATTTATGACAAACACTCTCAGCAAACTATGAATAGGAGAGGGAAACTTCTTCAAGTCGATAATGAAAACTGACCAATCCCGCAGCCAACATTGCTCTCTGCAGTGGGAAACCCGGCGCTTTCCTACTGAGCTCAGGATGAGAGACAAGGGCGCCCCTTGTTACTGCGTTCCTACCACGCTGCATGTTCTGGCTAATGCAATAAAGCAAGAAAAGGCATGCTGATTGGGAAGGAAGAAATAAACCGCTTTGTTTGCCCTGATGTGACGGTCTCTGTACAAAAGCAAGATGGACAGAAAAGCTCTAGAACCAATAATGATTATAGCAAAGCCGTGGGGTGTGAGGCTGACGTAAACCCGGAGTAGGACTTGACACACACTCTACTTGAGTTCTCCTTACGCTTCACATTCCTCCGGCCTTGTGCGGAGCACTGTTGGATCTTGATTTTCCCTCAGCTCAAGATCATCTCCCCCAACGGGGTTTCAGTGATAGTGGTAATCCCAAACTGTCAGCCAGGCAAACTCCTACACACACAGGCTGCCCCATACCACCAGAACCTTCCCCACGCACGCCCGGCAGACCTATGCTTTTAGAGACCTATGTTCCTCAAGCACCCAGAAACTCACTGAGCTGCGCTTCATCAGCCCGAACTCCCCCAGGTGGCCTCAGCTACGCACCTGCCAGCCCGATGGAGAAGTCAGGGCGACGCTCTCCTGGAAGGTGGAATGGATGGACCCGCCCTCACAGCCTTCTGGTACATCCTCAGGCACCTCCCTGGCGGAGAGGAGAGGTGGGCGGCTCGCTGGCCTTGTTGGGGACTCGGCCCCAGGCATGCCTTGGCCTCCAGTCAAGCCAGCAGCCAGTCACTCACCATGACTGGCTGTTTGTTTTCTTTCTTTCTTCCTTTCTCTCTCTCTCTTCCTTCCTTCCTTCCTTCCTTCCTTCCTTCCTTCCTTCTTTCCTTTCTTGCTTTCTTTTTATTTTTCTACAGAACTGGGGATTAAACACAGGTACATTCTACCTCCAAGCTATACCCCTAGACATATTTTTTATTATTTATTTATTGTGGTACTGGGGATGGAACCCAGAGGCATTCTATCTCTGAGAACACCCCCAAGCTCTAGTTTTTATTCTTTTTTTTTTTTTTTTTTGGTGATACTGGGGTTCCTGGAAGCCCTTCTACGTCTGGGCCACACTCCCAGACCTATTTTATATTTTTATTTGGAAACAGGGTCTTTTAAGCTAGTGAGGCTGACTTCGAACCTGCGTGATCCTCCTGTCTCCACCTCCCAAGCGCAGGGATTACAACCGTGCACCACCATGCCTGGCTATTTTTTATTTTAAAACAGGGTCTCACTAAGTTGCGGAGGGCCTAAGTAGCTGAGGCTGGCTTTGAACCTGCAACCTGTATCATGTCTAAGCCTCCCAAGTACTGGGATTACAGGCATGCATCTCCATACCTGGCTCTTCCTTCTTTTATTTTTTTATTTATTTTATTTATTTTTATTTTTATTTTTTTGGTGGTACTGGGGTTCCTGGAAGCCCTTCTACCTCCGGGCTACACTCCCAGACCTATTTTTACATTTTTATTTGGAAACAGGGTCTCCTAAGCCAGCGCGCGGCTGGCTTTGAACCTGCGCGATCCTCCTGTCTCCGCCTCCCAAGCGCGGGGATGACAAGCGTGCGCCACCACGCCCGGCTCTTCCTTCTTTTAGTACTAGGGATTGAACCCTGGGGAATTCTACAGTCTGAGCTACACTCCCTGCCTTTTTTTATTTTTTGTTTTGAAACAGGGTCTTATTAAGTTGCTGAGAGTCTTGCTACATATCTGAGAGTTTTGCAACGTTGCTGAGCCAAGTACTGGGATTACAGGTGTGTATGACTACACCCAGCTGCTCTGTTCTTTAGGAGAAAAGTTATCTTAAGCAAGGTGTGATGGCGCACACCTGTAATCTCAGGACTTGGCAGGCAGAGACAGGAGGATTTCAGGTTTGAATCCAGCCTCAGCAACTTAGTGAGCCTCTTAACAACTTAGAAAGACCCTGATTCTGAATAAAAACTAAAATAGGGCTTGGGGGTATAGCCCAGAGGTAGAAGGTCCCTGGGTTCCATCCCTAATAACACACACACACACACACACACACACACACAACCTCAAGCCATTAGGTAGCCAGTGGAGACCACTCCTCCAGCTCTAACCCCTCAACCCTGCTTTAAGTTTCACCTGCAGTTGGACACAGATTCACAACTCTCTGGGAGATTGAGACAGACCAAACTTTTCTGTCCTGGCCAAAGACAACGCTGGGCATCCAGGCTGATTCCTTTCCAAATGCCTGTATTCCCACTGTGGCCCAACTCCAAGAGTCAAAAATCCACCCCTTGGCCCCTAGCTGTAAGTCTCAAGTCACACCCTTTCTCGGTGGGGCAGGGTGGGGCGGGGCGGGTGGCAGGGCTGTTCTCACAACCCATACTCTGGGCCTGGAGAGGAGGGCAGCAGAGCTGCTGTGGCTTTGGCAGGCCAGGGCCCGCAGGAAGTTACCCCAGGTGGCCCTCCCCCCGGCCGGATACTTTCTGCAGAGGAAATCTGTTCCAAGGGGCCTTGAAGGGCGGCCTGGAGCCGGGCGCCTGCAGCGGAAAGCCCTGGACATCAGGGGCCCTGAGCTGGAAACCAAACCGGGCCCTTTGGACAGGGTGCTCCTGGGCAAAGAGATGGCTAATGCTGACTGCATTTCTCATGTGGGAATCCGTGGGGTGGAACAAGCCTCCTTCAGCCGGGTGTGGTGGCACAGCCCATAAACTCAGTCCTTGGGAGACTGAAACAGGAGGGTCACACCTTCAAGGATAGTTTCAACAGTGCGACTCTTAGTAACCTAGCGAGTTCCTGTTTCAACCAAAAAATAAAAAATAAAAAAGACTGGTGTAGAATGTTCCTGTATTTAATCCCCAGTCACACACACACACACACACACACACACACACACACACACACACACCCAAAACAACAAAAAGAGAACAAGTGCCTTTTTTTTTCAGGCACCTGATTCTACCAGCCTGATCATTTGTTCTACCCAAAGGACAGTGGTAGCCACACTTATCGGGCACTTACTGTATGCCAGGGTTGGCCTCCTGTTTAGGATGTATTGGCAACCCGTCTCTCCAGGCAGTTCCATTCCCTACCAACCTCCAAGGGCTTTCTAAGAACATTGGTTAGTTTTCCCCCAACCTTCTGTCTCTTCTCAGCCCGACCCTTTCCCTCTATCCATAGTATTTCCGGTTGACTCAGGGCCCTATGAAATGAAACCTACTAATGGACTATGTTTGGGGTTTGTGCACCGTGCCCTTTCCTGCTAACCCCCTCCCAGCTCATCTGTGAGCCTTAGAAGCTTTCTCTCCAGGAGCAAGACCCCAGGGCAGGTTGTTCCTCCCAGGTCTGAGCCTTAAGTCAAAGTCATTTATTAATTCCACATCCAAAGTCGGATGTGGAATTCTGGGCTTCCTGGGGCTTGGGAAGGTCTCCTAGGAGCAGAAGGGTTGGTTCCTCTGGCCCCCAAAGCTCAGCACATTCACTCGTGCTTCTGACGTACACAAGCTATGAGGTGGAGGCTTAAAAAATGATTTCTTAGCCAGGCTCAGTGGTGCATGCCTATGATACTAGTATTTGGGAGGCTGAGACAGGAGGATCATAGGTTCTAGGACAGCCTTAGCAACTTAATGGGATCCTGTTTCAAAATTAAAAAAAAAAAAGGTTGAGTGTGTAGCTCAGAGGCAGAATGTTCCTGGGTTCAATTTCCAGTAATATGTATATATACATACACACGCATATATATGTATATATGTACACACACATATACATATACATATATATATGTGTATATATATACATATATATATATATATGTGTGTGTGTGTGTGTGTGTGTGTGTGTGTGTGTATATTTTTTGCAGTACTGGGTTTGAGCCCAAGGGCATTCTTTTTTTTTTTTATGGTACTGGGGTTCCTGGAAGCCCTTCACCTCCGGGGTACATTCCCAGACCTATTTTATATTTTTTTATTTGGAAACAGGGTCTTTTAAGCCAGCGCAGCTGGCTCCGAACCAGCATGATCCTCCTGTCTCCGCCACCCAAGCACAGGGATTACAAGTGTGCGCCACTACACCCAGTGAGCCCAAGGGCATTCTACCTCTAAGTTACTCCCCCGGCCCTATTTTTTATTCTTTATTTGGAAACAGGGTCTCACTAAGTTGCAGAGGGCCTCAAGTAGCTGAGGCTGGCCATGAACCTGAGATCCTCCTGACTCAGCCTCCCAACTACTGGGATTACAAGCTTATGCCACCATGCCCGGCTTTATGTATATATTATACATATAGTATTTCTTCTCCAGACATGGTGGCACACGTCTCTAATCTCAGTACTTGGGAAGCTGAGATGGAAGGATCACAGGTTTGAAGACAGGCTCAACAACTTGGCAAGACCCTTGGCAACTTAGCAAGACCTCGCTTCAAAATAAAATGGGGCTGGGAGTGTAGCTTGAAGGTAGGATGCTCCTGGATTCAATCTCCAGTACCACAAATCATCACCATAATAAACTAAAAGAATTATTTCTTGCCAAAAAGTGCTGAGGGGCTGTTCTCTTGTGCTCACGGTATGCCAAGCCCCATTCCAACTGTATTACTTTTGTCATCTCAGCTAGCAAATGGCAGAGCCAGGATTTGAACACAGGTCTCTCTCACACCGCATGCCAAATACTATAAACATGGCCTCCCTCCAGTCCTTTGGGGAACTTTGCTGGCCATGGTCACCCTCCTCCAGCACAGGTGTTCCCCTTGCTGGTCTGGCCCTTGCCCAGCTGGCCTCTAGAAAGGGCAGGCCAGAGTCCTTAGGCCACACCCTGAAAGGTGTGTACTGTGGTCCAGCCCGGGAGCATCATGTGGGGGCTGTGTGTCGGGGTGGAGGTGGCCCACGGGTTTTGGTAAAGAACCTTCCTCAAGCCGGGCGTGGTGGCACATGCTTGTAATCCCCGCGCTTGGGAGGCAGAGACAGGAGGATCACGCAGGTTCAAAGCCAGCCGCACTGGCTTAAGAGACCCTGTTTCCAAATAAAAATTATAAAATAGGTCTGGGAGTGTAGCCCGGAGGTAGAAGGGTTTCCAGGAACCCCAGTACCACCAAAAAAGAAAGAAAGAAAGATAAAAAGAAAAAAAGAAAGAAAGAAAACCTTCCTCAAGTTTCCTGTGTTTTGTTTGTGTGTGTGTGTGTGTGTGTGTGTGTGTGTGTGTGTGTGTGTGTGTATGTGTACTGAGGATTGAACCCAGGGCATTCTACCTCTGAGCTCCATCCCCAGCCCTTTTTATTTATTTATTTTCAAATTTGGAAACAGCCTTGCTAAATTGCTGAAACTGGTGTTGAATCTGCGATCCTCTCGTCTCAGCCTCCCAAGCACTGGAATTACAGGCCGGCATCACCACGCCTTGTAAGGTTTGGTTTTTATTGGCACCAACCATCTTAATGCCCCCCCAACCTCTACTATAGACCACGCATGTGTACATACATAAACACACACACACAGAGTCCGTCTGTCAGTCTGTCAGTCTGTCTGTCTCTCTCTCTCAACTCTGAGTCATTTCCCAGTTGCTAGAAGGGACAAGGAGGCTGATCTGTTCCGCCCAAGCCTGGGGCTTCTCGTCCCCTGTTGGATCAGATCTTTCTAAAACCTTTGGGGTGCCCTCTCCCCAAACTGGTGTGTGCACAATCCCCCTCTGCAGACACTTCTGAGTTCCCTCTCCTGCCCTTCAGCACATCCTCCTGCACACAGAACTCCCCCCACCCCCGCCTACTCCTCGCAGTCTCATCTTGGGAGTCCTGCATCTTCTTTTTTTTTTTTTGGTGGTACTGGGGTTCCTGGAAGCCCTTCTACCTCCGGGCTACACTCCAAGACCTATTTTATAATTTTTATTTGGAAACAGGGTCTCTTAAGCCAGCGCGCGTGGCTGGCTTCGAACCTGCACGATCCTCCTGTCTCTGCCTCCCAAGCGTGGGGATTACAAGCGTGCGCCACCACGCCCGGCCTGCATCATTTTGTTTGTTTTTTGGAGCCCTGGGGATTGGAACCCAGAGGGGTTCTACTTCTGAGCCACACTCCCAGCATTTTTTTTATTCAAACAGGGTCTCTGGAAGTTGCTGAGGCTGGCTTTGAACCTGCAATCCTCCGGGCTCAGCCTCCCAGGCCCTGGGATTACAGGTGTGCGCCACTGCGCCGGCTCCAGCCTCTGCTTTCTCCTCTCTGCAGCCCCTCTGCACCTCCGAGAGGCGGCCCTCTGCGCCACCGCCAGGGCCCTGCGCTATGGCTTCACTCCCGCTCCTCTTTGGAGAGCCTTCTCCAACGCTAGGCTGACAGAGAACTCTCAGACCTCCAAAACCTCAAGAGCCCATTTTGGAAAGGATCCTCACCCCAGGGAGGTGGAACAGGGAGAAAATACGCCTCTCGCCCACCCCAAGGCCGAATCCTGCTCCTTCCCTTCTCTCTCACCCCCAAGACAGGACTTTAGCCTCTGGCCACAGCCTGGTCATGGCCGCGATGCTGTTGGTGACGGCTGAGGTCCCAGGCACTGTCCCGAGCACCCCGATATCCATGGGCTCCTTCAATCTCACCCATGACCCTGTTGTTCTCACCCCATTTGACAAATGAGGAAACTGAGGGAAGGAGAAGGCCAGTAACTCGCCGGGTGTTCACTGTGTGGCAAACTGGCCTTGATGGGCCGGCCCTCGTGCTCCTGAGACCCTGGCTGGCTCTCAGCCACCGGGCGCTACCGCCACCCCAGTCTACACGGCATAACCTGCGAGCACCCCCGGGCTGGACGAGGACGCCTGGCTTCACAAACCAGTTCAAAAAGAGTGGGGGGCCGGTGACTCTTGGGGTGTCACCCATTCCCTCTGTGCTAGGGCTTCTGGCAGGGGTCTTGTGAGGGAGACAGTGGCTCTCCAGCCCCGCCCTGCTGTCCTGCGGCTCCTTGAGCCCCTCTCTCCTCCTGCCACCCTGCCCAACCCCCAACACAGGCTGTTGACTGAAAACATCGGGGATAAAAATAGCCTTTGCTGATGAGGCAGAATGGGGGCCAGTGCGTGCAGAAGACTGGGCAGGGTGGTAGAGGCGAGAGGACCCGGGCCACCTTCAGACGGAGCCCAGGCAGGCGAGGCCAGTCCCTGCCAGAGCTAGGCTGGGGACCACCGCAGGAGTCACGGGTGCTGCCTGGAGTCCCCGCACCTGCCCTGGCCCTGGGGCTGCCCCTGAGCCTCAGGGTGAGGTCTGCCCCCACCAGGCCCACCCCAGGGTTAGCTTCCTGCCCAAGGAGCCGAGGCCTGGGTGCCACCTGTAATCCCAGTACTTTAGGAGGCTGAGACAGGAGGACCACAGGTTCGAGGACAGCCTTTGCAAGTTTGTGAAACCCTCGGCCACTTCGTGAGACCCTGTTTCAAGATAAAAATAAGTAAATAAAAGTCTCCCTACCTGCTCTTCCAGGCTCCGGGGCCAGAATTTCACCCGGAGAGCGCCACTCCTGTCTCTCCTGCTCGCCACTGCTCCGTGAGCTCCCGTCCCTTCCCAGCTTTGGTTCTGCCTCCTTCAGGAACCTTCTCTGAATCCTCCCACTCTGCGCTGTCCACACTCCCTCCATGCTGGTGGCCCGAGTTGTCCCCAAATGCAGGGACCTTGTGAGAACTCCCCACTCAGGGCCACTCAGCCCTTGAGAGGTAGAGATGGGAGTGGGCTGTGGAGGAGCCCCTGAAACAGGGCCCAGGGCTGTGTGGGCTCCCTCTGCCAGACGCGGTAGGTCCCAATGCCCTGGGGTCTGTCTAGCCCTCTATCTTGCGCACAGGTGAAGTGGCTCCAAACACTGGTGTGGTGACCACAGCCAAACATGCCACTGCCACACAGGTGGGCCACGGGCAGGGGACTGGGGGAAAATGCCAGAAACATCTAAAAAGTCCTGGGAGAACCAGCTGGCCTCCCTCCACCCTTGCCTCCAACCTCCACCCCTGCTGGGGCCCGCCCCAGCTCAGACCCAGGACGCAGCCCCAGCCGGGTCACATGTGGGTGATGGCAACTCTGGCTCTTTTTTATGGTGGTGGTGGGGGGAACCAAACTGAGATGGTACTGGGGATCGGACCTAGGGACCTTCCAATCCTGAGTAGAAACAGGGTCTTGCTAAGCCCCTGAGACTGGCCTCGAGCCTGCAGTCCTCCTATCTCAGCCTCCCAAGTCCCAGGATGACAGGCGGGCGCCACTGTGCCGCGCCAGCTCTAGACCTAGACTCCGCCTGGGCTTTCTGAAGTCTGGCTCCCTTCCCCCTGCAGAAGGCTGCCCCCTGCCCCTGGCTCATCAGCAGATTTAAAGAATCAAATGGCCTCCCAGGCTCTTTCCACTGCTAAGGCTCCCAGGCTCTCCTGGGTGATTTATTTTTGTCTAGGTCCCAGCAGAAGGAGGTATGGACGGAGGAGGACTTGTCTAGGGTCCCGCCTGGAGGGCCACCTCCACACAGGCCTGGCCCGACCCCCTGCTTTGACCCCACTCCCCAGCAGAGGGTAGGTGGCTGGACCTGGGGACGTTGCAAAGGGCTTAGGTCTCCTGCTCAGAGTCATTCTTCAAAAGCCTCTGGTCACCCTCCTTTCCATCTGCAGGGATTTCCCAATCCTTGAAGCAAGCGGTCCCCCTGGTCAGAGCCAACTTCTCCAACCTACCCCCTTCAGCTCTCTGGGCCTCCAAACCACGCCCCCAACTCAGCTCAGCCACCACCCCTCCCACCCAGCGTCCTGGGGGACCAGCTCTGCTAGCGGGAGCGGGGAGTGGGAGCGGGGCCACAGCCTGCCAGACGCTGCTCCCCTTCCTACACGTAGCCCCTACACGCTCACTTTCCTGAGCCCCGTGGGTGGACGGCACCATCTTCTTGCCCTCGACCTGGGCTTGCTGGCTTTAGGTCCCCACGTCCCCCTCTGCTATGTGGGGCCATTTCCCCGGCCCCCTCCCCTGCCTGGGGCTCAGTTTCTCTAGGAAAAGAGCCCCAGGACCCTTGGGCCGGAGGAGGGCAGGGACGAGACACTGCACAGATCAGAGCTGGCTGGGATGTGTCGTCTGCGGGGCACCTTGCAGATTCTTGTCTCAGCAAAGTAAAGGAGCTGCCGCCACCCCCACCCTCCCGCCTCAGCCTCTGCTGCTCTCCCCCCACCCAGCCTCCCAGCCCTGCAAACAGGCCGGGCAGAGTGACTCCCCTCTCCTCGGGAAAGGGCAGCCCATTCCCTGTCCCTCAGGTCACCCAGGGCCTGTCGGGAGCCAAGCTTCAGCCACGGGTGGGTCTGTGATTGAGTCAGGACCCTGCGGGCTGGGACAGCCGGGCAGCAGGAGCAGAGAGACCAGACAGCAGGGCAGAAAGGCAAGGGGGGACTGAGGGTCACAGCTTGAGGAGGGCGGTGGAGCGGCCGCAGAGCCAGGCCGGGCGCAGGGCAGAGCCTGGCGTGGGCAGGAGGTCAGCAGTGCCAGTGTGAAGTGGTGACTTCCTTAGAGCTAGGCTGGGGTTGGGGCCAGGGTGGCCGCCCTTGGGGTCCCGGCAGGCCGGCGTGCGGAGCGCAGTACTCACTGTTGGACAGAGCGGAGCCGTGGTGCCGAGCCCTCAGCGCGGTGCCCACCCCGGACTGGGGCTGGAACTCTGGGGGACTTGGCCAGGGGGCCGGGCCGCAGGACAGCTGCTGCCGCTGATGTCACAGGGTCATGAGTGAAACCTGAGGACCCGGCCAGTCTTCAGGTGGGAGCCTCGGCCACACTTCCCTCTGGGCGAGCGCTGGGCTCGGGGACTTTGGAACCCAGGAGTGGCACACGCTGACACACTCGCCCACGCACACACACACGCACACACACTGGGGCACACGGATGAGCCCACACACAGTCCTCCCCAGCCTTGACAAACGTACACAGGCTTGTTCTCACACTCAGATTTCCTTTCACACTCACTCTCAGAAGCACTACGGTGGCACAGGCCAGCTCACACTCATGCACACCCTTCCACACACAACTGCCACACACTCACACGCTCAGCCACACACACAGATCACCCATCCCATATCCACACACGCACCTCCACTACGGTAATACCCATTCAACATGCCTTCAACTCACACGGGCAGCACACTCCTGGACAAAGATCAGGCTTACACACACACACACACACACACACACACACACACACAGGGCCATCTGAGCTTATGTGCACACTTGTACCCAGATGAACCCAGATGCCATGTGTCACAGACACAGGCTTTTATTGAATGTGCACCCATGTGCACACACCTCATAGCCACGCTCATGCCCCCTGTATTTTCACACATGTGACTTATCCACAGAGCCATCTGTGCCTGTATACACATGCCCATGCATGTGACAGGTGTGACACCTCACAGGTCACCTCTGTGACCCGTCATGGTCACTAGCTTTGCATCAGGTGCATGCCTGTCTGTACACCCACATTCACACCACACACACGCACGCATTCACATCCAGCTGTTTAGCTGGACCACACAGCTGGCTCAAGGGGCATCTCTTCACCCTCTCCGCTCAGTGGCTAGACACTTGTCCCTCAGAGCTTGGGGACCTGGCGTTGGGGAGGAGGCAGCAGGCTGGCTTAGCCCCGTCCCTCCCAACCCTCCACGCTGTGGCTGTGGCGCCCCCTGGTGGAGCTGCTGTGAAACGCCCCACCTCACCCGCTGAGGCTGCCAAGGAGGGGTGACTAGAGTCCTGGCGCCTCTCCAGCTGCCGCCTGGGCCTCCAGCGCCCGGGACAGTGGTCTTGGAGAGCTCGCGCAGCAGGCAGGCCTCCGCTCTGGATTTGGGCCCTGTCCTCCAGCCGCCCTGCTGAGACCCTGTGGGTGGCCTCCTCCAGCCCTCCTTGGGAGCCAGGCCTACCTGAGACTGGAGCAGGTGTTTTGTTTTGTTTTCGTGGTGCTGAGGGTTGAACCCAGGGGAATTTGACCTCCAAGTCATCCCCCTTAGCCCCTCTCTCTTTTTCTTTAGGTTTGAAACGGGGTCTTGTTAAGCTGCTGAGGCGCTCCTCCAACCTTTGGATTCTCCTGTCTCAGCTTCCCAAGCACTGGGGTGACAGGTGTGCACCGCCATGCCGGCAATGGAGCAGGACTTCCTGCATCTCAGCCCCTGCCTGGGGCCACCATGGGCCCCTACGGAGTCACCTACGCCCCTGAAGGTGTGTTTTGTAAACCTGGGTGTGAGCGCTGGTGCCTCTGCACAATCCCTCATCCAGCCTTGCTGGCTGACCTTCCTGACAAGCAGCAGGCTCCCTCCTGCTGATGAGTCAAGAGTCACACACCCCATCTCTTCTCTGCAAGGGCCGCTTCTGCTACCATCCGGAGGAAAAGCCCATGCCCGCCCAAGCTGTCGCCCTGAAGCTGCTCCTTGGGGCCCCTCATCACTCCCAGCCCCGCCGTGCCTTCAGCCCACTTTGCAGCTGATCACCGCCTGGAATGCCTGGTCACCATCCCCTGGACAGGACACTGCTTTGCCTGGGAATCATCACCTACACTGATGGCTCTGCCCCTTCGGTCTCTGCCTTGCCACCGCCCTATGGGGTAAAAAGTTCTTTAACAAAAGATTGGAGTAACTGAAGGGAGTTGACGTAGATAAGGGGACAGGGCTGCTACATTCAGTTGTATGAGTTGTACACTATACAATTCTGGACAGCAGTCACTTTGTGTGTGTGTGTGTGGCACTGGGGATAGAACCCAGGGGCATTCTACCTCCGAGCTACACCCCCAGCCCTATATTTTGAAACAGGATCTAAGTTGCAGAGGGCCTCACAAGAAGCTGAGGCTGACCACGAACCTGTGATCCTCCTGTCTCAGCCTCCTAAGTACTGGGATTACAAGTGTGTGCCACCATCAGCAATCATATTTTAAGTCACTTGAGATTAATACACACATGCACGCGCATACACACACATAATGGACATACATGTACATACTGGGAATTGAATCCAGGGGCATTCTACCTCTGAGCTATACTCCTAGCCCTTTCTACATTTTTTTGTGGTACTGAGGATTGAACCCAGGGACATTCTACCTCCGAGCTATACCTCCAGCCCTATTTTTTAAATAAGTTTTTATTGGTGCACTGTAATCAAACATCACAACAGAATACAAGACTTGTGTGGATATCCAAGTATGCATCATCCAATTAGCCTTTGTCCAATCCCCATCCCATTCCCTCCCCTTCCCTCAATCCCATGCTTGATTTAGTGTTTAACATTGATATATTTGTTTACGTACATCTTATGTTTTAATGAGAGTTCATCTTCCCCCTTCCCATCCCCTCTGATTGGTTACCTTAATTGCTCCTCCATAGAGCCTTTTCTTCTACTAGATTCCCTCCTATTACCCATTTCTTCCTAGTTTTTGCATATTAGGGAGAGCATCTGATTTTTTATTTTTCTTTGATATTTCTCTGTGTATGCCGCATTGCAAGTTCTGATCCCACTCGCAAAGGCCCCGGCACCGGTCTGGTCACCCGGCAGATTCTGTTCCCAGCCTCGCTGGCTCCAGCATCGGCCTTGCCTCATGGCAGGCTCCAATCCCAGCCTCAGAGGCCCTTGCACCAGCCTTGCCTTTAGGCAGGTTCCTATCCCAGCCTCTCTGGCTCCATTTACCACCTCACCAAATGGCAGGCCCTGACCCCGGCCTCACCCCTCGGCAGGCTCCGATCCTGGCCTCGGAGGCCCCAGTACCGGCCTTGCCTCACAGCTGGCTCCGATCCCAGCTTCATTGGCCCCGTCATCGGCCTCACTTCTCAGCAGGTTCCGATCCGGGCCTCAGAGGCCCCAGTACCGGCCTTGCCTCATGGCAGGCTCTGATCCCGGCCTTGCTGGTCCTGACACCAGCCTAACCCCTCGGCATGCTCTGATCCCAGCCTTGGAGGTCCCAGCACCGGCCTTGCCTCATGGCCAGCTTCAATCCTGGCTTTGTCCAGCCTATTTTTTTTTAATCTTTATTTTGAAACACCTGGAACAAGTTGCAGAGGGCCTCACAAGTAGCTGAGGCTGGCCTTGAACCTGAGATCCTACTGTCTCAGCCTCCCAAGTACTGGGATTACAAGCGTGAGCCACCACATCTGACTTTACTTTTTGTTTTGAAACAAGGTCTCGCTAAGTTACTTGAGAGTCTCACTACATTGCTGAGGCTGTCCTCAAGCCTGTGATCCTCTTATCTCAGCTTCCCAAATCTGAAACTACAGGTGTACACTACCATGTCCAGCCAGATTAGTATATTTAACATGATAATTTTCTGGAAGATGGTAACAAAATGTCTCAGGGAGGGGTTTAATTTTTCAAATTTGCATGAAGTGTCATTTGGATTCAGGATGAGGCTTGTTGGAGAACAAAGCTGTGTGCCAGACATGAGTTTGTTCCATATCCCAAGGGGAATGGGTGCCCCCTCTTTCCTTTGGGGGGACCGCTTCTCCCCTACTCCAAATATGTGATATTAGTGGCTGCTCATTTCACCCCATCCCTGCCACAGAGATGGAGATGTCACTCCTGTCTGGCCAGTGTTCTTGGCCATAGCAATTGGTCGAAAAGTGGAGTGATTGACTTGAACTGGGCCAATCAGAGTCCTTCCCTGGGATTGCTACGTACCCAGACACAGAAAGACTATCACTCTCCCAGAAGCTTCTCAGTTTGTCAGAATAACTGAAGTGAGTCTGAGTGTGCCTGTGGTGCATCTCCCACATGTGAGAAAGGAGCGAGAATGCTAAATATTTATTTTCTTTCTGAGAACTCACCTGACAGCTACTGAGACGTCAGCTCTCGTGCTCACGGTGCCATGCTTCCAAGCTATACCTTGTCTGAGTGCATGAAGGCATGTATAAGTAAGGATTGACCCCAGGGGTGTCCTCTCTCTGAACTACACCCCCAGTCCTATTTTTATTATTTATTTTGAAGCAGGGTTCTTGCTAAGTTACTAGGTGCTAGCCTTGAACCTGCAAGCCTCCTATTTCAGCTTCTCAAGTACTGGGATTTCAGGTGTGCATACCATATTGGGCACATCTCATTTTAAGTAAGACTGATCTTTGAGGCTGAATTAGTCCCTTGAGAACACAAAATTGACAAGGAGGATCCAAGAAGAGGTGAGGGACCTAAAGACCCCTTTTGGAGTCCCCGAGCCAGTTATATTACAGATCAGCCCTCTCACTGTCCTACCACGTGAGCCCAAACAAACAGCAACAAAAAACAGCCTTCTAATTGGGCGTGAAGACACTCTGGTAGTCCCAGTACTTGGGAGGCGGAGACAGAAGGATCCCAGGTTTGAGACCAGCCTCAGCAACTTACCGAGACCCTCAGCAATTTAGCAAGACCCTGTTTCAAAATAAAAAGATAAAATAGTGCTGGAGGTGTAGCTTGGAGGTAGAATACTTCTGGGTTCAATCCCAGTACCAACCAACCAACTAAAGAAAGAAAATCCGCCCTTTTCCCCTAAGGTAGTTTAGATTGAGTTACAGTCACCCCCAAGCTAAAGAATTCTGCAAAGCGGTGTGCAGTGGCACATGCCTGTACTCTCAGTAACTTGGGAGGCCGAGGCAGGAGGGTTGCAAGTTCAATGCCAGCCTTGGCAACTTAGCAAGATGCTCTTACAAAATAAAATACAAATTCTGCAAAATAGAACCGCCCTCAGGAAAATCTCACCACAGAAATTGACTTTGTGACATCCACAAGGCCAATTCATTGAGTAAAGTTCAGTTTTTGCCTCTTAATCCCGCTGATGCTCCCTCATGATGGTCTGTGGCCCTCTAATTCCAGGGATCCTGAGAGGGGAACGCTTTGGAACTCCATCCCGCAGTACAATTCCCAGGGCTTCCCACCAGTGGGACCTGTGTGCTTTTAAGTTCTCAAAGTACCATCACCTGTCGGTGGGACAAAATCACACACGCTCGCTTTGTAGAGACATCCATAATTTGCCCCCCCCCAAAAAAAATGCAGCCGGGCGTGGTGGCGCACGCTTGTAATCCCAGCGCTTGGGAGGCGGAGACAGGAGGATCGCAGGTTTGAAGTCGGTCGCACCGGCTTAGGAGACTCTGTTTAAAAAAAAAAAAAATGCACTTCCGGGAAAATGGCGACCGAGAAAAGCGGGGCTTAAGAGCCCCGCTAACAACAAATCTCCATTACCACAAAATCAGCACCTTTCATAGCCAGAAAACACCATCACCAGTGAAACAAAAAAATCACCAGGCTCCAGAGAGAAAGCGGACTGAGAACAGAGCCACAGAGGAGATACACCGGCCTCGCGCCCGAGGACGCGGCAGACGCTGCAGCAGCGCCATACTGCCCGAGGCACCGGCGAATTCACGGGACGGCTACAGCAAGCTGAGGTGAGCCACTGCGGAACAGCTAGGCGGGATTTCTCCGCGCAGAGAGCATCTAAAGCTCCCAGTGGCCGAGCTCAGCACACGCTGCAGGGATTCAGAGTAGAAATCAAAATCAAGAAGAAAAACGCCAGCCCCATAGCCAAGGGCGTAGCAGCGGCGCCATATTGCCACCGGCGGCAGCAGCAGCGAATTCAGCGAGGCCAGTACAGGTACATCTGCGTACTCAAGAACAGTGAGTCAAATTGCAGGCCACAGAGGAGAAATCCCAGTACTGTACTCCCAGGGACTTGACCCAGTGGGGGAGGGGCGGTGGCAGAGATATCACACCATAGGAGAACGCCCAACCTGGCACCCCCCCACAGTCTAAAGCAGCCTCTATCGACTCTCTGGGTCGGAGACTCTGTGATAAAACCCAGTAAAGGAGTAGTGGGGTCCGAGATACTACTGACTCGAGATCCAGAACACCTTAAGGGAAGTCATAGTGACCCAAGGGAAGAACCCAGAGAAGGCACAAACATCCGAAATCATGGGAAAGAGGAATAATACTGGAGCAATTAATGCCCACAACATCAGAACCCGATAAAACAGAAAATCAGAGATTTCTAGAAGATCAAATCAGGAAAATAACTGTAGAAATAATAGAGGTGCTTCGAAAAGAACTCAGAGAGAGCCAAAAAGAGATAAAGGATGCAATTAATGAAGTAAAGGCTTCAATTCAAAGCACAAACAACCGATTATAACACATGGAGAACAGAATCTCGCTCTTAGAAGATGAGCAATCCAAAAATGAACTCATAGTTTCTAATCTAGAAAAAAATATCCGACAGCAGGAATCTGATATTGAAGAAATATGGGCCCATTTTAAGAGAGCTAACCTAAGAATAATTGGAATAGAGGAGGGAAAAGAAAGTGAAACCAAAGGGATCAACAATCTCTTCAAAGAAGTAATAGCAGAAAATTTTCCAAACATAGAGCAAGAGGTTGATACAAAGGTCCAGGAAACTTATAGAACTCCCTTTAGACAGGATCGGAGAAGAGGATCCCCACGCCACATAATTGTCAAAATGACCAATGTGGAAGCCAAGCAGAGAATCTTAAAGGCAACAAAAACAAAGGGCCAAGTGACATTCAGAGGCAAACCAATTAGAATCACTCCAGACTTCCCAAACCAAGTCATGAGAGCCAGAAGGGCTTGGAGTAACATATTCCAAACTCTGAAAGAAAACAACTTCCAGCCAAAAATTTCCTACCCAGCAAAACTTTCTATCAAATTAGATGGAAAAATAAGAAGCTTCCATGACAAACAGAAACTGAAGGAATTTATGTCTTCAAAACCAGCGCTACAGAAAATACTCAAAGAGATTAACTACAAAGAAGAAATAGGTAACACACACCAGAACCAGAGAAACAAGAGTTTCCATCCAACAGACAATTAAGATTGGTTATCTGTGGAGATTCATTATTTATGTTAGTCTTTTACCTATCTCTAAATGGTATTGTTTGCCTTTATTGTTGTTAATTTTTAGGATTTCTAGTTGGAATATTAATATACCTTCAGATATAGCAATTGGAAATATTTTATCCCATTCTATTAGTAACTGTTAACTCTGTTTACATTGTCTTTGGATATACAATTTTTTTTTTATTTTTTAGGGAGTCTGTATACTCCTCTGTTGCCTGTGCCATTGAAATCATAACCAAGAAATCACTGCCAATTTCAATGTTGTGAGGTTTTATGACCCAGATTTTCTCCTAAAAGTTTATAGTCTTAAGATTTATATTTAGGTCTATTATCTATTTTGAGTTAATATTTGTATATGGGATTAGGTAAGGGTCCAATTTTATTCTTTTCCATGTAATTATTATTTTTTAACAATATTTAGTTAAAAGATTATCATTTCCACCACCAAATGTTCATGGAAACCTTGTCAAAAATAACTTGACAATATAGGGAAGAATTTAGCTCTAGGCTTTTATTTAACTCCAATGGTTTATATATCTGCCTTTAGAATAGTACTACACTGTTTCAATTATTGTAGCTTTATATGGTTTGAAATCAGAAAATATATATCTTCTAGCTTTGTTCTTTTTCAAGATCATTTTGGGTACCTAGACTCCATATTCCATATTAGGATAGATTTTTTTCTGAAAAATAAATATATAAATATATGATAGTTTCACCTAAAAAATAGAAAAAAATATTCTCTGGTAAGAAAGAAAGCAAAAAGAAATATTGAAATGTTATCTTTAAGTCATCAAAAGCTTGGTATCAGACAAATGAAACTGTTATGTGAGATTATCATTTTTAATTTTAGATAAATTGCCATAATACTAGATGTCAACTACTAAGCCAAGCATGGGAGGGAGGGATAGGGAGAGAATGGGGTGGGGATTGGGTGGGGGCTGACTGGGAAAAGTGTGCATGTATGTCTACAAAAGTATGTATCCTACTATGATGTATGAATACAGTGCACCAATAAAGTAAAAAAAAAAAAATGCAGCTTGAGCTTCTACATAGAAAAGTGGGATGTGTTCACTGTTGTCTTGCTAAGACTCCTTCTTTTCCCACATATCATGCGACAGTCACATGATTCTGCAGAGTGATATTTAGTTCCTTTCCTTCATGTTCTAGCTCCTTCCAATTTGTGTCTCTAGAAACTCCAGGGTGGAAGAAGAGGGGCTTGGTAATCGCCCTCTCAGTGCTGCTTCCTCAGCCAGGCGTGGTGGCCCACATTTGTAATCCCAGTGTTTGGGAAATGAGACGGGAGGATCGCAGGTTCGAGGCCAGCCCCAGCAACTTGGCGAGACCCTCAGAAAGTTAATGAGACCCTGTTTCAAAAAAAGGGGGGGGGCTGGGGGATGTAGCTTGGAGGTAGACTGTCCCTAGGTCTAATCCTCAAAACCACACAAAAAAAAACCCTAACCAAAAAACCCTCAATTTTGCCTCCTCGCCTGTACTGAGAGTAAGCATTGAAATGACCACTAGGATTCTTAGAAAAAGCTGCCCCCCACCTCTGCTCCTTTCCATGTGAGGAGGAGAGGGGGGAGCTCATTCCCCAGGTCCTAGGGTTTTAATGACTGCATAATATTCCTTTGAGTGAATTGCCTTCATTTACTGAACTCTCCCCTATTACTAGATTTTGAGTAATGTTCTTTTTTTTTTTTGGCAGTACTGGGGATGGAACCTAGGGCCATTCTACCTCCAAGTACACCCCCATCCCTATTTTTTAGTTTTTAATTTGAAACAGGGTCTCACTGAGTTGCAAAGAGCCTCCCTAAGGAGGCTGTCCGCCATCCTCTTGTCCCAGCCTCCCGAATGCTGGGATTACAAGTGTGCGCCACCACACATGGCTAATGTTCAATTTTTAACTCTTAAAAATAACAGTGTGATGAACACCTTCAAGTATAATTTTTCCCCTCACATTTAGCTTATTCCCAGAAATAGATTTACCAAGGCAACAGCCAGGACAAACTGTCTTGGGACACTAAATTTCAGTACAAATTGTCTTGGGACACACAGATAAACCGCCTTCCCTCCACCCCCAAAAAATCCAAAGATGTGAACAAGAGTCTCCATGAAGGGAACAAAACGGAAAGGAAATAGGTGGAGTGCCCAGCTCGGAAAGAACATAATAGTAGGCAGGGGCGCGGCTGGGGACGGCCCTCCATCTACATCACTGTGACAGGAGGAGCCCGGGTAGATAAGCGCCATGCTGCCTTCAGACAGCAGAGAACTCCAACGGAGCCAGGCAGTTTCCATCTCCACCTCCTTTTCCAAACTACCTGCTCTGACTGGGTTAATAGTTTTATGTCTAAGGAACTGGACCGGTCGCCCCTTACCCACAGTCGCCTCCAGCCGGCTCTGGGCTGGCTTCGGAGGGATGAGGGCGGCGGCCGGCCTCCTTTCCGGCCTCCCTGCCTCTCTAGCTTTGCCTTGGTGGCTGCGTTAGACGCAAATGAATTTTCTGCAATGTCTGTTTCAGCACTGTATTTCTTGGAACCAGATTTATGTCAAGCCACTACAGTATTTTGTTTGTTTGTGGTGGTACTGGGGTTCCTGGAAGCCCTTCTACCTCCGGGCTACACTCCCAGACCTATTTTTACATTTTTATTTGGAAACAGGGTCTCCTAAGCCAGCACGCGCGGCTGTCTTTGAACCTGCGCGATCCTCCTGTCTCTGCCTCCCAAGCGCGGGGATTACAAGCGTGCGCCACCACGCCCGGCAACTACAGTAGTTTTTCCCAGGATGTGGGAAGGCAGATGTGGAGAAAGTCCCGCCAGTGTCTTAGTGGGGATTCCTCCAAAGCAGGCCCTGAGGCAAGGATTGGGAGCAGGGTGTTTACTTGGGAGAAGATCTCCAGGAGCAGGGAGTGCTGCGAAGGAGAGGAGAAAGGACAGAGAAAGGTGCGCGTGGTCAGGAGCAGGCCACCCTGAGAGCAACTGGGCTGCAAACCCATGGGCTGTATGAGCATACATGGAAGACATCTCAGCGTGGTCCCACTGAGGACAACTCTCAACCCTTGTTGCTGGAGGGCTGCTTCCGGCCTTCTGGCCTGTCTCACCTGTGGCCAGAAAATGCCTGCTGCCGATGGAGAGTCAGGTGTGCGCGCAGGGGAGTGGAGGGGACAGATGTCTATCTGAAGTTGTATCTCTCCATCCATCTCTCCCTCACTCCCACATACACAGATATACACACGTGAAGTACATACATATGACTGTGTGTGTGTGTGTGTGTGTGTGTGTGTGTCTGGGGACTGAGCCCAGAGCATTCTACCTCTGAGCTATACCCCCAGTCCTATTTTATTTTTATTTTGAAACAGGGTCTCAGTAGATTGGTGAGAGTCTCACTACGTGCTGAGACTGATGGTGAACCTGCAATCCTCCTGTCTCAGCTTCCCAACTACTGGGATTACAAGTGTGCACCACCATGCCCGGCTTACATAGGATTTTTATGTGTGCATGGTGCTGAGAACCGAAGCCAGGAAGCCAGGGCCTCTCATTTGCTAACTCTGAGCTGCATCTCCAGCCCTGTACCTTCGACTTGTGTGTGTGTGTGTGTGTGTGTGTGTGTGTGTGTGTGTGTGTGTGTGTGTGTATGGTACTGGGAATAACAAAGCCTGTGCCAGGCGTGGTAGCACAGGGTTGTAATCCCAGCATTTGGGAGGCTGAGACAGGAGGATCGCGGTTCTCAGCCAGCCTCAGCTACTTAGTGAGGCCCTCTGCAACTCAGTGAGACCCTGTTTCAAAATAAAGAATAAAAAATAGGGCTAGGGGTGTAGCTTGGAGGTAGAATGCCTCTGGGTTCAATCCCCAGTAACAGAAAAAATATATATATATTCCACTTGGGAGGATACAGTCCCAGGAGACATTTGTTATTGTTAGATGAATTCAGTTCTTATTTCAGATCCCCCCCCCCATAAGCTAAGTCTCCTAAAAGGCCCTGGTCTGACCAGTTAAGCTACCATCCCCCTCTGACTGCACCTGGTCACTTACCTGGGAGACCTGCTCCCTCCTGGTACCCTTGGCCAATCAGTGAAAGGAACATTCCCCGCTGACCCAGAGCCAATTACCTGGCCACACGACCCCCTCCCATGGAACTCTAGCCAATTAGTTCAAAGGGCATTTTTCCTAGACTATGAGCCCCCAATCTGTAACCCCAAGCCCCTATATAACCCTGATCCCAGCACATGCTCCCTCTCTTCCCGGATTCTTCTTTCTCTCTCCCCCTCTGTCTGTCTGTCTCTCTCTCTTCCTTTCATACCGGCCCCTCCAATAAATCTCTTGGCTACAAGGTGGTCTCTGGTGTGGTCAAACTTTGTCCTTTCAGTGGTGCCTTGTGACTCGGTTGGGACTCCCTGCCTCTTTTTTTATTTATTTTTATTGGTGCATTGTAATCATATCACATTGGAATACAAGACTTGAGAGGATATACAAGCACACATCATCCAAGACATTTGTTATTTCTAATTTTGGATGACATAAAGACATGAAGGTGCTGGGCATGGTGGCGCATGCTTATAATTCCAGTACTTGGGAAGCTGAGATAGGAGGATCACAGGTTTGAGGCCAGCCTCAGCTACTTAGGCCCTCTGAAACTTAGTGAGACCCTGTTTCCAAATAAAGAATAAAAAATAAGACTGGGGGTGTAGCTCAGAGGTAGAATCTCCCTGGGTTCAATTCCCAGTACTGGAAAATAAAAAAAAAAAAAAGACCTGAGGGATAAGAGGACTCTTCCTAAGACACTGCGGTACATGGAGCCCTTCCTTCCTTCCTGCTTAAAGCCCATGCATGGTTCTCCATACACCCTTGTGGTCCATAACTTGCATTCAAATCTGACCTGTGTCACCTCCACCACAGCCCGACAGCTGGACCCGCTGGGCCACGGTAGGTCCTGGCCATGCCTGCAACAGCGCCTTTCCCGGGCTGTCCCTGGCACCCTGGCCCCACACTGCCTGGCCCCCTTCCGTGGACTCTGCATCCTCTTCTATTCTTCCTCTCTTCATGGGTCTGTTTTCGCTTCCTGTCAGTACTGGAACCGAGGAGGATTCCACTCCGTGCCCCAGCTTTCAGATGGGCTCTTCCCTGTTCAAGATTTGTCGATATTGAGCCGATGATGGGTCTTGTCTTTCTACTGTTGGGGTGAGTTCTCGGCTCAGGAACCCGGGGTCTGCAGGGTCCTTGGCTAACGTGACAGAAAAGAATTTGAGCACGCACCAGCTAGAGACATAGACAGAGGTTCATTGGAGGGAAAGGGGAGGAAATACACATTCAAGAGAGAATGCGGGCCACCTCAAGATGAGGAAGGCATATTGGAAAATTCAGGGTTCTCTTCTTATAGGGGACTTTCGTGAGGGGTGGGCTAGAGATGGTATGTGAGGATGAGCTCGGTCCAGTAGTCCCAAGGCAGTTTATGGTGGGCAGGTGGTCTGGCAGCCTTAGGGTGGATGAGCTCAGTCCAGTGGTCCCAAGGCGCTTCCTGATGGTCTGCGGTCTGGTCAGCCTTAGGGTGGATGATATTGGGCTGATTGGGGTCCTCATTAGTTGATTGACAGATAAGCTGGGATATCCTAAATTATAGGTTTTCTCAGAGATACTGTTAACTCTAGGATCTACAGGTTTCCCGAGAATTTATGGTAAAGTCAGGCCTGGGAAAGAGAACTAGTTTGTGGACTAGAGGCAGAAGCACTTCAGCTCCAGGTTCTTATATCAAAGTTATATTTTTACTTTTCCTTCCTGTCTGTCTCCTTTCTACCTACTTATTCCTTCTATCCTACATCACTACCTAGAATAAGGGTGGAGATGGAGCATGTTCCTAGGGAAGGAAGCCCCAGTGCTAAGAACAGCAGGGATGACAGCCAACACGTTGCCCTGGAAATGGGCCGGAGAGTGCAGGGTTGGTCTAGAGGGCTGCTGGGAAGGGGAGACCGGATGGGGGCGGGAAGGGTGGCCCAGAGGGTGCTAATCCACGCTTCCTGTCCGGATTTTCCTTGACTGCTGCTCGGGGCCTATCTTAGGATGGTCACAGCTGCGAAATAGATCTCCCTTCTCACCTGTTCTTAAGCCACAGGGACCTAGCTAACTTCCTGTGGGAAGAATGCGGGCTCTGGAAATGTTTCCAGTGTAAGACGAGGACTGGGGACAGGAGTGTTGAACTGGCCCCTTCTCTACCTCTGAGGGGTGGCTCACCCTGGCCAGGCTTCAGAGAGTGGGCAGCCCCAGGGGGAGAGATGAGGAGCTGACCACAGCTTTTGGCCTGAGCCTGGGCCTCTTCTGTGAATCTGGCCAATGTTTCCTTTTTAGTTTCTCCTGATTGATGGGGGATGGGGCGGATCCTCGGCCCTCCTTACTCACGTGCCCTTCAGCCCCAAGCCTGCTCCTACAAAATTTTCACTTCCTGCTGACCAAGCCTCTCCAGGTATTAATTAATTAATTAATTAAATCTGGGCCCTCCAGGCCCTGGACTGGGGGCGAGCAAGGAGGGCGCAAGGCACTGGGAGGAGTAAGACGTGATGTCCAGGGAGCTGCAGGGTTGGAGGTAGGGAGAGTGCTGGGCTTCCCAGTGGTGTGGCAGGGTCCTGGAAGACCCTAAATCCCATCCCGGGGGAGGCTAGTAGGCTGGGGTGGAGACTCCTGGCGCCCCAGGCACCAGGAGCCTGCGCATGCGTGGAGGCAGCCCTCCCTCCCTCCCTCCCTCCCTTGGCGTCTCCGGCGTTGCCGAGGTAACCCTGACTCCGGAGCTGGCCATGGCCTCCCGGGCTGGCTGGAACTGGGGTTGCGCCCCTCCGCAGAGCGCAGCCCCGACGGTGAGGGTTGAACCGGGGCGTAGAGCTTGCCTTTACAGGGCGGGGGAGGCTGGGGAGCTACCCCTGGAGGGGCTAGATTCTGGATGGGGAGGGCGAGCGAGCGTTGGGGGTGAGGAGAGAGACCCCCAAGCCAGAAGAGACTGGAGCGGGAGAGCAGAGTCAGGCCGCGAGGTTAGTTAGGGAGGCAGCTCACCGGGAGGAAGGTGTTGGGGCTCCTGGTGTGCCCCACCCCTTCCCTGCCCGGCCTGGCTGAGCCTCCCCGCCAACGCCCCCAGCCCTGGGTGACCATCCTGCCGCCCCTCCCGTGGACCGTCCCACCCCTGGCCCCACAGCCCGGCCGCGTGAAGGAAGGTGAGACTCGGGGTCACCCGCCCAGCCCTGGGTCACGGCAGGGGTGACAGGTGGGGAGATCGCCTGCTGAACCCCCGTCCCCCAGACCTGCTGGAGCTGATGATGCTGCAGAATGCGCAGATGTACCAGCTGTTGCTCGGTCGCATGGTTGCCGGGGCGCTGACCCCGGACTCCCCCTGGCCCAGCCCGCAGGTGCGTGGGGGTGTAGCCACCAGGCCGCCCAGGTGGGGATCCATCAGGGTTCTCCCCTGGAGTGAAAGGACTGGGCAAAGGAGGCAGGGAGCGGCCCCCCCCAACCCAGAGCAAAGAAGTTTGCCTGCAGCGCACCTCCCCCTGCACTCCAGGCCCCAGCTGCATGGCCGGTGTCTGACACTTAATAGGGATTCAGCTGATACTTGTTGAACAAGTGACGGAATGAATAAATAACGGAATACAGCGTACTTTGGCTGTGTCTGGCACAGGGGATGTACCTGGACCCTGGTGCAGGATGGGAAAGGTCCTCAGGAGCAGCAGGCGGCCTTAGAACCCTGAGGGCTGGATAGGAATTTGACCGTGGTGGAGGGATGGAGGGTGTATCTACCTTCCAGGCCAGCAGGGGGCCTGCAGATGAGTGTCCCACCTCACTGAGGGGAACAGGGGGGTCGCAGAGCTGCGGGTGAGGCTCAGGGCAGCTCTGGTGACTCCTGGTCCCGGCTCTGGGGTCACGCCTGGACCCTTCCGGACCCTGCTCTGCCATTCGTTAGCTGGGGACCTTAGACAAGTTGTCCAGCCTCTCTCGCGCACACCTGCACAATAAGGACTAGAGGTGTCCCTCCAGGGCCTTGCTTGCAGATAGTAAATGGTCACTAAACAGCAGCCAGGGTGAGGGTGTACATCTGGAGAAGGTAGTGCAGGACCGGAGGAGTGAGGGTAGGGAGAGGCTGATCCCGGTCACCTCTCCGCCCCCTCTGCACAATGCCCAGGTCTACCTGGAGAGCCAACAGGAAGAATCGGAGGAGGAGATAGACGCGGAGGAGGAGGGGCCTTTGGTGTTCCACCACCACTACCTGCCCTGCCCCATGCCCTTCCTGGGCCCGCTGCCAGCCTGGCCAGCCTTCCTCCTTCCCCTTCCCCCACACCAGCCCCACTTGCAGGATGCACCCCGGATTCAGCACTGGCCTCCTGCCTCCAGGAAGAGGGAGGTGTAAGTACAGATGACGGCCTGGGCCCTGTTGGGGTCCTCTCCGGGGGATTGGGGGGAACAGCAGAGGGCACCCCTGGGCCTCTCAAGGGTGTGTCTTCTCTCTCCCCATCTCAGGAGAGCTGTGCCCCCGCCCCCGCCCCCCAGTGCTACAGAGACAGTGGGAGCAGATGTGCCCCCTGCTTCAGGTAGGGGCTGGATGGGCGGTGGGGGGCCCAGGCCTGGGGCGGGGGTGGATCAGGAGGCCAGGAGGGTCCTGTGCCCTGTGGGGAGGCTTCGCCCCTTCTGTTTTCCTCCTGGGGGTCCATGGAGGCTGGAGGGAGGAAAGATGGGGTGCTGTCTCCCTAGATTTCTATGATGCCGAGAGCCTGCCATGAGGAAGAAGCTCCTGGGTGCCTTGCCAGCTCCAGGCAGCACTGCGACTAGTCCGGGGTCCCTACCTGCCCCCTGATGTCTGTCGGCGCTGCACCCCAGCCCAGCCCCCTCCTCCCGGTGGATCAGCCCCTCTCCAGGCGCCTTGATTGTGAACTGGCCTATGGGAACTGAACTGACCCGCCCAGGCCCAGAAGCTGCCCAAACCCAACCGGCCTGTTGTTTCCTGCCCTCGCAGGGAAAAGGCTGGGACACCTGCTGGCCTCTGTTCCCCGCTCCTCCTTCAGGGATGATAAAGGCTGTGGGGCTGCCTTTGGGTCTAATAATGGGGCAGGAAATAAGGAGACTGCTTCTGGTCCCCCAGAAGATCCCTTTGGAGGAGAGAGGGATCCAGAGCAGTGGGGGAGAAGCCAGCCAGGGTGCCCCAGAGCTGAGGACTCCACCACACACCAGGGAGCTGGCTCTGCTGGCAGAAAGGAGAGCAGGGCTCTGCCCTGCTGCAGCCAGGGACGGCCTGCAGCCCCCTACAGCCAGCTGGGAGCAGAGGGTGCTCTGCCTGCCAGGCTGGGGTGCCCGGCCACCCTCCTGCAGTGGACCAGCGGAGGGTGGCATCTGGTGGCAAGGGCTGGCAGAGGCCCTGGAGGCCCCGGTGTAGGGGAGGGCAGGCAGGGAGGAGGCCCAGGGACACGGGGAGAGAAGTCCACACCGGTGCCTTCCCCTATTCCCAGCTGGCCTTAAACACCTCAGTAGACAGGACGCAGGGATAGGTCCAGGTGTTTGTATTCAGGCTAGAAAAGGAAATGTCCCCAGAATCCTGTGCTGCTGTCACAGTCCTTCAGCCAGGGCTGGACCACATCCCCGAGGAGCCACACTGAGTTCCAGCAGCCATTGCGGGGGTCGGCTCACGCGGGCTGCGCCCGGAAGGCCCGGGGCAGCCGCCTCCAGGCAGCCCGCACCCCGTAGGCGCCCGTCCGCCTCTGGCGCCAGTGCTGGCCGAAGACAAAGCATAGCAGCACGGACGTCACGAACAGGAACAGCAGCACCGACACCACCGTGATGATGATCACCATCTGGTTGTCTGGCAGGGGCTCTGGGGAGGGAGGAGGCATGGTCTCAGAAGTGCTCAACTCAGGTGCCAGCCCCCAATGGGGTCCGCTGCCTGCCCAATCATCCTGCCGAGCGGCGGCATCCAGCCAGACCCCTAGACACTGTGAGGGTAGAGGTCCCCCTGCCAGCAACTCCGGAGACCAGCTGTGGAGCCTGAGCACCATGACATGGGGGTGGCATGGTCCAGACCAAGCCATCTGGGAAATGCTTTTCATTGTAGAGATGGTGCTCCGGCTCTCTCATTGTAGAAAGGAGTAAGGCCAGGGCCACGTGGCTCATTAATGCCACGAACAGGTCCCTGCCATCTGGAGCGGCCCAGGTCCAGGAGGGGATTAGCAGATCAAGGTAGAGGGGAGTTGAGAGGGAACCCTCAGGATCCAGTGTGTACCCCAACTTGCCTGAGGTCAGGGTTCCCATGTTTTCTTCCCCCCAAGGGCAGAAAGAGAGTGTTGTCCCGCCCCCCCCCTCACCGTAGACCTCGAGGATCTGGGTTTCCGAGAAGCTGCGAAAGACGTCCCCGCCGCGAGGCCGCAGGTCCAGCTCGGCCAGGCAGGAGAAGTTGAGGTGGCCATCCTTCCTGTCTGCCGTGCTGTTGAGCATGACTCTAGCCTCCTGGGGGGCAGGTGCCCCTCCATCGAAGCTCTGGCTGTGCAGGACCTCCCGGCCACGGAGCAGCGTGAGGGTGAGGCTCTCGAGGGGCTCCACGGTGGGCACTCTGCACTCGATGGTGAAAGGTTTGCCCGCGGTCACCCACATGGGCTGCAGCTTCAGCACCACCTGCCTAGGCGGCTCTGCGGGGGGAAGGGGAGGTCTGGTGAGGGTGGGATGGATTCCCGCCGGCCCCACCCGGCCGGGGCCATCTCCTGTTGCTGGTGTTCCAGGACCCTAGTTGGGACTGTGGGGGAGGAAGGGGCCCAGCTGGCTCTAGTGTGAGAAGGAAGACGCTGTTCAGTGGAAGGATGTACTGGGTGGTAGTTTTATGGGCATGATTTGGAAAAGAAACAAAATGGAGGTGGTCAGGGGTCTACAAAGTAAAGGTCCAAAAATTATATACCCAACTGGAAAGACAAAAGTTTGTGTCAATCTCCCTCTCTTCCAGATATTAAAACAAATTCCGACACTTTAATAGTTGGATAATTATGTTGAGTGAGATTCAGAGGGAGAACTCACTGGAATCGGGCACTTAAGGAATTGAACTGAGAGGTTTTTTAAGAGGTGGGGCTGGGCCGGGCACACATGCAATCCCAGTATTTGGGAGGCTAGGACAGGAGGATTGCGTAGGTGCGAAGCCAGCCTCAGCTACTTAGTGAGGCTCTCAGCAACTTAGACCCTTTTTCCAAACAAAAATATAAAAATAAGTCTGGGATTGTAGCTCAGAGGTAGAAGGCCCCTGGATTCAATCCCCCCCCCCCCAAAAAAAGAGGTAGGGCTGGGCCAGGTGTGGTGGCGCACACCTGTAATCCCAGTACTTGGGAGGCAAACAGGAGGATTACAGGTTTAAAGCCAACCTCAGCAATCTGGGCTCACAGCAACTTAGTGAAACCCTGCTTCAAACTGCAAAGAAAAGAAAAGAAAAGAAAAGAAAAGAAAAGAAAAGAAAAGAAAAGAAAAGAAAAGAAAAGGACAAAGACTAGGAGGTATAGCTTAGAGGTAGAACATCCCTGGGTTCAATTCCCAGTACCAAAATAAAATAGGATAGGTGGGGGCCAGAGTGGGACCTGCCTGCTTCTCTAGGAGCTGCTTTACGAGCGTCATGATTCTGTAGGTGCTGAACAGGGCCTATAGAGGTGGTAGCCTGGAATTTTTTTTGGAGGGGGGTACTAGGGATGGAACCCAGGGGCATTCTATCTCCAAGCTATACCCCCAGCTCTATTTTTTAGTCTTTATTTTGAAGCAGGGTCTCACTGAGTTGCAAAGGGCCTCACTAAGTAACTGAGGCAGTCCGTAAACTGCGATCCTCTTCTCAGCCTCCCAAGTACAGGGATTACAAGCATGCGTCACCATGCCCAACTCTGCATTCTCTTTTAAATTAGAAAACTCGGTCTCCACTCACTCCCACCCCTACCTGGGACTAAATGTTGGATTTAGGCTGTGGGTATCCTGGGTAATAACAACAACAACAACAATACTAATAACAACAACAGTAATACATAAAATAAGGCTGGGCGTATAAACCAGAGGTAGAATGCCCCTGGGTTCAATGTCCAGTACCACAAAAAGAAGATGACGGCGACGGTGTTGGCTTTAGAACATCTTTCTATTTTGGTTCACTGATATTGATGATGAGGAGACACCCTTAGAGCCAAGAGGGAATCCTGGCCCACCTAGACAATTTTCATGGCTCCTGGGTGTGTGTGTGTGTGTGTGTGTGTGTGTGTGTGTGTGTGTATGTGAGGGTCACACATTGGCCATGGGCCCTCAGGGTAAGATAAGAACACCAAAAGCCAGGCATGGTGGCACAAGCCTATAATCCCAGTACTCAGGAGACTGAGACAGGAGGATCACAGGTTCATGGCCAGCCTCAGCAAGTAGTGAGATCTCAGCAACCTACTAAGACCCTGTCTCAAAATAAAAATAGGCCAGGCGTGGTGGCGCACACCTGTAATCCCCGCGCTTGGGAGGCGGAGACAGGAGGATCACGCAGGTTCGAAGCCAGCCTCGCTGGCATAAGAGACCCTGTTTCCAAAAATTAAAAAAATAGGTCTGGGAGTGTAGCCTGGAGGTAGATGGGTTTCCAGGAACCCCAGTACCACCACCAAAGAGAGAGAGAGAGAGAGAGAGAGAGAGAGAGAGAGAGAGAGAGAGAGAGACCCTGTTTCTAAATAAAATGTAAAACAGGTCTGGAAGTGTAGCCCAGAAGTAGAAGGGTTCCATCCCCCTTACCACCAAAAGAAAAAAAAAAATAGGGCAGGAGGTGTAGCTCAAAGGTAGAATGTCCCTGAGTTCAATCCTCAGTTCCCCACACAGAATACCAAGTGGCACTCAGCCTTGTCCTTCTGAGGTGAGGGGCCACGGGAGGGCACGCTAGCTTTTCCTGAGGTCCCCCCGGCCGCCTGTCACCGATGTGGGTGCTCAGGCGGCCAAGCCGGGGGCAGCCTAGGGACACTGCATTGAGGAATGACTTGTGGGTCTGTCAGCCTGGGTAGGATGTCCTCCTCGGGGCAAACCCCACGCCCTGGTGGACAGCTTCTGCGAAGTCTGTGGGCTCAAGGTGTCCAGCCAAGTGTGTGGGCAGATCTGCGCGTGCTGGCCTGTGCTTCTCTGGTCAGCCCTGAGCCCAGGGAGGTGGGGCTGGGACGAAAGGGCCAGGGGCAGTAACAGAGCTAACGTTGGGTCCATGCGGGAGACACGGGGAGAGGCCCTGCTCACAGCCACTCACGGTACACGCTGATGTTGAGAAGCTTGGACCGCTGCTTCCCGGCGCAGATGAAGTAACACAAGAGGCCCATGTCCTCGGAGATGTTTGAGACCAGGTACCACTGCCACTGGGGCTGCTGGTCCAGCAGGGTCTTAGACAGGGTGGTCTCCAGGCCCCCCTTTTCAGGCTGGGCGCAGCTGGTGCTGCAGTTCACTTTCCCAGACCCTTTGGTCTCGACCACCAGCCTCTCCGGCCATGCGTGCACCTCAAACGCTGTCTCGCCAGACCCTGGAGGGACGGAAGGATGGGCTGAGGGCTGTCCCTGCCGCCCGGCCGGGGAGGTGTTTGTTGCCGATGCCGGGATCAAGGGCCAGGGGTCCAAGAGGAAGGGACATGCTCCTTTCCCCACATCAGGGCTGAAGCCTCACGCTTCGACCCAGAGGCCTCCAGCCTTGCCCTGCCTCCAGGCACGCCTGGCTCCCACGGTCCAACTTAGTCATCCCCAGCTCCTCATCCATCTCCGTCAAGGTCCAGCCGAGTTTCCTCCCCGTGAATCCGGGAATGGAGGTGAGCTCCGGTCCGTGGTCCTGGGTTTAGCCCTTCCCTTCTGTAAATGCTGTTCAAGCACGGACTGTGTGTCAGGGCCTGTGCCAGGCTTTGGGGGAGGCAGTGACCAGAGCAGACCCAGCCCCGTGCTGGCAGAGAGCAAGAGTCCCAGGGAAAGGAGGGTGCGGGCCAGCCCAGGCCTCACTGAGATGTGGCATTCAAGTGAAGATAAAGACGGTGAATCCTGTAGATATGGGGGTCAGGGGGCTCCAGGCCAAGGGTGCAGCCAGCGTGAGTGCCATCGGGTGCAAGCGTGCTTGGGGGTGGTGAGTGGTGGGAGCTAGGTGAGGAGGAGGGCAGGGAGACGAGGCTAGAAAGGTGAGAGACCACCTGGAAAGCGACCTGTGGTGCCCACGCCCTCAGGTTGGCGCTGCCTTGGGCTCGGGAGCTTCAGGCAGGCAGGGCCTGGGTTTCCCCACAGCGCTCTGACGGTCAGGACAGCTCACGCCGTTCCCAGATTCCCAGAAGAGGAGACATTCAGCTGGACCCTGAGGAACGTGAATGAGGAGCTGAGAAGACTAATCAGGAGCTGACGTGCAGAGGGTCAGAGCCAGGAGCATGGAGGCTGGGGTCAGAGCCAGGAGCACGGAGGCTGGGGTCAGAGCCAGGAGCACGGAGGCTGGGGTCGGAGCCAGGAGCACGGAGGCTGGGGTCGGAGCCAGGAGCACGGAGGCTGGGGTCGGAGCCAGGAGCACGGAGGCTGGGGTCGGAGCCAGGAGCACGGAGGCTGGGGTCGGAGCCAGGAGCACGGAGGCTGGGGTCGGAGCCAGGAGCACGGAGGCTCAGGCCCAGGACCTAACTGCGGCCTCAGGCCTGGCCGGGGAAAGAGCAGGGGACCAGACATCCAGGAAGTATCCGGTGCCTGAGGACCAAGTCCTTGACCAGGAGGCCCAGCCTGCGCCCTGCTCCCAACACACCTGCCCGCTGAACGTGGCCTTCAGCCAGGGCCATGAAATGAGCACCGGATCTGAATCTACAGCCGGCCACGTTCTGGCGGGGGCCTCAGGCTCCATGCCTCGCCAAACCTCAGTTCTTCCTCTGTGACATGGGCTAGTGTCCCCTCCCTCGCGATGGTCACGCATGTTGAGTGAGCGCGCGCTGGAAGGAACCGGGCAGCCGGTCCAGGACGCAGGGCGCTCGGTACACAGTGGCCCTTTCCTTCACTGTCCCCTGGACTCACTGGGAGGGGATTCATCTGCATCCTCTGCTGCCCTTGCTGTCCCCAAGGCCCCTTCTGAAGCTAGGCTCCCAAGGCCTCCTTTTCCCTTGCACCCCAGCATCCATGGCCGCCACGCCCACACGCCCTGTAGCTCCGGGGCACGTTCACCTGGTGTCTGGAAGGCCAGGAGCCTCCCCCTGACCTGCTGCCCCGGCAGGGTGGGCCTAAAGCCAGGCTAGCACAGTTCCTGCACACGTGGTGAAGTGGACCTTGTTTCATCCCCTGCTGAATCCCAGGGAACACGCAACACCCGACCCTGGGTCGCCGCATATACAGAACCCTCGGCCCCCAGCTCACCTGGGCAGCAGAGCAGAGCGAGAAGGGCCGCGGGCAGGCCCCAGCAACTGAAAGAAGACATCTCACCCGCGGGCACCCAGGGCCCGGCCTAGGGCTACCTGGAGAGAGATGGATGGCGCAGGTCAGGGAGGGGTGGCCGGAGCCACGGCCTGAAATCTCAAGCCTCCTGTGAGACGATGACCACATTTCCTCTCATTATCTGAGGTCGGGAAGCCACGTGGACAGGCCAGCAGGACCTCCCAGCCTCCAAGGCAGAGGAAGCCAGGCGGAAGCTGATAAGCAGGCGTGTGGCCCAGCCCTCTGGCCACTCTCCACCAGGGGCAGCGATGCATGTGGAATCCTCCAAAGTTGGTCACTGTAGCAAGCAGGGCTTTTAATGGAAACCCAGGCAGGGATTTGAGGTTCTCCTGCTAGTGCCAGCAGGTGACTGCATAGACCCTGACCTTCCTCTTGTTTTCACCCCTCTCCCTAGTAGTCCATGGGCCTGGGTCACCCCTCACACCAGGTACTCAGCCAATTCAGGGCCCACAGGAGTCCCCAGAGGCCCAGGCCCAGGAGAGGAGGTCTGCCTGGCCTCAGCCTTCACTGTGGGCCCTGCCCGCTGGCTGGCCTGCTCCCTCTCCCTCCTCCCTCCCTCGGGCAGGGGCCGGGGTCCAGGAGAGACTGGCTGGAGTGGAGGGGTCCCAGCCCATTTCTAGGGAGGCTTCCTCCTCTGTTGAGGGATCCCCAGAAACAGCCCAGGTGAGGCAGGGCCTCGACAGGGCCTTCCCAGGTAGGCCCTGCTCCACACATCCAACTGAGGAAGGAGAAAAGAAATACAAGATTAGGTAAAAAGGGGACAAACTGAGAAGGAAAGGGAAAATAAAGTTTTAAAATCTAGAAACTTGCTGGGCGTGGTGGCGCACACTTGTAATCCCAGCATTTGGGAGGCTGAGACTGGAGGATCACGGTTCGCAGACAGCCTCAGCTACTTAGTGAGGCCCTCTGCAACTCAGTGAGACCCGGTTTCAAAATAAAGAATAAAACAATTGGGCAGGGGGTGTAGCTTGGAGGTCAAATGCCTCTGGGTTCCATCCCCAGACCCGCAAAAAATAAATAAATAAAATAAAATAAAATCTGGAAACTTCATAATCCGTAACTTCACCTTACAGGGTCTGTTCTTTCTTAGCCAAAGCCCTTAATAGGCACGCGTGTAATTATAATAGCCCATCTGGCCTGTCCTTTTCTTAGGCAAAGTCTTCAAGGAGACAGGCCTACACTTTTTTAGTCCTAATGGCCTGTCTTCACACCTGAATTCCCGAGATACTTAGCAAACAAACAAAAAATCCCAAAGGAAGTCTCACCCTGCCATGTGCCCCCAGCTACCCCCTCTCTGGGTCCCCAAAAGAAAAGGATGCAAGGGCCTCTCACACTCTGGAGGTGGCCTGCTTTCTCCCTTGAACGTGTATTCCCGCTTTTCCTAAATAAGACCTCTGTCTTTATCTCTGACTGGCACATGCTGAAATTCTTTTAGACATGGAAAAGAATTTGACAGGGAAGCCAAGGACCCTGGAGGTCTTAGGCAAGTTTTCCATCCCCAGACCTGGGAACTCCTCAGGACGCTCCACAGAACTGTCACTGTGGTGTTTTCCTGTGACACAACCTTCACTCTCCGGGCGCTGCCTCAGGTCCTAGGGGACCAGGCTGCAGAATAGCCGGCCTCCTCCCTCACCGTCTCAGGGGAACCCCAGTTGGGGCTTTCCAAAGGGAAGCCTCAGGGTTTGGGGGACAGAGGCCCAGCTCGCTCCTGAACCGGGAGCGCCCAGGGTCCTGCCCTTCCCTTCCCTGGTGGCTGAGGCCCGTGACTGCAGCATGCATAGTCTCCCCTGTAGCTATGGATCCAGGAAGTCTCTGGACCAGCTTCTGGGCTTTGCAATGACCCTGGAGGAAGGGGTGGGGCGAGGCTGGCAGAGAGAAGAAGCCAGGAGGGATCTAATACCTCATGAGGCTGGCAGAGTGCTAGGCGGGTGTCTGAGGGGCGACCCCAGGGGCTCAGTCAGCAGGGTAGGGGCTGAAGGTGAATTGCAGCAGGGACTCTGCGGCCTCCACAGGTCCAAATAGTAATAATAATACAATAGATGAGGCTAGACATATGCTATGGTTGCATATGCCTGTAGTCCAGTACTTGGGAGGCTGAGACAGAAGGATCGCACAGGTTCGAAGCCAGCCTCAGCTACTTAGTGAGACCCTGTTTCCAAATAAAATATAAAATAGGTCTGGGAGTATATCCCGTAGGTAGAAAAAGCCCCTGGGTTCCACCCCCAGTACCACCAAAAAAAAAAAAAAAAAGGGCTGGGGGTCTAGTTCAGAGGTAGAATGCCCCTGGGTTGTTCTAGCCCCAGTACCACAAAATAAAATTAAACTAAATAAACATCTCCAGGAACACAAGTGGGAGTGTAAATGCAAGAGTCAAAAGAAGACAGTATCGCTGGGTGTGGTGGCGCACGCTTGTAATCCCCACGTTTGGGAGGCTGAGACAAGGAGGATTGTGCAAGTTCAAAGCCAGCAGCGCTGGCTCAAGAGACCCTGTTTCCAATAAAATATAAAATAGGTCTGGGAGTGTAGCCCGGAGGTAGAAGGGTTTCCAGGAACCCCAGTACCACCAAAAAAAAAAAAAAAAAGAAAAAAGACGTCCCTGAGAATGGTTGCAAAACAATGTGAACGTACCTAACACTCCTGAACTTTGTGAGTCTGTGTGTGTGCTCGGGACTGGACCCAGCCATTCTACCTTTAAACAACACCCTGCTCTTTTATTACATGTAAATTTGAAACAGGGTCTTGACGAGGTGCTGCGTCTGTCTCCTTGAACCAAGGATCCTCCTGTCTCAGTCTCCCTAGTACTGGGATTATAGGCATGCACCATCATGCTAGGCACTGAACTGTATGTTGTAAGATAAATAAATGGTACATTTTATGTTATGTGGCTTTTATCATAATAAAAAATAAAAATAAAAAAGACTAAAATTGTGACAATGTAGACCCAAAACAAAGTAGACCAAATGAAAAAAAGTAGACCAAATCTCAGAAAAATATAGCTTATCGGACTTACTTTAAGGGGAAATAAAAATCCTGAATGGTTCTATAACTATTAAAGACAGCAAATCAGTAATTTAAAATCTTCCCACAAAGATGCCGGGCGTGGTGGCTCACGCTTGTAATCCCCGCGCTTGGGAGGCTGAGACAGGAGGATCACGGGTTTGAAGCCGGCCTCAGCTACTTAGTGAGGTTTAATGAGACTCTGTTTCAAAATAAAATAGAAATAGGTCAGGAGGTAGAGACCCGGGGTTCCATCCCCAGAACCACAAAAGAAAAAAAGGGCATGGGGTGTAGCTCAGTGGTGGAGTGCTTGCATAAGAGCTTGGGTCACACACACATACACGCACAAAAAGAAAGTACCAGATCTAGATAATTTTGCAGAAGTTCAAGTAGAGGTAAATCTAATCTTTCTGAGAATGGAAAAAACAAAAATACTCTGTGTGTCTGGTGTTTCCAAACAGACAAGTACAAGAAAGGAAAATTAAAGGCCATTCTCATTTATGAAAATAAATGCAAGAGTTATAAGGAAAATATTAGCCGGGCATGGTGGTGCATGCCTGTAATCCCAGTACTCGGGAGGCTGAGACAGGAGGATCCCAAGTTCAAGGGCAGCCTCAGCAAATAGCAAGACTCTCAACAACCTAGTGAGATCCTGCTTCAAAACAAAAAATAAAAAGCGTCAGGGTATAGATCAGAGATAGAACACCACTGGGTTCATTCCCCTTACAAAGAAAAAAAAAAAAAAAAAGAAACAAAGAGAAAAGAAAATCTTAGCAAAACTAATCTGGCGCAGTGTATAAAATATCTATGACATCATATCTGCGGTGAGTTCATAACAATAGAAAAAGGCTGCAGGTGTTTGTCATGTTGGGACACAGATGTGCGGTGGCCGCCCGGCCGCCCTCTGTTTCCTGCTGTGCACAGGGTCTCGTGCCAGCAGAGACGCACCTGTGCTGCTCTCACCTCAAGCTTCTATCGGATCTAGTGGGAAAAAAACAAAAAACCATGTAGTAAGAAAATTATAAAACTTTACTGAAGGACATTAAAGACAGCACACAAATGGATAATCCATGTCATGGCTAGGAGATTCATTGTTATAAAGATTGTTTTTTCCTATCTGATCTACAGAGTCAATGCAATTACAGTTAAGCCCAATACGTCTGTTCGTGGAAATTGAAAGCTGATTATAAAGTTTACATGAAAGAATGAAAGGACCAAGATACCACTTAAGAGATTTGCTCACTAGATGTAAGACTTACTGTAAGATATGCCATTAGCGTAGACCTAGGCAAATTAACAGACGGGATAAAAGCCCAGAAAGAGACCTGTGCATGTATGAAACTTTGATACATGACAAAGATAACGTTATAGATGATTAAGTTAAAAAAAAAAAAAAACGGGCTAATGGGCCGGGCGTGGTGGCACACACTTATAATACCTGTGCTTGGGAGGCGGAGACAGGAGGATCGTGCTGGTTCGAAGCCAGCCTCAGTTACTTAGTGAGGCTCTCAGCAACTTAGACCCTGTTTCCCAATAAAATATAAAATAGGTCTGGGAGTATAGCCTGGAGGTAGAAAGCCTCTGGGTTCTACCCCCAGCACCACCAAAACCAAAACAAAACCAAAACAAAAGCAGTCTATTAAATGATGCTGGATCAATTTATTAACCATATAGAGAGAGGGAAAAAAGAAAAACATATCCCTACCTACATCAAATGTAGAGATCAATCCCACTAGATTAAGCACTTATATTTAAAAATAGCTTCAAATAGTTTATAAGAAAATATGAGACTAGCTGGGCATGGTGGCACATGCCTATAGTCCCAGTACTTGGGAGGCTAAGACAGGAGGATCACGGTTCTGGGACGGCCTCAGCTACTTAGTGAGGCCCTCTGCAACTTAGTGAGGCCTTGTTTCAAAATAAATAAAGAATAAAAAATAAGGCTGAGCTTGGAGGCAGAATGCCCCTGAGTCCCATCCCCAGTACTGCCAAAGATATATATATATATATATATATATATATATATATATATATATATATATATATATATATATGTATGTATTTTGTATGTTATTGTAGCCAGACCTCCAAATTACCTATCATACAATAAGCAATGATGACTTTATGACTCATATGAGCTGGGTGTGGTGGCACAGGCCTGTAATCCTAGTACTTGGGAGGCTGAGACTGGAGGATCACAGGTTTAAGACCAGCCTCCGTAATTAGCAAGGGACTTGGCAACATAGTGAGACCCTGTTTAAAAAAAAAAAAAAAGGGCTGGGTATATAGTTCAAAGGCAGAATGTCCCTGGGTTCAGTCCCTAGCAACACACACACACACACACACACACACACACACACACACACACACTCCAGGGCTGGGGGCGTAGCTCGTATTGGTAGACCGCCCCTGGGTTCAAGTCCCAGCACCGCAATAAGAGAAGAGGAGGCTCCGTGGAATTGTGAGGCTCGGGCTAGGAAAATCTCCCTCTCACCCAAAGAGGCAACAGTGTTCCCGGGTGAGATTTGTCACAACCCCACAATGCCTGCTGGGGAGGAGAGGGACTGTCCCCTCCCCTGCACATCAGCTCAGACATGGCGGGTCAGACCCCAGGTGGACAGGAAGGCGGCTCCACGGGTCTAAATCCGCCACCCAGATGCCAGAGCAGCAGAGGCTGGCAGAGGAAAGTCAAAAACAGGAAACGCCACCAGGCCGTGGGGAGCCCGTGACACCGAGCCCGGGAACGCGGGGATCCCACCCCGGTGCTTACCAGGGGAACGAGGCGCAGAGAGGGGAAGAAGCTGGAACTCAGGCCTCCACAGTGTCCCCCACTCTCTCGATGGCCGGTGGGTGGACAGCGAGGGGCCGCGACTCGCCGCGGTGGCTGGAGGCGGCCGAGGTGGGAGAGCGGCGAGGCGCGTGTGCACAGGTGTCCCCGCAGCTCCTGCCACCTGCTTCCTGTGCCAGGCTCCCGGGCTTAGGTTGCTAGTCTTTCTTTTCTTCCCTTTCTTTCTTTCTTTCTTTCTTTCTTTCTTTCTTTCTTTCTTTCTTTCTTCTCTTTCTCTCTTTCTCTCTCTTCCTTCCTTCTTCCTTTCTTTCTTTCTTTCTTTCTTTCTTTCTTTCTTTCTTTCTTTCTTTCTTTCTTTTTCTTTCTTTTTGTGGTACTGGGGATGGAACCCAGGGGCATTCTATCTCCGAGCTACATTCCCAGCCCGACTTTTTTTTTTTTTTAAACTGGGGATGGAATTCAGAGGCATTCTACCTTCAAGCTACCCCCCCCCAGCCCTATTTTTTATTCTTTATTTTGAAACAGGGTCTCACTGAGTTGCAAAGGGCCTCACTAAGTAGCTGAGGCTGTTCGCGAACCATGATCCTTGGTCTCAGCCTCCTGAATGCTGGGATTACAAGTGTGCGCCACCATGCCTGGCTACCCAGTCCTATTTTTTATTCTTTATTTTGAAACAGGATCTCACTGAGTTGCAAAGGGCCTCACTAAATAGCTGAGGCTGACCACAAATCACAATCCTCTGGTCTCAGCCTCCCACGTACTAGGATTACAAGCGTGCGCCACCATGCCCGGCTTTGTCTTTTTTCTTCTTCTTCATTGTAGTAAAATATACATAGCAAGTTTTAACCGTTTTTTCTGTAGTGGGACCTATTTCAGAGCTTCCATCCCTGGAGCTAACAGATGGCACGTTTGAAGCATGACATTTTCCTTCCTCCTGGCTTTACGTCCTTTTTGTTCCCTGTTTGAATAACATGATCTTATCAGTTTACTGACTGGAGAGATTAAAAACTTGGCAGCTTGGGTCTAAAAACACACAGATAACTCGTTTTTTCTTGTGTGTGTGTGTGTGTGTGTGTGTGTGTGTGTGTGTGTGTACAGAAAACTGAACCTAGGGGCATTTTACTTGCAAGTTATACCCCCAGCCATTTTTATTTTTATTTATTTATTTTGCAGTACTGGGGATGGAACCTAGGGGGCATTCTACCTCTGAGCTATCCCTAGCCCTCTTTTTATTCTATTTATTTATTCTATTTATTTATTCTATTTATTTATTTATTTATTTATTTATTTATTTATTTATTTATTTTTGCAGTACTAGGGATGGGACCTAGGAACATTCTACCTCTGAGCTACACACCCAGCCCTATTTTTTATTCTTTATTTTGAATCAGAGTTTCACAAAGTTGCAGAGAGTCTCAAAGTAGCTGAGGCTGTCCATGAACCACGATCCTCCTGTCTCAGCCTCCCAGATGCTGGGATTACAAGCGTGCGCCACCACGCTCGGCTTTTTTATTTTTGATTTTGTAACAGGATTTTGCTAGATTGCTGAGAATCTTGCTAAGCTGCTGAAGCTGGTCTTGAACCCATGATCCTCCTATGTCAGCTTCCCACGTACTGAGCTGACAGGTGTGCGCCATCATGTTCAGCTCATAAGCATGTTTGTTTTTTGTTTGTTTTTTCAGTACTGGAGATGGAACCCAGGGGCATTTTATCTCCAAGATACACCCCCAGACCTATTTTTTATTCTTTATTTTGAAATAGGGTTTCACTGAGTTGCGAAGGGCCCAAGTAGCTGAGGCTGTCTGCGAACTGTGATACTCCTGTCTCAGCCTCCCAAATGCTGGGATTACAAGCGTGTGCCACCATGCCCAGCTCTTTAAAAAAAATTTTTTTTTGTGTGTGGTACTGGAGGTGAAACCCAGGGGCTTTTCTACCTCTGGGCTATACTCCCTGACCTATTTTATACTTTATTTTTTTATATTTATTTTATTGGTGCACTGTATTCATACATCATAATGGTATAAAGATAATACTTTTGTAGACATACATGCACACATCACCCAGTTAGCCCCTACCCGATCCCCACCCCATTCCCTCCCCATCCCTCCTTCCCATGCTTGGCTTAGTGGTTGACATCTAGTATTATAGCAATTTATCCAATATTAACGATGATAATCTCACATAACAGTTTCATTTGTCTGATACCAAGCTTTTGATGACTTAATGATAACATTTCAATATTTCTTTTTGCTTTCTTTCTTACCAGAGAATATTTTTTCTTTTTTTTTAGGTGAAACTATCATACATTTATTTATTTTTCAGAAAAAAAAATATCCTGATATGGAATATGGACTCTAGATACCCAAAACAATCTTGAAGAAGAACAAAGCTAGAAGATGTATATTTTCTGATTTCAAACCACATAAAGCTACAATAATTGAAACAGTGTAGTACTGTTCTAAAGGCAGATATATAAACCATTGGAGTTAAATAAAAGCCTAGAGATACATTCTTCCATATATTGTCAAGTTATTTTTGACAAGGTTTCCACAAACATTTGGTGGAGGAAATACTAATCTTTTAACTAAATATTGTTGAAAAATAATAATTACATGGAAAAGAATAAAATTGGACCCTTACCTAACACCATATACAAATATTAACTCAAAATAGATAAAAGACCTAAATATAAATCTTAAGACTATAAAATTTTAGAAGAAAATCTGGGTCATAAAACCTCACAACATTGAAATTGGCAGTGATTTCTTGGATATGATTTCAGTGGCACAGGCAACAGAAGGGTAAACAAACTCCCTAAAAAGTAAAACAAATATTGTATATCCAAAGACAATGTAAACAGAGTTAAAAGTTACTGATAGAATAGGATAAAAAATTTCCAAATGCTATATCTGAAGGTATATTAATATTCCAACTAGAAATCCTAAAAATTAGCAACAATAAAAGCAAACAATACAATTTAGAGATAGGTAAAAGACTAACATAAATAATGAATCTCCACAGATAACCAATCTTAGTTGTCTGTTGGATGGAAACTCTTGTTTCTCTGGTTCTGGTGAGTGTTACCTATTTCTTCTTTGTAGTTAATCTCTTTGAGTATTTTCTGTAGTGCTGGTTTTGAAGACATAAATTCCTTCAGTTTCTGTTTGTTGTGGAAGTTTCTTATTTCCCCATCTAATTTGATAGAAAGTTTTCCTGGGTAGGAAAGTTTTGGCTGGAAGTTGTTTTCTTTCAGAGTTTGGAATATGTTACTCCAAGCCCTTCTGGCTCTCATGACTTGGTTTGGGAAGTCTGGAGTGATTCTAATTGGTTTGCCTCTGAATGTCACGTGGCCCTTTGTTTTTGTTGCCTTTAAGATTCTCTGCTTGGCTTCCACATTGGTCATTTTGACAATTATGTGGCGTGGGGATCCTCTTCTCCGATCCTATCTAAAGGGAGTTCTATAAGTTTCCTGGACCTGTGTATCGACCTCTTGCTCTATGTTTGGAAAATTTTCTGCTATTACTTCCTTGAAGAGATTGTTGATCCCTTTGGTTTCACTTTCTTTTCCCTCCTCTATTCCAATTATTCTTAGGTTAACTCTCTCAAAATGGGCCCATATTTCTTCAATGTCAGATTCCTGCTGTCAGATTTTTTTTCTAAGTTAGAAACTATGCGCTCATTTTTGGAGTGATCATCTTCTAAGAGCGAGATTCTATTCTCCATGTGGTCTAATCAGTTGTTTGTACTTTGAATTGAGGCCTTTACTTCATTAATTGCATCCTTTATCTCTTTTTGGCTCTCTCTGAATTCTTTTCGAAACACCTCTATTATTTCCTACAATTATATTCCTGATTTGATCTTCTAGAAATCTCTGAATTTCTGTTTTATCGGGTTCTGATGTTGTGGGGTTGTGGGCATTCATTGCTCCAGTGTTATTCCTCTTTCCTATGATTTCGGAAGTTTGTGCCTTCTCTGGGTTCTTCCCTGGGTCACTACGACTTCACTTAAGGTGCTGTGGATCTCGAGTCTGTGGTATCTCAGTCCCCACTACTCCTTTACTGGGTTGTATCGCAGAGTCTCAGACCCAGGGAGTCAATCGAGGCTGCTTTAGACCATGGGGGGTGCCAGGTTAGGCGTTCTCCTATGGTGTGATATCTCTGCCACCGCCACTCCCCCACTGGGTCAAGTCCCTGGGAGTACAGTACTGGGATTTCTCCTCTAGGGGCCGCAATTTGACTCACTGTTGTTGAGTGCACAGATGTAGCTGTAGTGGACTCGGTGAATTTGCTGCTGCTGCCACCGGTGGCAATATGGCACTGATGCCCCGCCCTCGGCCGTGAGGCTGGCATATTTCTTTTCTGTTTTTGAGCTCCGCTCTGATTCCCTGCAGGGTGTGCTGAGCCCAGCCTCTGGGAGCTTTAGATGCTCCCTGCACCAAAAAATCTGCTGAACCCCGACTGGCTGATCCGCAGCGGCTCACCTCGGCTCGCTGTCCGCCATTCCTCTCTGGAGCCTGGTGGGCTATTGAGTGCGTTGGTCTGGTGCCGTCCAGTGAGCTCGCCGCTGCTGTGTGCAGTAAGGCGCTGCTGCCGCGTCCTCGGCCGTGAGGCCGGTGTATCTCCTCTGTGGCTCTGAGCTCCGTTCTGAGTTCCCCTCCTCTCTGGAGCCTGGTGCTGCAAGGGAAGATGGCACCCACACTGCTTCGTGCCACGGCTCCAGCTGCAGCACTGCGGTCTGGTTTCCTTCTGGTGTCTCGTTTTTCCAGCCCTCTTTTTCTCTGTCCCTTGTAATTACATTTTTTGTTTCTCTGCTGATGGTGTTTTCTGGCTATGAAAGGCGTTGATTTTGTGGTAATAGAGATTGGTTGTTAGCGGGGCTCGTAAGACCCTCTTTTCTCTGTCGCCATCTTCCCAGAAGTCTCCTATTTTATACTTTATTTGGAAACAGGGTCTCAGTTGCTGAGAGCCTCACTAAGTAGCTGAGGTTGGCTTTGAACCTGTGCGATCCTCCTGTCTCAGCCTCCCAAGCACTGAGATTACAAGTGTGCGCCACCACGCCTGGCGTCTTTTAAATTTTTTTTTATTTTGAAGCTGGGCATGGTGGCGCACACTTGTAATCTCAGTACTTGGGAGGCTGAGACAGGAGGATCACAGTTGAAGGACAGCCTCAGCTACTTAGTGAGGCCCTTCGCAACTCAGTGAGACCGTTTCAAAATAAAGAATAAAAAATAGGGCAGGGGGTGTAGCTCAGAGGTAGAATGCCCTTGGGTTCAATTCCCAGTACCCCCCCCACACACACACATACTGGGATTATAGACATGCACCACACCACCATGCCCCACTTCAACTCCCGTCTTTTGACAGTAGTTCCTGCCCTCACTGGGGCTTTCGATGGGCTGGGCAGCCCAGGACGAGCCACCCATTGCTCCCTCCATCCATCCAGTCAATCACAGAGCAGCTCTGATCCTTGCTCCTGACTCTGTCCTGCTAGTCCACAAAAACCTTCTATTAGTGACTAAGAGCCATCGCCTCAGATCTCTTCATAGCTGTCACCTCGCCCAGCAATTTAACAATTACTCCAGCAGAGGATTTTGTACAAGCAGGTAGGAAGCACGTAAAAGTTGGGTGCTGGGCAGTCTGCTCAGCTCAGCTCAGCACTGGAGCTTGCCCCACAGCCAGCCCTCTGCACAGCGCACACCGCATAAACTTTGCAGATCAAGATGGAATCCCAGCGCTTGGGAGGCTGAGACAGAAGGATAGAAGGTTTTAGGACAGCCTCTGTGAGTCGTGAGACTCTCATCAACCTAGCAAGACTCTGTTTCAAAATTAAAATAAAATAGAGCTGGGGTTATAGCTCAGAGGTAGAATGCCCCTGAGTTCAATTCCAGTACCACAAAAACCAAAACCACAACAACTTTGCAATCCGATTATGGTGGGGACCCAGAGAACAGTGAAGGCCATGATGCTGAGGGTCTGCCGCTCTGGAACAATTTCTCTTGGTGCTTTTGTGCCTCAGTTTCTTTGTCATGTGTGTGTGCGTGTGTGTGTGTGATCTCCTGGCATACTGGCAATAGCGAGCCAAATATAGACGGATGTGGGTGAGAGGGAAGCCTCCGGTCAGAGGGCTTTGACTTTGGCATCTGTGACTTTCATGTTTTGGTGGCATCTGTTGTAGACACAGTAAGGAAAGATGTCTGTATTGGTCAGCTTAATGATACTATGATGAAATACCTGAATTGACAAAATTTATAAAGAGAAAAGGTTTATTGAGTTTCCAGTTTCAGAGATTTGAAGTCCAAGATGGAGGGCATTGATTTGGCCTCTAATGAACAGCAATGGAAGCAGAATGTTTCTAGGGAGTGGTCACATCTTAAGCAGGGGGCCGGAGGCAAGGTTCAGCGGTAGAGCACTCGCCTAGCAAGTGTGAGGCTCTGGGACACACACACACACACACACACACACACACACACACCACGCCAGAGTAAAAGGGAGGGACTGTCCATGTTCAGTGTTAGTCCTTGAATGAGAAAAGTTTGTGTCTATGCATTACTTTGAAAACCAGCTAGTGAAGGAATTGAGTTTAGGAAGCCGACGCCCAGAGCAGGGAGGATGCAGAATGCGGGCGCCTCAGCAACGGGGCGGCACGTGGGCGCCATCTGGTGGCCGAAGTGAGCAGGCCCCTCACTAAAAGGCTTAATTCCATTTCCTGGCAGCATGGCCATGGCAGATGACATTTCTTTACAATCACAAGAAGGTTTGGAAAGAGACTGTTTGCAAGGAGGGTGACCTACATAGAAACACAAATTTACCCACAAACACCCACCAGCCAAAGAATTGAGGGAGAGGCTGGGAAAGTCTCAGGGTAACCAGAGGCTTCCTCCCTCCCTCCCTTCCTTCTTCTTTTTCTTCCTTCCTTCCTCCTTGAACCCAGGGGAATTATACGTCTAAGCTATATCTCCAGCCCTATTTTATTTTGAAATAGTGTTGCTGAGGGCCTTCCTAAGTTTCTGAGGCTAGCATCGAATCTGTGATCCTGTCTCAGCCTCCCAGCACTGGGTTCTAGGTGTGAGGCACCACATCTGGCACGATTCCTTTAACCTTTGCTTCAAGGGAGAGCATCAAATCAAGATGCTCTATTAGGGACTCAGAGAAATGGGCTATTTCCTAAGGAGAAGGCTAAAGGCAGCCGTACGGCTCGTTACAGAGAACAAAGAAAAACTCCAAGAGATGTGTGAGTGCATGGGTGCGTGTGTGTACGTGTGTGTGTGTGCATGTGTGTGGTGCTGGGGATTGAACCAAGGGGTGTTCTATCTCCAAGCTATACCCCGAGCCCTATTTTATTTTGAAACAGGGTCTCACTAGGTTGACGAGAGTCTCACTAGGTTGACGAGAGTCTCACTACTTGCTGAGGCTGTCCTCGAACCTGCGATCCTCCTGTCCCAGCCTCCGAAGCACTGGGGTTATAAACATGCAACACCACCCCTGGCTCCTTTAAAAAAACCTTTGGAACAGTGTCTAAGTTGCCCAGGCATGGTTTGAACTTGTGATCCTCCTGCCTCAGCCACCTGAGTAGCTGGGATTACAGGCACGTCCCTCCACATTTGGCCAACTTCGGCATTTTAACAGGTAAACTTATGCCCTTACCTCTGTCGTTTGAGCTTTCCCTGTATTCTAATGTGCTCTTTTTCTTGTTTACCAAGTTCCCCCTCTTGCATGTAGTTGTAGCTGTTGTTTTGATGAAGGTCCCTCAAAGGCCCGTGTGTTAAATGTTTGGTCCAGCTGGGCGTGGTGGTGCACACTTGTAATCCCAGCATTTAGGAGGCAGAGACCGGAGGATCGCGGTTCTCAGCCTCAGCTAGTGAGGCTCCTTGCAACTCAGTGCAACCCTGTTTCTTTTTTTTTTTTTTTTTTTTGGTGGTACTGGGGTTCCTGGAAGCCCTTCTACCTCCGGGCTACACTCCCAGACCTATATTTACATTTTTATTTGGAAACAGGGTCTCCTAAACCAGCGCGCGCGGCTGGCTTCGAACCTGCGCAATCCTCCTGTCTCTGCCTCCCAAGCGCGGGGATTACAAGCGTGCGCCACCACGCCCAGCTACAACCCTGTTTCAAAAAATAAAGAATAAAAAAATTAGGGCTGGGGTGTTGCACAGAAGTAGAATGCCCCTGGGTTCCATCCCCAGTACCGAAAATCAAAAAACAAAACAAAACAAAAACACACCTTTGTCCCCAGCCCGCGTGTTACTGGAAAGTGGTGGAACCTTAAGGAGGTGGGTCAAGGGAGAAAAGGCGGCCGCTGGGGAAGTGCCCTTGCAGAGGACACAGGGACCCCAGATCATCTTCTTCCTGTTTCTTTAACAGGTCTCCTCCACCACACGTTCCCTTCATGATATGCTGCGCCGCCACAGGCTCAAAGCAAAGGGCCAAGTATCTGTGGACTGGAATCTCTGAAGCCATGAGCCCAAATAGGCCTTTCCCCTTATTAAGTTGATTACCTCAAGCATTTTGTTACAGTAGTGCAAAGCGGACTAACACAGCAGTTGGGTTGAGAAAAAAAAATATATTTTTTGCCCTGGGGGTGGAACCCAGGGGCCTTTTACCCCTATACCCCCAACCCTATTGTATTTTTATTTTGAAACAGGGTCTCACTAGGTTGATGAGAGTCTCACTACTTGCTGAGGCTGTCCTTGAACCTGCGATCCTCCTGTCTCAGCCTCCCAAGTACTGGTTTTGCAGGCGTGCACCACCAGGCCCGGCTGAGTTCTGTGCCTTTCCCCACCTGGCCCCAGTCACTGGGAAGCTCCATCTCCCCAGCGGTCACCCCATAATTAACCACCCTCTTAAGCTCATTCTTCAGGTCTAGAATCGATCATGATCTATAGGCCCCTCCCCAGCTCCCCTCCTTACAAATATTTGGGGGTTTAGACGCCAATTTGGAAGGGAGAAGGTTCATTCCTTAGTTGTGGGTGGCAAGCTTTTGGACTTCTTTTATATTTTAAGATGCCTTCCTTTTGTCCTCACCCTCTAAAGGCGGTGAAGCGAGATTTGGACTGTAGGCTCCGATCCTTCCCACTGCAGTCTGAGGTTTGCGATGGCCCTGTCACTGGCCAAGCATGGCGTGTCTCATCATTCCTTTGTAGATCTGCTTCCTGCACCACCTTCCCTTGGTTTTAGGGTTGTCTCATCCTGGATGTAACAAATTCATCACTTCAGAGCTACATTCCCAGCTCTTTTGTTTTGTTTTGTTTTTGTTTTTGGTGGTACTGGGGTTTCTGGAAACCCTTCTACCTCTGGGCTACACTCCCAGACCTATTTTTTATATTTTTATTTGGAAACAGGGTCTCTTGAGCCAGCACAGCTGGCTTCAAACCTGCGCGATCCTCCTGTCTCCACCTCCCAAGTTCGGAGATTACAAGCGTGCGCCACCACGCCTGGCTTTTTTTTTTTTTTAAATTTATTCTTTATTTTGAAACAGGGTCTCACTGAATTGCAAAGGGCCTAAGTAGCTGAGGCTGGCCATGAACCATGATTGTCCTGTCTCAGCCTCCCAAACGCTGGGATTACAAGTGTGTGCCACCATGCTTGGATCCTTTTTTTATTTTATTTTATTTATTATTTTTTTGTGGTACTCTGGGTGGAACCCAGGGAGTTTTCTACCTCCAGGCTATACTGCCGGACCTATTTTATACTTTATTTGGAAACAGGGTCTCATTAAGTTGCTGAGAGCCTCACTAAGTAACTGAGGCTGGCTTCGAACCTGTGTGATCCTCCTGTCTCAGCCTCCCAAGTGCAGGAATTACAAGTGTGTGCCACCACGCCTGGCTCCTTTTTAATTTTTTTGGTGGTACTGGGGTTCCTGGAAGCCCTTCTACCTCCGGGCTACACTCCCAGACCTATTTTTATACTTTTTTATTTGGAAACAGGGTCTCCTAAGCCAGCGAGGCTGGCTTCGAACCCACGTGATCCTATCTCCACCTCCCAAGTGCGGAGATTTTAAGTGTGTGCCACCCACGCCCAGCATCCTTTTTTGAATTTTTAAACAGGGTCTTGCTGAGTTGCTGAGTCTCAGTAAATTGCTGAAGCTGTTCTCAAACCTGTAATTCTCCTGTCTCAGCCTCCCAAGCCCTGGGATTGCAGGCATGCATCACCATATCTGGCTCTGCCAGCCTTTTTTTTTTTTTTTTTTTTTCAGTACTGGGGTGGAACCCAAAGGCATTGTACCTCCAAGCTACACCCCCAGCCCTATTTTTAGTCTTTTTATTTTTGAAACAGGGTCTCACTGAGTTGCGAAGCACCTCGTAAGTTGCTGAGGCTGACCCCAAACCATGATTCTCTGGTCTAAGTCTCCCGAATGCTGTCTGCCAGCCTTTTAAACCTGAGGAATATTATTTTTCAGTTCTGAGAAATCATAATTTTTTTCTTTAAATACTGGCTCCATATTTCCTTTGGAAACTATATATTTTTTTCAGTAGAGGATTGAACCCAGGGACATTCTACCTCCTAGCTATACCCCCAGCCCTATATTTTATTCTTTATTTTATATATATATATATATATATATATATATATATATATATATATATATATATTTATGGTACTGGGGATGGAACCCTTCTACCGCTGGGCTACACTCCCAGACCTATATTTTTATTTGGAAACAGGGTCTCTTAAGCCAGCGTGGCTGGCTTCAAACCCACGCGATCCTCCTGTCTCCGCCTCCCAAGTGTGGGGATTACAAGCGTGCGCCACCACGCCTGGCTTTATTCTTTATTTTTGAAATAGGGTCTCACTAATTTGCAGAGGTCCTCACTACGTATCTGAGGCTGGCCGTGAACCTGTGATCCTCCTGTTCAGCCTCCCAGCACTAGGTTTACAAGTGTGCGCCACCACACTTAAATTGCTTGGAAACTGAAATTTAGATGGATGCTGGGATTTCTACACAGCTGTGCTAGTTTCCGTGGCTGCCACAATACAGCATCATGATGCAGTGTTTTAAAATAACCCAGATAGATCTGGGCGTGGTGGCGCACGCTTGTAATCCCAGCCCTTGGGAGGCTGAGACAGGAGGATCACACAGGTTCGAAGCCAGCCTCAGCTACTTAGTGAGGCCCTCAGCAACTTAGTGAGACCCTGTTTCCAAATAAAGTATAAAATAGGTCTGGGAGTATAGCCCAGAGATAGAAAAGCTCCTGGGTTCTACCCCCAGTACCACCAAAAACAAAACAAAACAAAAAAACAAAAAACCCAGCCCAGGCAGCTGGGAGCAGTGACGCACACCTGTAATTTCAGTATTTGGTAGGCTGACACAGGAGGAATGCAGGTTTCAGGCCAGCCTTGGCAACTTAGGGACTTCTCAGTAAACCTGTTCTGTCTCAAAATAAAAAATAAAAAGGTCTAGGAATATAGCTCAGAGGCAGACTGCCCCTGGCTCCATCCCTGGTACCCAAACAAACAGCAGCCAGCCTCGGGCCTTGAGGAATCTTCCACCTGAACTTGCAGCCTCCTGTGCTCTCCCCCCCCCCCCCCGCGTGGCCATCCACTCCCTGCCCACTTTATTTTTAGCTGTTTTATCTTCTCACTTCTGAGGTTCCTAATTTGTTTTTCCAGCACGCGGATGTGACACCCTCTGCTCAATGATACTGTAACTGGGTTTCCTCTGGAGTCTGGTGTCCGCTGTCAGCCACTCTATGGAGTACATGAGGGCGGCTGTAGCGTTGCCTGGGCTCCCGGGGAGGGTCCAGCTGCTCTGCCCAGCGGCCCAGGGTCAGCGCTCCACACTGTGCTTGAGAAGAGCTTGCTCTTGGCCCGCATCTCAGAACTTGGGAGGCTGAGACAGGAGGATCGTGGTTTGAGGACAGCCTCAGCTACTTAGTGAGGCCCTCTGCAACTTAGTGAGACCCTGTTTCAAAATAAAGAATAAAAAATAGGGCAGGGGGTGTAGCTCGGAGGTCGAATGCCCCTGGGGTTCCATCCGCAGTGCTCTCAGGCTCTCTGCAGCCCCCATGCACCTCCCCTCTCTGCTTTTACCTGGAAGTGAATGCACTCCTTCAAAGCTGCTCCATGGCTGGCAGGCCTGGCTGCAGGGCCCCGGCTGGCACAGGCCTGAGTGTAGGGGGATGGCTGAGTGAGCCCAGCCTGCACTGCGGTTCTGAGCATTTGAGGGAAAACTGCTGAAGAGGTGGCGGCTTCCCAGGACCACTGTGAAGGCTACGCAGGGCAAGAGCTGGTCTTTTACGTCCAAGTCCAGCAAACCTCCCCTTCTGATGGGAGGGCCCTTTGGTTTTGTTTCTCAAGTCCTGAGGCAAAGGGAGGAGGTTATGAAAAAAGGAAGGAGGGAGGGAGGGGAGAGGACGGAGGAAGAAGGGGAGAGAGAGTGAGAGAGAGCGAGAGAGAGCGAGAGCGAGCGAGAGTGAGAGCGAGAGAGAGCGAGAGAGCGAGAGAGAGCGAGAGAGAGCGAGAGAGAGCGAGAGAGAGCGAGAGCGAGAGAGAGTGAGAGAGAGCGAGAGAGAGCGAGAGCGAGAGAGAGCGAGAGTGAGAGCGAGAGAGAGCGAGAGAGAGCGAGAGAGCGAGAGAGAGCGAGAGAGAGCGAGAGAGAGCGAGAGCGAGAGAGAGCGAGAGAGAGCGAGAGAGAGCGAGAGAGAGCGAGAGAGAGTGAGAGAGAGCGAGAGAGAGCGAGAGCGAGAGAGAGCGAGAGTGAGAGCGAGAGAGAGCGAGAGAGAGCGAGAGTGAGAGCGAGAGAGAGCGAGAGAGCGAGAGAGAGCGAGAGAGAGCGAGAGTGAGAGCGAGAGAGAGCGAGAGAGCGAGAGCGAGAGAGAGCGAGAGAGCGAAAGAGAGAGCGAGAGAGAGCGAGAGCGAGCGAGAGAGAGCGAGAGAGCGAGAGAGAGCGAGAGAGAGCGAGAGAGAGCGAGAGAGAGAGCGAGAGAGAGCGAGAGCGAGCGAGAGAGAGCGAGAGAGCGAGAGAGAGCGAGAGAGAGAGAGAGCGAGAGCGCGAGAGAGCGAGAGCGCGAGAGAGCGAGAGCGAGAGAGAGCAAGAGCGAGAGAGCGAGAGAGAGCGAGAGAGAGCGAGAGCGAGAGAGAGCGAGAGAGAGAGAGAGAGAAAAGAAGGCTCGGCTTCAGTGGGCCGGCTCCCACCTGCCGCAGTCCCACCAGTGCTGTGTCGGGGACCCCTCACCCCTGACTGGTTCTTGGAAGCCATCACCCCAGGCCACTTGACTGGCTGCTTTCTTGGGGCCTCCTTTCCTCCTCCCGTAACTTGGCTCTGTTCAGGCAGCCCTGTTCTAGAACTTACCACAGGAGTAGTTGACCTCAGACTCTTACTTGGAAGGGATCAGAGTCTGATCTCTCACACCCAATGAAGAACGTTTTGGGGCCCAAAGCTGCAGGATACTTCGGAGCCCGGAACGTGCTACCTCTGGAGCCTCCTGTCTCTGGCCGTGCTCCCTCGCCCTGCTCCCTGCTGGTCTAGCTTCAATCCTCTGGGGCACAATGGCAAATAGTTCCACTGTGTGACAGATACTAAGGATGTGCCAGCTCTGGTGACTCTCTGGGCCAAGCTCCTCGTTTCTTCAAACGTCTGTGATGGTTTCCAGGCCTTTCTCAGCCCTCCCCTCATCCCCATCATTCAGGAGGAGGAGGCCCAGCACAGGGCGTGGGGCGGTTGGGGTGGAGGGCTCCCTCCCCGGCTCCCCAGCCTTCCTCTTTAATTCAAGGCAGGGCCCATCATGCCTGTGAGGCTGGGCTTCCTGTCATCTGGTCTTGACTGGGTCATGGCCAAAGCGCTGATTACTCTTTTCAGCTCTGCATCTTGGGCCATCAAACCCTAACACTTCTAGATCATGGGATGGGCTGGGAAGACTTAGGTAGACTAGGGAGGCCCGCCAGAGTCACTAACTCCTGGGCTCTCTCAGAGGCCCCGCTACTCAGCGACTCTCCTGTCCCTCCAGCCCCAGCGGCTCTCGGCCTGGCCTCCCGGGGTTGCCATTTCTGGTTCAGGACAGCTCCTGAGCTGGGCTGTGACCTGGGCAGAGGGCCTGGCCAGTCTCTCGCTGGAGTGAAGGATGTCAAGTGCCTTCAGGTTAACAGACAGGCAGCTACAGCAGCCACGGCACCACAAGCAGTGATGCAGACGGTACCGATAGAAGATAACATGGTGGAGCAGGTGCTGGCAGAAGTTGGATGCATATTTTGCATGTATATTTGGACATGAACATTTAATGAAATATACTGAACATGCAGAAAAAACCCATCCTTTTCATAGCCTGATATAGGCGTTACGCAGCAAGTCGAGTCTGTCGTTCACCCAGTGTGGGTCAGGACAGGAGAGAAGAGTCTGCTCTGCCCACCAGCCTGCCCCACGGAGCTGCACCAGCTGCCCACCTGGCCATGCCCAGGCTGGGCCTTAGCCTGCAGAACAGCCCTCTTTCTCCCAGGGACACGGCTGTGGCCAAGACCTAGGACCTCGGAGGGCATGTTCACAGGTCCTAGTGTCGCTGGGGGAATGGCCAGTCTCCATGCAGCCCCTGACCAGCATCCCTGTGTGAGCAGCCCACCTGGTGTGAGCGCACGGAGCCTCAGCTGCCAGGAGGGAGCCGGAGAGGAGCTGCCTGCATAAGGATTCCATGCATGCAGCTGCCTTTGAGCTCAGTGCGGCACGCATGGACACCAGGCCCCAGGTGAGGCTTTCCCCACGCCTGCTGCCCGAGTCACCTCAGGGTTCTGCTCCTCTCCTGGGTTTCTTGGCCCAGAATCCTCCTGACTGCACACATGCCAGACTCTGCTTCGGAGCCCAATTCTTACCTTGAGACGTGTCAGTTCCAGTGGGCCACCTTCCTGGAACTCGGCCCAGGTAATTATTTCAGGAGCTTCCTGCATGTTTCCAGCAAGCTTTTCCCAAAGAGCCCGAGGGGGATGCTCCAGCCCCTGGACTGTGCTGTGTACCCGTCACTGCCCTGCCCTCCCCAGGGCCCAACCAGCTGCTCAGGCCTCGAAGACTGCTCCGAGGAGACAGACCCTTGCCTGCGTGTGGTGATACACCGACTCCCATATCTAAAACTACCTTTATTTGTGATTGGCTCAACATAAGATGCCATCAATCAGCAGAATTATAAAACTGTACAGGAGGTACAAAAATAGGCTGTTTAACTTAGATAGTAAGCCTCATATCATCAAGCTTTAAAAATACACATAAAAGTTGTACAATCTGGCATTTTATAAAATATAAAGCTAAAAAGAGGATTTTAGGTTCCACAAAGAGGATTGTACCACACAATTAACACAATTAAACATTAAACCATCCACAGAGAAGACATGGTGGCACAGGATTAGAAAAAAAAAAAAGAATCACCTAAAAATTAACATTTTACCCCGACCAAGTTATTCACCCTTTAATGATAAGACTAAGGCATCCATCTGGCAGAAGGATATAGTATAACTCTTCCTTTTCCAGTTTTAAAATGGTCAGGGGTGTTTTCCAAAACAGATTTGATGTGCTTTAAGCAAGTGCAATTATAACTAGATATACTTCAGAGTAAAAATTAAATAAATATAAATAGGTTCAATAAATAGGTAATTGCAAAATGAACACTACGTAGGTTTGTACGTGAGAACGCTGCGCAGCTGACACTCATGCTGAGGTGAGTGGGGCTCCCCCGTCACAGTGAGGGATGCTGGGAAGGAATACTGTCCCACGAAACACACGGCTCATGGGGTGGCCAGGTGGCGGGCCAGCGTGGGTTAAGGCTGCTCTGGGGGTGGCTCAAGGCACGGGGCCTTTGTTTATTATTTTTTGTGGTACTGGGGGTGGAATCCAGGGGCTTTTCTACCTCTGGGCTATACTCCCAGACTTATTTTAATTTTATTTGGAAACAAGGTCTCACTAAGTTGCTGAGAGCCTCACTAAGTAGTTGAGGCTGGCTTTGAACCTGTGCGATCCTCCTGTCTCAGCCTCCCAAGTGTGAGGATTACAAGCATGTGCCACCACGCCTGGCCCCTTTGTTTATTTTACTTTATGGTTCTGGGACTGAACCCAGGCCTCGCACAGGTGAGGCAGGTGCTTTGCTACTGAGCCGCACCCCAGCCCCAGACCTGTCCTTCGTGGCTTTCCAATGAACACGAAAAGAACTTAAGTGCCAAAACAATGAGGGGAACCAGAGTCACTCATGGGAAATTACTTTCATAAAGAAAACAAAGACCAGGAAGAGAAGCCGCTTTGGCTTAGAAGAGAATGATGACTCAGAAAGGGCTCCGAGCTCCCTGTGTACGCGCCTGATGACCTTCCAGGAAAAGCCACGGGGACACCATCAACCCCCGCCACCACTGTGGTGGGAAGGGACGAGCGAGCGAGAGAAACTCTGGGAAACAAGAAACATGGCTTCAGAAACTCCAGGAGCGGAGAGGAGGGTGGTGAGGAGCTGGGGCTTTCGCTGGCTGCCCTCCTTGCCTTCCGTCTCCCCGACCCAGGACAACTAAAGACGACAGACAGGCACAGGCGACAAGGACCAGGTGAACGGAGGAGGGGAACCCAGGCAGGACAGCAGGCCCAGGCGCCTGCCCCGAGGGCGTGCCAGTAGGCAACCAACTGCTCGCTCTTACAGGGCAAGAAAGAATGGCCAATAAGGACGAGTCATGTTCGCACAAAATCTCTCTGCACGGTCAGGTCAGCCCCGACAAGGACCGAGCTTCTGGAGCTGGGAGGTGGCGCCTTGCTGAACCACTGTCCTGCAGATCTACCAGAAAACCTGCCACCGTGGCTGCAGTGCACCGGGGCCTCTGCGCCCACCGGCACCCACCGGCTCGACAGCGAAGCCCGTGTCTCAGAGTGCAAGTGCCTTGGTGCCTGATAACACCCGCTGCTCACCCAAGACCTAAATTACAGGCTCCAGAAGCAACGAGACAAATTCTGCATGTGGGCGGGAGAGGTTCAACCCGTGGTTCAAGACAAGGTTTAAATAAATTATAGGGCTCTTTGATTTCTAACAGATGTGACTCAATTCTGTCTTAAAGATGGAGATGGCATACATTTTAAAAGCTAGGCAGCCTTCCAGGACTGTAGAAGCCTTGTCAGTTGAACAAAAATGCACCATGCTGCAGAGCTATAAAGGCCTCTGAAAGATGCCCCCCCTCTTGCTGAGCATGATGGGAAATGGGAATTCCCAAAATTTCCAAAATAATACCTCTTCAGACAAATCCAAGGACCACCAAGTGCCTGCGACAGGACAATTTTAAGGCAGAAGACATGCAAACCCCAAAGCACACCCTCCCCACTGCCTGGGCTCTCTTCAGCACTGACACTTTTCTGTTGCTGGCTCCTGGGAGACGCTTTACAAAGGCAGGGGTTCTGCCTGCCTGGTTCATTTGTTTTCCTAGCACCCTGTGTCCTGCCTACTCAGTACAGTAAGTGCTCAAATAAAATGCGCTGGATACAGGACCTTGAGGGATTTGGGCGGTTAGAAACACATCTTTCTGATGAGTTGGAAAGGCATCCGGAAACACCATCTCTCGGCAAGCTGGGCTGAACGGAGAGGACACCACACTGGGCCGCTAGAAGTCGCCTGGGCACTTCCTGTAAGGGAAACCCGGCCAAGAAAAGAAGGCAAGTGGCAGCCGATGGCAGCTCTGCTGGGTCACATGTGGCACCCGCTCTGCCTCGGCCATCACCTCTCGGCCGCAGCAAGGTGACCTGCAGAGAGAAGCGACAGGCAGTGCTGGCAAAGGCAGGCTCAGCCCGGTGGTCAGAGCCAGAGAAAATACTGTCATGTTCCAGGAAGATGGAGCGTGTGGCAGAGATGCCCAGGGAGCCACGCAGGGGCTGAGGCCACAAGGTCTAAGTGGGGTCACGCGAGGCTCGAGGATGTAGAGCTCCAGGATGTAAGAAAAAGGGCCACGCTGGCCATGATGAAAGCAGGGAACTCAGTGCTGAAGGGGGAGAGGCCCTGATGCAAACACAACCAGAAACGCCCCTTGTGGGAAGCGGCAGTGGCGCAGCAGCGGTGGCGCACTCTGACACAGACGGCACTGACTCTCGGCGCGCCAGGAAGGGCTGCAGCGGGCCGTCACCAGTGGGAGGACCTTCACACGGAACATTTCCTGCCACGGACTCATATTCCATCTTAATAACCACTAAGGCCCTTGGGCGGGAAAAGATAGGTGAGCTTTTGACTGAAGCTACAGTTAAAAATATTAATTTTAGGGAAAAAAAGTAAGGTACTGACATAATTTAGGGGACTCTGCTTTGACATTAACACATTTCCATGTGTTGCTAGAATGTTTTGCTCTTCTGCATTAGAGAATTCCAAATGGGAATACTCTTTTTTGAGGGGATGGTGATTTCTGGTACCACACAGAACAGAAGGTACCTGTCTTTCTTCCTCACAAGTGAAGTGGCACTTCCTTCTGCTAACGTAGCATTCTAGAGGATGACCAAAATACAGTCACTCCGCTTTGCCAGGGGGAACATGAATGCTGGCTCATGAAGCCTGCAGACACCGGCCCAGGCCCCCACCCCCAGCGCCCTGACTCACCACGTGTGTCCTGACCTGCACGCCTCAGAGACAGAGGGGCCTTGTCGGCCATGAGCTGCCTCAGGCCTTCTCTGGGTGGCCTCTCCCCGCTAGTCCTGAAGGTGTCCCTGTCTGGCCTTAGCTGCCTTCCTTGATGGCCAGGGAACTGTTTACCTCTGGCCCCAAATGGCCCAAGACCCAGTCCACCACAGACAGCTATTCAGGCCACCACGTGCTGGGCCAGTGCTGCGTCCAGAACAGAGTCCTCTTCTGCTCGCAGAGGCCTGCAGACACCCCGGCCGCCTGCCCGCCACCCAGCCCCAACTTCACGCCCACACTCAGGCCACTGAGGAGACACTGGGGGGCTGGGGGCACCTCTGTGCTCAGGATGACCCCTCAGTGCCCTTCCCTCTCCAGCCCACTTCTAGCAGAGGCCATATACCCACATCCCCGCCCAGCTGTCCCAGCATGCAGGCAAAACAGGACTCCTCTGCTTCCTTCTCAGAAGGCATCAAACAGGAATTAAAAAAAAACCTAGGCGCAGTCAGCTCATCCAGCAGAGGGCCTGTGAGCTCCTCTCACAGCCTCTGGGATGGCCCCTCCTTGGCAGACGTCCTTGGACTGTAAAGCTTTCCAGCCGCCATCCTCCCAGCTCCCTGTGGGACACGAGGGCCACCTCTCCCGCTTCCTGGGGTCAGCGTGATCCTCCGCCGGCTGTGGAGCAGCTCAAGGCACTTGGTTTGGGAAGCCTGGTCTCCCTGCTAAGCTGGGAGGCATCAAGCTCTGGACTGCAGAGACCAGGCCTGCAGTCAGGGCTGGGCACCAGAATGGAGGGCCGCCGAGTCAGAGGGCGTCTGGAGTCACTGGGGACTGGGGCTCCGTGGGCTCATGGAAGTAGTAGTAGGGCTGGAAGAGCCTCTCGTGGCTGCACAGCTCCATGGCCCGGTAGGTGTGTGCGAGCAGGTGGGGGAAGCGGGAGGTGAAGTAGCGCACGAAGTCGTCAGGGAGGGAGCCCAGCGTGTCCTGCACCTCCGTGGGGAGCTCGCGGTAGTGGTGCTTCTGCAAACGGGCAGAGACAGAGGTCAGGCAGTGAGAAGACAGAGCGCTAGCCGCTGCTCCTCTTAAAGAAAAGGAAGCCACGTTTATGCATCCCACGCGCCATCCCCAATGGGCTCGGCAGCTGCTCCGATGTCTTTGGTGGGTGGTTTGACAGTACTGGCCAAGAGCACCCTTAGGCCCCAGAGAACACGGAGGGTCTCCAGAGGGTCCCGGTTACAGTGTGTTTGAGTCAGCAGAAAGACCATGACAGACACGTCTCCAAGAGGCTGCTCCCCAGAGCCCAGTGCTGCACCTCAACATCCCAGACAGGAAACCCATGTAGCTTTCCTGTAATCCATCGAGTCCAGCTGAGGCCGCCCAGTCCCTGAGAGGTGGAGTCCAGGATGCATAGGGACAGATGAAAGGAGGCCGGCGTCTCCGTGTCTGCCCCTCCCGTCCCCATCCCACCAACCCTTTACCTTATTTCTCATGGCTCTGAGGAGATCTCTGACGGAGCCACCTTTGTAGGTTCTGAATTTACGCAGATCTAGAAAAGCATTAAGAAATATTAAGGCTAAATGAGTAATGAATAAACAAAATTTAAAAGAGAACAATCCTTGGGGCTCTGGGGATGAAGCAACTGGACTGAAATGTTTATCATGGGGCCTGCGGGTGGCGTTAGCCTGAGGTCCACCTCCAGGTCGCACCCAGGTCAAAATGGCCCCCTAGAGCCCAACACCGTCCTCACCTGTCACTCTAAGATCAAACATCAAACACACAGCAGCGTAGCCACACCCCAAAGGCCACAAGGGACACATCTCGCACCCAGGAAGAGCTGCCTGGAGCTGCCTCAGCCTGCTAACTTCTTAGGCATGGCTGCTGCCTGCGGAGCCCTCCCGGGGCCTCTGTGTGTCACCTGTCTGGAGGGGGACGGTGATATTCTCCCGCCAGTCCATCTTCACCACGGCTCTCCCGCCTCTCTCTAACTGCCTCACTATTGGGCCATCCAGGGATTCCTTTTCTATTCGGTCACTCACGTCCTGCGAAAGAAACAAGGCAAAACGCTGGTCAGTGCTGGAGGCGCTGAGTGTTGGCTCCAGGCCCCTGATGCCAAGACAGGCCTCTCGCAAGGGAACAGGAGGCTCCTCTTGGGCTCAGGCTGCCTCAGAGCTGGCAGCAGGCGCCCTGCACCCTGTGCCCTAATCCACTGATATCTCTCCCGTTGGCTGTGTCTGTGGCTCAGAGGGACAGGCCTGCAGAGACCATCTCCACAACAGAGAGGTCTCAAAGAGGCATCTCTGGAACTTCACACTCCCACCATGTACCACACCAACACAGTGCCAGATGTGCAAGCTACATTTGCCAGTAAACCAAAGCAGAAAAAGGAAAATAAAAAGGTCATATTCATTCGTATCCTGTGCTTCATCTACCCACTGAGGCAGGACGTGCACACCTGTAATCTTGGCTGCTTGGACGTTTGAGGCAGGAGGATCATAAATTTGAGGCCAGGCAAGCAAAACCCCGTCTCAAAATAACAAAAAGGGCTGGAGGTATAGCCCAGCCCCAGCAGTAGAACATCCCCAGATCCAATCCCCAGCTGAGCTTCTTTCCATAGACGAAGCTTGGTGGCAGGAGCCTGGGATCTGGAGGCCTGAGGGGAGTCAAGCCCTGCTCTACATTTGATTCTGGCAAGGAGAGAGGCCATCAGGAGGTACCCCAAGTACTGGTTCTCAAGGCCCCTGCCAATAAGACAGGCCTCTCAGGGAGGGAACGGGGAGTCATGAGACCCACAAATGTTAACAATGAGCAGCCTTAGGAGAGCCACTGTCTTTTCCTTTTTGACAAAGATGAAGCTATTCTAGCTGAATTCCTAATTTGCAATTTTAGAGCAAAGCCTTGGACAGATTAGCTTGTCACCGTGGGCACATGATTCTGAGCTGCAAAGCTATCACAGTTAGTTGACACAAATGGAAGCCAGCTATTTGTAAGACACTTGACTTGGGGATCCTAACCCTAACCCACGAAGGGTGAGGTCCTTTTGTGCACATTTTGTTTTTCTATATCGTAAAGTGACCTGGACTTGTGGATCTCCCTGTTGCATGGTGTGGGACAGCGGTCATCCCACTGCTGCCCTGGAAGAGCCCGTCCTCCACCTGCATGGTTCTTGAGCGCCGCTGTGGGCCAGGCGGTGAAGGAAGCACGCGGTCACCGCTGACCTCAAGGAGCTTACTCTGCCCTGGGGGCTTCACTAGAGCCAGGGCCCCGCCGGGCTCCAGGACAGTGTGAGGGTCACTCCTGAACTGTGGTGCTCGCCAAGCTCTGCTCTATGTGCCAGGGTGGGTTCCGTTCAACTCGCACTGTGTCAGCCTCTGAAACAAAGCCAGTCTCCACGAGCCGCCTGGCAAGGGCACAAGGTGACGGTCCGACCACCACAGGGCTCACGGTCGCACTCCAATAACATGACTCTGTGCGATCTATCCTAAGCAAGATGAAAGCTGGGCGAAGAATGAGTGAAGACATCAGGAAAATCCAATACAGGGGAATGTTTAGATTTACGAGCCTCGAATGAAATTACACGATGCCTGAAATTTACTTCAAAATAATCAGGGGCGGGGAGGGTGAAGGTTAACCCTTGGAGAACTGGGGAGTGGACAAAGAGAAGCTCTTTCTAGCATTTGGTCTGCTTCTGGGTATATGTGGAAATTCTATAACATGAAGTTTAAAAATCAGGGCACATCCATAAGATAGAATACTGTAATCATTAAAATTTCAGAAATTTACCATGAAAAAATTCTTAAAAAGTATTATGTAAAGAAAAAAAATAAATCAGGATACAGACTGTATATATGAAAGAAGGTGTATATATATGTGTATATATATATATATATATATATATATATATATATATATATATTTGGTGGTACTGGGGTTCCTGGAAACCCTTCTACCTTTCTACCTCCGAGCTACACTCCCAGACACCTATTTTTTATATTTTTATTTGGAAACAGGGTCTCTGAAGCCAGTGAGGCTGGCTTTGAACCTGCGCGATCCTCCTGTCTCCGCCTCCCAAGCGCGGAGATTACAAGTGCGTGCTACCATGCCCGGCTCTGAAAGAATATATTTAGATGTTAACCAGATTGTTTTGGTTCTAGGATTACGGGTCATGTGTACTCATCTTTAACTCTTTCTACATTTTCAGGATCTGGGAGACACTGAAAGGAGACGTTGGTTGGAGAAACGGACATGAGTACCTGAAAGAACTGGAGCTGCTTCTCCAGGCTCCAAAAGAAGGGGTGCTTCAGCACGTGCTTCGCCGAGGGCCGCTGCTGGGGGTCCATCGCAATCATCTTCTCTATTAACTCACGAGCAACCACGTCTTCTATAAAGGAGAAACGTAAACAAGGAACCTGTTATCTCCAACCGAAGTGAAATACCAAAACCCTTAAAGATCCATTTATCTCTTGACACAGGAGTCCATTTAAAGAAATTAATTGCAATGCACACCAAACTTGAGCTAATAAGGAGAGTCCTCACTGTGTGTTTTGTGAGAAGGCGTGATTGACAATATCCAGTTAACAGAGACTTGGGAAGCATTGCTGTGCCTCTAAGCATGGGAGGATGGGCCATTAAAATGACAGATGACGCCAGGCATGGTGGCACAGGCTCGTGATCCCAGCAGTTGGGAGTCTGAGACCTGAGGATTACAGATCAAGGACAGCCTCAGCTACTCAGTGAGGCCCTTTGCAACTCAGTGAGACCCTGCTTCAAAATAAAGAATAAAAAATAGGGCTGGGGGAGTAGCTTAGAGGTAGAATGCCCCTGGGTTCCATCCCCAGTACTACAAAAAATAAAAAGACACATGGCTAAATATGGACTGACATTCAAGTTCAGGTTGAAAAGCCTGCCAAATCCAGCAAAAGGAAATAACAATAATCAACATCTATGCCCCAAACATAGGGGCAGCTACTTTCATAAATCAAACTCTTTGTGATATGAAGTCACACATAAATCCCAACACAATAATACTGGGAGACTTCAACACACCTCTCACAATACTAGACCGATCTTCCAGACAAAGGGTCAGTAAAGATGTCTCAGAACTAAAGAACACCATTAACCAAATGGACCTGTTGGACACATATAGAATATTTCACCCAACTACAGCAGAGTTTACATTTTTCTCAGCTGCTCATGGAACCTTCTCCAAAATAGATCACATCCTGGGACACAAAATGAGCACTAGCAAATTTAAAAAATGTTACATACTTCCCTGTGTCATTTCAGACCATAATGGAATGAAACTAGAAATCAACTATAAGAAGACCCAGAGAAACAACATAAACATGTGGAGACTGAACACCACACTTCTGAATGAAGAATGGGTCATAGAAGATGTAAGAGGTGAAATCAAGAAATTTCTAGAAACAAATGAAAATAAAGAAACAACATATCAAAACCTCTGGGACACTTTGAAGGCAGTATTAAGAGGAAAATTTATAGCACTGAGTGCTCACATAAGAAAAACAGAAAATCTTCAAATAAATAGCCTTATGACACACCTCAAAGCCCTTGAAAAGCAGGAACAATTGAACCCCAAAGCCAGAAGAAGACGGGAAATTATTAAAATTAGAGCAGAAATTAACGAAATAGAGAATAAAAAAACAATACAGAAAATCAACAAAACCAAAAGCTGGTTTCTTGAAAAAATTAACAAGATTGATAAACTAGCCAACCTAACTAAAAAAAAGAGAGAATCAACCCAAATTATGAAGATAAGGGATGAAAAAGGAGACATTACTACTGACAGTGTAGAAATCCAGAGGATTATCAGAAACTACTTTGAAAAACTATACTCCAACAAAATGGAAAATCTGGAGGAAATTGACAACTTCCTAGATAAATACAACCTTCCTAAACTGAGTCAAGAAGATATAGAACACTTAAACCAACCAATAACAATCAAAGAGATTGAAATAGCAATAAAGAGCTTACCATCAAAGAAAAGCCCAGGACCAGATGGTTTCCCAAGTGAATTCTATAAAACCTTTATAGGAGAACTAATCCCAATACTACTCAAACTATTTCGGGAAATAGAAAAAACCGGGACTCTCCCAAATACATTCTATGAAGCCAACATCACACTAATACCCAAACCGAATAAAGACAGTTCAAGGAAGGAAAACTACAGGCCTATATCTCTGATGAACTTGGATGCAAAACTATTAAACAAAATACTAGCAACACGCATTCAAAACCACATCAAGAAAATCATTCACCATGACCAGGTAGGGTTCATCCCAGGGATGCAAGGCTGGTTCAATATACGAAAATCAATCCATGTAATTCATCATATAAACAGAATCAAAGACAAAAACCACATGATCATCTCAATAGATGCTGAAAAAGCATTTGATAAAATTCAACATCCATTTATGATAAAAACACTGCAGAGAATTGGAATAGAAGGAACATATCTCAACATTATTAAGGCAATCTACAATAAGCCCACTGCCAACATCATATTAAATGGGGAAAAACTTCAAGAATTTCCCCTAAAAACTGGAACGAGACAAGGATGTCCACTATCACCACTTCTCTTCAATATAGTACTAGAGACTCTAGCCAGAGCAATAAGGCAAGAAAAGGAAATCAAAGGAGTACAAATAGGAAAAGAAGAACTTAAGCTTTCACTATTTGCAGATGACATGATACTATATTTAGAAAACCCAACAAACTCAACCAAAAGGCTTATAGAACTGATCAACAAATTCAGCAAGGTATCTGGATACAAAATCAATCTTAAAAAATCAGAAGCTTTCCTGTACACCAACCATAAATCCACTGAAAAAGAAATTCAGAAAACACTTCCACTCAGGATCTCCCACAAAAAAATAAAATACCTAGGAATAAACTTGACCAAGGAGGTAAAAGATCTCTACAAAGAAAATTATAAAACACTGAAAAAAGAAATCGAAGAAGATCTTAGAAGATGGAAAGACCTTCCATGTTCATGGATTGGCAGAATAAATATCATTAAAATGGCCATCCTCCCAAAAGTGATCTACAGATTTAATGCAATGCCCATTAAACTACCAAGATCATTCCTCACAGACATAGAAAAATCAGTCCTTAAATTTATCTGGAATAACAAAAAGCCCAGAATAGCCAAGGTAGTTCGCAGTTCGCAGCAACAAAAACTATGCAGGAGGAATCACAATACCTTACTTTAAACTATACTATAAAGCCATTGTAATAAAAACAGCGTGGTACTGGCAAAAAACAGATACATAGACCAATGGAGCAGAATAGAAGACCCAGAAACAAGTCCACACACTTTCAGCCAATTGATTTTTGACAAAGGGGCCAAAAACATACACTGGAAAAAAGATAGCCTCTCCAACAAATGGTGTTGGCAAAACTGGTTAACCATATGCAGAAAATTGGAAATTAATTCCACTTTCTCACCCTGTACAAAAGTCAATTCAAGATGGATCAAAGATTTGGAAATCAAACCAGAGACCTTGAAGCTCCTTGAAGAGGGCATAGGTCCAACACTACAACACATAGGCACAGACAAACATTTCCTCAACAAGACCCCAAAGGCACAACAAATTAAAAGGAGAATCAATACTTGGGATTGCATGAAACTGAAGAGCTTCTGTTCAGCAAAGGAAACTGTCAAGAATCTCAATCGAGAGCCAACAGAATGGGAGAAGATTTTTGCCACCTACACCACTGATAGAGGACTAATATCTAGAATATACAGAGAACTCAAGAAACTCAACACTAAGAAAACAAAGCATCCAATAACAAAATGGGCAAATGAACTAAATAGACACTTCACAAAAGAAGAAATTCAAATGGCCAATAAATGCATGAAAAAATGCTCAACATCACTGGCAATCAGAGAGATGCAAATCAAAACTACCCTGAGATTTCACCTAACTCCAACTAGAATGGCCATCATTCAAAACACAAACAACAACAGATGCTGGTGAGGATGTGGAGAAGTGGGAACTCTAAGACATTGTTGGTGGGATTGCAAATTAGTGCAACCACTTTGGAAAACAGTATGGAGGATCCTCAGAAGAATGGGAACAAATCTACCATTTGATCCAGCAATACCACTGTTGGGTATCTACCCAAAAGAAAAGAAACCAAACTACCAAACTAATGCATGTGTATCTATGTTCATAGCTGCACAATTCACCATAGCCAAACTATGGAACCAGCCAAGATGTCCATCAACAGATGAATGGATTACAAAACCGTGGGATATGTACACAATGGAATTTTACTCAGCCATCAAAAAAAACTCAATTACATCATTTTCAGGGAAATGGATGGAACTGGAGGACATTATGCTAAGTGAGATTAGTCAGGCACAAAAAATAAGAAATCAGATGCTTTCCCTAATATGTGAGAGTTAGGGAGAAAAGAGGAGCAAACAAGTCAACCTAAAGGAGGAGAAATGAGGGGGGAAGAGGAAAATCTCTAAAGCTCACAATGTACTTAAACATATCAAAGTCAATCACTAAGCCAAGCAAGGGAGGGAGGGACGGGGAGGGAATGGGGTGGGATTTGGGTAGGGGTTAAATCAGCGATGAGTACATGTTTGTACACACAAGTTTTTTACCCCAATAAGTTGTATGAATATAATGCACCAATAAAAAAAAATTAAAAGAATAAAAAATAAAACAGGATCGTAAACTAATCATAAAAAAAGAAAAGCCTGCCAAAAAGTAGTACATGTGATTTAAGACTATTTTTATAAAAGAATGCACATATGTCTCGATAAATGAATAATAAGTACCAAAGCACTAATAGCAATTAATAGTAGTCATTGATCCCTGTATAATGGAATTATGGCCTTTACACTAATTTTTTATAATGAAAATAAAAATTAAACCATAAATCAAACAATACTTTAAGCAGGGTGTGGTGATGCATACTTGTAATCCCAGTACTTGAGAGGCTGAGACAAGAGAATCACAGGTTCAAGGAGAGCTTCAATAAGTAGTGAGACTCTCATCAACTTAGTGAGACCCTGTTTCAAAATAAAAATAAAAAATAGGGGTGGGGTACATGTAGCTTGGAGGTAGAATGCCCCTGGGTTCATTCCCCAGTACCTCAAAACAAAATAAACCAAACCCCTCCCCACAATAATTTAGCTTTACTTTTTTCAAAAGGTAGTGCCAGAGTATCATGGTCCACTAGAACCCACAAACCCCAAAACCAGGGAGAGGGACTTGCACACCTGAGCCAGGAGAGTGAGGGCGGCCTGTCTGTCCCCGTCCAGTGCAGGCTGTGTCCACTGGCCCTGGCCTCACGGAGCCCAGTTTACAAAGTGTGCACAACTTATGCTCCCAAATGCCAGCCCAAGGAGGGACCTCAGATTATTCAACCCTCCCCTCACACGCTGGACTAGGGAGGTCCCCAGAGGGAGCCCTGGCCCGGTGGCGGGTGCTGGAGGACAGCTGTACCCCCGGCTCTGGCAGCTCCGGGGCCCAGGGCGAGCAGCACGAGCCTGGCCTGCACTCACCGTGCTTCTCTGGGTGGAAGCAGTCGAGGTTGTAGGCTCCCAGGAGGATGTTGGCCTGCCGCTGCAGGGACTTGCCAAAAGGGTGGCTGCCCTCAGAGATGACATAGTAAAAGACGCATCCTGCAGAGAAGATGTCCACCGTGTAGGTCTGCAAAGAAACACAGGACGTGAGTGTCCCGGGAGCCAGGGAAGCAGGAGCACTGTGCCCATCAGCCCCCAGAAGGTGTCCTGGGAGCGTCAGCAGATGGTGTGAACTGCCCAAGCAGCCAGCGTGGCCTGCAGTGCTACCCTGTGTTGTAGTCACGGCGGAGGACAGGTGTGGGAGTCAAAGGCCTGGGATCTGCCTCTGCCCCGTGCCAGCTGGCACCCTGGCCCCTCTGCGCCTCGGCTTCTTCACATGTAAGCCATGATGGCTTGTTCTTCCTGGGATTGTGAAGCGCAGACGCATTAGTGTATGACCACGTGGGTGGCCGCAGCAGGCTCTCCTAGACCCTGGATATTCGTTACCCAACTGACAGCAAAGTCCCCATGGTGGGATCTGTGTTTTCTTCTCTGTCGCACCCCCAGGGTGTAGAAGGGTGTCTGTGCACAGCAGGCACGTAAACTTTATTAGCTAAGTGAAGGAAACAGTTTTTAGTTCAAAAATAATCCTAGAAAGAAATTTATGTGACGTTTCCAGTGAGGTCATTTTTGACCTTATTTGATAACGCCTCTCACTTATTCCAGGAAACCACTCAGTGTCTACAGGTGAGCTGCTTTTTAAGGAAACGTGTGTGTGCGTGTGTGTGTCTGTGTATGAATAAGAGCTATAGTTTATTTCAACACTAAAGATCATTGAGATATAGTGACTAAGAAAGAAAAAGAGGGCCAGGCATGGGGGCACATGCTTATAATTCTAGTACTTGGGAGGCTGAAACAGGATTGCAGGTTTGAGGCTAGCACATGATATGTTAGCAAGACTCTGTTCCAAAACGTAAAACAAAATAAAATAAAACAGGGTCAGTGCTGTAGCTCAGAGGTAGAATGCCTCTGGGTTAAAAACATGTAAAAAAGAAAAGGGAAAAAATGGCAGCTAATAAGTGTAGAAGAATTTCATGGTACTGAGTGCTTTAGGTGAAGATGGCCAAAGATGAAAGCCACTGGGCAATGACAGCCACAGTGTGCCCTGACCCGCCGCGCATCACTTCTAACAGCAGGGAAAAGTGCCCTTCACGTGGAGAGGGCAGCTGGCACGGTGACTCAAGCCAGCCTCACTCAGGGGCACAATGCTAATGGTGCCATCATGTGCCTCCGACGTAATGATCTATGATCTGTTCTAGCCCAAACATTTCTGTTAAGTCTAATCGAGCCCTTTAGACCTAACTTCCAGTATGCAGGAAATACAGAGAATAGAGAGAAATGTTCCAGGACCTTCCTGGACTCTTCAAACGCCCGCATCAGAAGCAAAGCAGGTGGGTGACTGTGGAAGTCTACAGAGGCCTGTCAATGCAGTACAGTTGGTGGGGTCCTGATGGACAAAAGAGCTCTACAAAAGGCTGTTGGACTAACGGGAAACGAATATGGCTTGAACATGAGGCAATAGGACGAAACAGTACTAACCGTTCAGAGGTGATAATGGTGTGGGTCAGGAGGAAGAAGGGACTTGTTCTTAGTAGACATGTTGCAATATTTAGGAGGGAAGGGCTAGGGTACCAATTGCTTAAACTCAATGGTTCAACAATAGACACATAGGAGAGATAAAGCAAATGTAGCAAAAACATTAACCCACATTGAATCCAGGGGGTGGTATACAGTTCAAGATAACATTTCAATTTTCTATGTGTCTAAAAATTCTCAAATTAAAAGCTGTACAAACAAAAAAATTGAAAACAGGAGGTTTGCTCATTTTATGCGAGACCTGATTTCCCGGTTACCCCAAATAAAAAAGGGGTTAAAAGGTAATTGGGAGAGTAGGATAAAAAAACGGGTACAATTGCCAGATATGGTGGGACCTGCCGGTAATTTCAGTGCTTTAGAGGCTGAGACAGGAGGATCATAGGTTCACAACCAGCTTCAGTAACTCCGTGAATCTCTCAGCAACTTAGCAAGACCCTGCTTCAGAAAAAAAACTAGTCCTGGGAATGTAACTTGGAGCTAGATTGCCCGGGGTTCAATCCCTAATACCACAAACAAAACAAAAACAAAAAACCACTGCTCACATCAGCCCCTCCGTGCACCTTGTGTACACAGGAAGGGAAGGCTGCTCGGCAGCTCTGTTAAAGCAGTGTCAATCTCCAGGCAAGTGCGCCAGCCCCCCAACTTTGAACTTGAGGGTCCTACTGCGAGGTCCAGTGGGCTGGTTCTGTGCTTTTCAGGGCTGTGTCCATTACTCACAGGGTTCTCCTTACAGTCTTCGCTCAGCATCTCCGGGGCGATCCAGCCTTCGGTGCCAGGCACCCCAGAACGGCGGCTGAAGCTATGTCTGCCCACCGCCAGCTTCTTACAGAGGCCAAAGTCAGAGATCATGGCTTTGATCCTGCCGTGAGCGTTGGGCATGGAGAGGAGAATGTTGTGGGGCTTCAGGTCTCTGTGAACTGAGAGAACTCCAGATGCATCCAGGGCTCACCACAAGCCACTCCCTACATGGCAGTGTCCTCGGCAGACCCTTTACACTTGCCGTCCTCTCTAAAGGCTTTCAAGTACATAGGATTCCTCCTCAAATTCTTATGCGACTTGTCCAGGGACTGAAGCTCCCACCCCACCCCCACACATCAATGGCAGAGCCAAGCGCTACAGTGGCAAGGCCGCCTGTGCAGTTGGATCCCCTGCCCTGGTCCTGGGCCTGCAGCGGGGAGCGCTCACCAATGTTGAGGGAGTGCAGGTGCGCCAGGCCCGAGGTGGTCTGCTGCAGCAAGGTGATGGGCTCCAGGCCAAGGTGGGCAAAGTCCTTCTGCTCCACGTACTGCAACAGACAAAGGCACGGTCACTGCACACAGCCCTCGGGACTTCTTGGCCCCAGAACTCCTTTTCGATCCCGTTTTACTGCTGACATTCTCTGTCCAAATCCATATTTTCCAACAGACCTCCTAAAATCACAGACTGACTTAAACAAATAAATAAGGCTCCAATTTACTAATTTTCAATGAGAAAGATAAGAAGGAAAGGCATTGGAGCTCACTGCCTCATACTGGTAAACCTATGGGGAATCCAAACCCATACAGGAATACTTCCTGGTAAGCCTGGACACCAAGCAAAACAGGTTTGCTGGATGGTCTTACAGCCTGGGCTCATCAACGGGCAACCTCCATGCCCACACCAGCCATGACAGAGCTGGGCACGATAACCGACCCTGGATGCAAAGGAGGTGTGTGCCAACGTGACCCAGGGCTGTCCAGGCATGCTGAGCAGACCATCCATTAAAACTGGGCTGACAAAATGCTCTACTGCTGGGCGTGGCAACGCACGTCTGTAATCCCAGTACTTGGGAGGCTGAGACAGAAGGATCACATGTTCAAGGCCAGTCTCAGCAGCTTAGTGAGGCTCTCTGCAACTCAGTGAGACCCTTTTTCTTTTTCTTTCTTTTTTTTTTTTGGTGGTACTGGGGGTGGAACCCAGAGGCTTTCTACTTCCGGTCTATACTCCCAGACCTTTTAAAAAATATTTTATTTGGAAACAGGGTCTCACTAAGTTGCTGAAAGCCTCACTAAGTAGCTGAGGCTGGCTTCGAACCCGTACGATCCTCCTGTCTCAGCCTCCCAAGCGGGGATTACAAGCGTGCGCCACCACGCCCAGCTAGTGAGACCCTTTTTCAAAATAAAGAATAAAATAGAGTGTGAGTATAGCTCAGAGGTAGAACATCACTGGATTCAATCTCCAGTACTGCAAAAAAAGTTCTACCTTTGATGTTTGTGGTTAAATGGAGACACACACACACACACACACACACACACACACACACACTGTTCAAACGCATCAAGTTCTACATTTAAAATAAACTCATTTCATTGTACTGTAATTTCAGTAATTAATAAAACAAAATAAAATAATAAACTGGCAGTCCCTAAATGACACCCCGGCTGGTGGGGCAGAGAGCTGCGGTGGCCATGGCAGAGCTGCCCGTGGCCGGGCGCCTGAAGGCCAGCCAGACTCACCTCTTGCAGGGTGGCCGCGCACAGCTCGATGGCAATGTACTGGAACTGCCGGTCCCTCTCCGTACAGAAGTAACGGATCACGTTCGGGTGCTCATCGGATTCCCGCAGCAGCTGGACCTCACGATCTGCGAAGCTAAAACACTCGGGGAGGATCCTCTTCACGGCCACGTCACGGTTGTCAAACATGCCCCTGTGGCACAAGGAGCAGCAGTTGTGTTTGGTTAGAGCCTGTCAGGCTGTGGAAATGAGATGAGGCTCAGGGAATGCAGTGCCCCCGGGACACAGGGCCACCTCACCAGCACCTCAGCCAGAGCCCTGACTGACCACCTCCTCTTAGTGCCCGAGCTACCTGGTCATGTGGCTTGCCTGCCTTCACAGCCACTTAGCCTGGAGGGGTACTGGGCATTGAACCTGGGGACAGTCTACCTCCAAGCTACACCCCTCCCCGCCATTTATTTATTTATTTATTTATTTATTTATTTATTTATTTTTGTTTGTGGTACTGAGGTTCCTGGAAACCCTTCTACCTCTGGGCTACACTCCCAGACCTATTTTGGCAACAGGGTCTCTTAAGCCAGAGAGGCTGGCTTCGAACCTGCACAATCCTCCTGTCTCTGCCTCCCAAGCGTGGGGATTACAAGCGTGCGCCACCACGCCCGGTACCCCTTTTTATTTTTGAAAGGGTGTTTCACTAAGTTGCTGAGGTCCTTGCTAAGCTGACCAGGCTGCCCTGGAATCTGTGATCCTCCTTCTTAGCCTCCCAAGTACTGGGATTATAGGCGTGTGTGCTACACCTGGGTCAGCACTTCCTGAGTTACACCCCTGGAGCCCGACACACAGCCTACAAATGACAGACACACCACACCTGCTTTGGGTGGTGCACAGGGTGAGACTGGCAGCTCCACTCACCGGTATACAATTGTGCCCTCAGCTCCATGGCCCAGGACATCCCTGGGACAGAACGAAATTTTCCCAACCATCACCATGCTGGTTTCCTCATCTGGAGTAAAACATGGGGAAAAAAGACTGTTTTAAGCAGATATCACCTAAAGAGCTTCAAGACTAATAAGGCTACCAGCTTCCTGACTTCTGATTAGGAGCTGGGATTAAAGAGGCAGTAACCCCAGACTCCTTACTGACATTCATGCCCAGGCCCACTGGCTCCTACCCTGCATTGTTTCTGCCTTCACTTTACCATGAAAGTGGATGTCTTAAAAAGCTTTTTGAAGACAGGGACTCTCCATAGTCTCATACATATTTATATATTATTAGAACTATTTTTTTTTTTTTTGCATTGCTGGTCTGGTGATAGAACCCAGGGGCATTCTATCTCTGAGCTATCTCAGCCCTATTTTTTATTTTCTACTTTTTGAAAAGGGATCTCACTCAGTTGCAAAGGATCACGAACTGTGATCCTCCTGTCTCAGCCTCCCAAATGCAGGCTGGGATTGCAAGCGTATACCACCACACCCGGCTTTATACTATTAGAACTATGTAATGGTTAACAAAAATTAAAAATCTACCTCAAAGACCTATACCTGAACATTCCAGGGGGGCAGTGGATATGAAAAATGATGAGACCACTGGACTTGGGGATCTGAGGTCCCTGCACAATCTGTCAGTCCCCCCAGAATATGGGTCCTGACAACTGGCTTGAGCCAACTCCCCAAGAGAAGAGTGGGTCACGGCTGCACTTTTGTGCTTGGCCACAGGCTGGCCATGGGAATTCTCTCAGGCCCAATAGGCTGTGCCTTCTGGTCAGTAGTGATTCCCAGCCCTATGAGGAAGGAGGAGGGTGGGCTGAGGTGGCCCCTGAAAGAGCCTCCGAGGGAGGTGCCACGGGTTGGAGTAAAAGCCCCTCCCTCGGGGATCCACAGTGGGAGGAAGTCGGGGAACGTGGCGGGCCCTCGGGATCGGCCCTGCATGGTCTCATGGGGACTCCACGGGAGGACATGGCCCTCTATGGTTCTCAGGTGGTGTTCACAGACAAATGGCAACCGGCTTTACCCTCATCATCAGGCTCTAGGCAGGAGCTGGTGCCAGCCTTGGAGGCGGAGCTGCCGGAGTGAAGTGAGTGGTTGGAGGCCCTGGGGGACGGGCTGGGGCTGCTGGTGCCTGAGCTCTCCGAGTAGAGCCCCGATGACATGTCCAGGAGCTCGCCGTCCGGGGGCAGCTCTCCAGGCGGGTGGAAGGGCAGCTGCTGCTGCTGCAGGAGCTGGATCTTCTCCAGTTCCTTTTGGAACTGCTGGTGCTGGAGCTGATGCTGCTGGTGCATGCTCTGGGGAGAGAAAGCCACATGCAGACAAGTGCAGCATCCCTGGCGGCAGGGACCCCGGGCCGAGATCAAGGGAAGCCACAGGGAGGCAGGATCGATTCAGTGATGGCCTTTCTGCCAGTCAGCCCCGACCCAACCCTGGAGGAGCCTGGCTGAGACCAGTGGCCACCAGGCAGGAGCACCACAGGAGGCTCTGCCCCGGAGGGCTGGCCCAGAGGGAGGGGGCTCGATTATTTATTTATTTATATTTCTGTGTGTGTGTGTGTGTGTGTGTGTGTGTGTGTGTGTGTGTGTGTTTTGATGGGGATTGAAGCCAGAGGAGCCATACTTATACTTATAGCAAAGCTATACTCCCAGCCCTTTTTATTTTTTATTTTGAAACAGGATCTCACTAAGTTGCTGAGGCTGGCCTTGAACCTGCAAACTGTCTCAGTTTCCTAACTGGGATTACAGATATGTTCTACCATGCCCAGGGGGCTCTACTTAATCCTAGAATTGAGTGACTTCTAGGAAAATCTGGAGTTGCCGCAAAAGTTAAACCCAATGAGGAAGGGTGGGAGGGGTGTGGTGGATGGGGAAGCCTGGTTCATGCCCATCATGGCCAAGCCCTTGATGGAGCGTGGCGCCCGCCCAGGTGGTCTTGCAGTCCAGAAGGCAGCTACGAAGCCAAGGCTCAGAACTTCGCCACCCCCAACCTGCTGCCACATGGCCAGGATAAGGCGGTGCAGGCTGGGCCTGCATCTACCACGCCACCTCCCGGAACCCTCACTCCTCCCTGATACCAAGAGGCTCACTTCACCACTAGAAGGGACGAGAATCTGTGACCGCTCCTACCCTGGAGTGGGAGGGCGACCAAAGGGATCGGGATGTAGTGCCGACCCACCAGGAGTTGTCCAGCTCCCCCCCCCTCTTGACCTAGGGCGGAAGGCCTGGAAACGTATGTACTAGGTGAATGCCCTGGAAAGGTCCTTAGCTTCTCAGCCTGGTTTCTTCTGTAGTAGACAGGGGATAAATAATAACCAGGTGAACAGACTCCATTCATAGAAAGCAAAGCACAAGAGAGTGGCTGCCTCCCCTCCTCCTAGGGGGCTTGAGCTGCCTGGGTGCTGGTGTGGGAGGCAACGCCGCCATGCTTGGCAACGTGCTGAAGGGACTGGTGTCCGGGGCCATCCATGTCCACTCAGCCAGAGGCTCGTGCTCTGTTATACCCAAATGGGACACCAGAGCAATCAACACACCGCCTTCTAAGTTCTCCATGATCTAACAGACAGCTTTTAAGGGAGGGAAAAATTTCATCTATTTTTTTTCTGTTCTTAAAAAAAGAGATAAAATTAGCTACTCCAAATGATTTGTGGGTGGGCTTATATAGATCAGCTTTTGTAGGCCAGTTTTGGAAAAAAACTAAGATTTAGCTACAAAATTATCATTTTCTGAGAACCTAGTATCTCCTTAATTACTAATGCTTTTGAAAATAAATATTGACCTCCTTTTTTTGTGGTACCAGGGAATGAACCCAGGAGTGTTCTACCTCTGAGCTACACCGTTAGCCCTATTTCTTTTTTTGTTTTGAAACAGGGTCTCATTAAGTTGCGTAGAGCCTAAGTAGCTGAGGCTGGCCATGAACCTGTGATCCTCCTGTCTCAGCCTGCCACGTACTAGGATTACAAGCATGCACCTTTATTTTTATTTTGAGACAGGTCTTGGTAAGTTGCTCAGGCTGCATGTGAACTTTATCTTCCTGCCTCAGCCTCCGGAGGAGCTGGGATTACAGGTCTTGCCACTGCTGTGTGTGTGTGTGTGTGTGTGTGTGTATGGTGCTGGGGATTGAACCCAGGGGCATTCTACCCCTGAGCTACACTCCCAGCCCTATTTTATCTTTTCTTTTGAAATAGGGTCTCACTCAGTTGCAGAGTGCCTCGCAAGTTGCTGAGGCTGGTATTGAACCTGTGATCCTCCTGCCTCAGCCTCCCGAGTACTGGGATTACAGGTGTGGGCCACCACACCCAGTTTGCCGCTGCTTTTTTTGTGTGTGTGGTACTGGGGTTCCTGGAAGCCCTTCTACCTCGGGCTATACTCCCAGACCTATCCCCTCCCCCCCCCTCTCTCTCTCATATATATATATATATATATATATATATATATATATATTTTTTTTTTTTTTTTTTTTTTTTTTTTTTTTGGTGGTACTGGGGGTGGAACCCAGAGGCTTTCTACCTCCGGGCTATACTCCCAGACCTTTTTTTAAATATTTTTTTGGAAACGGGGTCTCACTAAGTTGCTGAAAGCCTCACTAAGTAGCTGAGGCTGGGTTCGAACCTGTGCGATCTTCCTGTCTCCGCCTCCCAAGCGTGGGGATTACAAGCGTGCACCACCACGCCTGGCTTGCCACTGCTGCTTTTAAATGTGAAAAAACATGTGGACTGTTTTTGTCTGGACATTACTGACATGAGGTGACAGGCAGAGAAGTTCAGGAGTACCGGGAGGGGGGGAGGGCTGAGCTTTACCAGCGGGTAGGTGATGATGAAGGCCACCCAGCCAACCAGCAGGAAGGTGCTCAGGATGATGGTGGCCATGTCCTTGAGCATGGAGTCCATGGGGGCCTCGGGCTTGGCGGGGGACCGAGTCAACTTCTCTTCCACATCCTGAGACATGGTGGTCGGCGTGTTTTCCGAAGTCTCGTCAACCAGGTTGATAACCTTGATGAGAGAGTTCCTACATCATTGCAAAATTTCTAGCCAGATACAAATAAGCTGAGAGATTGAGATAAACCATATCTATTTACAACATAGGGCTATGCTGTGAGGAGCTGGATTGTTTTTGAGCCCATCAAAGGTCACATTGCCTCTTTCTAGGCAACCAATCTGAGAGATCACATACTTCTGCGGTGATGCTACCAGTGCTCAAAAGCATTCTAGAGCAAGTCTTCTGGAAATGCCTTCAGACTCTGGTATTCTATGTGTGTGCGTGAGCACACACACGCACAGCTGCATTCACACAGGACTGGAGATTGAAACCAAAGCCTTGTGCGTGCTAGGCAAGTTCTCTACCACTGGCCACACTTCCAGCCATTTACCCTCCCCCTCTTCAATTTTATTTGTTTGTTTGTGGGGCTGGGGATTGAACCCAGAAGCATTCTACCTCTGGGCTATACTCCCAGCCCTATTTTATTTGGAAACAAGGTCTCACTAAGTTTCTGAGGCTGGCTTTGAATCTATGATCCTCCTGTCTCAGCCTCCCAGGTAATGGGATTAATTACAGGTGTGTGGTTTCACACCTGGCTTCGATTTCATGTTGAGATAAGGACTTGCTAAGTTACCCAGGCTGGACTTGAACTTGCAGTCCTCCTGCCTCCGCCTTCTGAGTAGCTGGGATTACAGACATGAGCCATCACAAAACCTGGCCAGACCCTGAGATTCTTCAATGAAGGGAAAAAAGTTCTCCTTTGATAGTAGACTTGATATTTGGAACAACTCTGAAATGGTCTGTAATAATGTCTGGTGAAAAGCTGGTAGTCTATTTGATAATACACATCATCAAAGTTCCACATTGTAAAGGAGAGTCAGGTGTACAGGCTCATGCCTATGAAATAAAGAAACTTCACTCTTTCTTATTTTTTGTAGTGCTGGCGGTGACACCATTTTTCTTATGTTGCTTTTAAAATTTCCAGTACAAATAATTTATTCAAAAATTTCACTATTTTTAACATTTTTTAAAAAGTATCAGAAGTCTTTGTTAAAGAGATTTTTATTTAGAGTCCCCAAATTACATTTTAGAAATGTAGGTTCCCTCCAAGTTCCTCAGACCCTCTGAGAATTCATGTATGAGTTTTGAAAAATGCATTAATCTTTTCTCAAACACCAAGAGTTCCAGGTATTTCCTTACTTGTTTGCCCAATGAAATCAGCACACAGCCTCCAGGCCCAGAACGCAGGAGCATGGTCATCTCCAGCATCCCAGGTGTGGCCTCCGCCCATTCCCTCCCCTGTGCCCTCCAGGCCTACCCCAGAGTCTCCCAGGGTACAGGAGGCGTGGTCTGTCTGGTGTGCAGTGGGCAACTGAGGAGTGCTTGCTGAACACGTGACCAAAGACAACACTCATTTGGATGTATCTGTTCCACAGTGCTTGTGTAAGACAGACTCCAGCCAGGGGTGGTGGCACACGCTTGTAATCCCAGTGCTTGGGAGGCTGAGACAGGAGGATTGCAACAGGTTCTGAGCCAGCCTCAGCTACTTAGGGAGGCTCTCAGCAACTTAAGTGAGACCCTGTTTCCAAATAAAATATAAAATAGGTCTGGGAGTATAGCCCGGAGGTAGAAAGCCTCTGGGTTCCACCCCCAATACCACCAAAAAAAAAAAAAAAAAAAGACAAGACTCCAGCTGGGTGTGGTGGTGCACACTTGTAATCCCAGTACTTGGGAGGCTGAGACTGGAGGATTGCTGTTTGTGGAGAGTCTCAGCTACTTAGTGAGGCCCTTTGCAACTCAGTGAGACTCTGTTTCAAAATAAAGAATTAAAAATAGGGCTGGAAGTGTAGCTTGGAGGTACAATGCCCCTGGGTTACATCCCCAGTACTGCATAAATAAATAAATAAATGACAGACTTATCATACAGATGCACCTCAGGATATTGTGATAAATTTTTGAAAGACCTTTTGCTAACGATCAGGTGGTTAAATGTAAAAGTCTTAGGCTGAGCTGTGTGAGCCGGAGCAGCAGTCTCCTGGGCCTCTGGTTTCTGACTGAGTGAAGCCCACATCAGCAGATAAGACACAGGAAGGATAACAAGGCTGGTAACTCTGGCTTCGGGCCAATGCTGTGAGGACCCATGGCACCGTCTACATCTGGGTGAACCATCCCGCTAACAAGCTCCCTCAATCACCCGGCATGGCTGGGGCATCTGCCTGAGCTGAGACCTGCCTAGCAGGCCTGTCCCCACAGGCCACATCAGAACCTCAAGGCAGCTGCCCGGCAGCCCCCCACTGCCTCAGGCTCCGTTCTCCAGGTGCACTGGACTCTCCAGATCTGGCCTCTGCCAAATCACAAGGCCACCTTTCATAAGCCATTCTGGGCTTCCTAAAACTTCAGGCCTCCCCTCTTCTTTATCACCTCTTCCTCCTTGTCAGGCTCATCTGAGGCTTGGGACCGTGTTCACACTTGCTCAGGTGGGCTCGCTTCCTGCTCCCTCCCTGACAGCCTCAGACCCAGTGCTGGGCACGCCAGCCTTGCTCACAGCCCTGGCCCCTCCTCCGCAGTTCTCTTCCCTCAGTGACTTCCTGTTCCCACCCCAGGCCAAATCCAGGCCTAGCTAGGTCCTGCTGCCATTCCAGGACCTTTCCTGCCCCTCCTTATCAGCCCTGAGGAGCTTATCTTGTTTGTTCTGGTTCTGGGGCTGTCTTCCCTAAGGCAAGGGCAAAGTCCAGGGCCCTGTCTCCAAACACCTGACTGGAAAAGTTGCTGCTGCCGCCACACTCACATCTTCGAAGCTCTTTTTTTCCGAATCAGCAGGAATGACATTTTCCCGATGTTTGGGCAGGTTGTTGGGAAATCTCTCCAGCATCTTGGTAGATGCAGACAGCGGCGTTTCATGGTGTCCTGGGAGAGGAAATAAACCTTTCATAAAAATAGTTTCCCAAGCTGTGGTAGCACTCATCACTAAAGTTGGGCAACAGTTGCTACCCACTGAGGGGTCCACAAGGCAAACTCACATCTACAAAGTGAAGCAATTACCCCCCCCCAAAAAAAATCCCAGAAAATAGTAGCCGGGCAGAGTGGTTACATGCCTATAATCTCAGTACCTGGGAGGCTGAGACAGGAGGATCAGCCTCGGCAAGTAGTGAGGCTCTCAGCAACCTAGTCAGAGCCTGTTTTAAAACAAAAGACTAAAAAAAGAGGGGGCGCTGGGAGGGGTATAGCTCAGAGGTAGAATGCTTCTGGGTTTAATCCCCAGTAACAAACACACACACCCCAATAACACAAAACCCAGAAATGGTACCGCTCGATGGCAGAATATCATATTCTGAGTCTCATTATGAGAACAAAGAAGTGTCCGTTTGGGATGTGTGGGTACATGTGCCTAATTCTCAGGTGAAGCATTATGAAGCTTCATCAAAGACCAAGGAGACCTCCTTCCAACGCTTTACACAGGACATCACTCTACAAAGGCTGCCAAACTCCCTCCTCGTGCTCCAATCGCCCATGCGGGCGCGAGCCCTCCGTGAACAGTGGGCTTCCCCACAGGGACGGTGAACTGCTTATGAGAGAACAAGAGGAAACAGCCGTGAGGGGTAGGGTGTCACAGCTCTCTCTCTCTCTCTTTCTCATATATATATTTGTGTGTGTGGTACTGAGATTGAACTCAGGGGCATTCTACCTATGAGCTATACCCTAGCCCTATTTTATTTTTATTTGAAAATAGGGTCTCACTAAGTTGCTGAGTGCCCACTGAGCGCCTGCAATCCTCCGTCTCAGCCTCCCATGCACTGGGATTACAGTTATGCCACCACATCTGGCTCAACCGTCTATTTTAAAGGCATCTCATTTTACAGTTTAGCCATGGAGACGTTTCTCCACATTTCTTCTATTTTCATGCACATTTTTTTGGTGTCATTTCTTACTAACTGGCAGGTAGCTTATATACCCCTTAACTGTACATAAAACTGAAAGGCCTGCAATCTTATCTAATTTTATATGTAATTAGATATATTTTTTTCTTACCATGGGCCCATTTGGCCATGTTTTCCAAACTACTTCTGTTAAAAGAAAAACAAAACAAAACAAAAAGAATCCAGTTTGGTGGCACATGCCTGTAACCCCAGTACTTGGGAAGCTGAGACAGGGGGACCACAGGATCAAGGCCAGCCTCAGCAACTTCGTGAGAACTTGTTTCAAACTAAAAAATAAAAAGGGCTGGGGGGTATAGTTCAGAGGTAGAATGACCCTGTGTTCAACTCAAAATAATTTGGTAAAAATAATAATCAAGATAAAAATAGCTACAAGGAATCAGGAGGAGCAAAGAGCAGGACGTGGACACCTGTGAAGGAACCGACCGCTTGGGCTCTGGCTCCCGCTGCAGCTCCTGGGCACACAGGCCCCGTCTGGACCCACTGCTGGCTGGCCCTGCCGCTTCCCGGCTCACACGCTCCCCGAGGTCCCCATCCCAGGGCCAGAGACCGGCCGGCATCTTTCTGCAGGCATCAAGAAGAAGAGGACGGGGAGAAAAGACCTCACCAGCCTCCTGCTGCTCAGGCACCAGCCCACTGAGACTCAGCCCACCTCTCGAGCTCGGGGGGCCACACGAAGGCAGATGGAGTCAAGGAAACTCCATCCTGCTCTCAGGGCTTGGAATGCCAGCCAGAGACACCTGGCCTCTGACCTCTGACCTGCTTGCCACCCTCACGGCCTCCAGGTGTCATCTCAACCTCTAATCTCTGACTGGGCCTCCACTTCGCCCCCGGGCAGTTAGTGACAGCAGCAGCAAGGGGAAAATGAAGGGGAAAGGAGCTGGGGTGGTTCAGGTAGAGCGTGCGTGCAGAGCCCTGATTTCCTCCTCAGACCAGAGAGAGAGAAGGGGCAGGAGAGGAGAGGCGAGGCCCCACACACCACGCACAGCTGGGACTACCCTGCCTGACCACAGGCCGCCCTCTGCTCGCCATGCCTCCCGCGTCCCCTGGGTCTTCAGCCCCCAGCCTCACCCACACTGACGCCAGGCCAATTTTCCCACAGAAATAGCCTCAGTTTTCTTGGTAATAAAATGAAAATATCAAGGGCACCTAATGGACTCAAGGTCACTGTAAGGAATAAGGAACAAACTTTCTTTTTTTTCTTTTTGCCGGTCTGGGGATGGAACCCAGGGGCATCCCATCTCCAAGCTACACCCCAGCCCTATTTTTTATTCTTTATTTAGAAACAGGGTCTCACTGAGTTGCAAAGGGCCTCACTAAGTAGCTGAGGCTGGCCTCAAACCACGATCCTCCTGTCTCAGCCTCCCAAATGCTGAGATTACAAGCATGTGTCATCATGCCCAGCTTAGGAACAAACATTCTTGGGCCAGATAATTACACGATGCTTATGTTATTTCATACCCAAATTTTAGAACAATAATGATATTTGAGAACTGACTCGGTCACCTGGCTAGCCATTTAATCACCTTGGGAGTAAAGCTGTTGCAAGGTCTAAAGGACCACCTTGAGAGGGACAAGGAACAGGGAGTGCGTGAACATGATGGCAATGCTGGCCTTCCCCACCAGGGGGCAGCACGCACCACCCTGCTGCACCAGAGCACAGCTCCTACCTATCAGGAGCCAGTAGTTCCTCAAGTAGTTGAGCTTGTTCTTCCCTTTGAGTCCAGGATCAAACTTGAGGTCTGTGCTGGGCGTGATCACGCATTCTCCTTTGTCCCCTATGGTGACGCCATCCGTCTGGGGGCCTTCCAACAAAGGAAGGGTGCTCCCACGGGGCTGTGGAGGACAGCAAGGTGAGCCGGAGCACTGGCTGGACAGCAGGTGCCCAGGTCCGACAGCACCCCCGCAGCCACTGTCCTGAGCCCCAGAGGAACAGAGGGACCGTCATGCCTCCTGCTGAGTGGCTCCTCTGCGGGCTTGCTCAGAGTAAGAGGATGGAAGGGGCTTAAGCAGGCCGCAGGGCAGGGAGCTCCTCCCTCGGACACCGCTGTGCTCTGGACACTTTCAGTCCTCATATCTGGGCACTGTGGGCCAGGAAGCGTGTGCACAGAGGTCTGGGAAGCTATTACAACATGAGAGAGGAGAGTCACAACCGATGCATGAACAGAGTGGAAAAACCTGGGCCACGTGCCCAGTGCTGGCTCTGGCAGGAGCAGGCAACCAACTCACGGGGAAGACGACATACAGCCTAGACAAGGGTCAGGCCACTGGGAAGACGACATACAGCCTAGACAAGGGTCAGGTCAGGATGAGCGGCCGCGATCATAACGCCTCAGACATTCAGAGGCAAGAGAGCTCATGGCAGGCAGGGAGGAGAGGTCACAGAGGATGGAAGGGGTTTAAGTAGGAAAAGAGAAGAAGGAAGGGCTTTGAAGTATGAGGCCAGCCCCAACAATGGCTCAGACGAAAGATGGGCAGGGAGTCTGGGAGAAGCTGCACTTGGCTGGCCTGTGTAACTCCCACAGAAAACTGCCCTCACTGGGCTCAGAGTGGGAGGGCCTGCAGGGACTGGCCTGGGGAGGGCCTAGACGCCGCCTAGGAGCTGAGATTGAACACCAGAGCAACGGGGAGCGAGCAGGGCTTCCTGGCTTTGGGAGCTGCACTGCCATGCATCTAGCTAGCAAAGCAAAACAGTAGGTGCAGAGCTTGGCTTGGGGCTTCCAGCTGTTTCACATCCGTAACCAGAGGATGTCCATCTAACTCAAGGCCATTCTTCAGAAGGGACCAGAAGGCTGCATCTGGGAGCCCCGCGGTGGACTCACCACGACGGCAACACCCTCGTGCACCATGGAGGGAGAGGCGTAGAGGCTGGTGGAGTACTTCCCCACATACAGGGTGGGCCTGGGAGGAAACAGACGTGTGTTCTGAAGTCATTTCATGTCCGGCATGCACACAAGAAGGTTTGGGAAAGCAGAATCACAGCACAAATAAGACCACTGGGAACCACCTCATTAGCCGGGACACGGAGGAGAGCTCTAGGATTTGGAGGCAGAGGCGCTGCCGGGGAACGGACAGCGGGACTTCAGGCTCCGGCTTCCCTCGCAGCCGGCTGAATGCAGACAAGCTGCCTAATGGCAAGCCTCGGTTTCCTCATCTGTAAAATGTCAGGACCTGACTCCACTACGGCCATGCCCTGCTCCACTATGGCTGGGACCCCACTTCACTATGGCCGGGACAGCCTGCAGGAAGGACAATGTCCAATGACCAGCAAGAGGTGGACGCTTGGCACTCACTGCCAGCGCCTCTCAGTGACCTGAGCCACTTCTCCAGGACTACACCACACTGTCTTGTGCTCCCAAGGGCTCCGGGGGCTCTGCAGGCCCTGAGAAGCACTGAACTACTCTCCACAGATGCCGAGTGCAAAGGGACGTGTAAGAAACTCTAAACCATGAGACTTCCAGTCCGCCAGCGGGAGGTCTGTCCCTGTCTGGGCGCCGCCGTGGAGGCCTGAGAATCGTGGCTGATTGTGGTATCAGCCGAATTTGCGGGAGCTGCACCTCTAGGCCTTTCTGGTTACTACCATCAATGGCCCTCGAGGGTCAGTAGTCTCCTAAATTACCCAAACTTCTCTCAACAAACCCCTTCCATTTGAGTGGTGTTTTCAGTTTAGACAAAACTTCCAGGCACATTATCATAAAGAATCTTCCCTATAACTCTGACATGGTTAAATAACTCAGTGGCAGGCTATTAACAGGTGGGGATGGAGAATGCAAGACTGCTGTGTCCTGGACACTTAAAATGAATATAACTTATAATAAATGCTTAGAAAAATACATAGAGCTACAGAAATAAGTCTCCTGTGTTTCTACAAGAGATATATCCAAACTGTATTGCAGATTAAGTCTTCCTATCCCCACCCCTAATTTTTTTTTTTTTTTTTTTTTTTGTGGTACTGGGAATTGAACCCAGGCATGTTCTACCACTGAGCTACATCTCCAGTCCTGTTTATTTTGAAACAGGTCGCACTAAGTTACCATGCACTGGCTTCGAACCTGCGCTCCTCCTGTCTCAGCCTCCCATGCCCTGGAATCACAGGCAGGCATAATTTTATTTAATATTTAAGAGTTCTGAAGTGCCAGGCAGGGGTAGTTCTTACATCCTAGGGTTTCTGAGTGAGCCAGTCTTGGCTCTTGGTGTTCCTAATGGACTCAGACATCTGTCCACCCCAGCCTCCTTCAGTATCGGAACGCCAAGGCCGCAGCCACCCTTCCGCCCGAGTCCCCACTCACGTCAGCTTGCTCTTAGCTTCCGTCTCTTTGGGGAACGGGTACTTCCACTTGGTGATGCGCCCCACCTCCCCAGACATGAAGGTCAGGTAGCGCAGGGTCTCCACGGCGACGTTGATGTGCATCACCTTCCTCAGACCCTCCCGCTGCCAGACGTAGAAGGCCACCACCGGGGAGGCGTAGTTCTGGATCCACAGGACATCCCCAGATTCACTGTCCACAGTCACCACCAGCCCGTCACCATTGGACACAAAGTGGGACATCTCTGTGAAGATCAAACAGCAAAGCACATCAAGTCGCCTCCGTCCTGCAACCACATCCTCTCCCGCCTGGCTAGCTGCAGTCCCTCGGCTAGAGGAAATGAGGCTTCTAGAATACGCTCGGATCTCCTCAGAACAATCTCACTGGTTCTCAATGAGCCTGCGAGGCTCCCCAGTGTCGAGACACTGAGAACCGTCTGTATAAACACGGGGCTCACTCTCCAAAGGCAATCCCCATGGCAATGGTTCTTTGCCTGTCTGTTCAACAAGCGAGAGCAAATACTCAGCAGGAAGGAGACAAGTGAGTTTATTAATCTGGCTTTTGTTTGTGGGGTGGGGGAGGTTGGAGGGGGTTTGTGGGAATTGAACCCAGGGGCATTCCTGAGCTACACCCTCGGTCCTTTTTATTTTTTATTTTGAAACTTGCTAAGTTGCTGAAGGTCTCACTAAGAAGCCAAGGCTGACCTCAAACCCATGACCCTCTTGTCTCAGCCTTCCAAATACTGGAATTATAGGCATGTGTCACCACACTTCACTAATCTGGCATTTTATGCAATCATTTAAAACTCATGGACTGAGCCAGGTGTGGTGTAATTTATAATCCCAGTACTTGGGAGGCTGAGACAGGATGGTTACAGGTTTGGAACCAGCCTCAACTACTTTAGTAAGGCCCTTTGCAATTTAGTGAGACCCTGTTTCAAAATAAAGAATAAAAATAGGCTGGGAGTATACATCGGAGATAGAATGCCCCTGGGTTCAAATCCCAGCGCTACAAAATAAATAAATAAATAAATAAATAAATAAATAAATAAATAAATTCCACAGATCACGCTGAAAGGCAGAAGCATCTGATTCACAAAGAAACACTCAGAGACACAAAATATCCAGGTTCTAGACCAGAGAAGGCAGAGTTAGGCTTTCAGATACCAGTGTAAGATGGCAAAACTGGCTTTCTTGGTTATTAATTGAGTTGGGGGAATGAGTCACTTTAGAGTGGCCTTCTTGATGGGTTGTTAATGTCTCATGCTGATTATACTGTCCATAGGCTTGTCATAAATTCCTTCTGTGACACAGAGGGACTCGACGAGGTATGCCCTCCTTCCTCCCTGGCTCAGTCCACTGCCATTTTGCATTGGCTCCCCCTGGCCTTTGCACCCAAGCCCCTGCCACAGAGACTGTGGAATGTACTCATTACAAGCCCATGGCAAGTCTGGAACCTGGGGACAAAGGTCTTAAAAGAAAACCCTGCTTCTGGAGCAATCGTTTCCCATCATGGAAGGTGTCAGACCCTCCCGCAGCCCGCAGGGCGCGCTTACTGTAGTCCACGTCATCCTCGGGCAGCGAGGCCGCGTAGTCGAAGTAGGTGGCGTTCCAGCGGAGCTCTCTGGTTTTGGTGTCATACATGGTGATGGTGTATTCTGAGGAAGAGACCAGCCCATTACTGTGGAGGTGTTGACCTTATCTAGTTGTGACAAATTCTTCCTAATTGCATGTTAAAAAGTCCAGACTATCCATGTAGAACAAGAAAGGCCTGTGGAGGAGAACAACAGGCCAGGCACACGAACCTGGCCGAGAGCGTGTGGGACAGAGACCAGGCATCCTCACCAAGTCCTGGGACTCACAGCTCACAGAATCACAAGCAACGCTAACAGTTGTTTATAGCCCGCTGGGTACGAAGGGTTCTAGAGACCATAAGAGTGTATGTAGTCCCATAGCACTCTCACATGGCAAAGTAGGGGTTAATGGGAAAGCTTTTATGTAATGGTACAGACTATAATTCGACACATGGGAAACCCACAAGTTTTTAAAGGAGTCACATCACTGCAGACTACAGTGATCAGAGATAGTCAAAATAACGGGCAGCAGAGCTTCTAGACACCCTGCTTTAAATGAACAAGGAACAGATAGAGAAAGCTACAAAGCTAGCCATATCTTATGGAATAGAAAGGATTTCTCAGAGGACAGACGCAAGAGCCACTGAGGGTAGTATATTAGGGAACCAATTCCAGAGGGCAGAGATTGTCCCTCAACAAGGAATATTCCCTGCGCCCAAGTTAGGGAGGCCTGAAAACGCGCCTGGCTGGACTTCAGAATTACTGAGGGCCAGTGTCATCATCATCATCCTCATCTTCCTTCTCTTTGCGTGCGTGCGTGTGTGTGTGTGTGTGTGTGTGTGTGTGTATGTGCGCGTGCGGTACTGGGGATGGAACCGAGGGGCATTCTACTTCCGAGCTGCACCCCCAGCCTTATTTTTTATTCTTTATTTTGAAAAAGGACCTCATTAAGATGCGGAGGGCCTTACTAAGTAGATGAGGCTGGCCGTGAACATGAGATCCTCCTGCCTCAGCCTCCCAAGTACTGGGGTTACAAGTATGCGCCACCACACCCTGCGTTGTGTGTGTGGGGTGGGTACTGGGGAATGAACCCAGGGCAACTTTACCTCTGAGCTACACTCCCCAGCACTATTTTTTATTTGGAAACAGGGTCTCACAAAGTTGCTGAGGCTGGCCTTAAACCTGCAATTTTCCTGTCTCAGCCTCCCAAATACTGGGACTACAAGTGTGTGTCACCACACCTGGCAAGACCCATCTTCTTTTTCCTTCCCTTTCCAAACTGGGATGTTTAAGACAGCTAACCTGTATCATCACTGTATGCCAGGTGGGGGAGAGAGAACTCATCTCTACCACACAGGTATCCAGCCTCCACACCTGACACAGATCCCAGGATGCTGGATTTTGAGATAATGCTGTGACAGGCCTCTGGGATCTTGGAAAGAGTGCGTACCTTCTGTGAGTGGGAAGGCTGTAAACTACTGTGGCCTGAAGGAGGGCTCTGATAGAATGTCTGAGATCACCACCAACATTCTTCCCAGAATCACACAAGTCACTCTTTCCACCAAGAGGCAGAGTCCGATTCCCCACCCTTGGCTCAGGGCTGGCCCCGTGACTTGCTTTGACCAACGGACTGCAGAAGTAAGCTTCTGAGTTCTGAGCTCAGACCTTATGATGCATTCTAACTGCACTTTTACACAAGAGTGAACCCAGCTGCCAGATCAAAAAGTCTAGTGATCTGTGTGGAGAAAGGTCCCATGGAGATGCACCAAGGTCCCAGACATGAGTGAGCCCAGCGTGTGGAACAGGGATGACCTGTGCTTGTCCAGCTTCCTGAGTTCCTTCCCACAGCATCAGCAACACAATGGCTATTGTTTAAGGCATTAAGTTAGGTGGGTTGCTACTGCTGCATGTTGGGAACAACAGCTCTATAACCCTGTGCACACGCATTCCACCTGAGACCAGAGCATGGAACAACTCCCCAAATGCCCCAATTCTACCTGAGAACCAAACAGCTGGAGCTGGAACCACTGTAAGGTTCTCCTTGTTGAAAAAGGTAAACAATTCCTAAGCAGACATAACAGCTGGAAGTTAAAGATCCGGCTTTCAGAGGAAGAGGGTGTAGACTCCTACAGTACAAACGGTTACTCCCATAACAGCAGAGGCCAGCCAGCCTCTCCAGTGCCCAGGATCAGTTACGCTCATGGGTAGAAAGGCACCTTTTCCTAGAGCATATGAAAGAGGTTCTGTCTCTTTCGTCAAAGCTTTGTCTATCTGAATATTTAGACCTAAATTTAGTGGTCAATTGTAAATGAATTCATCCTAGTTTTTAAAAAATTTAATGACCTGCTTTATACATTTTTAAATATTTGATTGATTTATATAAATATTACATTATTTGTATGTATATATACATATATAGTGAGAATGCAGATTACATATGTATGTAGGAATGTATGTATGTATACATGGAATGGGATTGTAGGTTTGGGGTATAATTTTTTCCTTCTAAATGTTTTCTTCTTTTGGCTTTAATCTTTGTTCAACAATCTTTATGGTGGCCCTGATACATGCGAGGTGTTGCAGTGATGGGGCTCACCCATTTGCTTGCTCACATTTCTGAGCACCTACTGTATGCTTGAGGAACTATGTCTAGCGTGGAGATATAGCTGGTGAACAAGATAAAGTCCTGCCCTAGGAGAACTGATATTCCACTGGGGGAGGCAGAAAGCAGGCACATGAAATTTATAAATAAGCACTGACAAGTGTTAAGAAGGTGGCTGAAAAGAGAGGAAATAGAAAATGGTGTGGTGAAGGGGGTGCTATTCATGACTATAAAGTGATAGTTGATGAATGGCTCATGGGCTTTGTCAGTGCTGTGCATGTCCCTAGAACAGGACAGCTGAGTGCAATGTCCCTGTGCTGGGCAGGAGCACTGAAGCTTGGGAACAGGCCTCGCAGAGAAAGGCACTTCTGAGCAGAGCTGTGGAAGGAGGAAGACATTTGCCAGTCAGAACCACGCATACCTGATAGAAAGGGACACCCCCATTATGAGTCCTTAAAAATAGTACTTCTAAGCCAGGCGTATTGGTGCACACCTGCAATCCCAGTACTTGGGAGACTGAGCCAGGAGGATCACCGGTTTGAGGCCAGCGTCAGCAACTTAGCAAGATTCTTAGCACATCAGTGAGACCTTGTTTCAAAAGTTAAAAAATAAAATACCTCTGGGTTTAATCTCCAATGTGTGTAACACACACACACACACACACACACACACACACACACACACACACACACACAGCACTGCTCTTCTGAAAACTGCAGGCTATCCATCCCAGGTGGAAAATGTTTAAATGAGGGAACTGCAGCAGGGAGGGATGAGGTGAGAGAGGTGGCCGCTGCCCTGCAGGACTCTGTGGGTCCCGGTGTAGTACAGACGTCCCTTGGGCGAATGTCACCAGAGGGTCTTAGGAAGGGGACTGGTGGGCTATTTGGAGAGGGCAGCCCTGGCCACCTTCTAGAGAACACAGCTGGGAGCAGAGACTGGTGGGGATGCTTGGCCAGGTCCTTTCTGGAAACAGGTAGAATGTGTATGACACAGGCTCATTTCTTACCTGTCCGTCCCAGATACAGAAGAGAAGTGGACGGGCAGAGGCTATCTGCAAAGGCTGATGACAAAGTCTGCTGCTTCTCGCCGGTCAGCAGGTCGACGACATACCAGATGTCCTGCTTTTTACCTGTGAGGGCATGAGGCACTCTGTAATTTACACTGGTCTATATGGAAAAAAATCATCACTGGCAAAGAAGCAGTTCTAGGTTTGTCTCTGTGCTAAGAGCAAAGCCTGGAATTCTTAGGACATTGAAGACATTTCTAGGATGCTCTGAAGACAACGAAGTCAAGAGGAATGTGGAGATAATAATTTCTTGGGCCACCGAGTCTTATAATAATTTAATAACCTAATCATGGCATAAAACTTCTCCAATCCTAATAACCTAATTATAGTTAAAAATGTTCTAACTTTCAAGTTAGACTTTATTGCTTTGGTGGCCTTAATATGAAAATCTTGCCTGTAAAAGGCAATCCTTTTCCCACGGACTAAAAGCAATATAAATGTAGAAATGTACTTAGGGGTTTATCTCCCTGGTAACCACAATTCACATTTCTCAACATCCCTATTAATTAGTCCACATGTGAAGATGATCTATAGTTACTGTTCATTACTGTAATTAGATACTACCTGTGACTGGTCAGTAGAGTTGGTTGTAATTTGATGCTAATGAGGCTAAAGTTATCTCAGCCTCTGTCCCCTGTCAGCAAGTTATTCCCAGCAAGTTATACCCCTGCTCTGGTCAGCTGATAAGAAGATATGAAGAAGCCGAGTGTGGTGGCGCACACCTATAATCCCAGTACTGGGAGGCTGAGACATGAGGATCACAGGTTCTAAGTCAGCCTAAGCAAGTTAATGAGGCTCTCCACAACTTAGTGAGACCTTATTTCAAAATATAAAAGCCGGGCGTGGTGGTGCACGCTTGTAATCCCCACGTTTGGGAGGTGGAGACAGGAGGATCCCGCAGGTTCGTAGTCAGCCTCGCTGGCTTAAGAGATCCTGTTTCCAAATAAATAAAAAATATACAGTAGGTCTGGGAGTGTGGCCTGGAGGTAGAAGGGCTTCCAGGAAACCCCAGTACCACCAATAAAATAAAATAAAATAAAATATTAAAATAAAATAGGGATAGGGGTATGGCTTTGGGGTAGAAGGCCCCTTCAATCCATAGTGTCACATATATACACACACAAAAAAAGATATGAACAAGCAGGGGTTGGTGGTGCACACTTGTAATACCAGTAATTGAAAGGTGAGACAGGAGGATCACAGGTTCAAGGCTAGCCTCAACAACTTAAGGAGATCCTCACCAACTTACTGAGATCCTGTTTCAAAATGAATAAGTCGGGCGTGGTGGCTCAGGCTTGTAATCCCTGCGCTTGGGAGGCTGAGACAGGAGGATCACACAGATTTGAAGCCAGCCTCAGCTACTTAGTGAGGCTCTCAGCAACGTAGTGAGACCCTGTTTCCAAATAAAATATAAAAATAGGTCTGGGAGTGTAGCCCAAAGGTAGAAAGCCTTTGGGTTCCACCCCCAGTACCACACACACACAAAAAAGAATAAATAAAAAAGGGCCAGGGGTATAATTCCAAGGTAGGATGCCCTTGGACTCAATCCCCAGTACCACGGGTGTTGGGTTGGGGGGAGATATGAACAGGTAGACAGCACAGTCAAGCAACAGTAGTAGGAAAGCCCACAGCCTCTGTTTCTATGGTCTATATACCAGGGCATCCTGGGAATGGCCTGGAGGCAGCATTGGGCCTCTGATCAGTTCAACTCAGTCACAGAAGCCATCGCTTTTCATAACTCACTCACTCCTTCCTTCCTTCCTCCTTCCTTCCTTCCTTCCTTCCTTCCTTCCTTCCTTCCTCCCTCCCTTCCTTCCTTCCTTCCTTCCTTCCACTAGTCTGGGGATGGAGCCCAGGGGCATTTGACCTCTGAGCTACACCCCCTGCCCCGTTTTTTATTCTTTATTTTGAAACAGGGTCTCACTAAGTTGCAGAGGGCCTCACTAAGTAGCTGAGGCTGTCTGCAAACCGCGATCCTTAGGTCTCAGCCTCCCGAATGCTGGGATTACAAGTGTGCGCCACCACGCCCGGCTGCTTTTCATAATTTTTATCTTCTAACTTATTAGAAAAGTGTCATCATCCAAGGACTCTTGGAAGCAGAACACTGAGATACTAATGAAGGTTACAGGGCATTAGAATTTGCTAGTGCTGTCCGTGTTGGTGGTATAGTGATGAGCACAGAATTTGCTAGTGCTACATATAGTTCAGATGTAACAAACATTCTGGTTCCACATGTGTACAACTTGTCCATGGACAAAAACTCTCCGTTCCCAACAATCAGATATTAATATGAAAAAGATCTGAAAGATCTGAAGACAAAATGAAAATGTCACCAAACGGTTGTGACCATGAGTCCTTCCATCTGAAAGGACATATATCTGGTCACCTCAAGGACTATTGTAGCCTGCTAGTTTAACAGATGAATTGAGCAACTACCACACTCTTTTTTTTTTTTTTTTTTTTTTTTTTGGCGATACTGGGGGTGGAACCCAGGGGCTTTCTACCTCAGGGCTATACTCCCAGACCTAATTTTTAGACTTTATTTGGAAACAGTGTCTCACTATGATCTGAGAGCCTCACTAAGTAGCTGAGGCTGGCTTCCAACCTGCAGATCCTCCTGTCTCAGCCTCCAAGCATGCGCCACCACACCCGGCCTCTTTTTTTTTTTCTTTTCTTTTTTTTTTAACAATATTGGGAATTGAACCAAGGGGTGTTCTACTTCGGAGCTACAATCCCCGTCCTATTTTATTTTTTATTTTAAAACAGGGTATCACTAAGTTGTGGAGGTTCTAAGTTGCTGAGGCTGGCCACAAACCTGCAATCTTCCTATCTCAGCCTCCCAAATACTGGGATTACAAGCAGGCACCACCACACCCAGCTTACCACACTCTTAAAGGTGCTTAATAAAATCACTTAAGATGGTACCACACAAAGATGACGGAAACTTTAGGCCATAAGTGACAAACTGCTGGCAAAAGGTAGATGGGCCAAACGGGAAGCAATGAGAGAGTCAGAGGGGCCACGGCCTGGCCCTGAGAGAACGCATCCCTGGAACCCCTCACTTAAGGAATCCCTCCGCAGTGAGCCCCTCGTTCTGAAGGGGTGGAACAAAGCAAGAGCCCCAGCGTCCCTAGCAGAAACTTAAAAGCTGCCTGCATTTGAGACCCAGAAAATACACAGCGCTCTGAGGCATGAATAGGCAATAAGCACTTTCAGTTCCTCAAAGAGAGAGCTGCTATATAAACATGGCTATTACTACTACTAGGATTTCAAGATAAACACAGCTCTCCTTTGTGTTACAAATGCATTTTATTGACATTTTGGCAGCAAAGTGGTAAAGAAAAGCAGGAGAGTTGATGCTTTGAAAGCTGTGACCCCACAGGTATGAAGGCAGCTTATCTCCGCAAGCTGTTAAGTGCTGTTTCTACCAAATATTCTGATAGCAGGAAATACTAAGAAAGCCCTATAATTAATAGGCAGAGCCTAGTTTTCTTCCCTTGGCTCAGACTACTATATTCACTTTAAATTCCATACAATGGCAGTGGGGTGTGTTGCAATCTTGAAATCGCAGGAGTAGGCCAGCCCAGCAGCTAAAAGCTTGTTAAATGAGTAACCCACATTGATGGTGTCAATTCTTCTCCCAGGTGGAAGGAACCCTTTCTTAACTGGTCAGCTGATCCTGGCATGAGTAGCACCATCTAGTCAGGGAAGGCCTTTCCCAGAAGGACTGGCAAGGGGTGCCGGCAGTTCTCTCTAGGCCAACACTTCCCCAAATTCTGGGACTCACTGTCGCAGAGATCCGAGTTTCAGTGTTGAAAACAGGAACTCTTACCCATGTAGAGGATTCCATCTGAACTTCGGCAAGGGGATGCCTGTACCAACTCTGGGATGGTAAAGGGAAGTTTCTTTAAAAAAAGAAAAAAATTAGTTAAACAAGTCTTGTGCAATTATGACAATTTTACCCAGTTTTCTAAAAAAGAAAAAAAAAAGAAGAGCGCTTAGTACATGGTAGTTCTCCTAACTGGAACCCAAGAAAGAAGGGAGTGGCCTGGGCTCCCAGATGCCTGAGCTCTGTAGATACTAACTCTTTACTTGACACAGGACACAGAGGTCCTGTCCAGGGATGACAGAAATCTTTTCTGAAGAGGTTTACAGAGAGCTAAACCATCTTGGAAACTCTGGGTGGTAGAAAGGATTCTCCTGTTCTGGAACACTGACCCAGATATGGCCACGCTGGGTAGGTAGCCTGATAATGCCTTTTGGAGTGGGAGGGAGCGATGACACTAACGCTGGAGAGAAGTAGCCTTGGAACCTAGCTCAAAGCTTCATGGGAACGAGAAAGCTTCATGGCATGGACAACACAAGAGTTTGAGGTGGGAAAAAAGTTTTTGGTGTTCTCATTAGTAAATAATTCTCTATTGAAAAACAGAAGAAAACTGAGCCTTTTGGTTAAAAAAGGAAGTTATGGTAGGCACCAGGAAAAGAAACTCAAAGGAATACAAATGTTTCAGCGAGTTTCATCATAAATCTGTCTCTTCTGAGTCTACAGCTGACATCTGAGGAGTCCGTTTGGTCAAGGCTTGTTTCAGTGTACTTTATTTTTGGAACGTTTTGTGTTCCTGAAACTGCTCTAGAGATACCTGCTCTTACAGAAACTCCAGGCCACACACTGTCACCTTTTTCTCCATGAAAGAAAAGACTTCTCCCGAACATTAATAAAAAGAACTGTAGCCAGACATGGTGGCACACACTTATAATCTCAGCATTTGGGAGGCTGAGATAGGAGGATTTTGGTTTGTGGCCAGCCTCAGCTACTTAGTGAGGCCCTTTGCAACTCAGTGAGACCTTGTTTCAAAATAAAGAATAAAATATAGGGCTGGGGGTGTCACTCGGAAGTAGAATGCCCCTGGGTTCCATCCCCAGGACCTCAAAGAAAAAAAAAAAAAGAATACTAATCAAAAATTTAAATTTTCCTGTCATCCAACATTCACACTAGAAAGGGAAAAATGCCACTGAGTGGTAATGCCTAGGCTTTTTCCAGATGTTTCTGGGAATCAGAAAGCAGTTGCTGGTCCTCCAGCCTAGAGTCCTGTGCTAAGCCAAGCCCTCCTGCTTGAGGCCAGAGCGGGAAATGCACAGTCTCCTGCCACCAAGCTGCAACACAAGGAATGAATGCAGGTGGGGTTCAGAGCATCCCTCGGAAGACAGGGCGCTGGCCTAAGCTACGGCTCCTTCCTGGATATCTCTGGGCTTAATTTAGATGTGTTATCCCCTCTCTAAAATGGGGCTAACACCTCCGGGCTGCTGAGAAGCTCAAATGAGAGTGAGGTAGGATAGAAAAAAAAAAAAAAAGGTAGAAAGGAGACATAAAGGGAAGAGTGGGGGAAATATAACTATTTACTTACTGTGGCACTGGGGATGGACCCAGGGCCATTCTACTTCCTTGCTGCACTCCCAGCCCTATTTTTTATTCTTTTTATTTTGAAACGGAGTCTTACTAAGTTGCAGAGGGCCTCTCTAAGTAGCTGAGGCTGGCCTTGAACCCATGATCCTTCTATCTCAGCCTCCCAATACTGGGATTACAAGCCTGTGCTACCATACCTGGCCTGAAATATAACTTTAATGTGAAAGGAAGCCTATACTAAAATCCCCCAAGCTAGGCCAGTGGCCTCCAAGGCAGGCTTGTCAGTCCCAGACTTCTGGGGAATTTGCAAATCTTTACTCCCTCTCTTGTGCTAATTATCCTGAAGGTTTGGGGCCCATACAAAAGCTCTAGAAAGATGAAGACCATCAAAACAGGTAACCCCTTCACTTATCATTTTCTCAGACATGGTTACCATCCTACCTGTGCATAGGCGGAGGTGATGCCTATTGGTTAGAAGTGAAGGCCCCACCAGGCCTGGGAAGATGACCCTAACACCCAAATCATCTTGTGATTACAGGACTGATGTCACCCTTCACCAGTCTCCCCTTCAAGGAAAAACCGTGAACCCCCAAGGTGCATCTCTCACTCTGGAGGGGCCTGAATTCTCCCTTGAATCTGTATTTCTTGCAGTCCTAGATAATCCTGTCTGCCTCTGACAGGCCCCCGCTGAGATTCTTTCCCCTTTGTCCCACAGTGGGAACTTCTCTTCGTAAAATCGACTCTTCTCCCATGACAAAATAACTTATATAGATTGCTCAACACCACTTCTGGCAAAGAAAGTGCTAAAGAAAAGGAGGCTACGGCAACGTGGAGAGAGACAGACATGGAAGGAGAGTGCATGCGGCTCTGTGCAGCCTGCCCTTCCCCCTTCTGCTTCAGTCCCAGTCCCAGGTATTAAAAAGCTCCCCGCCCCCCACCCCCGGTATGTGTGGTACTAGAGACTGGAGCCAGGGACATTCTATCTCTGAGCTACACTCCAGCCTTTTTATTTTGAAATAGAATCTCACGAAGTGACCACATGTTGGCCTGGAACCTGTGATCCTCCTATCTCAACCCTCCAAGTACTGGGATTCGGGCATGTGCCACCACAGCCAGCTTCAACGTTCTCTATCTGGGGAACTTTGTAAAAAAAATCCTGATGACTTATCAGGACCTTCTGGGACAGAAAACTAGGCTTGGTATTTTTTAGAGTTCCTCAGGTTATTACAATGCATAGCAAATCTAGACACGGTCTACATTCTCACATGGAGATGCGGGTACAGTAGCACACACTGCCCTGAGAAGGTGCCTGATAGGAAGAGATGGAGCCATTCCCTCAAACCACATCCCATTCTCCCAAGCTACAGGTCTCTAGGTAGAGCAGACCTTGTTGCTACAGGGGTTGTCTAGCCTCCCAGTGGCTGGCTGAGCCAACAGCACCTGCCGCTCTAGATCTGTTTCTGAACTCTGGCTGCACATTGAAAAGTTCATTTAGGAAGCTCTGACCTCCCGGGCCCTGCCACTCCAGAACACCTGCAGAGTCCCTAGAAATTCTTTTTTTTTTTTTTTTTAAACAGTCCTGGGGATTGAACGTAGGGGCTCCAAACTATACCCTCAGTCCCCTCCCCCTTTTTTAAAAAAGGCTCTCACTAAGTTGAAGAGAGCCTCACTAAGTAGCTGAGGCTGGAACCTGCAATCCTCCTGTCTCAGCCTCCCAAGTACTGTGATTACAACTGTGCATCACCACGCTCGGCCCCAGAAGTTCTTTTAAGGCTCCCAGGAGATCTCAGCATGCAGACACAGCCAAGGACATGGCTAAGAACTCCCAGAGTACACAAAGAAGCTAAATGTTCTCACCGTGAGACCTTCATCATTCTTGCCCCCAAGCGTGTACAGACTGCCATCGTTGGGGTCTGGGAGGAAGGCAGGCCTAGAGATTAAATAGTAAGTATCAATGATAGATGACTGCCCTGGGCACAGAACAAAATATCAAAGTCATGCAAAGAAAGCCATGATGCAAGGGAAGTGGGGTGCGAGGGTGTGTGTGTGTGTGTGTGTGTGTGTGTGTGTGTGTGTATGTGTTAAGACAATTCTACCCACTTCTCTCTCACTTCAGCCACAAATGATAAAATACCCCCATGGTACTGTGTACCCTAAGTGCAGAAAAACAACCTGCAAAAGAAAAATCCTAGCTGGGCGTGGTGGCACATGCTTGTAATCCCCGCGCTTGGGAGGCTGAGACAAGAGGATCACGTGGGTTTGAAGCCAGTCTCCGCTGGCTTAAGAGACCCTGTTTCCAAATAAAATATAAAATAGGTCTTGGAGTGTAGCCTGGAGGTAGAAGGCCCCTGGGTTCCATCCCCAGTACCACACACACACACACAAAAAAATAAATAATAATAATAATAATAATAATAATAATAATAATAATAATAATAAAAATAATAAAGGAAGGAAGGAAGGAAGGAAGGAAGGAAGAAAGAAAGAAAGAAAGAAAGAAAGAAAGAAAGAAAGAAAAGAAAAAGAAAAATCCTAAGAAACCAGAGAGGAGTAGATAGTCATTTGGTCAAAGTGCTCTGGATTTGTAAAATACTCACAGAACATCAATAATTAATAGTATGCAACAGTATATAAAAAAGTAGAACAGATCTACTTTTAGTTTTCAACAAATATTTATTTTTAAAATGGAGGCCATAAAAGCAGACCCTGAAAGCCTGTCATCAGAAAGCTTGCCAAGGAGAGGGGCCGTGGCCTCTGTCGCCAGCTTCCCGTGAGCGGATGGGAAGTGATGGTCGATACAGATGATCTGCTAGAGACTGAACCACAATAGGGCCACTCGCAAACCCTTGCTGCGCCTCTCAACTGACCTCCCTCCGCACCCGGGCTTCCGTGATGGCACCAGGCCCTCCTAGGCACCTTGCAAGTTCTTGTTATACCTTATGCTTGTGCATGTATGTGCTCCAACAGCTAGCCTCATAAGTAAATGTCGATTGGCTGGATGAGACAATGAATTAAAGGGAGGCATTAAGCAAATCAGAAAACTTACTCTTCCACGTGTGTTGGAACCTGCAGCACTGGGTCTGTGCAAAAGAACAACAAAGGCGTCATCAGACAGACTCAAAATGCCAAGCCCCAGAGGCCCCAGGACCCCATCACAAGCTGTGCCACGTGAGAGAATGATGTGTGTGAGGGCGCTTTAGGAAACATTCGCACAAACACGCAGACTATGATTGCCATGCCAATGGGCAGAGGGCAGGTACCAGCGAGGAGCTCCCGTCAGAAACTCGTACCAACTAGGGGATGGACACGGAAGGAAGAGCTGGTCGTAACCCACAGCGGACAAGGGACGGCAGCATCACTGTCTGTGTGTCAAGGACTTCTACGATCCAAATCCTTACCTTGTCAGATACCTGGAGCAGTACCAGAGAGTCCCATTAGGAACTGTCCAGCTGTGGCCTAAGAACTGACTTTGGTTGGATGGTAGGTGGATACACCCCCATGGAGCAGCCTGGGGAGATCCGAGCCTTCTAGCGTTGACTCTCTTTGGTGCATTAATTTTATTTCTATAAAATCTAATTCTAAGGCAATATAAAAAACAAGAGAAAACAAGAGTACTTGTAATTCCAGTACTTGGAAGGCTCAGACAGGAGGATTGAAGGTTTGAGGATAGCCTCACTAATTTAGCCTCAGTAATTTAGTGAGGCTTTCAGCAACTTAGTGAGACCCTGTTCCAAATAAGAAGTAGAACCGGTCTGGGGGTGTAGCTTGGAGGTACAATGCCTCGGGTTCAATTCCTAGTACCACAACACACAAAAAATCTAATTCTAAAACAATATAAGACAGAGACAGGTGTGGTGGCACATGCCTGTTTTAAAATAAAAAATAAAATTGGGCTGGTGTTATAGCTCAGAGGTAGAATGCCCCTGGGTTCAATCCCCAGTACCCCCCCACACACACACGTTTTTTATAACAAAGATGTTCACAATAGCATTACAAATGGCCTAACTATACAATAATAGAAATTGAGTGTCCATATGGCAGAAAATTAAGGCTTCTAAAGGGGTAGAAAACCTATTAAAACCTGTACAAATCTTTATACTATTAAGTTCAGGAGAAAAGATGACATTGTACACAGAGTATCAATTCAACTGAGGGAGAAATCTTCAATGCACACTCCAGGCCAGTTTTGGTCTTTCAATCTAGTTTTTTCAGCTGGGCATAGTGGCACATGCCCATAATCTCAGTACTTGGGAAACTGAGACAGGAGGATCACATGTTCGAGACCAGCCTCAGCAACTGAGCAAGCCTCTCAGCAACCTAGTGAGACCCTGCTTCAAAAAAAAAAAAAAAATCAGGCTGAGGATATAGTTCAGATGCAGAATGCCTCTAGGTTTAATCTCTGGTAACACACCCACACCCCACCCCCCACCCCCACACATACACACGAATGCTAACTATAAGTTATCTTTGTTGGAAGTATGAGCAACTCTTCCCATTTTTCCATATTTCTCAAAATTTCTATGAGAGTGGGTACTACCTTTCGATTGGGGGAAAGGTTCTTTTCTCTAAGTCAGTTTCATATTTTCAAGAGTTAACAGAGCTGCACGTCTCCCTCCCTAGATCCTCTAGGCACACACCAAGAGGAAGCTCCTGGCTGGTGGGACAGTGGTGAGGTGGGAGGTTGGGCGCAGGCCACACAGCGAGGAGGTGCTGCCCGCACTCAACCCCCGGCGACAGCCCACTGCACGCACCTTCAGAGCTGGGGGTGAGGATGGCAGACATCGGAGTTCTAGATCCAGGGGCTCTGCTTCTGGTGACAGACAGCTGTCTAATTCTCCTTGTCACTTGGGATTTTTCAATGAAGGAAAACTCTTCAGGCTTTATCACAGTGGACTCTGCTTTAAAGCCTAGCTCTTACACAAAGACACAGGGTGCTCAGAACCACAGAAGCACATATACCAGATATGGTCTGTGGGCAGCAAACAAACAATTCACTAAACCCCCAGCACTTTTAGAAACAGGATGAACTTTCAGCCAGTAAGCATATGTTTATCTTTCCCATTAATCACCTCTCTGTACACTCTCACAAACAGACTGATGCAAGAGACAGGAAATAAAGGCACACGACTCACCAACTGAAACAAACTAGTCAAGGTGCAATTAACCCATGTCCTCCAACGCAGCCCCGAAAGCCACGCAACCAGGAAAGCAAGAATGTCATTTTCCAAGGAAAGCGCGCAGAAGTAAAAGGGCATCTTTCTTCCTCTTTGTTCATTTCAGCCACTTAACGGTATCACAGATAAATGCAGAGAAGGAGGACACTGCCAAAGCCTAGCGATTCACCAGAAACATGGAGACCGGCATGATTTGACGTCTTGCTCAAGGCCCCATCTTTGCTGTACAGCATTTGCTAGGCCTTACGGACTTGCCGCCACAAGCAGATTTTTCTAATTTCCTACAGCTTATCCAGGGGTCACCTGGCCCTGAGGCCTCGGGCCCCAAGATGTTCCATCCGTGGAAACAGAAGGATTCCAGGGTGGGACAACGACATTGGTGTGTAAGAACCATGCTTGTTTTCTAGTTTTAGGAAGAGAGGAGTTCAGTAGGACGACCTTAGCATTCCCCATCTTCTCAATAAAACTGGGTACCTAGACAAGCTTCTGCGAAGACACGGGCCGGGTAAAATCCAACACCTGAGGCTGCCCAGACAGACGCCAGCTAACTGCTGCTTGCTTCCGAGGCGCAGCGATGACCTGTTCTATAGATATTTTTCTTCTTTCATAATCTTTTGGATCTAATTCTTGCTTGAAAATATTACAAAAATAATTGTGTAAAAAGATTGCAATAAAAGATAAGCAAGAAAAAGTGGTGGCTTTTAATTTTGTAATGAGAACTGGTATAAGGCAAGAGTCTTGCTTTAAAAAAATATTTTTTTCTTAGCCATGTGAAAAGAAGTCCTGAGCAAATTGTAAGGCTGAAAAAAATACAGCTGCAAAACAAGCCGCTCTGTCTCTGTGGCGCCTGATAAGGATAAGCGCCAACCTCACCAAACTCTTGTACTTTCAGAAAATAGAAGGGGAGGAGCTTCCTTCACATGTGTAAAAATGGGTGTTATTCCAGGTAAGATGAAGTTATCGGGCAAAGATATGGGAAAATCTAGATGCCTCAATGCTTGGTCTCCCAGGACTACCTGGGGAGGAACCCACCTGCTCACGCTGCCCAGGAGGTCGGCCACCGACTCGGCTCCCTCCTCCTGGCGTCCAGCTTGGCCTGAACCGCCACAACCTCCCCGCTCATAGAAACCAACATTCCGAATGAGGTCAGGTGAATCGACGGCGACTGTGCTGTGCTAATTTAATCCTCCCTGTGTCCCGAGATGGAAACAGCGGGATGGATGCTCACATCATTCCTTTGTCTGTGCTCATGAGGCTGAACATTTCGACATTTCTATCTCCAAAAAGTGAATTTTTGTCTCCACTCCCAACTCCACCATCTGGGGGGACATTTCCAAGCCTTCCCGCTTCTCTTTCCTCTCTCTGTAAACATATCTCCTCTCTAACCCTGATCACAGGAGGGTTCTAGATCCCCACCTCACTTCTCTCTGAACCAACTACCTGGACATTTCACTATTTCCTACCAGCACCTCGGCCTCTCTGTCCACTCCTCCCTCCACCTTTCACCCCAGACCGGCTTCTTCTCTTGACCACCATATTTTGTTAGCAGAGCCACCGTTCACCTGAGGACAAGCAAGACTTACCCACACTCCTGACACCTATTTCTCCTTACACATCAGTTGCCCAGTTTTGTGCTGTCTCTACAGTGGCCATTATTTTCTTTCCTGTCCTAGTGTCCCTTCAGCATCACCAGAATCCTTTGTCTTCCAAGCCCCCTTTCCTCCTAATGTATGTGGCCTTGGGAATCAGACATACATAGGCTTAAATCATGGCTCTCCCGATAACCATCTATCTGAGTGACTCTGGCAAAGTCATTCAATCTCCCTTGACTTGAATTTTCTCATCATAAAGGGAGGAAAATAAATTGGGTGTGCTGACACATGCCTGCAACCGCAGTACCTGGGAGGCTGAGCTGGGAGGATCACAGGTTTGCAAGTAACAAGACTCTCAGCCACCTATGAGACCCTGTTTCAAAATAAAAAAAATAAAAGTAGAGCCAGGGGTATAGCTCAGAGGTAGAATGCCCCAGGGTTCAATCCTCAGTACCAAAATATTTAATAATAAATAATAAATAAATGTGGGGGGGACAACGTCGATTTCATGGGGCATCATGTGTGAATTAAATAAGGTTTAAACGTTTGTTAAAACTTTAAGTCAGTGCCCTGACAAAGAGAAGAAGAACTCTCCTAAGACCTAAGCCACACTACGCTTCTGCCACCGTGCAAACCCTCTGTTCCCCCCACCCTACTCACGAGGTCAGTGTCCACACAGCGGCCCGCAGACCCCGCACATCCCGCCCTCTTGCCTTTTTTTTTTTTTTTTTTTTTTTTTGGTGTGTGTGTGTGTGTGGTACTGGGCATTCTACCTCCGAGCTACATCCCAGCCCTACTTTTTATTCTTTTTTTTTTTTTTTTTTTTTTACTGGGGGTGGATCCCAGGGGCATTCTACCTCTGAGCTACACCCCCAGCCCTACTTTTTATTCTTTTTTTAATTTTGAACCAGGGTCTCACTGAGTTGCAAAGGGCCTCACTAAGTAGTTGAGACTGTCTGCAAAATAAGATCCTCCTGTCTCAGCCTCCCAAATGCTGGGATTATAAGTGTGTGCCACCATGCCTGGCTTATTTTTATTTTGAAACAGGGTCTCACTGAGTTGCAAAAGGCTTCAATGAGCTAAGCAGCTGAGGCTGTCCTCAAACCACAATCTTCCTGTCTCAGCCTCCCAAATGCTGGGCTGACAAGCGTGCGCTGCCACGCCCGGCTTCCCTGTCTTCTTCCAACAACCTTCTTCTGTTTCCTCCTTATTCCACTTCAGCCATGCCGGCCTCCATCTATTCCCCAAACCTTGCTAGGCCTGCCCCTGCTCAGGGCCTTTGAGTTTGCTGGTCCTGCTGCCTGTCTCTGCCCAGTGTCACTACCTCAGAGAGGTCTTCAGGACCGCCTCCTCCTCCAGGATTTCCCATCCTGCCTCTACCTAACTTTTCCCCATGATACTCACCATCTCTAAAGTTCTTTACATTTTATCACTGACTTGGTCAACGTCTCACACTAGCCCCAGGAAGCTCCTTAAAAGCTGGTTTATCCTGTGTTGTCTGGCATATTCCTAGCATCAAGAACGGTGCCTGGCACGGTGGAAGTGTCCCACGTATGCTGAATGGAGCAATTAATGGCTAATTTCCTTCCTACTTCCTATGCAGCCTGTTTCCATCACTGACCATTTCTAACTGGCTGGCAGATGCCCTATCAACTGTCAGCCGAGGCTCTACCTAGCACTCCCCTTGCCCGCACCAGGCTCTGCGCAGCGCTGAAGAAACACTGCAGTCACCTGTGGAGATACCATGACACCTACACCTACGGCCGACTGGGCCCCAGGTCACTACATTTACTTATCTACTTCCTGGTTGGCCTCTGTTCCCCATTTTCAGACCTTTATTTCTTGCTTCAAGGCCCTTTTCTCTCTACAAATAACTGCCTCCTGATTCACGGGGAACTAGGAGGCCCGCACGAGCTCCCTGGACTCCCCACCCTCCACCTTCTGGGTTTGTCCAATTCCACTCGTTCCTTCACTCAATAAAAGGACAATGTTTTAACTTCACACTCAGGTAGTTTATACGCCCATCTGAAACCCCTAGGGAATTTCCTGTCTCCAAGAATCTCCAGCTCTTCTCTTGGGCTGAACAGCTCCTTCCCCTCAGCCTATAAAATCTCCCCGACCCTTTTTCTGCACGTACATCTCCTTTCTCTTCTGAATGCATCAATTTTAAGTGCACAATTTAAATTATCTTTTTCTCCTTTCCTTCCTTCTGTTTTTTTTATTTTTTGGTACTGGGGATTAAACCCAGGGGCATTCTACCCCTGAGTTACACCCAGCCTTTTTAAAGTTGTAGGAGTCTTGTTATATTGCTAAAACTGTCCTCAAACCTATGAATCCATGATCCCCCTTGTCTCAGCCTCCCACGTACCGGGAACACAAGTGTTTGCCACCATGTCTGGCTTCAAATAATCTTGCAAAACATATACACACAAGTAACTACCCTCAATGTTAAGATACTTAACATGTCTATCACCCAAACATTTTCTCATAACCCTATGCTTTCAGTACTCACAGCCCAGACAACTTAGAGCTTTCTTTTATTCTAAAATTCCACAAATGGAGAGCACACAGTAGGTATTCTTTTGTGTCTGGCTTCTTTCTGTCTGCATAACGTATTTGTTTTGTTTTTTGTAGTACTGGGGATGGAACCTCCAAGCTACACCCCCAGCCCTATTTTTTATTCTTTATTTTGAAACAGGGTCACACTAAGTTCCAGAGGGCCTCACTAAGTAGCTGAGGCTGTCTGCAAACCGTGATCCTCCTGTCTCAGCCTCCCAAAGGCTGGGATGACAAGTGCACACCACCACGCCCAGTCTGCATAAGGTTTTTGACTCTTCCCCATTGTGTATATCATAGCTCCCTCCTTTTTCATGCCTGTATAGTGCTCTACCATTGCTAAACATTTGGGTTACCTCTGGTTTCGCTCTTGGCTATTGTGAAGCCACTATAAGCACTATGTACAAGTCTTTACTTGAACCTATTTTCATTTCTCTTGGGAAAACAGGCTAGGGAGTAGAATAGCTGAGCCGTACTGTTTACATTTGACCTGTTAAGAAAATGCCAAACAGTCTCTAAACGCTGGTGCCATTTCACATCCCGTCAGCACTGTCTAAAAGCCGCCTCTGGAGGTTTAAAATGCAGGTTCCCGGGTCCTTCCCCAGGATGCCGATGCCGCAGGAGAGGCATGCATCTTCTTCTGTAGGAGGTGCAGGGTGGCTCTGTGAGTCGCCATGCCCCTCTGGTGTGTGCCTCAGCCGCCGCACTCTCCACTTGTTGCCCAGGCGGGCTTGACAAAGGCAAATCTTTGTCCACCCTGGCTCCTCTTTGCCTACCAATACCTGTTATTTCCATGACTTAAGTCAGAGGCTCCCAAACTTTCTGGTTCACAGCATGCACCCTTATGTCTCAGTAATTTCTTCCCAGGACCTAGGCCAAAAGAAATACCTGTCACCTGGGGACGTAGCAGCTCAGTGGTAGAGCACTTGTCTAGCATGTGGAGAACCTGGGTTAGATCCCCAGTAAAACACACACACACACACACACACACACACAAAATGAATGAAATGCCTAACAGTTCAAATAACTTAAGAAGTAAGTATTTAGGGTCTAGCAACTGAAAAGCCATGTGAGAAAAAAGACATGAAAATTGAAAGAAAAGTTTTATTTCATTCTTAACCATACTAATGGGATGTGTATACCTGCTGGGTGCTGTACAGCTTCCCAACCTGTGAGAGTCTAGATACTACCACCCTCATTACTAGTTCATACAGAATTCCATGTGCAATCTGAACTTGTCAGATAGCACCTGTGACAAGTTCAAATAGCATATGAACTGCCAAAAATTCAACTTTTTTTTTTTTTTTTGGTACTAGGGATTGAACCCGGGGGAATTCTACTTCAGAACTATACCCCTAGTCCATTTTATTTTATTTTTTTAATTTTGAAACAGGCTCTTGCTAAGTGCTGAGACTGCCCTCGAACCTGCAATCCTCTTGTCTCAGTCTCCAAAGTGAAGTGTGTGAGACTGTAACCAGACCAAAAATTCAGCTTTACAAGATGCAACATCACTGAAGGGAATGCGGCACCATCTAAAGTGGACACCAGGAACTCTCGGGCATGACATCTGACGCCTGTCAAGCATCGCTGCGTTTCTCTCAAAACATTAAAAAAAAGCTTCCGTGCTCCAGTGAGCTCCCTGTGGCGTCTCAGGACCTCGAGGCACATGGTGTAGAAACCGCAGGCCTCAGCTTCAAGGCCCCCCAAAACATGGGCCAAATTCTTTTCCACGATACCTTCCCGCAACATCTCCTCCCCAGACCCGCCCTGCGCTTTCGTGCTGGCCTCTGAGCTCTCCTCCCTGCTCTGTCCTCATCTTTCAGACTCCAGTCAAACGCCAAGTTCTCCAGGAAACCAGAAATGCGCCGCTCACGGCCTTGCTGTGTACGTAGGAGGCTCTCGCCACTTTCTTGAGGGAGAGGTACTTCATGTGGCTTCTCTGGTTCTCAAATATCTGAAGGCCGCATTGAATGTCATGCCCTCTGGGAGCAGGGCTTATTTTGTTTATTGTGAAATGTACACAGGGAAGTGCAGAAAGCTCACTGCACGGCTTCGTCAGCAGTCAGGATGAGCTCCAGGGAGGCTGCTGCCCAGGCCCTGGCCCTCCGACGGCGTGGGCAGAGTGAACACTGCAGACTGAAGGGAGATCAGTCACCTGAGACGTCAGCACTGCATGTGGGATGCAGCCACTCAGACTTTTCCTAATGAAAGGACATCTCCACATAGAAACTGACATAATTAAATCTACAAACAGCTGCCCAGGCATAGTACTATTTATTCACTCACATTTAAATATTAAATTTATGGATAAAGTACTGTGGCATCTGCACTAAAATAACAGAGGGGCTGTCATATGATGGTCATTACTGCAGCCGGGCATGAAGCTTTTGTGACGCTGTTCTCTTTAGTTTTGCGTATGTAAAGAGCGTTTCTAAAATGAAAAGTTAAAAAGGACAGAAGTTTACAGAAGAAGCTATTTCTGGTAACCCTTTCCAACCGCTGGGAAGAAAGGCCTGTCTGCTCCGGCCACGGGCCACCCCAGCCTGTGCCCGGCTTCCCAGGTGCACAGCTGGGAGGGAGGCCCACACGCCTGAGGCCCCTCTGCACCATCTGGCCCGGCGGCCCAGCCAGAGCCGGTGTTCGCAAGCGCAGGGGGACTGTGTGGTGACAAGTGGGCTAAACAAAATGCCCTGGAGGAAGTCAGCCAGGAGTTAAAGAACTGGTTCAAACCAGAGCTCGGAACAAATGGCCAATCTCTGGAGGCGGCTTAGACAGACTTCCTTCATGAGGAAGGAATGCAAGCCTTTGACTACAGAAGCCATGAGAACAGGTTGCTCCCTTGACCATGGTTGAGGGAACCTTGCGAGATTGTCCTCTTCCTTCCCTAGATGTGCACTGATGTTCTGGAACGTGCCGCTCCTAATAAGCTCTGGCTGTTCTGCCCTCCTAACCCCTCCTGACCCCCATCTGACATTTAAAGCCAGCTGCCTCTCTGACCAGATTTCCCTGTAACAACCAAGACATCACAGTGCAGTGAACAAGTCTCTGTCCTGTCAGCAGTGATGCAAAATAATGATCTGGGTTGGCCTTTCTAGAAGTTCTCAGAGGACCAAGAGACCAGGAGGAAGCCCCAGCTGCTTTGCCCTCCCTCCCTTTCTCTCTCAGGAGGAGGACCGCCAACTACTAGTAATTATCTGTTGAGATTATCACACACATCTCAAAAACAAAAGTCAGGCGTCTGTCATCAGCTCGGCTCTCCAGGGCGGTGGGGGACAAAGCAGGGAGCACAGCTGGCTTATGAGATGGACGTACGGAAGCAGCGCAGAACTGCCGCAGCCCAGGGTGCGCCGCGGAGCTCTCAGGTGGTGAATCCTCAGCACAGAGCTCTGCACGGGTGGCTGCCAGGGCGTGGGGACGACGAGGACGCGGGCCTGGACAGCGCGTTCCCACCGAGGCACAGCGCACACAGCTGGCTGCAGGCAGGGCCGGCGAGGAGAAAGTTTGAACGTCTTTGTGATGGGGTTTGGGGGCACCAGGGCCCAACAGGAGGCTTCTATGAAAAAGAGCAATGTGATACGGCCAGCCAAGTGCCAGCCAAGTGCGGGCTGGACAGGAGCCATGGGGCAGGAGTGAGGGAGAAAGGGGGAAGAAGGAATCACAGAGGCGGAGGAAGGGTGGGCGGGCCTGAGCCAGACAACAAGGGAAAGAAAGCAAGGAGGAAAGGTGGAGGCGATCTCAATCCTGGCTGACCGTCTGAACGAGGTGAACAGCGGCCATTTCCTCAAGATCATCTAGTACTGTTTTCTCAATTTTTTTTTTTTTTTTTTTTGCGGGTCTGGGGATGGAACCCAGGGGCATTTGACCTCCTAGCTACACTCCGTGCCCTATTTGTAATTCTTTATTTTGAAACAGGGTCTCACTGAGTTGCAGAGGGCCTCACTAAGTAGCTGAGGCTGTCCACGAACCACAATCCTCCGGTCTCAGCCTCCCGAATGCTGGGATTACAAGCATGCGCCACCACGCCCGGCTTTGTTTTCTCAATTTTTAAAAAATGTTACTGGTACATTGTAGTCATACATCTTAGTGGAGTAGAAGATGGCAGAGGCATACATGCACACATCACGCATTTAGCCCTTCCCTGGTCCCACCCTATCCCCCCCCTCATGTTTGGGTTAGTGATTGACTTTGATGTTTCTGAATGTATATCATGTACATTAGGAAAAATCTTTCTCCCATATTCATATATATATTGGTAGAAATAAAGTCATTCACCTTTCTTTAACTAAAAAGTTGTCTCCCAAATATGTTTCATGCATTCAAATGGCCCAATTAGGGACTATTTCTCCCCAGTGGCAGCTTATTTCTTCTCTCCTGAGGAAAGGTACTTGGTTAATCTAAGTCTAAAATCCCATTAAGGCTGGTAGGTCCCAATTGAAGGTAGAAAGTCTCAAACATTCCTTCAAGTCCAGCTTTCACCAGGAAAGCATTTTAAACAGACATCTAGTCAAAAGCTCCTCAAAGTTTCAATCTCATCAGAACTGGGGAAGCACATTTTCTTCAGGGGTAACCTCCATAACTCATACAATGTTGTGTTTTACAAAGGTGATTATTTAGAAATAACAAAGTGCTGAGGAAAACTGCCCATTCCTGTAACAACCAAATTCTACTATGTTTTTTACTCAGCTTCACCTTGGCAGAAATAACTCAGGTCCAAAATAATGCACATGAAATGATATAATCAATAATGAAGAAAACCAGGACTGGTGGCGCACACTTGTAATCCCAGCATTCGAGAGGCTGAGACTAGAGGATCACGGCTCGCAGACAGCCTCAGCTACTTGAGCTCCACGCAACTTAGCAAGATCCTGTTTCAAAATAAAGAATAAAAAATAGGGCAGGGGGTATAGTTCAGAGGTAGAACGTCCCTGGGTTCTATCCCCAGACCTGCAAACATAAATAAATAAATAAACAAACAAACAAACAAACACACACACACACACACACACACACACGCACGCACACATAAAGGCTGGGGGTGTAGCTCAGAATAGAATGCCCCAAGTTCAACCCCCAGTACTACTACTGCTAATCATAATAATGAAGGAATTGAAAACAAAGACACATGTCCAAGTGTCTCTCAGGGTGCCTTAACCTCAGAGGATTCACTTTCAGACAGTGGGTCCTGAAATACAGAAAACCACCCAGACACCCAAGGGTATGTAAAAGGACAGAGTAACTAAGCCACAGTCAAAAAGGTACTTTATCCACGTCCTTCCACAATCTCAACTATGTTCCAATACACAGCAGTCAGTGCCGTTAGAATACCCATTAAGGCGGAACCTCTGCTACCGCATGAGGGCCCGCTGCCGAGAGACCCCCCGAAACGTGGGCAGCAGCACTTGGGGGCACAAGCCCACCATGGGGGGGACAAGAGTAAGACTGGACGGGAATTGAAGATGGGCACAGAGGTATGTACATAGATACACTATGTATCTCTACGTTGGGAAATGTTTAAAACCACCCATGTAAAAGGAAAACAGAGAGAGAGATAGAACCCAACACATTTCAAGATACTCAAAGCAAAATCAGGCTTCTGTCACATCACCTCTCACGAGACTTAATGTCAACCCTCCCCAGGAAGGGAGGGCGCAAACACCTTCTTGTGTCTGAGCAGTGAGGTGGAAAAACAGATGATGTATAACTTAAGCCCTAAAATTCCTTAAGGGAAAACAGGTTAGAATTAACAAAACATCACCACGTCCATGTCGCCCCTCTGAAGATGGCTCTCGGCTCTTCCAGGGGGAAATGCACACTACGCTGAGGAAACGAGAGCCCAGCTGCAAAGTCTGTGGCCAACTCTGAAACTCAAGGCCAGAAGCTGGGACTGGAGGCTGCCAGCACGCAGTCCAAGCGACGGCGATGCATCGCCAGGCCAAGGCAGGTCCCGCCTGCCTCTAGGCCTCCCCAGAGCTGCCGTCAGAAGGGTCCTGGGAGCCACGTCAGCACTGTGTGCCCGGCTGCCCCGAGGCCCCATCAGGAAGGCAGGTGAAGGCGAACGCCTGTTCAAGCTGGAGGCCCAAGGCGAGCCTTCAGACCTGGGGAGGAAGGGCTCGGTGGGCTCTTTGTCCAACACCATGAGCAAGGCAGAGGCCGAGCTGGAGAGGTCAGAGGCTGGAAGGGTAGGGCAGGGATTGAGCAGGGTGTCCACAGGGGCTGCCAGAGGAGACCAGACTCGACCCCCAGACAGCGCTTCCCAGGCCAGCTGTGGCGAGGGGCCAGGAGGTGAATGTCCAGGTAGCTGCAGGGCAGCTGAGAGGAGGTGCAGTGCGGTCCAGCTGGTCTGTGTGGAGGTGTGCTGATGGCTGCTGGGCGGATGGGAGACTGTGGCAGGCGGAGGGACGGTAGGGAACAGCAAGAGCAGGCGGGATGCTGCCGTGTTCATCTGGAGGCAGATGCCATGAGCCAGGCTCAGAGCAAGAGTCTGGTCAGGGAGGGACTTCCTAAGTCTACACGGCAGGACTTGTTGGCCAACTGGACGCTGGGGAGCAGTAGGCCTGGAGGGCTGTGGCTCTGCTGGCACAGGGAGGAGCATGGCCGGAGGCACACGCAGAGAGAGGGAGCCCACGTGGGACTGAGACCGTCTTTGAATCTCAAGTAACTAATTTTATTCTCACCCTTCCTTCCTGAGAAACCCCCAGTACTAACCGCTCAAGGGCTCCTCAGGAGTCTGGGTTGGAAAGCAGCCACACTAGTACTTAGCTTATTTTTAGATTAGTAAAGAATGGTTCTAAATGAGATCTGGTCCTTGGTGCCCATCATTATTAGAAAGGGGACAGAAGGACAAGCAAAAGGATTACTAGAGAATAGCCAATCGGACAAAGATTTAAGGGTCAAAGCCCAGCATTAACTAGTACTTTACTGTATTTTTTTTTTTTTTTTTTTTTTGGTGGTACTGGGGGTGGAACCCAGAGGCTTTCTACCTCCAGGCTATACTCCCAGACCTTTTTTATATTTTATTTGGAAACAGGGTCTCACTAAGTTGCTGAGAGCCTAAGTAGCTGAGGCTGGCTTCAAACCCGTGCGATCCTCCTGTCTCAGCCTCCCAAGCGTGGGGATTACAAGCGTGTGCCACCACGCCCGGCTACTAACTAGTATTTTATAATAACTGCAAGAAGCCCTTGACTACCCTGGAAATACTGAAGACAGTCCAATGGGCCAGAGCAAGCTCTGTAAAGTTAATTTAAAACAAAATGAGCTGGGTGTGGTGGCGCACACTTGTAATCCCAGCTCTTGGGAGGCTGAGACAGGAGGATCGCACAGGTTCGAAGCCAGCCTCAGCTACTTGGTGAGGCTCTCAGCAACTTAGTGAGACCATTTCCAAATAAAGTATAAAATAGGTCTGGGAGTACAGCCCGGGGGTAGAAAAGCCCTGGGTTCCACCCCCAGTACCACTCAATCTTACTCAATGGAGAAATTCAGAGATAGATGGGATGTTGCTAACATCACAAAAGCACGGAAAATCAGCCTGAGGAAAATCACGCCTAAAGTGCAATGCCACAAACCTCCTTAGTTTAAGAGGACAAACAAGATTCTTTTTCTCAACTAGGTAGAATTTGCTCTGGGGCAAGAAATCTCCTTTTCTGGGAACAGGAACACATGTTTGGTTGAAAAACAAAAGCACCTGCCAAAACCACTGTGGAAAGGGGGGAAAAACACAAAAACCACTCACAATTTGTTGACTCCTGAAAAACGCCACCAGTTAGGAAACCGTAAAATGGAGTCATGATAGCTCTCCTGGAGAAACCCCATTTGGTGAGTTTCTCCCACTTCTGCTGCTGTGACTCAGCGTCCTCCCGCATCTGGATGGAGACCTGCCTGGTCTCCCAGCTTCTTGCTGGCCCCTCAGTTCAGTCCACCCGGTTCCTGCTGACACCAGAAAGTGGACTCTGCTCAGGTTTTCCAATGGCTGGGAAAAGGCCAATGTCCTTACACTGGCCACCAGGCCCTCTGCTTGTGGTCTCTAGAGGAAGGCACAGCTCAGTGGGAGTTATTGGGAAATCCATGAGGGCATTTCCTGATGGCCACAGGGACTGGGGGATATACTGGCCCGAGCAGGGCGCCTGCTGCATCTGTGCACCTCTGCGATGCCCTGCCAGGCGCTCACCTGGGCCAGACGCTCACCTGGGCCCAAACTCTGTTCTCATTACCCAAGCTTGCAATCTGCTTACACAGAAGTACCAAAGCACTTTGGGCAGGATTTTATACTCTGGATTTTCTCAGGCTGTAACTGCTGTATAGGTATGGTAAGACTGCACTTCTTTCAGATGGAACATTACCAAGAAAGTCACCTGGGGAGATGCTCTGCAAGGCGTGGTGGTACCTTCACCTGCATCTGACCATCTGCATGGACAGACTCAGCATTCCCGACAGGTGGAGTGCCAGTGCGCCTGTGCGTTTACATGTTAAATTCCAGATATATGATTGAAAATTACTTTTTTATTGTTTCAGTTTTAGATTACCAGTTGGGCAATATATGTCTTTGTGAAACTGTGTTTATTGCAGGTCACTGATATAAATTGTGTTTCAGGACAATAAAGGGTGCCTTTATAATAAACTATGTGAAGTAAGCACCGGGTCCCTCCTGCCCTCTCTGACTGGCCGGTAACCTCTCCCAGCTCAGCTCACCTCACCTCCTGCTATGCAGCCACATCCACTTCCTAGCCCAATAGCCGAGGACACCCCAACTGTGCCCCGCTAGGCCTCCCTCTAAACCACACCCTGCTTCACTGAGGTCTAACAAAAAAAAAGATATCTTGGGGGGTCTCCCTCTTTAAAACTGCAGCACCCATCCTGGCACTGCTTGCTCCACTACCCCGCTCCATTTTTCTTTATATATATATATATATATATATATTTTTTTTTTTTGAGGGTCTGGGGATAGAACCCAGGGGCATTTGACCTCCTCCGAGCTACACCCCCTGCCCTATTTTTTATTCTTTATTTTGAAACCAGGTCTCACTGAGTTGCAGAGGGCCTCACTAAGTAGCTGAGGCTGGCCACGAACCGCCATCCTCCGGGTCTCAGCCTCCCGAGTGCTGGGATTACAAGCGTGCGCCACCACGCCCGGCTCCCACTCCATTTTTCTCCACAGCCCTTTCACATTTCTTTCCTGTCTTTTTTCCCACTAAAATGAATGGTTTGTAGGCAAGGGAAGTTTCCTTCCTCGCTCCCTCACTTCCTCTCCTCCTCCTCCTCCTCCTCCTCTTCCTCCTCTTCTCCTTCCCTCCCCCTCCTCTTTCTCTCTCTCCCTCTCTCTCCTGTTTTGATCCTTGTTGTATCCTCAGGGACTGGAGCAGTATCTGAATACCTTCATAATCCATCTACATATTACTGGTTTAGCAATTCCCATTTTGAAATCCTGAGTAAAAACCTCAAGATTAAAATTAAATCTCCAACTCAGAGTATCCATGCAGTGCCATCTTTCTTCGGCCTGTGTATAGAAATGTAAACTGAGGATACTGGTATAAAGAGCTGGGCTTGACTTTAGAAAGCCAGTTTACTCCTGGCAAAGCAGTAAGACCTAGAACCTAATGGACACTGCTTGAAATCATAGGCCTTTAATTAGACTTCTCTCATCCTTTGGTTTTCTTTTGTCGCACTGGGGTTGAGCCCAGAGAAGTCCTACCACTGATCTTCATCCACAGACCTTTTTATTTCGAGATAGGGTCTCACAGAGTTGCCCAGGCTGGCCTCAAATTTGCGGTCTTTCTGCCTCAGCCTCCCAAGTAGCTGGGATTACAGCGGCACCAGGCTGCTTTAATTTGTTAAGTGTGACTGTCTTCCCCGCTCCCCTGCCTGATGATCAGTGTCTGGATTCTACTGCTTTCACCCCTGGCCCGCCTCTCCTCCTTCCCATCCTGCCCCAGGCCACCCCCGTCTCTAGGCATCCATACACCCCTTGCTGCTGGATTCATCTGCAAGCAGAGCAGGGCTGAGTCGCTCACTCACTCAAGCACACCCATTACTCTCAGCTCCTAGTCAACCCACGAGGCCCCCCTGCCCTCTACCTTGAATACGACCCCAAGCTCCTGCTGAACAGGGCCAGGCAAGGCGGCACACACCTCAAATCCCCGTACCTGGAAGGCTGACACAGGAGGATTGCAGATTCGAGGCCAGCCTCAGGAACTTAGTGAGGCCCTGTTTCAAAATAAAAAATAAAAAGGGCTGGGAGTATATCTCAGAGGCAGAATGTTCCTGGCTGGGTTCAACCCCCAGTACCCTCAAATGCATAAATAAATACAGTTAATATCTCCACTGTATGGCCCCACTCCACTATCACCAGGAAGACAAGATCATGAGAAAGACTCGTGAGCAATTAAATGAGAAACAAGCCGGTCTCACTCCCCTCCCCGCAGCAGCCCAATGAAGTGGTTAGCCTGGATGATGCCCAATCCTGCAGCTCGAGGCTAGTTCAAGCTCTATAAAAACAAATGAGTAATTGGAAGAGTTAAGAAGATGCCCTCTTGTAATTATGACAACGAGATTCTAATCTTCAGAACCTAACGTACCTAATGCAGCATGTCTTCATTAATGCAAAAGCTGTCTTTCTTCCACTGATGTGCTCAGTGGAGAATCACAATAATCTGAGCTACAAATATGCCCTTCGAATGGAATTCCTTTTCCTCTCTTTATCCCATTTGCCCTTCTTGTTTTACCAAGTAGCAGGTAACTATGTTTTCTTTCTCTGAAATATGTTTACCCGGAAGCAGTGGAGCAAATGTCCCCATCACCCAAGCACCAAATCCGGGTTACCTTCCTTCAATGTCCATTTGATGGAGCCCGTCCTCTTGCTGACTGCATGCAAGCTTCCGTCCAGGGTTGAAACAAACAGCAAGGTTTCGGGCAGTGTCACTGTGCTTGTGCTTCCAAACACCTGCAACAGGGCGTGGAAGAATCTCAGTGTGCTTCTTCACCGTGGGCGTGCCGTCACAGACCCACCCCAGAGCCATCTTTCACAGGCTCCTACATCTTACTGGTGAAGGAAGTGAGCCATGGCCCCACAATTCCATCAAAGACACACGTCAGGACCACACTCTGGTCGGGGCTAGACCAGGTCACCTGGCTCTACCTACGAACCTACCTGCAAAGAGAAAGAAATGACCTCACACAACAAGGACAGGAATTCGGAACCGATCCCTCCCTGCAGAGCCTCCGCTGACATGGGGGGGGAGGAGGGAGACATGTGCTCACCCTCCTCCTCCTCCTCCTTCGTGGTACTGGGATTGAATCCAGGTGCATTCTACCTCTGAACTATACCCCCAGTCCTACTTTGTTTTTTATTTTGTAACAGGGTCTTGCTAGTTGATGAGTCTCACTACTTGCGGAGGCTCTCCTCAAACCTGTGACCCTCCTATCTTAGCCTCCCAAGTGCTGGAATAACAGGTGTGCACCACCACACCCAACATGTGCTCAACCTTCTGACATCCTTCTTTCAGATTTATTTTACTCCTTAAAAACCTGATCATCTCGTAAGACCCCCATGATAAAAAAAAAGAATAGCAACACATACACACATGAACTTTTAAATAGCAAAGAATTAAAGGAAAGTGTTTAAAACAAAATAGGGAGCCGGGCGTGGTGGTGCACGCTTGTAATCCCAGCATTTGGGAGGCTGAGACAGGAGGATGGCGGTTCCCTCAGCTACTCAGTGCGGCCCTTTGCAACTCAGTGAGACCCTGTTTCAAAATAAAAAATAAAATAAAGTGGTGGGGGTATAGCTCAGAGGTAGAATGTCCCTGGGTTCCATCCCTAGTACTGAAAAAAAAAATAGGGAACGTTTCATGAGATGAATAATTTACATAATAAAACCTCAAGAGTCCAATAGTAACATGCTGCAAAAAGAAATTAATAAACTAGGCAAGGTAGCACATGCCTGTAATCCCAGCTACTGGGAGTCTTGAGGCAGGTGGATCTAATGTTTAAGTACAACCTGGGAAACTTAAGAGATACCTTGTCTCAAAATAAAAAATTAAGCTGGGTATGGTGGCACACACCTGCAATGCCAGTACTTGGGAGGCTGGGATAGGAGGAGTACAGGTTTGAGACTAGCCTCAGCAAATTACTTAGACCCTATTTCACAATCAAAAAAGTGCTGTGGGTGTAGCTCAAAGGTAGAAATTACCCCTGAGTTCAATCCCTAGTCCAAAAAAGAGCTAAATGCTGTGAAATTTTCTTTTTTATATATTGATAGTAATATTTAAAATTATACATTAGTATACTCTTATAATCTTTCAGCATAAAAATACTCATACTTTCGGATCCTACAATTCTCTGTGTGTGTGTGTGTGTGTGTGTGTGTGTGTGTGTGTGTGTTACTGGGGATTCAGTCTAGGGGCATCCTATATCTGAGCTACACCCTCAGCCTTTTTTATTTTTTATTTTGAAACAGGGTCTCACTAAGTTACTGAGGTTGGCCTTGAATCTGTGATCTTCCTGTCTCAGCCTCCCAAGTACTGAGATTTTAGGTATGTACTACCATGCCTGGAAGATCTTGTAATTCTACTTTTATGCTCTAAAGAAATAATTTCATATATGGGAAAGGTTCTGGGCACAAAGATACTCATTACATCCTATTTATAAACAAATCAACAATAACGAAACAGAGAGAATCAAATTTTCAATAATAAGTTAAAATAATGAACACACTCAATAAAATGTTACACAGCATTAACAGAACTTAGAAAAAAATCTAAAATACAGAAAAAATGGCTATATGTTATCAAGTGAAAATTATAGAATCCAAAGTAATTATACCACCATGATTATAACTGTACTGGCCAGGTTTGTGTCTGCCTTTCTTCTGGCTCTGCTGGGAAGGGCTCCCACACCACGCGGTCCCCCTGAAGCAGTCCCGCATGCAGGAGAAGGGCCTGACACTGCTGGTAAGGCTTCCGAGGTAAGTTTTCCCTATTGAGATGGGCCCAGCCAGCCACCTTGTAATGAGATTTTCTCTTCCACTGTACTGTCCTGCAAATTGGCTGGTTCCGTGTGTGGGTCTTGAGTTAAACGGCTAGTGCAACTTGTATACTACAGCTGTTCGAATTTTGTCATAAATGCTACTCTTAAAATACAAGACTATGGCTGGCTTTAAGCATCTAGCACAAAAGTTCTGGAGTGGAACCTGTGTGCGGGAGTCTGACCCCGGAACACCTGGTCACTGTCTGTTAAGAACCAGGATGATGCCCAGTTAATCCCTTCAAAGGGAAGGCCCCATGGGTCTCTCCAGGGCAGCTGAGGTGTGGGGACAACACTCCAGTCTTGGCATTCCTTTTCCATGGGGGAGACCCACTGGAGAAGGGGGAGGGGAGTTAGATCAGCCAAGGCCTGGTGGGAGAGAGGCTGAGCCCCGTCTACTCCCTGAAAGGCCAGAAGCAAGTCTACTGCTGCCTGCGGGCTCTGTTTTCTGTGCAAGGAAAGAGTTGGAGGAAGAAGTCTGCTTTAATTCTACCTGTGGAAGGAATCTCGGGAAACAGATCTGAGTTGGAAAGGCTCGGAAAACAGAAACCTCAAGGGTAATGCCTGCTGTTTTGGGAGTGAAAATTCCTTTAGCCCACAGGCGTTAAGAGGGTGACCTGCCACATCTGGACCTGCTCCCCGGGGATGAAGAAGCCGCACGGGTCGCTGGGGCAGGACCGCTCCCACTGACAAGGGGATGGGTCTGCTGCTTGCGGTGGGGTGGCTGGATCAGGCTGTGGGGCAGTCAGAGGCTGAGTCAATGAAAAGGATCATGTGCCAGACAGTTAGCAGGAATAACCATTTTGTATAATAATTGTTAGAATCCACATAAAAACTGAGTGGGACTCTGAGTGGCTGAAGAAGAAAGGAAAGAAGGAAGTAAAGAAAGAACAGACGAAAGAAAGAGAAAGAAAGATTCTATGACTATGTTTTCTGCTGCGTGGAAAAAGCTGGATGTCAGAAACATAAACACAGAAACTGTGAGGAGCGAGGGGTGGGCTCATGCTGGGACCGGGCGCCCCGGCTCAGGCCCCCAGCCTCCTCCAGCTCTCCCACCCTGCCTAGAGACACCCCTCTTGGCTTACACTCATTAGAATTAGGTTTCTGTCATTTGCAACGGAAATAGTCTACCTCCCACGCTCCTCTTTTAAAAAATACAGATAAGATGAAGAAAATATTACAAAATTACAATAATAGTCTTTTCTCCTCTATTTTCTGAGTTTTCAATGAATCTTCATAGAGAGTTAGTAGGTGGAAGAGGAGCTGGAATCTGAAGGAGCTTCCACAAGCACCTGAGTTCCAGGCGAAGCGCTTTCCCACTCACAGTATTGGGCAACCTGATTACCTTCGAGCATGAATACCCACCAAAAAGGCACAAAAGCCTGGGTGTGGTGGTACACACCTGTAATCCCAGTACTTGGGAGTCTGAGACAGGAGATCACAGGTTCAAGGCCACCCTCAGCAACTTAGCAAGACCCTTGTTTCAAAGTAAAAAGGGCTGGGAGCTGGGCATGGTGGTGCACATTTGTAATCCCAGCATTTGGGAAGCTGAGACAGGAGGATTATGGTTCACGGCAGCCTCAGCTACTTAGTGAGGCCCTTTGCAACTTGGTGTGACCCTCTTTCAAAATAAAGAATAAAAAAGTAGGGCTGGGGGTGTAGCTTGGAGGTAGAATGCCCTTGGGTTCCATCCCCAGTTCTGGGGGAAAAAAAAAAAAAGGGCTGGGATAGAATGCCTCTGGGTTCAATCCCCATTACAAGAAAAAAAAAAAAAAAAGGGAGGGGGGAGTAAAATTTAAAAACACAGAGGTCTCCCAATGAGATAAAGTACATCCAAGAACAAAAGGTTTATATTGTTATTAAAACTTGCAGTGTAACAATAACAAACTAAATGCCTCCAAATATATCCTATCACAAAATTAATACTCATACTAGGCTCCTTCTCTACTAGTGTGGAGACAGAAGCCACCTGCCTTGTCTGTGCATCTAGAAACCACAGGAAGGGCAATTATCTATGGTTGGTTAGTGAATCAAAATAAAACACTAATCACACAACTAATGTAGTCTTCAAAAATCTCAACAGCATAAGGTTAGGAGGAAGCTGAATTTAGCAACTGAGAGCTCTGACAGTTGATCACAATGTCCACAGCGCCCTCACACTGGTGTGGGGGGGCTTCTCTTTTGAGGTTCTTGACTATTTCAAAGCAGGATGCTGGGGAACTGCACTGAATAATCTCATGTTCTCAGAAGACAAGTAAGCATTACAAATTTTCTAGCTTTCCCCCCCAACATTTTTTTTTTTTTTAGTACTAGAGATTGAACCCAGGAGCAGTCTACCTCTGAGGTACTTTCAGCCCTACTTTATTTATTTATTTATTTATTTATTTATTTATTTATTTATTTATTTTTGTGGTACTAGGTGTGGAACCCAGAGGCTTTCTACCTCCGGGCTATACTCCCAGACCTATTTTATACTTTATTTGGAAACAGGGTCTCACTAAGTTGCTGAGAGCCTCACTAAGTAGCTGAGGCTGGCTTCAAACCTGCACGACCCTCCTGTCTCAGCCTCCCAAGAGTGGGGATTACAAGCATGCACCAGCACGCCCGGCTTATTTTTTATTTTGAAACAAGGTCTCACTAAATTGCTGAGGCTGGCCTGGAACCTCCAACATTTTGTTTTTGTTTTTTAGTACTAGAGATTGAACCCAGGAGCAGTCTACCTCTGAGGTACTTCCAGTCCTACTTTATTTTTTATTTTGAAACAAGGTCTCGCTAAATTGCTGAGGTTAGCCTGGAACCTCCAGCATTTTTTAAAATGTGAAAATGCCTGCCTTCTAATACAGGTGCCATAGTGACATGGATTAAATATGCTTCTAGATGCCTTTTGTGATACTGAGCACAGCTGAGAACCACTTGTACTTGAACATCACAAACAACGCATCACGACAGTGAACTCGGCCATCACCCTCGCCCAGAAGGCCTTCTTCAACTTGTATTACTCTTCTCTACAGTGGAGGAAATAGTAACAGGGCCTGAGGCCACACGCGCTAGTTCCCAGGAAGCCTGTACACAGAAAGGCCAGTTCTACAGATCTGCTTCACACTGACTGTCTGGAATCTGACTTGGGTTTAAAAGTAGTGGCTTAAGCCGGGCGTGGTGGCGCACGCTTGTAATCCCCGCGCTTGGGAGACAGAGACAGAAGGATCGCGCAGGTTCGAAGCCAGCCGCGCGCGCTGGCTTAGGAGACCCTGTTTCCAAATAAAAATGTAAAAATAGGTCTGGGAGTGTAGCCCGAAGGTAGAAGGGCTTCCAGGAACCCCAGTACCACCAAAAATAATAATAATAATAATAATAATAAAAAAAAATAAAAAAAAAAAATAAAAGTAGTGGCTTGACAATGGCTGCTAGGAAGTAATCAGCAACAACACTGTAGAGGGGTCCTCTAGACAACCCTGAAACTGGACATCCATTGGCTAATGGGCCCCCACAGATGTCAGGCTCTGTCCACATACGCCTTCCCATAGGGGGTGACCAGATCATTTTGGAAACAGCCAGCCTGAGGACCGTGAAGCCTGGCTACTGAGGCAGATGATGTTGGGACAGTGGCTGCTAATAAAACCAAAGGCTTCACTTCATGGGATGGGTGGCAGAAGAGTCCTCCCTGCAGCGCTGCTCAGGGAGGACGTCAACAGGCCTCCTCTCCCCCATGAAAACAAATGCAAGCCAGGCTGGGCCTGCTACCCAACATCCTGATGGTGAAGCCGTGTTTCTCAAAGTCCAGCAGCTCCACCATGTCATGAAGCACCCCAGCCCTGCACTTCAGAACCATGGAAGCAACTCCAGCCGCTAAGGCCGAGTGAGTACAAGGCAAGTCACTGACAGCGGGTTATTCTCAACATCCTGAACTCAGCTAGTCATTAGCTGCTCTTGCAATAATTAACGTCCTTTATGTTTCAGGTAAGAAAAACGTTTGTTCTAAAGTGCCCTCCGAAATAACTTTGTTTAGGAAACATCTTCAGTAAAGAGAATTATGAACTCAAGCAGCAGGTAGGTGTTTAAATAGCACAAAAATAAATAAAACAACCTTTAACAAAATCTCACCAACTTCTAGGCCGATATTTGGGATCAGCCAGGCAAGGAGGTGGCTTGCCTGTGACGAAGAGCAACCAGCCTGCCTGGGGTCCTGCCTGTCTATCACTAAATTGCGGCTTGCCTCCACTCCACTGGAGAGCTTCTCTGAATCAGAACACAGGACGGCTGGCTGCTCCTTACCGGGGTGTTCACAAATGCCGCATTCTCCAAAGAAATACAATTCCTGAGCTGCAGGCACATAGTTCCAAAGCAGCTTCCAGGTTCATCACTGTCTAATAACGAAGGTCAGAAGCAAGGTAAAGGAGGGCACTGCGCTCTCATGGCTAAGGCAGGGGAAGCAGCACTGGCACTGCTGCAGCGCCTGCCCACGGTTTTCCAAGGCGTCTACGCGTGGTGAGGACTGTGCTCTATGTCCCATTTACAAAACGGGAGCATAATAACAGGGCTGGAGCCCCTGTTCCACTTACAAAACACCCATAGGAAGGACATGCACACATACATGCAGGAGACCCGCCACTGTGAACAGACAGCCACATGCATGCCTGGCAGCATGCACACGCACCAAGCCCAATGCACGCCTCTAAAAGTCAAATGCACACGGAAAGCTGTAGGCTAGGTTAGTAGGATAGGAGTTAACATAAGTCTTTTCTATGACTCTCTCTACTTCCACCCCAACAGACTACTGTATATTAGAATACAATAATCTGGTTAATAAAAATTTGCTTTTCTCTTGAGAGTATCACATTGACTTCTAGAATGTGTTCAGAAGCTGGATTTTTTTCTCATGTGTATGTTTGTGTTATTCTTGTTTTAACTAATATTCCTTTACGGTCATTGGAAAATGTTCAGTTGCATAATCCTAACTTTCATTTTATTTAAGGTTAAGGAAACCAGTCCTTTAAATAAAAAACACATTGGCCATGGTGGCGCACGCTTGTAATCCCCGCGCTTGGGAGGCTGAGACAGGAGGATCGCACAGGTTCGAAGCCAGCCTCAGCCACTTAATGAGGCTCTCAGCAACTTAGTGAGACCTGTTTCCAAATAAAGTATGAAAACTGATCTGGGAATATAGCCCGGAGGTAGAAAAGCCCCTGGGTTCCACCCCAGTACCACAAATAATAATTAATAATAATAATAATAATAATAATAATAATAAAAAACACAATTCTTGTATTAACGTTGACAAGGATTCTGGCTTGTGTTTCCAAAGAGTACAATATCGTGTGTGCTAGACCTCCGACCTGCCGTCAACAAGGAGGCTGCCTTTTGCAGTGAAGGGGTTCCTTGCCAAGGCTCCAACCCACTGGCTGGCTGGCCCCAGAGGTGAAGCGAGGCTGACTGGCCCATTCTGTTTGACCAATGAATACACATTACAGCATTGCAGGTTAGACTTGAAGCAGGTAGGCAACAAGGGAGGAAAGGACTAGACGAGAAAGATTCCAAAGGTATTTTCTTTTTCTTTTTATTCTTGGTACTGAGGATTGAACCTAGAGGCATTCTGCCTCTGAGCTATACCCCCAGCCCTTTTTGTTTTTTATTTGGATACAGTCTCACTAAGTCGCTGAGAGCCTTGCTAAGTTGCTTAAGCCGACTTCCAACCTAGGATCCTCCTGTCTCAACCTCTCAGTAATGGGATTATAGGTGTGTGCCACCATGCCTGGCCCCGTGGCACTTCCTTTTACCACCCAGTCCTAGGATACATGAAATCTTGGGAAGAATAAAAGGTGCATGTCACCAAATACAGCGTAGTAAGTTTCAAGCCCATTACAATATGCTAGAAAATCAGAGCTTATAATTATTAACCATAGTAATGAGGCTTGGAGATGGGAAGGTTATCTCCACAGAGGATACAGCTGTGCCAGAGGACCTAGGAGACAGGTAGGGCAGCACATGCACCTGTGGAGATGTGGTGGCAGGGGATGGTGTCTGAGGGAATGAAGCAGAGGTCAGTACAGTTAATGGCAAATAGACTGGATTATCCTGCTGGCTCTAATTGGTGGAAATCCAGAGTGGATCAGCTGATTTTAAGAAATATCAGAGCTGGTGTGGTAGTACATGCCTGTAATCCCAGTGCTTGGGAGGCTGAGACAGGAGGATCGTGCAGGTTCGAAACCAGCCTCAGCTACTTAGTGAGGCTTTCAGCAATCTAGTGAGACCCTATTTCCAAACAAAATATTTTTTAAAATAGGTCTGAGAGTATAGCCCAGCAGTAGAAAGCCCCTGGGTTCCATCCCCAGCACCACAAAAATAAATAAATAAATAAATAAATAAATATAAAAAGGGCTAGGAGTGTAGTTCCAAGGTAGAATACGGTTCCTGGGATCAATCTCCAGACCACAAAGAAAGAAAGAAAGAAAGAAAGAAAGAAAGAAAGAAAGAAAGAAAGAAAGAAAGAAAGAAAGAAAGAAAAGGAAGCAGCTCAGAACAGTGTTGTATCACAGAGACCCTTGGCAGGCATTAAGTAATACTAAAAGAAAAAAAAAAAAAGGACACCTGTGTCTACAATTCTATTTATAACAACACTATCTATTTCAGACTATAAACTCAAACAAAGCCTCGCTACTGGCGAATCTGGTTGCTTTACAAAGGTATCCAGCTGAGCGCTATCATTCTGCCACTTGATCACATGGGAGGAAACTCTGCCCACTGAGGGCCCAAACCACCAAGAATTCACCAAAGCCAGGCACAGTGGCACATGTCTGTAATCCCAGCCACTTGGGAGGCTGAGGCAGGAAGACAGCAAGTCCAAGGCTAGCACGGGCAACTTAGGGAGACCTAAAATAAAAGAAATGCCCCTCAGTTCAATCCCCAATATTGCAAAAGAAAAAAATAAATAGAAATAACCAAACCAGGAGAGCTCAACCCCCAGCAAGCAAAAGGCTATCCTTGAAGCTATCTTTTTTTGGTGGTACTGGGGTTCCTGGAGCCCTTCTACCTCCGGGCTACACTCCCAGACCTATTTTATATATATTTTTGTTTTGTTTTGTTTTGAAGCCCTTCTTCCTCCGGGCTACACTCCCAGACCTATTTTATATTTTTGAAACAGGGTCTCTTACGCCAGCACGGCTGGCTTCGAACCTGCGCGATCCTCCTGTCTCCGCCTCCCAAGCGCGGGGATTACAAGCGTGCGCCACCACGCCCGGCAGACCTATTTTATATTTTTTAATTTGGAAACAGGGTCTCTTAAGCCAGCGCATCCTCCTGTCTCCGCCTCCCAAGGGCGGGGATTACAAGCCTGTGCCACCACGCCAGGCTTTTTTTTTTTGAGATGGAGTCTTGTTATGCTCAGGCTAGTTTCAAACTCCTAGATTCAAGGGGTCCTCCTGCCTTAGCCTCCAAGTGCTGAGACAACAGGCACACACCACTGTGCCTGGCTTAAAGGTACTCAAGTAAAGTCCTGACTAGGCAGATGAAGGGAAAAAGAAGTTTTTATTCTAATCAAACTCTGATCCCCAACCCCATACCATTTATACATTAGATCCAACAGCAAAATACTGATCTCCAAATATGGAGACTTCTCTAAAGCCACCTTCACACTGTGACAGGGATCTGCTGCCTTTAGTCTCTAGTCTACGGAATTGGAATAGAATCTAAGAAAAGAACTAGCACTCTGGGGGCAGTAAGAGACTCTTCTAGTTACTTGTGTCTATGTTTTAAGGATTTCAGACTACTTCTAAGAGGTTCCAAGTCCTGTTATACTTCACATAGCTGTGTTCAGGTCAGCAATAATCCATCAACCATACAGTTCCTCCTCACCAGTCTGCAGGCTGTTGCTTCCTGATACTATGTCAATAAAGGTAACCATGACATTTGCTTTGGATGGGAGTCAAATGTCTAGCTGAGATGCAGTAAAAGGGCAAGGCCTAACTGAACAGTGCCATGTGGTTTCCAAACTAAGCAGCTCAGAGAGCTAAACTAGTATTTGTGGCAATCTGGGGTGTGGTGTAATTAACCACCACTGGAGACAGTTATAATCTCCGTTCAGGCTACTCCTCTCTCTAGTAGGACTGATGCACCAGTCTACTTTCTTCCTCAGCATAAAGGAAGCTAATTTCATTAGACGTGAGTATGTTTTCCCCACCCTGGTTTTGGGCCCTAGGCTAAGTGTCTAAGTCCAACCAGCTGCAGTTCTGTTTGTCCTCATGATCTCTCTGCCACCATGGAAGAAAGAAACACCCCTGGGCACTGAAGGCCTCCGGAACCCCATAACCATATATTAGGCATCATGGGCAAGAAAATTAGCCCTTGTTCACAGGGTGGTGTCAGATCCCTATGGTTCCTCAGGATCCTTAGGGAACTAGGCCAAATCCTGCATTTCAAAGCCAGGTGTGGTGCCCACCATAGTAATCCCAGTACTTGGGAAGCTGAGACAGGAGGATTGCAGTTTAGGGCCAGCCCCAGCTACTTAGTGAGGTCCCCTGCAACTTACTGAGACCCTGTTTCAAAATAAAAAGGGCTGGGGTGTAGCTTGTAGGTAGCATGCCCCTGGGTTCTATCCTGAGTACTGAAGAAAAATAAATAAATAAAAGCCAAACTTGATTCATCCAAGTATGGATCCTCATGTGTATAACTACACATATACTATTTTATATATTTATTTATTTTTGTGGTACTAGGGATTGAACCCAGGGACATTCTACCGCTAAGCTACATTCCAGACCCTTTTATTTTGAAACAGGGTCTTGCTGAGGCTGTCCTTGGACCTGCAATCTTCCTGTCTCAGCCTCCCAAGTACTAAAATTATAGGCATGTGCTGCCACATCAGGCTCAATTACACCTATATTAGTAATATGTTCTCATGTGACATGATCAATAAAAATGAGTGTATATGGAAATGTCACCATGAAGTCATTTTGTACAATTAATAAATCTTAATAATCCCAGTACTTGGGAGGCTGAGACAGGAGGATCGCACAGGTTCGAAGCCAGCCTCAGCTACTTAGTGAGGCTCTCAGCAACCTAGTGAGACCCTGTTTCCAAATAAAACATAAAATAGGTCTGGGAGTATAGCCCGGAGGTAGAAAGCCCCTGGGTTCCACCCCCAGTACCACACACACACACACACACACACACACACACACCTAATACAAAATTACATTTAGAAGAAGACCTCATGTGGAAACCCCAAGGGAAAAATAAGTTTTCATTAAATATCAACATTTTCTGTCCTGATAATAGCAACTAATCTGAAACGGTCACGTTTGCTCTTTACACTTAGAGATTTCTTTGGAGGGTGAGAAGGGGAGGGGCAGGGTGGAAAGTGGATACGTGCTCTAGTTAAATTAAAATTACCTACAAACAACTGTATTTATGACATAATTGCCACCTGCACTTGCCAGATGTTATCAAGCTTCAGGATAAAAGTTAAGTGTCATGAAATATACCTCCAGTTGAGACACCTGGCCAGCCTGACTCCCCAGGCAGAACCTCACTGTTCCAAGTACGCAGGAGGGCTACTCACTTCTCTCCCAGCCAAGCGGCCAGGCCTCCTCCCTCGGTCCAATGAGCTGCTTACTCACCAAGTGCGTGTGGCTCCACACGGCGCACACCCAACAGCAGGCCTGTTTACTTCTTCTAGGATGGTAACTCTTGATAGGAAAAGGGCTGAAGAGACCTTTACCCAACCCTCTCCTCTCAGGCCCAGAGAGGTGAAGCGACCTGCCAATGCACCACAGACAGCTAGTGTAGACAGGCTCACCGTCTCTGTCTCCGCCTTCCCGTTCTTTGCCCATTACCACATACTGTTATTTCAGGCTTTAAATCATGGTTCTCTGAAGCTATAAGCTTAAATTATCTTAGGCCTGGAGCTTGCCTTTGAGTCCTGCTGGGGCAGATGAAGATGAGCACTCTGCTCTGATAGGAGAGTTGGATCTCTTGGAAGAGACTGAAATGTAATTGATAGATCCATTAAAGACATCCAATCTACCAAACAGCAAATTCTACAGGGTGAGGTCTATCATCTATTGTGGATGAAAACTCCTCAGATCCCACTGGAATAACACCATAAAGAGTTCAAGGCTGCGGCCTTATCCCCCATTAAAAATTCCTATAATACATATTCATCCAGTCCATTTCTTTTTTAGTTTTTAACCTTTTGGGGTTATGGATTGAACCCCAAGGCGTTCTGCCTCCAAGCTACACCCCTAACCCCATGTATGTATGTATGTATGTATGTATGTATATGTTCCTGGGATTTGAACCCAGGGGCATTCTCTCTCAGAAACCCAGCCCTATTTTATTTTTTATTTGGAAACAGTGTCTTACTAGGTTACTGAGAATCTCACTAAGTTGCTAAGTCTGTCTTCGAACCTGAGACCCTCCAGTCTTAGCCTCCCAAGTACTGGGATTACAGACATGCACCATCTTGCCTGTCTTTATTCTTTTTTTTTTTTTTTTTTTTTTTTTGGCAGTACTAGGAATTGAACCCAGGGGAATTCTACCTCCAAGTTACACCCCCAGGCCTGTTTTTAATTCCTTATTTTGAAACAGAGTGTCACTAAGTTGGAGAGGGCCTCACTAAGTAGCTGAGGCTGGCTGCGAACCTGCAATTCTCCTGTCTCAGCCTCCCAAGTACTGGGATTACAAGTGTGCGTCACCATGTCCGACCTTCTGTTTTTTGATTGACACAAAGATTACAGCTGGGCATGGTGGTGCAGGCTTGTGCACCACCTATACATTGTGGAGTGGCTAAATCAAACTAACAAACCCATTACAGTTGTGTGTGTGTGTGTGTGTGTGTGTGTGTGCGCGTGTGTGTGTGTGTGTGTTGAGAACATTTAAAATCTACTCTCATCGGGCATGGTGACACAGGACTGTAACCCCAGTACTTGGGAGGCTGAGACAGGAGGATCACAGGTTTAAGGATAGCCTCACAACTTGGTGACCTCCCCACTTTTTGGTACTAGAGATTGAACCCAGAGGCATATTCTTCCAAGCTATACCCCAGCCTGATTTTATTTCTTATTTAGAAGCAGGGCCTCACTAGATTGCTGAGACGCTCACTAAATTGCTAAGGCTAGCTTTGAGCCTGCAATCCTCCTGTCTCAGCCTCCCAAGACTGGGATTACAAGCGTGCGCCACCACACTTGGCTAAGTAAAACCCTATTTCAAAAAATAAAAAGAGATGAGGGTGTAGCTTGGAGGCAAAAAGCTCCTGGGGTTTAACTCTAGTCTCAAAAACAAAACAAATCTATACTCTTAGAAATTTACAAGTATAAAATACATTCTTATTGATTATAGTCATCAGGTACAATAGTTCTTCTCAACAGCCCAGATTGAATGGTCTAAAAGGTGCTCTTCCACGGAGAAGATGATGATGATGCAGCCACTGGCAATTGCTATGATGAAGCCAGTCTTTTGTTTTTAATGTCGGTGCCAAGGAAACACATAGTTTAGCATAGGACAAACCCACTGAATAGCAAGGACTGCTTAATGACCAACCGTGAACTGACGGGCCGCACAAAGTAAGCTATGCCTGCCTCACTCAGAAGGAATGAGATGCTCACAAGAAAAGATTTTCTTCCACGTGAAAACAATCTCTTCCTATTGGAGCTTCGTAATTTCAGCATATGTTTCTACTTTCTGGGCTCATCTAAGAGGCAATGTTTGTGCAGTTTTCACATATTTGGACAGAGATAGGAAAGCATAACAAACTCAAACTACTTGGAGGATTGCGTTGGCACGACCAGATGCAGAGCCTGGGCTTGCAAATGGTGGCCTCTGAGAAGCGGGAGCAAAGCAAGAGAAACTGGCTAAGATCAAACACCACTTCCCTCTCCCTTATCAAGTGGTTGGCAGGAAACAGAAGCAGGAGAGAATTACCAAGAGGAGATAGCAAACCTTTAGGCTCAAGAAAGAGCCTTTCTAGACATCAAGGCACAGACTTGCTCCTGAAAAAGGAAAAATGGCTGTTTAGGGCAGGATGGGGGAGGGGACCTACTTTAGAGGATGTACTACTCTGCTGTCAACAGGCTCAACTTTCCCAAGAACCTCTCCTTAATGCCACCATCCTGGTTAGACTCTGTCTACTCTGAAGGTCATTCAATTTTGTCAACTTATCTGGTTCCAGGTAGTAGATTACATGGGCATCTGGATCATGGGACAAGGTGGCTAAGCTTTCAAATTTTTTTTTCTTCTGAAAACTGAGGAATAGCAACATCACAAGCAGGGCGTGGTGGTGCAGGCTTGTAATTCCTGTGCTTGGGAGGCTGAGACAGGAGGATCACACAGGTTCAAAGCCAGCCTCAGCTACTTAGTGAGGCTCTCAGCAACTTAGTGAGACCCTGTTTCTAAATAAAATATAAAATAGGTCTGGGAGTATAGTCCGGAGGTAGAAAGCCTCTGGGTTCTACCTTCAGTACCACCAAAAAAAAAAAAAAAAAAAAAGCAACATCACTCTAAATGCTAAGGAAGCAAAATAAATATTAAGAATTTCAAAATCAAGAGTTATATAAATAGTAAGGAAGATTACTTAATAAAAGAATTGGTGGGAGCCAAAGATATCATCTGAAAGTAAACAAAACTCCAAAACCTGATTATCCACTCTGTCTCAAGCCTCGGTTGTTCCCTGTCCCTGACCAGGCACTTAACAATAGCTGATCCCGACAAAGACAACAGGAAAGCTGGGATGATTAAGAAAAGGTGAAAATACTCCTTTGCCTTGTGGTGTTTAAGAAGGAAGGAGAATATAACTGCTGAAAAGGCTTCCACTAAATGTTGCTACATTTTAATTTCTGGGATTGTATGTTGATCATCTGGAAGTTGACATAGTAGCACATGATTTTCTGATGATGCTAAACAATTCAACAAATATTTATTAAGTCCAATGTAGTGCCTGGGAGGTTAATACAGTTGTTAAAAATCCAGCTTCTAGCCAGGCGTGGTGGCGCAGCTTGTAATACCCGTGCTTGGTTCTTGGGAGGCTGAGACAAGAGGATCGCACAGGTTCGAAGCCAGCCTCAGCAACTTAATGAGCCCCTGTCTCCAAATAAAATATGAAATAGGTCTGGGAGTGTAGCCTAGAGGTAGGAAGCCCCTGGTTCCACCCCCAGTACCGCACACACACACAAAAGGACAGCTCCTGAGCCAAGTCACCTTGGCAGCCACTGTGCCTTGGTTTTCTCACCCATGACATGGGTATATATTGCAAGTTCATGGCCAGCCTCAGCATTTTAAGTGAGGCCCTGTTTCAAAATAAAAAATAAAACAGGGCTGGGGGTGTAGCTCAGAGGTAGAAGGCCCCAGGGTTCAATCCCAGTATGATACAAAAAATTTAAAAAGGGGAGGGGAATAACAATAAAATCTATTTAGAGTCAGGCGTGGTGGCACTCGCTTGTAATCCCAGTACTTGGGAGGCTGAGACAGGAGGATCACAGGTTCCCAGCCAGCCTCAGCTACTTAGTGGGGCCCTCCACAACTCAGTGAGACCCTGTTTCAAAATAAAGAATAAAAAAGGGCTGAGGGTGTAGCTCGGAGGTAGAATGCCCCTGAGTTCAACCCCCAGTACTGAAAAAAAAAAAAAAAAAAAAGAGAGAGAGAGAGAATTATGTAAGACCCCACAATCTAATCATGAAAGATATGATTCCTGCCCTCAAAGAGCAAGTCATCTAATAATCTAACAGGAATCACAGCAGTCAAATCATCACACGCTAAGGATGGCCAGGTGCTGTCAGGGCTATGGAAGAGACATATATTGGGAATCAAGAGCGTACAACAGATTATCTATCGGGTGCTGTGACATGTGGGAGTTTGGAGGATCACTGTGTTAACGAGTAAGTAATAAGCCAGGAGTGGTGTATATACTTGTAATCTCAGTACTTGAGAGGCTGAGACAGAAGGATCAAGGGTTTGAGACCAGCCTCTGCAACTTAGTGAGACATTTAGCAACTTAGCAAGACCCTGTTTCCAAGTAAAAAATATAAAGGGCTGGTGTATAGCTGAGAGGTGAAATGCCTCTGGGTTTAGTTCATGGTACCACATTTAAAAAAAAAAAAAAAGCCAGGTGTGCTGGCTCACATTTGTAATCCCAGTATGGTTCAAGGACAGCCTCAGTTACTTAGTGAGGCCCTTTGCAACTCAGTGAGACCCTATTTCAAAAAGACTAAAAAATAGGGATGGGGGTGTAGCTCAGAGGTAGAATGCCCCTGGGTTCCATCCCATTACCTCAGGGGGAAAAAAAAATCCAGGCATTGTGGCACACACTTATAATCCCAGGACTTGGGAGGCTGAGACCAGAGGATCCCAGGCTCAGAGGATTGCAGGTTTGAGGCAGACTCAGCTACTTAGTGAGGCCTTCTGCAACTGCAACTTAATGAGACCCTATTTCAAAATAAAAAATAAAAAAGAGAGCTGAGGTATAGCTTGCAGATAGAATGCCCCTGGGTTCCATTCCCAGCACTGCAAATAAAATAAAATAAAAATAAAAAGTAATATTTGAATTAAGATGGATAGGAAGGGACCAGGCATCGTGGGGCATGCTGGTAGTCCTAATACTTAAAAGGCTAAAACAGGAAAATCACAGGTTCGAGGACAGCCTCAGCAATGCAGTGAGATTCACAGCAACCTAGTGAGACCTTCTTAGAAAACAAAAAATAAAAAAGGCTGAGGGTATAGCTCAAAGGTAAAATGCCCCTGAGTTTAATTCCTAGTACCACACACACACACACACACACAAATTTTGTGGTGCTGGGGATTGAACCCAGGGGAATGCTACCTCTGAGCTACAACTCCCAGCACAATTTTTTATTATTTATCTTGAAACAGGGTCTCACTAAGTTGCGGAGGGCCTCACTAAGTAGCTGAGGCTGGCCGCGAACCTGCGCAATCCTCCTGTCTCAGCCTCCCAAGTACTGGGATTACAAGTGCGCCACCATGCCTGGCTTCACAATTATTTTTAAAAAATCAAAATTGCCGGGCGTGGTGGCGCACGCTTGTAATCCCTGGTGCGCTTGGGAGGTGGAGACAGGCGGATCGCGCTGGTTCGAAGCCAGCCCCACTGGCTTAAGAGACCCTGTTTCCAAAAATAAAAAAGTATAAAATAGGTCTGGGAGTGTAGCCTGGAGGTAGAAGGGCTTCTAGGAACCCCAGTACCACCAAAAAAAAAAAAAAAAAAGAGCTGGGGTACAGCTCAGAGATAGATAGAGATAGTGTGTGTGTGTGTGTGTGTGTGAGAGAGAGAGAGAGAGTGAGTGATTTCGCAGGCACAGGAATAACTGTTGCAACCGCCCTGAGCTTGAAGCAAATTGACTGGTTTTAAGGATTTGAAGAAGCACAGGGACTGGAGAAAGACCACAGAGGAGGGGAGGACAAGGACGGCTGGGGAGGAGGCAGACGCCCAGGTCTACACTAATGCAGAGTGTTCCACGCAAACCAGGATCTTCTCTTCTGATTTGTTACCTGTGCGGCCTACAGCAAGAGCAGGAAGGCACGCTGTTCGTAGGTCATAAAGCAGACCTGGCAGACACCTTCCTCCTCCCTCCACTACAGCGAGGCGCGGGATGCGCCAGCCACAGAGGAGCTGTGTGCCTGTCCCAGCTGAGTTTAATTTAACACTAACTCTAGCCTAAGGTTGCTTAGCTGGTTTGCAGCAGAATATACGGCTGGCACTCCAAAACGTCATGGGAAAGTTTAAATGTGGCTTTCAGGACAAACCCCCAACCCGAGGCCTGGGGCTTCCTGAGGCTCCGTGTCTGAGGGTGTCCTCTGGCCAGCATCTGGGAGGTGGCAAGGCTCCCTCTGAAGGCGGAGGGTTAGACCTGCCCTCGGCCCTCTAATCTCCCCGGTGTGCTGTCTCCACAACACCGCAGTCCTTCCAGGGCTGTTTTTACTACAGCAGGCAGAAACGCTGGGGGTGCTAATCTTACAGGACAGGTAAGACTCTGAATCATGGCCTGGAATTACTCTAGTCGGAAGGATTCATCAATCTCTCCCAGCCACTCCCTGTTTTGTGTCTTTCTGTGGCTGACTCTCCGGTTTCTAATTCTTACCTGATAATTCACTTATTTCAACTCCAGCCGCAGACTGGACTCTCCCTTTTCTCCTAAGTATATCAAGAAGGGTCCTATTATACACAAGGCCCTGGAGCCCCAAGGCCTACAAAACCTTTGCCCTCAAGGGGTTGACCATGCAGCAGAAGAAACACGTAAGACAAGAATAAGGACAGCAAGTTCCCCACCGAGCATCTCGACAGCTGAGCTGGAAACACCCTCCCCAAGCCCCGGCTCTGCCCAGAGCAACCCGGCTTCTGAGCCCCAGGGCCCTGCTTCGCCACCCAGCTCAGGTCCGTGCTACCCCAAACCTGTTAATTATCCCCTTGAAACTCCAAGCTCAAAAAAACCAAAGTTTTTGGCTCTCCCCATGAGCCTGGTGTACGCTTTTTGGATTTTTTTTGGGGGAATGAAGGTGAAAAAAGGTGAGACCTGTGTGCCCTGGCTTGGGCTGTGGGTTAGTCGTTAAATTTTTCAAGCCAGGCATGGTGGCGCACGCTTGTAATCCCAGTACTTGAGAGGCTAAGACAGGAGATCACATGTTCTAGGCCAGCCTCAGCAAGTAGTGAGACTCTCATTAACCTCGAGAGACTATTTCAAAATGAAAATTTTAAAAATAGGAGCTGGGCATGGTGGCACATGCTTGTAATCCCAGCATTTGGGAGGCTGAGACAGGAGGATCAGTTTGCTGCACAGCCTCTGCTACTTAGTGAGGCCCTCTGCAACTCAGTGAGACACTGTTTCAAAATAAAGAATAAACCTGGAGCAGGTGGCACACACTTGTAATCCACCCACCCCCACACTTGGGAGGCTGAGACAGGAGGATCGTGCAGGTTTGAAGCCAGCCTCACCTGGCTTAAGAGACCCTATTTCCAAATAAAATATAAAATAGGTCTGGGAGTGTAGCCCGGAGGTAGAAGGTCCCTGGGTTCCATCCCAGTACCACCAATAAATAAATAAATAAATAAATAAATAAATAAATAGGGGTGTATCTCAGAGGTAGAATGTCCCTTGTTTCCATCCCGAAGTATCACACACACAAAAAAAATAGGGCTGGGGGGTATAACTCAGAGGTAGACTAGCCCAGGTTCAATCCCCAGTGACACACACACACACACACACACACACACACACACACTCACTCACACTCCCTCCCCCCTCCCAGTGTCAGTTCCCCTGCATCTTACCCGGCCTTCATCTCCCCCAGGCTACAGTAGATCCTTCTAGCCCCAACCAATCAGAACATGCCCAAGATCCACAGAAGAATCTGAGCCAGTTTAGAAGTTCTGCTGCCTCTGAACACAGGCATTTCCAATCCTGATCTTACAACATCCCAGTATTTCCGCTTATCTCAGAACATTGCAACATTAGATATTAGTAATAATCTGAATCACTTGAAGGTTCAGGGTGGGAAGAATACCACAGAAAGCAACTACTGTTATGTGGGACTACTAGACGGCAGATGCCCAGCACACAGACATGCGCAGACTCTGAAACCCACAGAGCCTCAAGTTCCAGAAGTTTCCAAACTTATGGGTTTACTGCCACCTTTTCAGGAAAAAAATTACTCAGCACCACCTGGAAATCTGCTTTCTTTTTCTCCTCCTCCTCCTCCCCTTCTTCCTCCTCTTTTCCTTCTTCTCCTTCTTCCTCCTTCTTTTTCTTCCTCCTTCTCCTTCTTTTATACTAGGGATTGAACCCAAATGCATTGTATCTCTGAGCTACACCCTCAGCCCTTTTTTATTATTTTTTAATTTTTTTTTTTTTGTGGTACTGGGGGTGAACCCAGAGCTTTCTACCTCCAGGCTATACTCCCAGACCCACTTTATATATATTTTTGGAAACAGGGTCTCACTAAGTTGCTGAGAGCCTCACTAAGTAGCTGAGGCTGGCTTCGAACCTGCGCGATCCTCCTGCCTCAGCCTCCCAAGCGCGGGGATTACAAGCGTGCGCCACCGCGCCCGGCTTAGCCCTTTTTTATTTTGAAACAAGGTCTTGCTAGGTTGCTGAAGTTGTTCTTGAACCTGCAGTCCTCCTCCAGGTACTGGGAATACAGGTGTGTGCTGAAATCTACCTCTGTAAGCAAATAAACAGAAGGGCACAGTGGCATACTTGCATTCCTTTCTGTTTATGCCCCCCACCTCTAACCTAGGGATGGCTATCACCCACTCTGGGAACCTGTGGGTCCTAAACTGAAAGGGAGATCCCTATTTCTCTCCAAACCACAGATCAGATAAACAACTGAATTTTGCCAAGTTCAGCAACCACGGAGATTTCCAAGTACTCCACTATCAGATCAGGATGACTTGGGGTTGGTTTTAGAAGCAACTGTGGCTTGGTCCCCTGTCAGTTGAGTACCAAAATTACCGATAAACTTATTCATCTCTATGTATAAAGGAAGCCATTTTCTTTCTTGTGTGATCAGACCCTGATAGGTGGATAACAAACCCTAACAGAACGAGAGGATAAGATCACTGGACCATTCAGAGCAAGTAGTACCTTCCAGGTCAGAGAGTCTCCAGATCTGGTCTTACAACTTTCTTACAGTATTTCAATTTACCTGGAGATGTTACAAAAAGTTGTACAATGGAGAAAACAATTTAATTTTGTTTGATGTAAAAAATATACACTACATGGCCATTTGGGAGCAGAGCCATTACAACATTAACAAAACAAAACAAAATAAAACAAAACACCAAAGAATTGCTGGCTCCGTCCCTGACTGGTAGGGGCTTCTGGTGTTTTCCTGACAGAATTTTAAGCTTTTTCTTGTCAAGTTATCATTGAAAGGCAGCAAGAGTCGCATTCAATGACTCACATTTGCTCAAGACTTCCAGACACACCCGAGAGCTGTCAACACTAGTCCTCCAAAAGACGAGATGCAAACTGGAGGACAGACCCGTGTGTTCGCCCTGACACCAAGTGGCCGGCGGGCCTGGAGTGCAGGAAGCGCTCGGTGTAGGAGAGCGCAGTGGCCGGGAAGGCCGCACTCGCACTCACCGCCCCACAGGGCAGGCCCGCACAGCCGTGAAAGCTCGCCCACTGCGCAACTCACCACTCCGTCTCTGATCTTTATTAGATTCATTCTATGCTTATACAACAAAAAGACAAGAGAAAAATAAAAACTCAAATGCTCTAAGTGAAGGTCTTATTCTGTTGCTTTGTTAAAGGAGCAGAGCTGAGAGGGAGACGTGCGAACTCGGGTTATTTACTTATTTAGGTACTGGGGACTCAACCCAGGGGACTCTACCACCACACTACACTCAGGTTTTTTAAAAAATCATTATTATTATTATTATTATTGTTATTATTAGTATTATTATTATTATTTCTGAAACAGGGTTTTGATAAGTTTCTGAGGCTGACCTTGGAGCTGCAACCCTCCTGTCTCAGCCTCCTAAGTACTGGGATTACAGGTGTGCACCACCACACCCTGCTTCAATGTTTTCTTTGTATTCATCATTCTATTGTTTCTTGACTGTTTCTACCAAGCACACAGAAGTTCCATGAGAGGTGGAGTGGCAGTTTAGTTCATTAATGTGTATCCATGCTTGGCATATTTATATATATATATATATATATATATATATATATATATATTATATATATGTATTAAAATATATATGTATTAAAAATATATAATACACACATATATATACGTATTAAAAATGAGTAAGTTGGAGCCCATCCAGGGATACTCAGAAAACCCACAAAGAAATCAGTGAGTGAACTAGCCAACAACAGAAGGAATGAAGAGACGACATGGCGTCCATTGCAGTCATGAGCCTGGAAGCCAGGGCTTAGAGCAGGGCCGTGCTCCCACCCTCCACCCCCAGGTGAGAGTTTGATACTGCACAGAAAGCCAGGTGGCTCCGGCCCTTGGCTTTAACCTAAACGGTGCTCCTGATTCGAGAAGACTTTTGGAAATAGGCCCACCAAGGAGATTTGTCTAGTGCTGCTGCCTTACTTGACAGATGGGAAAAGGGGTTCATCTGCCCAAAGTCACATGGCCAGCTAGCACAGGACTTTCACGCTGACTCCTCGTCATGGGAAAAACATACCACCATCGTGTGGGCCGAACTGCGTATGCAAACAAGTGGCTGTGCCTACAAGTTCCATTTAAAAACGGCTAAAACAATCATCCATGCCGATCCATCCACACAAGGAGTGCAGAACCAGAGCTGCCAGCTAGGCCTTCCCGGCAGTATGAAGTTCAACCAGAACAGCTGGGTTTACACAGCTCCCCCAGGGCAGAGGCTGAGCCTGTCCCAAGGATGTCTTCAAAGAGTGCCCTCAAATTCTGTTTTTGCCAACCTGGCTCCAGCAGAACTTTAGATTTAGATCCATCCAGATCAATGTGGTACTTAGAAATGAGTTTCCTCTTGTTGCTAAACCAGCGAATAGGGTTCTTTGTGCGGCAACTGACGCCCGTCCAGCCCCCAAGACAACAGATGGGACGTCTGCCACATTCATCGGTCAGGCCTTTCAACTCTGCACCTGCTGGAAACCCTTCAGGGCGGCTGTCCCCCTTCACTCACCTGGCTGATGAACACACAGACACCAGGTCTCACATGAAAAGGGAGGGGTGAGCCGGGCGTGGTGGTGCATGCTTGTAATCCCAGCATTCAGGAGGCTGAGATGGAGGATCGCGGTTCATGGACAGCCTCAGCTACTTAGTGAGGTCCTCTGCAACTCAGTGAGATGTTTCAAAATAAAGCATAAAAAATAGGGCTGGGAGTGTAGCTCACAGGTAGAATGTCTCTGGGTTCCATCCCCAGTATCACAAAATAATAATAATAATAATGATAATGATAATAATAATAATATCATCCTCCGGTTCTATTCATATTATCATAAGTGACAAAAGTTCATTATTAGCCGGGCGTGGTGGTGCACACTTGTAATCCCAGCATTTGGGAGTCTGAAACAAGAGGATTGGGGTTCACAGATAGCCTCAGCCACTTAGCGAGGACCTCTTCAACTCAGTGAGAGCATGTTTCAAAAAATATAAACACTAAAAATATATGCTGGGGGTGTTGCTCGCAGGTTCCATCCTCTGGGTTCCATCCCCAGTACTGCAAAAATAAATAATTAATTAATTAATTAATTAATTAAATGGGAGGCTGAGATAGGAGGACTGCGATTTGTGGACAGCCTCAGCTACTTAGTGAGGCCCTTTGCAACTCAGTGAGGCCCTGTTTCAAAATAAAGAATAAAAAATAGGTCTGGGGGTATAGGTTAGAGGTAGAATGTCCCTGGTTCCATCCCCAGTACTGCAAAAAAAAAAAAAAAAAGAATAAAAAATAGGGCTGGGGTGTAGCTCAAAGGTAGAATGCCCCTGGGTTCCATCCTCAGTACTGCAAAAAGAAAAAGAAATATATATATATATATATGTATATGTGTGTGTGTGTGTGTGTGTGTGTGTGTGTGTGTGTGTGTGTATTATATCCCTTTTTTATATTTTATCTTGAGAGAGGGTCTCACTAAACTGCCCAATCTGGACTCAAAGTTGCAATTCTATTCCTCAGCCTCCCGTGTCACTGTGACTCCAGGTGTGTGCCCTGCATCCAGCTAGGTTCTCTATTTCCAGTTCTGCCACTGAGTAGCAGAAGGCACCAGCCCTAACCTCTCTACCAAAGAGCGACAACAGCCCTGGCCAGCCAGTGCTCGACATCCGTGCACACACAGATGCACTTGCTCTTTCCACAATTAAGGTACAGGAATTACTTGTAATGTATAACATGGCTATCCACTAGCGAGACCTGGGGCTTAAAGTAAAATAAATCAAAGCCTTAGCCAGGCTGGGGACGGTGACATGTGCCTGCAATCCCAGTATGTGGGAGGCTGAGACAGGAGGATCACAGGTTTGAGGCCATGAGCTCAGCAACTTAGCGAGACCCTGTTTCAAAATAAATAAAAAGTGCTGAAACCCGGGCGTGGAGGCACATGCTTGTAATCTAGCATGTGGGAGGCTGAGACCGGAGGATCGGAGGATCACGGTTCCTAGACAGCCTCAGCTACTTAGTGAGGCCCTCTGCAACTTAGTGAGACCCTGTTTCAAAATAAAGAATAAAAAAATAGGGCAGGGGGTGTAGCTCGAAAGTCGAATGCCCCTGGGCTCCATCCCCAGACGCACAAAAAAAAAAAAAAGTGCTGGAGATGTAGCTCAGTGGTAGAGTATCCCTGGGCTCAATGCCCAGCACCACACAAAATAATAATAATAAATAACTAACGCTGCCAGACTCCATGCACAGTGGTCCTGACGCCCCTCGCTTGCCGGGCGTGCCGGGCCCAGGGTTAGTCAGAGCCTCCCAGGTGACCCGGGGTGGCTGGTCAAGCTGGGGAACACTGCCCGAGCACCGCCTCCCGCTGCAGCTGAGGCCGTCCTGGCAGATGCTTCTCTCGCTCCTGTGGCCCCTGGGAGTCATGGGCCATTTGCTTTGAGAGAAAAGAGCTCTAACTTACCTTAGTCAACAAACCCCTCCAACTCAACCAGAGGTCAGCGACAATGTCAGGTCCTAGGGATCCGACAGCACGATGTGTTCAGAAAATGTATGAAAAAATTTGGTTTCCATGACAAACAGTCCCGAGGCCTAGACAAACAATTATTCCCTTGTCTGAAATAAAGGAGGGGAAAATAACCCACTGGAGAGTGAGATGGTTTGAATTATAATTATAAATTAGTCTACTAACTGAGGAAATCATGTTTAATACATAAGAGGATGACCCTGGGTCAAGGTTCATCTTTAATAGAGAAACATCATGCTGGATGAAAAGTGAAACAGGCGTGGAATAATCACAAATCACTTATCTCAGAGGGTTTGGCGACAGAAAAATCAGTCTCATTATGACATGAGGACACTCTCGAGTTGTGTCCGCCCAAGCAGGTACCCTGGAAGTCTCTTTAATTCTCTAGAAACATTACTGGTAAGACCCTGTTAAAGAATACACAGTACTGCTGAGCGGGGTGGCACACACCTGTCATCCCCGCAAGTAGGGGCAGAGGCAAGAGGCTCAGAGCTTGAAGCCAACCCGGGCAATCTAGTGAGATCCTGCCTCAAAATAAAGTGAAAAGGGCTGGGGATGTAGCTCAGTGGTAGAGCACCCTGGGTTCCATCCCCAGTACCATAAAATATTTGTGTGTGCGTGTGTAACAGACAGCTGAATGAGCTCCTCTCCTTATACTGCCCTGAAAATCCACAACCTGCTTGCTTGATGATAAAACCACCTCAGGTTTTATTGGCTTCAATGAGCCTTAAAGAGTTAGTCAATCAATATTTGCCAAGTGCTCGCTGCAGTGGCCTGGCCAGCACACATGCAAGATGTCACAGAGGAGGAAAAGATAAGCGAAGCCCTTGGGATGCGCGCGCGTGCACGCCCGGGCGCGTTCCCGGCCCTCCTCCCTCCTGCACTGCCCTCACCACCTACGCCAGCCTGAGCCCCTGCACTGTGGGCCAGGCCAGGGCCGGGGTCACCTCGCTCTCCTGTCATCACGGGCTGCTCCCTGGTGCAGGGACTGCTGGGAGGTGGGGCCCTGCAAAGCCAGACACCCAGAACCAGCCTCATGATTAGAGTTCTGTCTGGTTGCTGTTTTTCTTTTTCTTTCTTGAACCCAGGGACATCCTATCTCCAAGCTATCCCCCAGCCCTTCACATACAGGAACAGGGACTCACTCAGTTGCTGAGGCTGTCCTTGAACCTACAATCCTCTCATCTTAGCCTCCCTCCAAGTACTGAGATTACAGGTGTGCGCCACCATGCCTGGCTGGAAATTCTATCTTTTTAGGATTTCTTGGTGAAGTCTGTGACTAAACTACGAAAGAGCAACTTTGGAGAAAGGCTTCAAGACATGAACTTTCAGTTTTGCTATTTCAGACATATTACTAGACAAGACATTACTGAAAATATGCACCTGCAGGTGGGCGTGGGGGTGCGCAACTATAAGTCCAGTACTCGGGAGGCTGAGACAGGAGCATCACAGGTTCAAGGCCAGCCTCAGCAACTCAGCAAGACCCTGCTTCAAAAGAAAATAGGGGTGGCAGAATAACTCAGAGGCAGAACACTCCTGGGTTCAATCCCCAGTACCACCACCAAAAAAAGAAAAAAAAAACCTGCATGGATATTATTAGACTTCAAACAGACCAAGGAGCTTAAAGCGTGAAGTGGGTTTAGCAGCCTGAGTCTGCACTCTCCGCAGAGCCAGCCCACAGCACTAACAGCCCTTGCGGGCGATGGATCCTCTGGGGAGGCTCCCTCCTCAGAGTGGGTCTCTGCGCACCCGGCGCGGCGTGAGAGGAGGCCAGGCTCCATCTGTGCATCTTCTGGGGAGCTTCGGAGCGAGCCTGCGGGACGGTCCTCCTCCAGGCTCCTGGCCTACGGCAGCTCCCCCACGACTGGGGGGCTGTGCTGACTTGTTCCAACAAATGACCAGAACTGAAGCACTGTGGGAACAGGAGGACTAAGTTCAAAGTTCGTGCTTGCTGCTCACCTGTGACCTGGGAAGGGCCCTGGCCCCTCTGGCCTTGGCCTCTTGTTTGCTCTGGCTGTTCAGAGGGGAGGGTCACGCCGAGAGGGAGTGCCGCGCCCCACACTCCACTCTCCAAGGCTCTAACGCGCACCGCACGGGCACTGAGGGATGCGTGTTGTGTTCCTTTTGTGCAGCTGGGTGGGGAAAAACTGAGACTCTGGCTAGATGGTCCAGACCCAACCAGCAGCCCACTATACTCTCATCCAGCAGCCCCGGGAGGCTATACATGTATTCACATATGCTACTATGGCTCACAACATTTCTGGAATGTTCTGGAGACTCCCTTTAAATAATATTCTTTCGAAGCTTCTAAGTGGTAGAAAGCCCTGCTCATTTGAGGAGGGCCTTCATTTTATTTATTTTGTAGGGGGAGGTACTGGGATTGAACCCAGAACCATTCTACCTGCAAACTATACTCTCATCCTGATTTTTATTTCTTATTTGGAAACAGGATCTTGCTAGGTTGCTGAGAGCTTCACTAAATTGTTATGGCTATTTTCCACCTTCCTTCCTTTCTTTCTTTCTTTCTTTCTTTCTTTCTCTCTTTCTCTCTTTCTTTTCTTTTTTGTGGGTCTGGGGATGGAACCCAGGGGCATTCTACCACCAGGCTATGCCCTCAACCCTATTTTTTATTTGGAAACAAGGTCTCCCTGATTTGCTAAGAGCCTCACTAAGTTGCTGAGGCTGGCCTCGAACCTGTGATACTCCTGTCTCGGCCTCCAAGTACTGGGATTACAGGCATACATCACCACACCTGATTCTACATTTAAAAAATACTAACAAAATCTAGCTGGGTGCCATGGCCCAGGGCTGCAATCCTAGCTACTGCGGAGGTCAAGGCAGAAGGATCACAAGTTTGAGGCCAGGCTGGGCAGCTTAGTAAGGCCCTGTCTCAAAATAAAATTTAAAAGAAAGAGCTGTAGCTGAACATAGTGGCACCTGGGCAACTTAGTAAGACCCTGTTTCAAAATAAAAGAACAAAATAGGGCTGGGAGCCAGGTGTGGCGCATGCTTGTCATCCCAGTATTCGGGAGGCTGAGACAGGAGGATCGCTGTTCCTCGACAGCCTCAGCTACTTAGTGAGGCCCTTTGTGAACTCAGTGAGACCCTGTTTCAAAATAAAGAATAAAAAAGAGGGCTGGGGGTATAGCTTGAAGGTAGAATATCCCTGGATTCCAATCCCAGTACCAAAAAAAAAGGGGGTGTAGAGGTTAGCCCCTGGGTTCCATCCTCAGTAAAACACACACACACACACACACACACACACACACACACACACCCCAAAAAAAAAAGAGCTATATATGTAGCTTCATGGTAGAGTGCTTGCTTATCATGACTGAGACCCCAGGTACAATCTCCAGTACTGCAAAAAATAAAAAATGTGCATGTACATGTATCTATATAAACAAATATTAACATTCCATTTTGCACAATTTAAAATTCAGTGTTAAAACAGCTTATTTTTTTTTTCTTGTGGTACTGGGGGTGGAACCCAAGGTCAGTCTACCTTCAAGCTATACCCCAGCAGCCCTATTTTTTATTCTTTATGTGGAAATAAGGTCTCACTGAGATGCAAAGGTTCTCATTAAGTAGCTGAGGCTGTCCCAAACCCCGATCCTCCCATCTCAGCCTCCCAAATGCTGGAATTACAAGCATGCACCACCACGCCCAGCTGTGTGTGTGTGTGTGTGTGTGTGTGTGTCTTAAAACAGGGTCTGGCAAGGTTGCTGAGAGATTCACTATGTTGCTGAGACTGGCCTCGAACCTACAATCCTCCTGTCTCTGCCTCCCAAGTACTGGGATTAGAGTCATGCCCCCACCATCCCCAGCAACTTAAATTTTTAAAGGAATACATCGAGGACTTTATGATTATTATTGTTTTAAGATCTACTTTTCCAAGTCTGCATCTGGCCTGTTGTACTCATTTGAGTATCTGCAATCTGTTACTCTAAATAAAGCAGGGAAGTCTGAAATCAAACAAGAAATATGGGTAAAGATAAAGACAAGAAACGGTTCTCAACTTCTGGAGAGTATATCCAACTGGCATGTTTATTATTCACAGACCATGATTCACCAGCCCTATTTTTTAAACCAGCATCATACTCTAATCATACTGCTAGGTTATAGGCCCCTGAGTTATTTGAAAATAATAAAAACTGAATCCATTAAAATGACATGCCAGGCTTTTCTCCCCTGTATCATTTCTTTAGGGAGAATGTTTGATCATTAGCAAACACACAGAATATTGGACATATTTTGGATCTTGAAACCAAAGAGGCTTCTCATGAAAACAGTTATCCAATGATTCTTCAACCTAAAAGATGGACTGAAAAACCTAAGGCCAGCAAATAACTACAGTCCCTAGGCCCGGGAAGGTGGCACTATTCTATGCAAACGACGTGAAGAAATCATTATGCAGCTCACTGGATTTATATTATGGAATAAGTTTTAACACTGAACTTTCTCCAGAATAACTCTCATGCACATTTTCTCTTGTACTCTGAAAAGATATACCACTGCAGGAAACTCAGGGCAGGCAAAACTCAGAAGCATACACACATGCTCAACTACAGTTCAATTTCACGATCAACAGTCCTGATCACATAAATTAAATGAAACAGTCTATTCACGGCCACAGTATAAATAAGTCAGCATCTCCTATTAGGATAATTTGTGCTGGTGATAATTATCAGAACAAATGATAAGAAAGGACATTCCTCATTAATATTCATCTCTTAGATGTACAATATGTACACACATGACCTTCAGTTCTTGGTGGGTTTTTTTTGTGTGTGTGTGGTACTGGGGTTCCTGGAAGCCCTTCTACCTCCGGGCTACACTCCCAGACCTATTTTTATTTTTGGAAACGCGGTCTCTTAAGCCAGCGCGGCTGGCTTCGAACCTGCGCGATCTTCCTGTCTCCGCCTCCCAAGAGTGGGGATTACAAGCGTGCGCCACCACGCCCGGTGGGTTTTTTTTTTTTTTACTCCTCCATCAAACCAAAATACCATCTGAGCAGGTGGCATATACCTGTAATTCTAGTACTTGGGGGGCTGAGACAGGAGGACTGCAGGTTTGAGGTCAGTCTCATTAACTCAGACCCTGTTTCAAAATAAAAAACAAAAAAAGGGCCAAGAGTGTAGCTCAGTGGTAGTATGCTTCTGGGTTCAATCCCCAATACCACAAAACAAGAAAAAAAAAAAAACTGGCTAAATAAAGTTGGTATATTTTAGCTAAAAAAGCATTCAGCCTTACATGCTACTGATCTTTTTGGTAATTGAGGGAAATAGCAGAAGATGATATTACTGCATTTTGGATTTGGTAGCCTCGAGTCTCACCCAACAGTGAGTCAATGCCTACTTGATTAGACACACGCTGGAAGAAAATCACAGTATTGCCTCCAATGCTAGTCACTTCTTTAATCAAAAAGAAAGATCATCAGCCGGGCGCGGTGGTGCACGCTTGTAATCCCAGCACTTGGGAGGCCGAGACAAGGATCGCGGTTCGCAGACAGCCTCAGCTACTTAGTGAGGCCCTCTGTAACTTAGGGAGACCCTGTTTCAAAAAATAAAGAATAAAAATAGGGCAGGGGGTGTAACTCAGAGGTTGAATGCCCCTGGGTTCCATCTCCAGACCCGCGGGGAAAAAAAAAAAAGAAAAAGGAAAAAAAAAAAGAAAGATCATCAAAAGAATATTCCCTGCAGAGGCATAGTATAATGCCCTGATTATTTCTTTAATCAAACCATCGGCTGGGCATGGTGGTGCACGCTTGTAATCCCAGCATTCAGGAGGCTGAGACTGGAGGATCGTGGTCCATGCACAGCCTCAACTACTTAGTGAGGCCCTCTACAACTCAGTAAGACCCAGTTTCAAAAATAAAAAAATAGGGGGTGTAGCTCGAAGCTCGAATGCCCTTGGGTTCCATCCCCAGACCCACACACATACACAAAAAAAGATAGCATCAAAAAAAATATTCCCTGCAGAAGCATAGTATAACAATCAAAAAGTGTTGCTTCGAGTTTAAAAGGCACTTTGGTGGGGAGGTAAAGAGAACTTACATTTATAATCTTTAATGTACAAGGCACCTTCCTTCACACTTGTTGGCTGTTCCTATTTCACATGTCAGGAAATAGAGTCCCGAAAAAAATAAAATTACTTGCCTGAGGGTACGGCTAGCAAGTGCCCAGTTAGAACTCAGGTCGGCCTGGATTTTTGAGTTTTGTTTTTCCAGTACTGAGGACTGAACCCAGGGTGCTCTAACACTGAGCTATACCCTCGGCTCTTTTTATGTTTTCTCTTGAAATAGGGTCTCACTAAATTGCCCAGGCTGGCCTGAACTTGCAATCCTCCCGCCTGCAGCCTCCAGAGTCGCAGGGATTACAGGTGTGCCCCAGCACAGGTTGTCTGTTTTGAACAGTCTGGCGAGTCTGTGTTTAGAGCCGCCGTGCTGTGTCTAGAGCGCTGCTACCTGGTTTAAGTGCTATAAATTTCACTTAGAATTTTAGAATAATTTTTACTGTGTTTGGGCGGGGGGGGGGGGTCAATACTTCTACCAGGATAAAATTCTGGGAGTAAATTCTGACCTTTCACCTAAGTACTTACAGTGAAACCTAACCTTTTGATAAGGGCATGGACTCTTCTACCATGAACTCTGAGAAGTTTGGATTTCTAAATGCAATTAGGAAATATTTACATGAACTGAAACTATAGTCCCAACTAAAGCTAAATAGTTATTTTTGGCTCTTTCGCCTAAGTTACTCAATAACTAAAACACTAGAATCCAGTAAAAGAATAGCAAATGCAAAGCTGTGGGAAAGGAAACCATTTATACCCAGGCCCTGACCATTTGAAATGATCAATTTCCATGTTAAATGTTTGGTCACACGAGGCGTGGTGGCTCACACTTGAAAGAGGCTGAGGCAGGAGGATGCAGGTTCCTGGCCAGCCTCCGCTACTTAGCGAGGCCCTCCACAACTCAGTGAGACCCTTTTACAAAATAAAAAATAAAAAATAGGGCTGGGGGTATAGCTCGGAGGTAGAATGTCCCTGGGTTCGATCTCCATTACTGCAAGAAAAAAAAAAACTTGATCATCCTGTTTATACTCTTATTTGAAAACAGATGCCAGGCAGCAGTTAACCAATCTAAGGTGAAGTGTTCAAGTTCAAAGCGTGAGCCTAGTTGTGAAAGTAGATTTGTTTTTAATTAGAAGAAAAACTTATCTAAGTTCTATTATGAAGCTAACATATACAAATTTTCTTGTTAAAAAAGAAACCCTGGCCGGTTGTAGTGGCTTGTGCTTGTAACCCCCCCCCCACTTCCCCACCCACCCCATCCCAGCTTGGGAGGCTGAGACAGGAGGATGGCACAGGTTTGAAGCCGGCCTCAGCTACTTAGCGGGCGGGGGTCTCAGCAACTTAGTGAGACAGTTTCCAAATAAAGTATAAAAATAGGTCTGGGAGTATAGCCTGGATGTAGAAAAGCCCCTAGGTTCCACCCTCAGTACCACACACACACACAAAAAGAAACCCTGAGTTTGAAAAAGTTGACCTTATTTATTACTTAGGCAGTTTCCAAATTCTTGTTACTCCATGGACACAATTATTTACTTAAAATGCATAAGAGTTCGAAGAGTTCACAGGGGCTGGCCCGCAGGTCCACACATGTCAATTCTTCGCCTGGACACCTGGTACCTGATATGCCATATTAAAGGGTACACGGTACCTTCAAAGAGGTCATTAAACAGAACCTGTACAAATGTGCTATGCCCACAACCTGAACATTACGTTTTTTTTAAAAAAGCACTCCCTTCTTCCAACTAGGAGACAGCCAAGTCTGCAGGCAAAATGTCCTCGCCAGCCACTATGCCAAAATTCCCAGTGAAAGTCGTGAATAGTTAAATAAATGTAAACCGGGCTCTACCATTCTTATGCAGAAAAAGATAGACGTTTTCTGACGGACTCACAGTGCTCTCGAGTGAGAGGACAGTTTTTCATACCAAGTTTTGAAGTGGCTTCACCTCTGACCCATAGGGGTGTCTTAAGAGTCCCGATTCCGCAGCCTGACTGGCTTTTGGAAACCTTGGCGCACAAAAGGAAGCCCCCTGCCTCGGAATATCAAGACAGGTAAGCAGAATCTAGCCCCTGGGTAAAAATGCGTACCCATTCCCCGCTGTATCCGCTTCCCAAAGTCGCATTTCTTAAAGTTCGAACAAGGGCTGAAAACTCAAGCCAGCCCCTGGCGCTTTCGGCCGGCGGGGCAGAGCCGGCGCCCACCTGTGGGGAGGGCCCGGCAGGTGGGCAGCCGGCCGCGGCCCGGGCCTGTCGGAGGCGCCGCCAAGTTCTCCGGAGCCCGCGGGGCCGCTGCCGATGATGACAGCCGCGCTGGCCCGGAGGGCCCGGGGGCGGACGCCTCGGCGTGGCCCGCAGGCCGGGAAGGCAGCCGCGGCCGGCGCCGCCTCCCCGCCCGGCCTCGGGCCAAAGCCCGGCGACCGCGACCTCCGCCGGCCACGAAGAGCCCCGCGGGCTGCCCTCGCGCCGCGCTCGGGTCACTCACCGCGGGTCCCGGCAGAAGCAGCGCCAGCAGCAGCAGCAGCAGCGGCGGCGGCGGCGGCCGGGCCGGCATGGCGGGGACTGGGCCCTGACTGCGGGCCCGGCCGGCCGGCTCCGGGAGCGGTGCGGGCGGAGGACTGGGCTGGGGCGCCGCGACGACAGCGCGGTGGCGGCCGAGCCTCGGCGGACGTAGAGCTGACTAGGCGGCGGCGGCGGCAGCCCCATCCCCGGCCCTATAAGCGCCGGGCGCAGCCGCTTCTTCCGGTCGGGGCGGGGCCTGGAGGCGGGGCCTGGGCGGGGCCTGACGGGAGCCGGCCCGACGCCGGGAGGGCGCAGGCCGAGGCGGGACCAAAGGCGGGGCGGGGTCTATCGTAGAAGAAGCCAATGCCGGGAAGGCGCAGGCCGAGGCGGGACCAAAGGTGGGGCGGGGCCTGTCAAGGAAGGAGCCAATGCCGGGAGGGGGCGTGCCGAGGCAGGGCAAGAGGTGGGGCGGGGCTTGGGGGAGGCGGACCAAACGCCGATATGGGGCGGGGCGGGGCCATGGAGGGGCGGAGCCTCCAGGGGATGATCCAATGATGGTGTGGGGTGGGCGGGACATCTCGGGGAAGACCCAATGCTAAGAGGTGAAGGGCGGGGCTAAAGAAAGAGAGCGGGGTTAGCACCAGCGGGCGGGCTCTGGGCTGGCTTCCATGGCCAATGCTGCTGTGAAGTAGGGCGGGCTTCGGCCTCCGGTATCTAGGAATACTGGGCTGTCGAAGCTAGAACCTTGTCCCAAGTCTGGGGGAACCAGCGACCGCTAACTCCCGGGCGGTCCCACTAGCCCGGCCGAGGAACATCGGCGTCAGACTTGACTATGGGAAAGGCCAGGACACTGGCAACTCCGGGTGCCCAGAAGCACTACCCTCCATCTTAGTCTTCCCGCCGTGCTGGGATTATTGGCGAGAATTATGGAGGCGCCCTCCAGATCGGGGGTTTCCGTACGCGGTAGCAGAGTTCACGGCAGAGGGTCCTCCAGCTGTGTCTCTTCCCTTTCTTTTCCCTCAGGAATTCCCCTCAGATCGCCTCCAGCAGTCATCAGTTCCCTTTGGAATGAGCCATGCTCAAGTCACTCATCAAAAATTATAGAAGGAAAACCATTTGGATTACTTGGGTCCTGTGTGTTTATGTGACCTTCGTAGAAGTGACCTCGGGAAGCTTGAGATGATGTGCGTCACAACTCATTGTAGGAGTTGATGGGTTGAGGACTCTAACAAGGTCTGTTTAAGGGTTGTGGGCAATATTCAAAATTAATGAGACCGGCAGCTGTTTGGTCACTTCATGGGTCCCATGCTGCCCTCCACTGAGCAGGAAGAGGGTTGGAAGGACATCTTGTTTGTAAAAAGAATAAACTTTGGCATGGTGCTGCACATTTGTAATCCCTGTTCTTGGGGGGCTGAGACAGGAGGATCACAGGTCATACCAGCCTCAGCAACTTAATGAGGCCCTATTTCAAAATAAAAAATAGCCGGGCGTGGTGGCGCATGTTTGTAATCCCAGCATTTGGGAGGCTGAGACAGAAGGATCGCCGTTCGGGGACACTTAGGCCCTTTGCAACTCAGGGAGACCCTGTTTCAAAATAAAGAATAAAAAATATAGGGCTGGTGTGTGGCTCAGAAGTAGAATGCCCTTGGGGTCAATCTCCAGTGAGAGAGAGAGAGAGAGACAGACAGACAGACAGGAGAAAGTCAGGCATCATGGCACACTCCTATAATCTTTAGTACTTGGGAAGCTGAGACAGGAGGACAGACAGCCTTAGAAACTTAGCAAGACCTTCAGCAATTTATCAAGACCTGTTCCAAAATAAGAAAATAAGAGTACTGGCACGCTGTCATCCCAGTACTTAGGAGGCTGAAAGAGGAGGATCTCAGGTTCAAGGATGGCCTCAACAATTTAGACCTTAAAAGCTTAGTGAGACCCAGTTTCAAAATAAAAAGTAAGTTGGGCACGGTGGCACATGACTGTAATCTACAGTTAAGAGGTAGAATGTGCTTGGGTTCAATCCTCAGTGCCACAAATAAATAAAATAAAATAAAATAAAATAAGCTGGGGTGTAGCTTGGAGGTAGAATGCCTCTAAGCTACCAAAAAATAAATATATATATATATATATATATATATATATATATATATAAAATAAAAGAGAGCTGGGGGTGTAGCTTGGAGATAGAATACCCCTGGATTCAATCCTTAGTTGAGGAAAAAAAAAGAAAGAAAAGAAAAGAAAAAGAAAATGATTATATATATATATATATATATATATATATATATATATGCGGTACTAGGGATGGAACCCAGAGGCTTTCTACCTCCGAGATACACCTCCAGCCCTATTTTTTATTCTTTATTTTGAAACAGGGTCTTACTGAGTTGCAGAGGGCCTTACTAAGTAGCTGAGGCTGTTTGTGAACCGCGATCCTCTTGTCTCAGCCTTCCGAATGCAGGGATTGCTTTTATTTTTTTTTTGCAGGACTAGGATTGAACCCATCCTACACTAGCCCTATTTTTTTATTCGTTATTTTGAAACAGGGTCCACTGAGGGGCCTAAGTTGCTGAGGGCCTGAGTAACTAACTGATGCTGGCTAGGAACCTGCGATCCTCCTGTCTCAGCCTCCCAAGTATTGGGATTACAAATGTGTGCCACCATGCCTGGCTCTCTCTCTTGTTTTTTTTTTGTTGTTGTTGTTGTTGTTGTTGTTTTGTTTTTTTACTCACTCAGATGACAGCCTAAGAATTTTCAAGTTTTGGGGTGGGGGAGTGAACAATGCTAGAAAATCAGCAAAGGAGTAGCAGGGAAGGACCAAGTGTCAAGACTGTTAACAATGTGGTTCAGTCCTACTCAACTATAACAGACAAATGCTCATAGGAAGTCCAAACCCTCTTTCCCAGCCCCCTCACCTGGATCACAGCTAAGGGACTAATCCTCCCCAGGCTGCAGAAGACAACACTGCTTCAGAGGGAAATGAATCCGGTAACTGTGAAGGCAGCAGATGTACTCTGAAAAGTGTTGCCTGCATGTGTAAATGCAAACAGGTCTCAACTTGGAGGGGGTGGGGGCGGAAGCTTCCAGCACTGCCTAGCGCTGCCAGGGGGCCAGGGGGGGACGCTCTTTCATAGAGACCTGTTCAGATTACAAGCAGACAGCAGGATTTTTAAGACCCTGCACTTGAGTTAAAAAAAAAAATAAAAGCTCCACCCCAGAGCTCTGCGTTCCAGTCCTTTCTCTGGTGTATTTTCTCAAACACCGTTCAGTCTGGGAGGGGAGCTTGCAGCTCTGGGACTCTTTGACAATTGAAAATGTCACTGTGACCCTGTAAACGCAGCAGATGAAACACAAAGGGGGATGTTGACCTCAGTCTGACTCATAAATCAGTTTTAAAGATCCTGGAAACAGAATTCATCCCAGGAACCTGGGCCAGGTAGGGTTATTTATCTCGTATTCAGTTGGACTAAATCCCCAGCACTTAATTGCCCTCTTACGTGTTCTCAGAATTTCTGCACCAAGGGATTATTCTGTCGGGCACTTCTCCCCTGGTTTGCCAGTTCAGACTGATAAGCACTGGTTTATTTACAGTGTTGTTGTCCATAATCTTGTTCCCCAGTCAAGTTCTGCTTTTTTTTGATGTGTGTGTGGCACTGAGGATAGAACCCAGGGGCATTCTACCTCCGAGCTACACCCCCAGCCCTATTTTTTATTCTTTATTTTATTTTTATTTTATTCTTTATTTTATTTTTTTATTCCTTATTTTGAAACAGGATCTCACTGAGTTGTGGAGGGCCTCATTAAGTAGCTGAGGCCTTCCGCAAACTGTGACCCTCCAGTCTCAGCCTCCCAAATGCTGGGATTACTGCACCACCAATGCCCAGCTCGAGTTCTGCTTTTGACAGCTTTTTGCTTATGATAAAAACAAAAGCTGGCATCACTGATAAATACAGAAGTGGAAATACTTTGTAGGGTGCATTTGAAGTGGACCTTCCCTCATAGAAGAACTGTAAATGGAGCCAGGTGCTGTGGTACATGCCTGTAATCCCACCTAGTCTGGAGGCTGAGGCAGAAAGATCCTAAATTCCAGGTCAGCCTGGATAATTTAGTGAGACCCTATCTCAAAATAAAAATTTAATTTGGCATGGTGGCGCATGCTTGTAATTCCAGTACTTGGATGGCTGAGGAAGAAGGATTACAGATTTGAGGCCAGTCTCAGCAATTTAGGGAGGCCCTCTGTCAGTGAGATCCTGCTTCAAAATAAAAATATAAAATAGGGCTGAGTGTGTAGCTCAGAGGTAGGAAACTCCTGGGCTCATTGGGTGTGATGGCACAGGTTTGTAATTCCAGTACTTGGGAGGCTGAGACAGGAGGATCACACAGGTTTGAAGCCAGCCTCAACTACTTAGTGAGACCCTCAGCAATTCAGTGAGACCCCATTTCTAAATAAAATATAAAATAGTTCTGGGAGCGTAGCTTAGAGGTAGAACCCCCTTGGGTTCCACCCCCAGTACCCCCCCCCCACACAAACACATACACAAATACTTCTGGGCTCAATCCTTAGTACCATAAATAAATAAAAAAAATTTAAAAATAAGGGCTGGGAAGCCGGGTGTGGTGGCGCACGCTTGTAATCCCCGCACTTGGGAGGCTGAGACAGGAGGATCGCACAGGTTCAAAGCCAGCCTCAGCTACTTAGTGAGGCTCTCAGCAACGTAGTGAGACCCTGTTTCCAAATAAAATAGAAAATAGGGCTGGGAGTGTAGCCTGGAGGTAGAAGGCCCCTGGGATCCACCCTCAGTACCACCAAAAATAATAATAATAAAAAATAAGGGCTGGGGATATGTTTTATGTGTGGTGTTGGGATTGAATTCAGGGTCATTCTACCTCTGAGCTCTACCACTTCTAGTCCTATTTCATGTTTTCTTTTTTCTTGTTGATGGTACTGGGAGTAGAACCCAGGGGCTTTTCTACCTCCGGGCTATACTCCCGGACCTATTTTATACTTTATTTGGAAACAGGGTCTCACTAAGTTGCTAAGAGCCTCATTAAGTAGCTGAGGCTGGCTTCAAACCTGTGCGATCCTCCTGTCTCAGCCTCCCAAGTGCTGGGATTACAAGCATGAGCCACCATGCCCAGTTTATTTTTTATTTTGAAACAGAGTATCGCTAGGTTGATGAGAGTCTCACTACTTGCTGAGGTTGTCCTCAAACCAGTTATCCTCCTGTCTCAGCCTCCCAAGTTCTGAAAGTTGGCAGTAAATGACCTTTCTGGAAATTTTATTCAACAACACCCAATAAACAAGGCCAAGGTCATGGACTTAATGTGAAATAAGCCCTTTTTTGCCACCAAGGTAAAAAAAAAATGCATTGGATTCAACAAAGATCACTGCAGGCCAGCCATGGTGCATGCCTTTAATCTCATCACTTTGTGTGCGGAGACAGGAGGATTTCAGGTTCAAGGCCAGCCTCAGCAACTTAGGGAGGCCCTTAGAAATTAGCGAGACCCTCTTTCAAAATAAAAATTAAAGAACTTGTGGTGTAGCTCAGAAATAGCCTCTGGTTTCAATTCCGAGTACCACAAAAAATTTTTTTTAAATGTTGCCAACATTTTTTTCTACCTCCCTTACTGATTCAGAATATCCAGGGGGCAAAGCACATAAGCCTGTGTATTTTACAGCTTCCGCAGGTGGTTGAGGGCAGCCAAGAGCCAAGGGCTCACTCCCAAGGTCTGGTGTTAATTCCTGTGGCCGGTATTCCTTGGTGTTTGCTTAACAAATGTCGCCCTCTAGCGGAAGAAAGTATAGCCTCAGTCTTCAAAATTCGAACCTATCTCAGGACTGTTTGCAACCCTTCAAAATCTCATTTTACAATGATTGCCAGGTTGACTTAAATATAGCTATTTAGTGAGACAGCAGCAACTTTTGAAGAAGGGAACTTGAAAGAAAAAATCTCATAAAACCAGAAAGGGAGGTCAAATTTGGCCACTGGAGGGAGTCTCAAGGGAATAGCATCTTAGTAAGAATAAATCAAATCAGTATTTTTTAGTGCTGCTGCTGCTGCTGCTGCTGCTGCTTCCGAACAGACTTGAACTTGGAGCACGTGTGAGGGATAAATAAAATCATGAAGCAAGAGCCAGCCTCCGAGCGGGGCGTGGTGGCGCACGCTTGTAATCCCAGCATTCCGAAGGCTGAGACTGGAGGATCGTGGTTCGCGGATGGCCTCAGCTACTTAGTGAGGCCCTTTGCAACTCAGTGAGACCCTGTTTCAAAATAAAGAATAAAAATAGGGTTAGGAGTGCCTCTCTGAGGTAGAATGCCCCTGGGTTCTATGCCCAGTACTACAAAAGAAAGAAAGAAGAAAAAAGAAGAAAGAAAAAAAAGAATAAAAAGTAGGGCTGGGGGTGTAGCTCAGAGGTAGAATGCCTCTGGGTTCAATTCTCAGTACCACAAAAAAGAAAGAAAGAAAAGAAGAGTTTGCTTCCGGTAGCAGGCTAATTGTTTCCCTTCCTGCCCTAATGTTTAGGAGAAATTTAAAAAATATTGTCATTGGGAACAGTTTAAATCTTAAATAAATTCTTAGCTCTTCCCGTTCTAGGAAGACTAATTTATTTATTTTTACTTATTTATTTTAGTGGCACTCAGGATTGAATCCAGGAGGGTTCTATCTCTGAGCTACATCACCAAAAAAAAAAAAAAATATATATATATATATATATATATATATATATATATATATATACACATATATATTATTATATATCACCAAAATATATATTTTTTTAAAAATTTTGAAACAGGGTCTCACTAAATTGCTGAGGTTAGCCTTGAACCGCCAGTCCTCCTGTCTTAGGATCCCAAATAGTGGTATTACAGGCATGTGTTACCACACCCAACAAGGAAAACTAGATTTAAAAATACTGTGACACTCATTCTAAGAATTTCTCTTTCCCTCAGAATCATGTTCACTGCAGTACACACCATCTTTATTGTGAAAGTGCTTACTTTTTATTACAAGGTTACTATTTACTGGCTGTTTGCTGTTGTTTGAAACTTTGCAAAAGAATATAAACTGTGGTGGCACACACTTGTAATCCCCGCGCTTGGGAGGCTGAGACAGGAGGATTGCGCGGGTTCGAAGCCAGCCTCAGCTACTTAGTGAGGCTCTCAGGAACTTAGTGAGAACCTGTTTCCAAATAAAATATGAAAAGATAGGTCTGGGAGTATAGCCTGGAGGTAGAAAGCCCCTGGGTTCCATCCCCAGTACCCCCCACCAAAAAAAAATAAAAGACCGTAAACTAGAGCAGCGCTCAGGCTGGGAGTAGTGCCTGGCCCTGTGTCCCCGGCAGAGCAGACGAATCCTGGCTGGGCACCTGTCCACTTGCCTCTGAGCTGTTGTGTCCCACACAGTCATGCTACGTCTCTGTGCTACCACGGCCAAGTGTCCAGTGTCACCAGTCCAATGTATTAATAACTCCAGAGGTCTGTGCAAACGGCCACCCTCTCAAAGCGCCTCCTCCACGCTGGCCAGTCCCTCCCAGTCCCCCGGGGTCTGGCTTGTTTCCACAGACCTCTGGAAACTTCTCTGAGTAGCTCATAAACATCCTTCCCCTTGGAAACCCCAGGGGCCACGCTTTGCCTTTCAGCCCCGAACCGCTCATGGATTCTGTTCTGTTAACAGTGCTTTCTTCTTAAACTTTTCCTCCTCAGATATTGTCACTTCCTGGTTTTCCTCCTGCCTCTCTGCTCTTTTCTTTCTTCCAGACTGAGTGTGTTTCTTGAAGCTTAGTAAGTAGGCCTGAAAGCCGGCGTGGTAGCACACGCTTGTAATCCAGCATTGGGGGGGGGGGGGGCTGAGACAGGAGGATCCGGGTTCTCGGCGGCCAGCCTCAGCTACTTAGTGAGGCCCTCTGCAACTCAGTGAGACCCTGTTTCAAAACAAAGAATAAGAGCCGGGTGTGGTGGCGCATGCTTGTAATCCCAGCATTTCCGAGGCTAAAACAGGAGAACTGCAGTTTACAGACAGCTTCAGCTACTTAGGGAGGCCCTCTGCAACTCATTGAGACCCTGTTGCAAAATAAAGAATAAAAAATAGGGCTGGGGGTGTAGCTCGGAGGTATAATGCCCCTGGGTTCCATCCCCAGTACTGAAGAAAACAAGTAGGCCTGACCCATTCTCCTTGCTCTTTGGAAAACTCACCCACGTTTTTTTTTTTTTTTTCTTTGTGGTACTAGTGATTAAACCCAGAGTCATTCTGCCTCTGACCTACACACTCCACCCTATTTTATTTTTTATTTTGAAACAGGTCTCACTAATTTGCAGAGGGCCTTGCTAAATTGCTGAGGCTGGCTGTGAACTTGCAACCCTCCTGTCTCGGCCTCCCAAGTACTGATTACAAGTGTGTACCATCACACCTTAATCTGAAGTAAGAAAGGGAAGGAGACGGGGCCGTGCCAAGGTGGGATAAAAGGCATTTGACTAATGCAATCATTCAAACAAGAAGACGAAGTAGGAGCCTGGGTGCAGAGGTACATGCCTGTAATCCCAGAGACTTGGGAGGCTGAGACAGGAGGGTTGCAGGTTCACAGCCAGGAAGGAGTGCAAATTTAAGGCCAGCCTCAGCCACTTAGCAAGATTCAGTATCAGAATTTAAAAAATAAAAAGGGTTGGGATGAAATTCAGTGGTAGAACACTGCTGGGTTCAACCACCAGTAACAACAACAACAAAAAAAAAAAAAAAAAAAAGGGAAGAATTCAACAACACTTCATCAAACGTTTGCTGAGCTCCTGTTATGTTCAACACCAGCAGGAACCGGGGCCAGCCTTGCAGGGGGCAGATGTGCGGGTGGTGCAGACACCTACCAGGCTGGGCCAATTGATTCTGGTTACTGGTTTCCAAAGATGGCCCCAACAATTCTTCCCGTCCTATATGCAAAGGCTGCTATTCCCACAGCTGAACAGAGCTTATTTCTCCTTCTTCTGAAGCTGAACTGGCCTTGTGACTGTCTTTGACCAGAAATGACATTCTGGGACTTCCTAGCTCAGGTCTTAAGAGGCCATTTCCTTCCTCTTAGTGTGCTCCCTCTTGGAACTGCCCAGCCTGAGACAGCTAGGGTCCTCCTGTCTCAGCCTCCCAAATGCTGGGATGACAAGTGTGCACCACAATGCCCGGTTATATATTATATATATTAATTTTTGTGGCAATAGGGATTCAACCTAGGGGCTTTTCTACCTCTCAGTCACACCTTCAGCCGTTATTATTATTATTATTATTATTATTGTTATTATTATTATTTGTGTGTGTTGTTACATGGGATTGAGCCCAGCTGAGTCCAACCATACCCCCAGCCCGATTCTATTTCTTCTTTGGAAATAGGGTCTCACTAGGTTGCTGAAAGCCTTGCTAGCTGGCTTTGAACCTGCGATCCTCCTGTTTCAGCCTCCCAAGTACTGGGATTACAGGCATGCACCACCACACTCAGCTTATTATTATTATTATTATTATTATTATTATTATTAGTTTGTTTGGTGGTACTGGGGATGGAACCCGGGGGCCTTCTAACTCTGGACTATACTCCCAGACCTATTTTATATTTTATTTGGAAATAGGGTCTCTTAAGCCAGCTGAGGCTGGCTTCGAACCTGTGCGATCCTCCTGTCTCAGCCTCCCAAGCACGGGGATTACAAGCATGCGCCACCACACCCGGCTTATTATTATTATTTTTTTAATTAGTACTGGGGGTTGAACCTAGAGGCATTCTAACTCCAAGCTATCCCCTCTCCCAGCCTATTTTATTTTTATTTTGGAACAGGGTCTCACTAGGTTAATTAGTCTTATTACTTGCTGAGGCTGTTCCTGAACCTGCAATCCTCCTTTCTCAAGTTCCAAGTACTGGGATTACAAATGCCACTACACCCAGCTTATATTTTTATTATTTATTTATTTATTTATTTAATTTATTTATTTTTGGTACTGGAGATTGAACCCAGGAACATTCTACCTCTAGCCACCCACTATTTTATTTTTATTTTGAAACAGGGTCTTGCTAGTTTTTTTTTTTTTTTTTTTTTTTTCGGGACTGGGACCCAGGGGCATTTGACCTCCAAAACATCCCCTGCCCTATTTTTTAAACCAGGTCTCACAGAGTTGCAGAGGGCCTCATTAAGTAGTTGAGGCTGTCTGCGAAACACGATCCTCCAGTCTCAGCCTCCCGAATGCTGTGATTACAAGCCTGCGCCACCACGCTGGGCTCCTTGCTAGGTTTATGAGAGTCTTACTACTTGCTGAGACTGTCTTTAAGCCTGTGCTCTGTCTCAGCCTTACAAGTACTGGGATTACAAGTGTGTGCTACCATGCCCAGCTTTTTTTTTTTTTTTTTTTTTTGAAACAGGGTCTCATTAAGTTACTACATGCTGGTCTCACACTTGTGATTCCTGTCTCAGCCTCCAACTGCTGTGATTACAGGTAAGTAATACCTTGTCCAGCAAGGGACTTTTTTTTTTTTTTTTTTTTTTTTGTAGTGCTGGGACTTGAATTGAACTTAGGGGCATTCTACCTCTGAGCTCTACCCTCAGCCCTATTTTTTATTCTTTATTTTAAAACAGGGTCTCAGCTGGGCGTGGTGGCGCACACTTGTAATCCCAGCGCTTGGGAGGCTGAGACAGGAGGATCGCACAGGTTCGAAGCCAGCCTCAGCTACTGAGTGAGGCTCTGAACAACTTAGTGAAACCCTGTTTCCAAATAAAGTATAAAATAGGTCTGGGAGTATAGCTCAGAGGTAGAAAAGCCCCTGGGTTCCACCCCCAGTACCACAAATAAATAAATACATACATACATACATAAATACATACATACATACACAGGGTCTCACAAATACATAAAGCAGGCCAGGCATGGTAGTGCACACTTATAATCCCAGTGCTTGGAAGGCTGAGATAGGAGGATCACACAGGTTCGAAGCCAGCCTCAGTTACTTAGTGAGGCTCTCAGCAACTTAGTGAGACCCTGTTTCCAAATAAAATAAAAAATAGGCCTGGGAATATAGCCTAGAGGTAGAAAAGGCCCTGGGTTCCACCCCTAGTAACACACACACACACACACACACACACACACACACACACACACACCAAATACATAGAACTGGGTGTGGTGGTGCACGCTTGTAATCCCAGCATTCGGGAGGCTGAGACCTGAGGATCGTGGTTCACAGACAGCCTCAGCTACTTAGTGGGCCCCTCTGCAATTAGTGAGACCCTGTTTCAAAATAAAGAATAAAAATAGGGCAGGGTTGTAGCTCAGAGGTCGAATGCCCCTGGGTTCCATCCCCAGACCTTCAAAAAATAAAAATAAAACAATACATAAAGCAAAAACTAATACAATGGACAGATGAGAAAAATATTATCTATTTTGGAACAGGTTGCAGAGTCTCACTAAGTAGCTGAGGCTGGCCACGGACCTTTGATCCTCCTGTCTCAGCCTCCCAAGTACTGGGATTATGCCCGGCTCCAGGGAGGGACTTTTAAAATGTGTATTGAAAGACCAAGCGATGAACTGCTGTACGTCCACCTGAGGCGGAAGGGAGGAGGGGGTAAGGATGATTGTGTTGAGGTAGAGAAGAGGGGTGTGTGGAGAAACCACAGGGCGGAGGACCATCCCTTCCATTCTGGGCCCTGTCAGCTTCCTGCATCGCCCCTCCCACCAGTGCCCCACCAACCTGCCGCAGGGGTCACAGCGCTGGCTGGACAGGCTCCGGCCTGCCTCCCTCCTCTGTCTTCTCCCAGCTTTCCTGTGTGTGCTGGTGCTGCTCTTTTTTTTTGCCGCCCAGGGCTCCTGCGGTCCACGCTTCCTCCCATCCCTCCCTCCAAGCTCAGAGTCCTTCTCAGCTGTCTTCTTAGAGTTTCAGACGTGGGTTCTTTTGTACACCTTTGGGATAATCCCAGTTAGGAGTCCCCGCTGGCTCTCCTCCTGGTCCCTTGGCCCCTGCGAGGTTCATGGGGTTGGGGAGTTAGCGTCCCTCCTTCAAGAGTGAGGTGTGTGTGAACCGGGGCCGGCCTCGGCCTCAGCTGACGGAGCTGGTTTTGGCTTCAGGGGGCTGCATGGCCTAATGGCTAAGGGCGTGACATTGAAATCAAACTGCTGTGAATTCAAACCCCAGCTGTCCTTGGCCACTTACTGTGCAAATGTAAACACATTACTTAATCTGAGACCTGATTCTGTGTTCTGAGAGCTGGAGGTAAAGTAATGCCCAACGCCTTCCTCCAGGCTTGCACTGTACACCTGGGAGTTCTCAGGGGGAGATGACTCTGGACCCGGCTTTGTCACGTCATGGAGCTTGATCAGCTGATGTTACTGTCCTGGGTAAACCTCTCCATGCCTTCTACCACTTATTGATTGATTGATTGATTGATTGTGGTATGGGGGGTTGAACCCAGAGGCATTCTCCCTACAACCTATACACCCAGCCATTTTTATTTATTTATTTATTTATTTATTTATTTATTTATTTATTTATTTATTTTGTGTGGGGGGGATCTGGGGATGGAACCCATGGGCATTTGACGTCTGAGCTACACCCTCTGCCCTATTTTTTATTCTTTATTTTGAAACGGGCTCACTGAGTTGCGGAGGGCCTCACTAAGTAGCTGAGGATGTCTGCGAACTGTAATCCTCTGGTCTCAGCCTCCCAAATGCTGGGATTACAAGTGCCCACCACGACGCCCAGCTATTTGTTTTAAAATAGGGTCTTGCTAGATTACTGAGAATCCCACTGTGTTGCTGGGGCTGTCCTAGAATCTGTGATCCTCCTGTCTTAGCCTCTTACCAGGTATTGGGATTATAGGCATGAGCCACCATGCCCAGCTAAATGAGTCCATTTATGAATAAAATATTAACAATCCTAAATATGTAAGTACCGAAAAACAGAGCTTGAAAAATACATAAAGCAAAATCGAACATAATGGATGGATGAGAAAAAACAAACAATTCATAACAAAGTGCTATGAACTGGATGCTTTAAAATAAGAGAAGCCAAGCCGGGCGTGGTGGCGTACGCTTGTAATCCCCGCACTTGGGAGGCTGAGACAGGAGGACCGCATGGTTTCGAAGCCAGCCTCAGCTACTTAGTGAGGCTTTCAGCAATTTAGTGAGACCCTGTTTCCAAATAAGATATAAAAAAGGTCTGGGAGTATAGCTCGGAGGTAGAAATCCTCTGGGTTCCACCCCTAGTACCACCAAAAATAAATAAATAAATAAATAAATAAATAAATAAATAAATAAAATAAGAGAAGCCAGGCCGGGCGAGGTGGCACCCACTTTTAATCCCAGTAACTTGGGATGTTGAGACAGAAGGATCACAGGTTTGAAGCCAGCTGCAGCAATTTAGTAAGACCCCGTTTCCAAATAAAATATAAAAAAATAGGTCTGGGGGTGTGTTCCAGACGTAGACGTCTGATGGGTTCAATTTCCAGTACCACAAAGGAAACAAACAAACAAACATACCAAGATAAATTTGGTCAGACCTGGTGGCACACGTTTGTAACCCCAGTACTTGGGAGTCTGAGATAGGAGGATCACAGGACAGCCCCAGCAAATAGTGAGACTCTCATCAACTTAGCAAGACCCTGTTTCAAAATAAAAACAAAATAGGGCTGGGGGTGTAGCTTGGAGGTAGAATGTCCCTGGGTTCAATCCACAGTGCCCCCTCTACAAATAAATAGGTAAATAAATAATAAAAAATTAAAAACCCAAGAGAAATTTATGTTTCACAGATCTGGATGCTAGAAGTCTGGAATAAGAGTCCTGGCAGGGCCACACTCCGTCGTAAGCCTCTAGGAGAGAATCCTTTGCCTCTTCTAGCTTCTGGTGGCCCCAGGTGTTCCTTGGCAGGTGGCAGCATCACTCCATTCTCTGCCTTTGGCCTGTGTGTCACCGTGCCCAAATTTCCTTTTTCTTACAGGGACATCTGTCAGTTTGGATTAGGGACCATTCTAATGAACAAGCCTTTGCTTAATTACATCTGTAGAGACTCCACTTCCAAATAAGTCACGTTCGCAGGCCATGGGGGTTAGGGAGAACACAGTTCTACCCACAGTACTACTCAGTGGGTGTCAGTGGCACCCCTTCTAGTTGTGAAAAGCAGAAGTAGCTCCAGACATGGCCAAATGTTCCAGCGGTGTCAAAACTGTCCTGCCGATGGAGAAGCACTGCTCCTGGAGATGTGTAGAGCACCATCAACTACCTTGATCTACTTGACACCCATAGAACATCATCCCCAACAACAAAGCAGTATGCGTGCTTTTCAAGGGCAATACAGACATGTGCTGGGCGACATGGCAGCCAACCTCCGAGAGAGTTCCCCAAACCCCCCGTCCCCTGGTATTCAAGACCTGAGCAGTGCACCAGGGTGGGTCCTTATGACCAACAGAACACGGGAACTGATGGTTCACCCCTTCCAAGATTGGATTATAAAAGACTTTGCAACGTGTATTTCCCCTTTCCTCTGGCCATTTCTCCCTTACTCTGAGGGAAGCAGGCCAGCTCCATGCTGTGAACACTGAGAGACAGCCTCGCGTGGTAAGGAACGGACACTTCTGGACAACTGCATGGGTGGATTGGAAGTAGATAAGATACTCCAGCCCCGGTTAAGCCTGGGTGACATCCTGGTTGCAACCTTACGAGAGACCCCCCGAGCAAGAATTACCTAAGGCACTTCCCAATTTCTGCCCCACAGAAAATGTGAGGCAAGGAATAAAAGTCTGTTGCTGTGAAGTTCTGCTTCAAATGACTAGGAGTGATTTGTTAAGCAGCAATACATAGTACACACAAGAAATGTAAAAGGGACCGAAGTCAGAGTTCCCCAAACCCCCGTCCCCTGGTATTCAAGACCTGAGTACCCCATTAAGATGTATGACTACAATGCACCAATAAAAAAATAAAAAAAATTAGGGCTGGGGGTGTAGCTCAGAGATGAAATGTCCCTGAGTATAAGCCCCGGTACCACACACACACACACACACACACACACACACACACACACACACACCTTTATTCAAAAACTGATATAAAATATCTCCTTTTTTTTTGTGGTACTGGGAATGGAACCCAGGGGCTTTCTACCAATAGGCTACACTCCCACATCTTATTTTATATATATTTTTGTTTATTTATTTAGTTTTGTGATACTGGGGATGGAACCCAGGGGCACTCTACCTCACAGCCACACCCCTGGCCCTATTTTTTAGTCTTTAATTTGAAACAGGGTCTCACTGAGTTGCTAAGAGCCTCACTAAGTAGTTGAGGTTGGCTTAGAACCTGTGCAATCCTTCTGTCTCAGCCTAGGATTATAAGCGTGAGCCACCACACCGGGCCTTAAATCTCTTTCTTAAGAGGAAAAAGGGAAAAGAATTCCCAAAGGAAACATAAGAAGGCAGACAGATAGCTAGAGATTGTGACTGTGGGTTTACCGTTCTTTAGCTGGTTCACTGCTCCTCTAGCAGCTTTTAGAGGGAAAGGCCAAGTTCTTATTCATCGCCCTGTGTATCCACGGGGTAGCACAGCGCCAGGCTCACAAATGTGCTCAGGAGGAAGCACGTTTAGCTTTCCTAAAGTTAGTTTTTCTCTTCTAGACATCCACTGTGAGCTATTCATAGCTTGGCTGTACTTAATTTTTAAATTTTTATTGGTACCAGGGATATATAATCCTGGGGCATTCTACTCCCAAACTACACTCCCAGCCCTTTTTATTTTTATTTTTTATTGAAATAGGGTCTGACTAAGTTGCTGAGAATAGTCTCCCATGTACAATCCTTCTGTCTCAGCCTCCCAAGTACTGGGATTACAAAAATTGGGATAACAGGCACGTGCCACCACACCCAGCTTCATCTGTACTTTATTGAAGTACTGGAATAGCTTAACTTTTCCACATCACGCCAGTGCTTTATTTTTTGGTACTGGGGATTGACCCAGCTGCATTTTACCTCCAAGCCATACCCCCAACCCCATTATTTATTTATTTATGTATTTATTTATTTTTGCAGTACTGGGGATGGAACCCAGGGGCATTCTACTTCTGAGCTACACTCCAGCCCTATTTCTTATTCTTTATTTTGAAACAGGGTCTCGCTGAGTTGCCAAGGGCCTCACTAAGTAGCCGAGGCTGTCCTAGAACCGCAATCATCCTGTCTCAGCTTCCCAAATGCTGAGGGCTTTCTTATTTAGAAACAGTATCTCACTAGATTGCTTAGAGCCTCACTAAATTGCAGAGGCTGGCTTTGAATCCGCTGTCTTCCTGTTGTCTCACCCTCCCGAGTACTGGGGTTACAAGAGTGAACCACATCTAACTCACACCAGTACTTTTTTTTTTTTGGTATTAGGGATAGAACCCAGGGGCCTTCTACCTCCAAGCTACACCCCCAGACTTATTTTATATTTTTATTTGGAGACAGGGTCTCACTTGGTTGCTGAGAGCCTCACCAAGTAGCTGAAGCTGGCTTCGAACCTGTGCGATCCTCCTATCTCAGCCTCCCAAATACTGGGGTTACACGCCCGCGCCACCAGGCCGGCCACACCAGTACTTTAAAATAAACATTTGCTTACCCATTAGAATGTGCCGGACAGCCGGGCGTGGTGGTGCACGCTTGCAATTCCAGCATTTGGGAGGCTGAGACAGGAGGATCGCGGCTCGCGGACAGCCTCAGCTAGTTAGTGAGGATCTTCGCAACTCAGTGAGACCCTGTTTCAAGATAAAGACTAAAAAAAAAAAAAAAAAAAAAAAAAAAATAGGGCTGGGCGTGTGGCTAGGGTTTCATTTCCAGTACCGAGAAAAAAAAAAAAAAAAAAAAAAGAATGTGCTGGGCAGTTGACATTCACTTTGTTCTTTTAACTTTTGGGGGATACTCCTAATTTTCAGAAACGGGGGCCCAGAAAGGTTAACGTGATTGTCTCATCCCAAATCAGGATCTCTATTACAGTGCAAACTCCTCCTACAAGAACAGGGACACAGGGGGTTTTGGCACACATATCTCAACAAGTTAGGCATTACTTGTTTCAAGGTTTGCGTACTGGGGAGCGATATGCTAATCACAAATGCCAATCTACGGAGTAAAGTTCGATAGAATTTGTTAAAACCACACTACCCCGAAAAGCAATTTCTCCTAGCCTCCCATCTCTATGGTTGGTGTGTGTGGCCACTCTATACTCCGGAGGACTCAGTGAGTAGGCCAATCATCATTGCCCTTTACACGCACGCGATCGAGGATGTGGGTTACTATTGGTTGATAGCGGCAAAGCCCGCCCAATCACTTCCGTCGGGCTCCTTTAAGTACTCTCTGCGGCCGCTCTTCAGCCTTTCGGAGATGGCAGGTGAGATGGGCTGCCGTTGTGGGCCGGCATCGGGGAGATGGGTGGGTTACGGCCGGCCGTGATGACATTCAATTAAAGCACGTGTTAGACTGCTGACGTGGGTGATGCGAAACGAAGTCTGAGCGGGCCGTCGCGGCGGCGGGGAGGGAAAATGCTGGCGGGCTACACCCGCTCACTCGCTGCTGTCGGTCTTGCAGATCCGGGCCTGCCGAGGACAGCGGAGCTCTCTGCACTGCGGCGCTTCCTCGGCCCCTCCTCCCTGCCTCCGAGCCCTTCAATAAAGTGACTTGAACCGGCGCCGGTGTCTGTCTGTTGGGCGACGCGCTGCCTTTGAGCCCCCGCCGCGCCTGTGTGTGGCGCCGGGGGTCAGGCTGCAGCGCCAGAGAACCTGCTCGCGCATAACTGGGGCCGCCGGCCTGTCGCGGCCGGCCCTTTTAACCGCGAGCCACAGGGCGCTGCGCCGGCGAGGGGGCCAGTTTTCAGGGGGAGGGCTCGATCCTTAACCCAGAGCGGAACGTCGGCTGGCGGCTCCTCGGCTCAAGGACGATCCGGTGAGCGCGTATTCCTCCCCCACGTTGTGTGCGGTTCGCTGGCCTTTCACGAAGCCCTCTCGTGGTCAGCAGCGAGACTTGCAGGTTTAGGTAAACAGGTATGGAGTGGTAGAGGAGCAGCTCGGCCTGGACCTGCAAGGTCGTAAATTGTGGCTAAGATGGAGCCGCAGCATTTTTTTGTACCCGGGATTTTCAGGGCGTTCTGCCGTTAGCCTACACAACTATTTTATTTATACTTTTTGTGGTGCTAGGTGTTTTTTCTTGCAACTGTTGGATAGAAAAAAACTAATAGGCAGCTTTAACACATTTTTATTACAAAGTCAGGAGGAAAAGGCAGCGTAACTGGCACGCATGCTGGAGAGCCCTAATGGTATCAGTGTTACCAAGGCAAGGGCTAGTAACTTATTTAACCAGGTGGTGCCTCTGTCTCTGGACAGTGCATTTAGTGCAGGGGTCTAGAACCTACCTGGTCTCGGGCACTATTGGTTATCAAATTTGGGTGCTTCGAAGCAGCACAGGGAGGGAATCTACCTTTCCTATTCCCAGACCAGGTCACAGGAGAGGAGGCAAACACACCGATTGCCTCTCCAATTTTAGGGCTAAAGGATTTGTCCCAAAAGCTTTTACTGTAGGTTAATCGTCAGAATGAAGGAAAAAGAGCTGGGCATGGTGACGCATACTAGTAATCCCCCTCCTTGGGAGGCTGAGACAGGTTTGCGCAGGTTCAAAGCCAGCCTTAGCTGGCCTAAGAGACCCTGTTTCCAAATAAAAATATAAAATAGGTCTGGGAGTGTAGCCCAGAGGTAGAAGGCCCCTGGGTTCTATCCCTAGTATCAGAATGAAGGGCAAAGAGGAACTCTGTTCTAACAGCTGCGGCCCCTTCCTGCCTCTTTGCAGTACTGGAGAAGGAACCCAGGAGCATTCTACCTCCAAGGTGTACCTCTATCCCTATTTGAATTTATTTTGAAATGGTCTCGGTTACAAAGGACCTTAGTAGTAGCTGAGGCTGTGAACCCCCATCTCCCTGTTTCAGCCCCCCAAATGCTGGGATTACAAGCACATGCCTCCTGATTTTGTAATAAAGATGGGATTGCAAGTGTACACCACCATGCCTGGCTATGTGAACTGTTCCCAAAATCTGGACTCTGGTAACTTAAGGGTGTGGTGAGGGTTCCCTGGGGGGTTACAGAGGTAATTTTTTGAACTGAGCCACACTAGGCCTGCACACCCCCACCTCAGGCAATACTAAGTGCCATTTAATTGAACTAAAGCTTTAAGGAAGCAGATCTCAAAACACGTTTTTTTCCTGAAAACAGATTCCAGTATAATATGGACTAAATGTCAACCAGTATTGGTTCCTTATTCCCACCTTACAAAACTGACTTATGAGCTTACAGGGAGCGCTCATTGTATTTAATTGAATGGGGCAAAGCCACCTAGATCTGAGTTCTGATTTCCCCTGATGTTTGAAAGGGCTGGTCCACAGTGGCTGCTGGGAGAGGGACCAAGTGCTCTGCTCTATCCTGTCCTTATCTAAATAGGACTTAGCAGAAAGAACTCAGATGCTTATCTAGCGTTTGACTTGAGATGTTTATTCCGTGAAACAATGCAAGCGATTGTAAGCCCCAGTAGGGCAGTGGGGTAGTCGCGTGTAATCTCTACACAGTGCATCTAGTCCTTTGCCTTTAGTTACTGCACACAAAAGACCAGTAAAGACATGCGGACTTCTGACAGGCAAATTGGCCGACACAATGAAGTTAGAACAGTACTCTGACAGGAATGGTCAAAGTAATTTAAGTCAAATGTTTTAATGGTACAATTAAAATAATCAAGGGTTCAAATATATATCTTTCAATATATTATTTTTTTAAACTCATATTCAGGCAAGGTGCTGTTGAAAAAAATACCACTATTAGCTTTGTCCACAGATGTGAGTTATCAAAAGTTACCCAAGGTAATTTTGATATTGAATGCAGCTTTTAACAAAAATTAAGTTTACTTCTCAAAGCAAATTATACAATTAGAGAGCCCCCAAACTTGTAAACTAAACATTCTGACAGAAATGCACAAAGTTAAATTGGCAACATTAAAGAAAGGTCACATGTCTCTTCTGAGATAGTAGTGTTTGATGGTGAGTGAACTTTTGGTCTTGACTCTTAAAATAATTACAAAGCAGTTCTTGATTTTGGCCATCAGAAAAGCAAACTGCCCACAAAACATCACACCAACTAGATTAACAAAGCATTCCAAATCCTACAGAAGCTTCCAGGAGCACACAGAAAATGCCAGATGGAAAGCTCCAGCTTCCTGACCCTACCCCACCTGTGCTGGGGGGCGCCGTCATCCCGTGTCCTATCGTGGTCACACATGCTCACTCAGGAAAACCAGTTAGAAGCAAGGTTCCTCACTGGGAACAGGTTGGGGAAGGCTGATCCCATGGCTTCGCCTAATGTTCACGTAGATCCACCGTCCCCACCCCAGCTGAAAGTGTGTTAGTGTGTATATGTGTGTTCTATGGCTACTTGCTTCCAAAATGCACAATGTGAAAAAAGTTGCTATGCCTGTCTGTTTACCACCAATGAAATGGCTCACAAATTTCCACTCTCCACACATTACCACATTGACATTCTGAGTGAGGGCTTCAATCGTGTACAAAATGTAGAGTGAAAAATGTTCCCTTGTGCACCAGCTGCTTGAGGAAAAGCTTTGGAGGAGCTGAGGAGGCAGGGGAGGCCTCCAGGTGTACGGCTTTGCTCTGAGTGTGCTTGTTTGCAACTACAAAAACTGGTAGACGTGATTCACTTTTAACTTCGGGATCCACTGTGGTGATTCTCCCAGTCTCCTCTGCTCAAAGCTTTGCAGTGGGCAATCCAGACGTCTGTCACTGGGCTTGGGGAATGCCACCTCACGGCGTAAGGAATGGGCACTGGCAGGCAGAGGGCAGAAGCAGTCCTTGAAGAGACAGCAGCTGTGGCACAAGCAGCGGCCAGCGCCACAGCGCAGACAGCAGCCAGACCCCACCCCTCCTGCTAGGTCTCCTAATACTGCAGCATCCATCTCCATCACAACTGGTCGGCAGCCTCCACAGGAGGGTCCTTCAGGAGGCAGCAGGTGGAGCGGGGGTCCATGGCTGAGTGCATTAGAGGGACATAAACATCATCCATGTTTGGCATGACAAACACTTTCTGTAGGGAGAGAATAAAGAACAGCTATGTGGAAGAATGCTTTGTCAGGCTGTCAACTCGGTTCCGATGATAATTTTAGGCCTTAGACAAATTAAAAATATATCTATATGAAAACTTACCTTATACAGTCCAAACAAATTCCTCCACCATACTGTGATTTAGAAAGAGCTGAAGACTCACACCACTTCATGAATACAAGAACACTATACACCAGAAGCCTTTGAAACTCTGGTGTACACATATAAAATTACTCATGAAAGCTGGGTGTGGTGGTGAAGCCTTGTAATCCTAGCACTTGGGAGGTTGAAGGACAGCCTCAGCAAGTAGTGAGATTTTTTTTTTTTTGCGGGTGTGGGGATGGAAGCCAGGGGGATTTGACCTCCAAACTACACCCCCTGCCCTATTTTTTATTCTATATTTTGAAACTGGGTCTCACTGAGTTGCAGAGGGCCTCACTAAGTAGCTGAGGCTGTCTGCGAACCGCAATCCTCCAGTCTCTGCCTCCCAAATGCTGGGATTACAAGCATGCGCCACCACGCCCAGCTCAGTAGTGAGATTCTCAAATCTAGTGAGACCCTGTTTCCAAATAAAATTGGGCTGGGGTGTAACTCAAAGGTAGAATACCTCTGAGTTCAATTCCTAGTAACTAACACAAACACACACACACACACACACACAAAAAAAAAAATTACTCATGAGGTGAAACATTAATTTAGGAGGACTGCCTTAACAGCTGGCAGAATTTCCAAATTAAGTCTATAACATGTTTCAAGTTGGATTTATCCTTTTGAATCTTAGCGATGAAAAAAAATACTTTTGCATATTTACAAATACCAAGGCCTAAACAAAACAAAGCTATGTATAAAAGAAATCTTACTACAGTAAATGCCCAAAGGATAATCAGGGATTGACAGGAACAGTGCTTTGCCTATTTATAAAATAACTTGAGATATGAATTTTGGTAACGCACTCAGCCCTCAGCAGTGCTGACCAAACCATAGGTGAAATCGAGCAGAGACATGGGAGGGTGGGCGCTTAGCCTCTACCTCCCAACTGCTCTCAGGTGTGCATGGCATCTGTCTCTCCCCTCCCTTCCTTTGATCCCTGGAGCCCAATGCCCCTAAAAAGGGCGACCCACCCAAATTCTGGTGTAGGCCCTAGGGAGACAAGAGAAAGGAAAAAACTGAAGGCATGAGATTCTTTCCCTAAACGAGTTTTTCCACTCACTGATAATAGTAAGTTCTTTCAAAAATTGGTTATCAGTAATATTTAACTGAAAGCTTAAATAATAGTCTATAGTTTAAATAATATATGATCAGAGGTATGCAGCCAGCCTCAGCAACTTAGAAACTTTGCAACTTAGTCACACTCTGTTTCAAAATAAAGAATAAAAAATAGGGCTGGGTGTGTAGTTCAGAGGTAGAATGCCCCTGGATTCCATCCCTAGTACTGGGGGGGGAAAAAAAGTAAAATCTTTTTTTTTTTTTTTTTTTTGGTGGTACTGGGGTTCCTGGAAGCCCTTCTACCTCCGGGCTACACTCCCAGACCTACTTTATATTTTTTAAAATTTGGAAACAGGTTCTCTTAAGCCAGCGCGGCTGGCTTTGAACCTGCACAATCCTCCTGTCTCTGCCTCCCAAGCGCAGGGATTACAAGCATGCGCCACCACGCCCGGCAAAAAAGTAAAATCTTGAGGGACAACTGTGCTTCCAGTCTCTGACTGAGGGCTGATGGTGCAGACCCTGGCAGAGTGCCTGCTCAGCACATACAAGCCCTTGGGCTTGAGCCTAAGCACCACAAAACAAGAACAAAATCTGATCAAACTGGTGGAAATGGCTCGTCCCAGGGCCTCAGGTACATTGCTGTTACCTCTGTGCAGAATGAAGAAAACAGGCTTGGAGAAGGGGCCTTGGCTTAGTAAACTCCAAGACTCTAGAGGATACTTGGGGAAAACCTGATTCACCCAGGACTCCCAGGGTAGTTGGTCCCTGGCACATGGAAGGGTTTCATGAAGTTTGTTGGACTGAACCAAGCGGGCAAAGTGGATACCACACCGGGGCAGGGACCCAGGTATTGTCAGCTGGCCTGTTCCAGGCCTCAGGTGGGAAAAAGACAGTCCAGAGAGGTCAGCAGGCTTACTGCACAAGGCGTCATCCCTGGGCTCTCTGCCCACGTCCTCGGGTTTTCTCTGAAGGCTACTTAGCATGTTTCTGTGTTTTAGAGGATTTGGACCGTAGAGACAATTTTATGACTGTGTTTGATGAACGTCATTGGTTTTGATCTGATTCCTAAAAGAGGATCCTGACCCAGATACAGTTCAGGCCCTCTCTTCTGCCCAGAGCTTTTACACCTGGAATGGAACCCTAGGCAACGTTACGGGCTTACCTGAAACTCCTGCTCCAGTTTCTTCTCTATCCAGTCGGTCACGTGAACTAAAGTTACTTCTCTCTCTCCAAGTTTTGGCCGAGCTTTCAGCTCCACATATGGTGGCTTCCGGAAACCATACCTTTTTGGAGACAAGTAATAACCATATTTAGAAGCAAAGAAAGGAAGTAGACAAGCACTGATGACAAGCACTCCTCATTTGCATGGGCTTGATCACCCCTGAAAACGTTTCGTACTCTGGAAATCTCCTCTCAGATTAATCTCGCACAGCGAGCATCAATGAACTCCCTGGGTGCCCACAGCACTAGGGCTGCGATGCATTCAGACCCACCTGAGAAACGGCAAAGCCAGAAAGCACGATATGCCCACCTGGGAATCGCTTTGTGTTTTTTGTTTGTCCTAAAATGGCCATGGCCTTTTTCCTATTTGGATATAAAAATGATATATACATTATAAAACCAAAACACAAGTGTATAAACCAGACCTTGAAGACACCGCCTCTCTTTGAATGTCCCCCCAGGAGAGAGCTGCTGAGAGAAGTGGGGTCAACCTTTCTCTCGCTCTGCTAGGCATACGCAGACAGAGACGCTGCTGGCACCTGCTGTTTCTCCACGCTCCACACTGTGCTTTTTTATGGCCTCCCGCAGGCGCAGACTGGCACTCAGAGCTGTTAGCAAAGTAGCCAGACGAGGCACTGGGTGCTACCAAACTGCCTTTCATGTCACAAGCCGGTGTTCTAGGAATGCCACCATCAACGCTTGTTATTTATACTGCTCTTTGTGGCTCGCGCGAGCATGCGCTGGACAGCACTACCTGAGGCCTTCACTCTGGTCTCTACTGAGCGGTGTGGTCCCACCTGCTAAAGCTAAAGCTGGGCAAAGAGACAAAGTACTGTAGTATGTATGTTATTTTTTTGTGTGTGCTAGGGATTGAACCCAGGGATACTTTACTTCTGAGCTATACCCACAGCCCTATTTTGTTTTTATTTTTGAAACAGGGAGGGTCTCAATTCATTATTTAAAAACACATTTTAGGCAGGTGTGGTGCCACACACCTATAATCCCAACTTGGGAGGCTGAAACAGGAAAATTGTAGGTTCAAAGCCAACCTCAGGAATTAAACAAAGCCCTCTGCAATTTAGTGAGACTGTTTCAAAATAAAAAAATAAGAGAGTTGGAGGTGTAGCTCAGACGCAGAATGCTTCTGGGTTCAATCCCCAGTACTACAAATAAGTACATAAGTAAACAAACAAAGAAGACTTTGCTGGGGCAGTGGTACATGCCTGTAATCCCAGTACTTGGGAGGCTGAGACAGGAGGATTTGGAATTTGTGGCCAGTCCTAGCAACTTAACAAGATGCTATTTTAAAATTAAAAATAAAGCTGGGTGTGGAGGCACACGCTTGTAATCCCAGTACTTGGGAGGCTAAGACAGGAAGATCACAGGTTCACAGTCAGCCTCAGCTACTTATTTAATTTTTAATTTTTTTTTTTTGCAATACTTGGATGAAACCCAGGGCCATTCTACCTCTGAGCTATACCCTCAGCCCTATTTTTAATTCTTTATTTCGAAACAGGGTCTCACTGAGTTGCAAAGGGCTTCACTAAGTATCAGAGGCTGGCCAGGAACCCAGATCCTCCTGTCTCGGCCTTCTGAATGCTAGGATTACAAGCCACCATACCTGGTTCAGCCTGGGCAACTTAATGATACCCTGTTTCAAAATAAGGAATAAAATATAGGGCTGGGGTATAGCTCAGGCAGAATGCCCCTGGGTTCAATCCCCAGTACCACAAAAAAGAAAAAATAAGACAAACAACAACAACAACAACAAAAAAAAAAAAAAATAAAAAGAGCTGGGGTGAAGCTCAATGGCGGAACACTCCTGGGTTCAATTTTTAAGCCCCCCTCAATCCCAGGGGCAGTCTCCAAGCTATGTTCCCAGCCACTATTTTTTTTTTTTTTTTTTTGGTACTGAGGATGGAACACAGGGGCATTCTACCTCTGAGATACACCCCCAGCCCTATTTCTTATTCTTTATTTTGAAGCAGGATCTCACTGAGTTGCAAAGGGCCTCACTAAGTAGTAGTTGAGGTTGTCCTTGAACCACAATTCTCCTGTTGCAGCCTCCCAAATGCTAGGATTGCAAGCATGCTTCACCACACCCTGCTCCCAGCCCTATTTTTAATTCTATATTTTGAATCAGGGTTTCACTGAATTGCAGAGGGCCTCACTAAGTAGTTGAGGCTGTTCTCAAACCGTGATTCTCCTGTCTCAGCCTCCCAAATGCCAGGATTACAAGTGTGCGCCACTATGCCCAGCTTCATTTTACTTTTTTACTTTTATTTCTGCGTGTGTGTGCATGTGGTACTGGGAATTGAACCCAGAAGTATTCTACCTCTGACCTACAACCTCAGTCCAATTTTATTTCTTATTTAGAAGCAGGATCTCACTAGGTTGCTGAGAGCCTCACTAAATTACTGAGGCTGTCCTCGAATCTGTGATCCTCCTGTCTCAGCCTCCCAAGTACTAGGATTACAAGCATGCGTCACCATGCCTGGCTCTGGAATGCCAATTTTAAATTGAGATTCAGATAAAGAAAGTGGACTCCTGGATGGTTTGCTTCACTGATCCTCAACCCTGAGTTAATCATTCTAGCTCCCCAACTGCTAAAATACTGGGGGATGGGCCAAGCATATCTGTGTTTTTAGCAAATCCCAGGTGAGTCTCACATGCAGCTAGAGCTGAGACCCGACCCTCCTACCAAAGACAACAAAGGCGCGTGCTCCAGCCTTCTCCACACTGAGACCTGACGTGGGGAGGAGTCAGTCCCGCCAAGTGGGGATCACAGGGGAGCCCACCTCAGCAGGATGCTAGAAGGTGGTAAGGTTACAACTGAGGCCAGGCAGAGAGTGAGGGCTGCTACAAATGGCAGCTGTTATCACTGAGGAGGAGTTGGCTTCAGGAAGGAGGACCAAGAAGAGAAACAGCTCAGCCTGGAAACTGAATCCACCTCAACTTTTCCTGGTGTATGCAGAGGAATCTTTAAATGTGAATGCATGAGCCATTTGTAGAAGAAAACCCAGCTGGACTAACAGCTCACGGGTCCCATGAGACCGAGGTGGAGGTTCCCGTTGAGGACACGCACCCGCCCTAACCCCAGGCCGACAGGCTGGGTTTGTGATCTGTGTGGGGATCACTTGCTGACCCCAGGGCCCTCTACACACCATATCCGGTCGGTCGGGGGTGGTGGAATGTTGACCGCCAAGGTTCCTCGACATTCCTGAACTTCCACCGTGAGCAGCAGGGGTGTGTTGGAGACCTCTTCGATCTTCTTTTTAATGAACTCTGTCTCCGTTGCTTTTTGGAAATATTTGGACTTCGTAATTTTGTCAACAAACCTCATAATCTTACTTGTTCGATGGCCTCCAACGTACCTTCAAACGAGGAGCACGAGGGCGTTAGTGTGAACTGCTCTCACCTCACTTCCAGCAGCTCGGCGCCCTGGCACCACTGAGCTTAGGCGGGCAATGCTGTGCACTGCAGGCTGCTCAGCGGCCTCCCTGGCCTCCACCACTAGAGGGCAACGGCACTCTCCCCAGAGTGATGCCGTCTGCAGACACAGGCAAATGAGCCGCGGGGGTCAAATCTTCCTCAGCTGAGAATTCCTGCTTTAGAGAAGGTGGGAATGTCAGAAGGAGCCCCTGATCTGACCTGGACAAAGTCCTCCTGCGGAGGTGCCTCCCTATACCACTCAAATACTGAATATAGTAAGTCCGTGTCCTATTAGAGAAATTTCTCCATCTCCTAACAGAAACGGCAAGTCATGCTGCATTGACAGCACACCTGACAGTGGTTAAATGACAGCCTCTACATGGCACTGCGCATGCTCTGTGTGGTGATTACTTTACAGAGGGCTTGAAAGTTCTTTTCCCCCTCCTCCTTTTTAGGGATTGGAACTTCTTAAAGAAAAATGCTACATTAAGCTGATGTGCTAACAGGTCAAGAAAAAAAAAGCTTCTGTGTCAAATGATACCTACCATAAGACTGCCTCAAGAAGAGGGGATACTGGCTTTCTACAGAATCCTCGTAGCTGGGCGTGGTGGACCACACCTGTAATCCCAGTAAGTACTTGGAAGGCTGAGACAGAAGGATCACAGTTTCAAAGCCAGCCACAGCAACATATCAAGGTTCTCAGCAACTTACTGACACCCTACTTCCAAATAAAAAAAATAAATAAAGTGCTGGCACACGTTTGTAATCCCAGTACTTGGGAGGCAGAGACAGGAGGATCGCAGGTTCGTGGCCAACCTCAGCTACTGAGGCCCTCTGCAACTTTGTAAGGCCCTGTTTCAAGAAAAAAAAAAAATAGGGCTGGAAGTTTAGCTAGGAGGTAGAATGACCCTGAGTTCAATCTCCAGTACCACAAAATAAATAAATAAACAAACAAATAAATAATAAAGTAAAATAGGGCTGGGGTATAGCTTTTAAGTAGAACACCCCTGGGTTCAATCCCCAGCACCAAAAACAAAAAAACTCTGTTGTGTCAGAACATCAGGAATAGTATGTATGTAGGGGAAATAATCTTTTTCTCTTTTTGGAAGTGCTGGGGATGCACCCTAGCAAGCTCTCCTGCTGAGCTATGCCCTCATGATGCATACACACTTTAGCATCAACTGCTCAACGGTCTGAGCTCTCTTCTCATCTTCTGTCAGGTTTTAAAAGTGTATAGGCCAGCCGGGTGTGGTGGCCCATGCTTGTAATCCCAGTATTTGGGAGGCGGAGACAGGAGGATCGCACAGGTTCGAAACCAGCCTCAGCTACTTAGTGAGGCTCTCAGCAACTTAGTGAGACCCTGCTTCCAAATAAAATAGAAAATGGGTCTGGAAGTGTAGCCCAAAGGTAGAAAGCCTCTGGGTTCCATCCCCAGCAACACACACACACACACACACACACACACACACACACACACACACACACAGTTTAGGCCAATATTTTTTCTTTCTTTCTTTTTTTTCTAATGGGGATTGAACTCAGTACCTCATACATGCTAGGCAAGCATTTTATAACTGAGCTGTACCTGTACCCCCGGCCCTTTTTACTTTTTATTCAGGGCCTAAGTTGCCACAGTTGGCCTGGAGCTTTTGGTCCTCCTGCCTCAGCCAGCTGAGTAGCTAGGATTACAGGTATGTGCTGCCATCCTGGGCTACATGAATATTTTCTTAGAAAAGTTTCTTTCTTTTCCTTTTTTTTTTTTTTTTTCCTGTGGTGCTAAGAACTGAATACTAGAAACTGCCTTTACTTCTATTTAGAAGTAGAGGCATTCTACTTCCTTTTTTTTTTTATTTGTGGGTCTGGGATGGAACCCAGGGGCATTCGACCTCCAAGCTACACCCCCTGCCCTATTTTTTTTTTAATTTTTATTTTGAAACAGGGTTTCACTAAGTTCTAGACGGCCTCACTAAGTAGCTGAGCCTGTCCGTGAACCATGATCCTCTGGTCTCAGCTTCCCGAATGCTGGGATTACAAGCGTGCGCCACCACGCCCAGCTGAGACATTCTACTTCTAAGCTATACCCCCAGCCCTATATTTATTCTTTATTTTGAAACAGGGTCTCACAAGTTTCTGAGGCGGTCCTCAAACTTGCGATCCTTAGTCTTAGTCTCCCAAGAACTGAGATTACAAGTGTTTGCCACCATGCTGGCTCCCCCCCACCTTTTTTTTTTAATGACACTGGAGATTGAACCTAGGGGCATTTTACCTCCAAGCTGTACCCCCAGATCTATTTTATTTTTATTTGGAAACATGGTCTTGCTAAATTGCTGAGGCTGGCCATGAACCTGCAATCCTCCTGTCTTAGCCTCGCAAGTATTGGGATTATAGGCATGCACCTCTAAGTTTCTGAATTACCTGGTTCCTTCATATCTTACTTTCTTCAGTTCTCTTTAAATAATTCCAAGATCCTTATGGAGAGGCTGCTTAAGCACTCTGACCACCTCACTGTCCAGGTAACAAAAACAGAAAGCCCTCAAATGAAGGTCATGATTCAAAAGATCAGCCAAGTCATCCACATTTAAAAAACCCACCAACAATATCATATAAATGTCAGGGCTTTTTTTGTGGTATGGGGGACTGAACCCAAGGGCATTCTACCTCTGAGCTATTTTTTAAGCCACCCCCAGTCCTATTTTTTTTTAAACAGTCTCCCTAGGTTGATGAGAATTTCACTACTTGCTGAGGCTGTCCTCGAACCTGAGATCCTCTGGTCTAGGCTTCCCAAGTACTGATATTACAGGCGTGCACCACCATGCCTGGCTTTTTAAATGCCATCCTAGTAGGAGCCAGCAAGGAGCTCAAGCTCAAGGGCAGCAAGAGGGTCCAGCAGCAGGGAACTGGGGCTCTTCTCTCCACTAGACTCTAGTGGAGGTGGTGAGCAACGCGAGACGCCAAGGCCCAGGGCTGGCTCTGCTCAACAAGCACACCCTACTCTGCTGCTTACCTACCCAGCGGGAGAAGGACACAGGGTCCAGACCTCGTCAGAAAGGAAAGCCAAGCCAGGCGCGGTGGTGTCACGCTTGTAATCTCAGTACTTGGGAAGCTGAGACAGGACAATAGTAGGTTCAAAGCCAGCCTCGGCAACTGAGTGAGACCCTGCTTTTAGATAAAAAAATGAAACAGGTTTGGGGGTGTAGCCTGGAGGTAGAAGGTCCCTGGGTTCCACCCCCAGTACCACACACACACACACACACACACACACAAAAAAAAAAAAAAAAAGAAAAAGAAAAAGAAAAAGAAAAAGAAAAAGGAAGGCAAGCTATGTGAGTGTTTTCTCTTGGCCTGGAATTTAAGTAAGCCACCGAGACTTCCGGGAAGATGGTGACGGAGAAAAGCAGGGCTTACGAGCCCCGCTAACAACCAATCTCTATTACCACAAAATCAGCGCCTTTCATAGCCAGAAAACACCATCAGCAGAGAAACAAAAAAGGTAAATACAAGGGACAGAGAAAAAGAGGGCTGAAAAAACGAGACACCAGAAAGAAACCAGACTGCACTGCTGCAGGCGGAGCCGAGGCACGGAGCGGCGGGCGCCATCTTTCCTTCTAGCACCAGGCTCTAGAGAGAAGGGGAACTCAGAACGGAGCTCAGAGCCAGAGAGGAGATATGCCGGCCTCACGGCCGAGGACGCAGCAGCAGCGCCTTACTGCCGACGGCAGCGGGGAGTTCACCGGACGGCACCAGACGAACGCACTCAACAGCCCACCAGGCTCCAGAGAGGAGCGGCAGACAGCGAGCCGAGGTGAGCGGCTGCGGAACAGCCGGGCGGGATTCAGCAGATTTTTCGGTGCAGGGAGTGTCTAAAGCTCCCAGGGGCTGGGCTCAGCACACCCTGCAGGGACTCAGAGTGGAGCTCAAAAAGATAGAAGAAATACGCCAGCCTCATGGCCGAGGGCGTGGCAGCGGCGCCATATTGTTACCAGCGGTGGCAGCAGCGAATTCACCAAGTCCACTACAGCTCCATCGGCGCACTCAACAACAGTGAGTCAAATTGCGGCCCCTAGAGGAGAAATCCCAGTACTGACTCCCAGGGACTTGACCCAGTGGGGGAGTGGTGATGGCAGAGATATCACACTATAGTCACAACTCCATGCAGGAGAACGCCCAGCCTGACACTCCCCATGGTCTAAAGCAGCCTCGATTGACTCCCTGGTCTGAGACTTTGTGATACAACCCAGTAAAGGAGTAGTGGTGACTGAGATTCCACAGACTCGAGATCCAGAGCACCTTAAGTGAAGTCGTAGTGACCCAGGGAAGAACCCAGAGAAGGCACAAACTTCCGAAATCACGGGAAAGAGAAATAACAATGGAGCAGTGAATGCCCACAACCCCACAACACCAGAACCTGATAAAACAGAAATTCAGAGATTTCTAGAAGATCAAATCAAGAAAATAACTGCAGAAATAATAGAGGTGTTTCGAAAAGAATTCAGAGAGACCCAAAAAGAGATAAAGGATGTAATCAATGAAGTAAAGGTCTCAATTCAAAGTATAAACAACCGATTAGACCACATGGAGAATAGAATCTCGCTCCTAGAAGATGATCACTCCAAAAATGAATGCATAGTTTCTAACTTAGAAAAAAAATATCCGACAGCAGGAATCTGACATTGAAGAAATATGGGCCCATTTTAAGAGAGCTAACCTAAGAATAATTGGAATAGAGGAGGGAAAAGAAGGTGATACCAAAGGGATCAGCAATCTCTTCAAGGAAGTAATAGCAGAAAATTTTCCAAACATAGAGCAAGAGGTCGATACACAGGTCCAGGAAACTTATAGAACTCCCTTTAGAGAGGATTGGAGAAGAAGATCCCCACGCCACATAATAGTCAAAATGACCAATGTGGAAGCCAAGCAGAGAATCTTAAAGGCAACAAAAACAAAGGGCCAAGTGACATTCAGAGGCAAACCAATTAGAATCACTCCAGACTTCCCAAACCAAGTCATGAGAGCCAGAAGGGCTTGGAGTAACATATTCCAAACTCTGAAAGAAAACAACTTCCAGCCAAAACTTTCCTACCCAGGAAAACTTTCTATCAAATTAGATGGGGAAATAAGAAGCTCCCATGACAAACAGAAACTGAAGGAATTTATGTCTTCAAAACCAGCACTAGAGAAAATACTCAAAGAGATTAACTACAAAGAAGAAATAGGTAACACACACCAGAACCAGAGAAAAAAGATTTTCCATCCAACAGACAACTAAGATTGACTCTCTTTGGAGATTCGCTATTTATGTTAGTCTTTTACCTATCTCTAAATTGTATTGTTTGCTTTTATTGCTAATTTTTAGGATTTCTAGTTGGAATATTAATATACCTTCAGATATAGCATTTGGAAATATTTTATCCCATTCTATCAGTAACTTTTAACTCTGTCTACATTGTCTTTGGATATACAATAATTTTTTTATATTCTAAGGAGTTTGTTTACCCTTCTGTTGCCTGTGCCATTGAAATCATATCCAAGAAAATACTGCCAATTTCAATGTCATGAGGTTTTATGACCCAGATTTTCTTCTAAAAGTTTATAGTCTTAAGATTTATATTTAGGTCTTTTATCTATTTTGAGTTAATATTTGTATATGGTGTTAGGTAAGGGTCCAATTTTATTCTTCTTCATGTAATTATTATTTTTCAACAATATTTAGTTAAAAGATTAGTATTTCCTCCACCGAATGTCTGTGGAAACCTTGTCAAAAATAACTTGACAATATATGGAAGAATTTATCTCTAGGCTTTTATTTAACTCCAATGGTTTATATATCAGCCTTTATAACAGTACTACACTGTTTCAAGTATTTGTAGCTTTGTAACATTTGAAATCAGAAAATATACATCTTCTAGCTTTGCTCTTTTTTGAGATCGTTTTGTGTATCTAGAGTCCATATTCCATATTAGGATAGATTTTCTCTGAAAAATAAATAAATGTATGACAGTTTCACCTAAAAAAAAAAAAGAAGAAATATTCTCTGGTAAGAAAGAAAGCAAAAAGAAATATTGAAATGTTATCTTTAAGTCATCAAAAACTTGGTATCAGACAAGTGAAACTGTTATGTGAGATTATCATTGTTAATTTTAGATAAATTGCTATAATACTAGATGTCAACCACTAAGCCAAGCATGGAAGGAGGGATGGGGAGGGAACGGGGTGGGGATTGGGTAGGGGCTAACTGGGCGATGTGTGCATGTATGTCTACAAAAGTTTTATACCGTTATGATGTATGAATACAGTGCACCAATAAAAAAATAAATAAAAAAAGATAAAAGAATCCCCCCCCCCAAAAAAAAAAGCCACCAACACTGGATATTAGTGCAAAATGACTCGCTCAGAGGGAAGGAGGAAGGCAAATTACAGAGCAGAGAGGGGACAGGCTCCCTCTCAACTCGCTGCCCTGACCTTGACCCTGGAGATGCTGAAGCCCTTCCCCACTCACCCTTCAGCTCCGGGCAGGAGCTGCTTGTCTCCCATGCTGGCATCTGGTGCATCGTCTTCGTCGGAGGAGCCGGCACTAGAGGATTCCTCGTCACTGTCGGCCAGACAGTAAGCCCTGGGCCTGCAACTGAACAGGAGGAACGTCACCACAGCGCTGGCCCGTGCCTGAGCTCTGCTTAAGGAGAGCACGTGCACACACCACACGCACGCACACATGTGCACACACTTGACATTGGGGCCAACCACCTCTATTACACAATGTCATTGTCTCCAACCCACCGAGGAAGAGGAGGCCCATGCCCAGGCCTTGGGTTGGCTTGCTCAGTGCTAAGTCTCCCAGAAGGACTGCAGAGGACTTGTGCCCAGAGTGTTTGCTTTTGAGCATGCGTCAGGACAGGTGGTGGAGCGATGCGGTTCACATAAAATGCAGTGGTTTCATGAGTTGTGCAGCAGGTGCCGAGTGGGAGGGTGTGTGGAAAGAATGGAGGGTTAGAGGCTGAGGGGACAGCCTGTGTTGGTGACATGGCCATCTCACTGATGAGGATGTGCAGGCATGCCCCTCGCCTCTGGCTGAGTCAGTGCTTCCCAGTTTGGCCCCCCACCCCACCCCAAATTTGAGCTGTGACTCAAGACTCCATTCTAGTGAAATTATGCATCTTCCCCCACACCTGTCCCATCTCTTGAAGACCACAGAGGAAGCCAACAACCCCAAGGTGTAAGTATCAACTGACATGGGAACCCAGGGATTTTTCTGGAAAAGGACCTGCTTAAAGACTATGCCTGTTACTAAAGTAATAGAAAGCCTGGGCCGAGCTGAGGACAGCATCCCTCGTTAAGCTCTCCAGGTTGGAACTCAGTATCCAGTGGCGTGGGCTTGCTGGGTCACAGCAGGGGGAGGGATCAAGCTCCCCTGAGAGGGACACTAGGGGCTTCCTGGCTGAGCTTCTCACTGTCCCCTCCAAGGCAGCTCCCTCCCTGGACTGTGGCTTTGCTTCTGAGAGCTCTGGCAGGGTCCTGTTTCTGAGGCTCAGGACTTAATTCTGAAATGAATGAGGGAAGGCCTGGCCTCTAAAACAGTATTAAGCAGCCGAATGGTCACTAAGCAGAGGCTGGGCCTTACAGTGTTGACGAGGACAAAATTATCTAGACAGTAATTTTGCAGTAGAGGTAGGCCCTGCCTTCCTGCAGCTGTGTTCATTTGCTTTTCTTATGATGCTGTACTTGGGTCACCAGAAGCTACTGGGACAGTCATCTCCTGTGGGAATCAGCATCCAGTGGGGATCAAGGGCAGAGCATAAATGCTGGTATGGCTATGAAGGCTGAGCGCTGTCCAGCTCCACCCCTGAAACAGGAGCCCGGCTGTAAGAGGATCCCGAGTGTCCTCCCTGGAGGGACGCGGGGATCTGAAACGTCAGAGCCTGCGCCACAGCCAGCAGGCTGGACTTCCATGTTCAAGGGAAGCTCCCTGGGCAGAATACAGTCCCCTCGTCCCTGGCAGCTCCTGCCTCCCTCCACCTCAGGCCTGGCTGGCCCAGGAAGTGCCTGTGTGCATTCGTCTCCACAGAGCCATTCCAGAGCACTCTGTGGTTGGTTAGCCAACATGGGGACAAGCACAGTATGATTCCCAAGAAAGCCTGAAATGGGTCTTGGGACAAGGATGGTCAGAGATGCTGCTCTCCGGCTCTCAGCCCTGTGCTGCCAGGTACGGAAGCCGTCCATCAGCACAGCACAGGTCTGCTCCTCATGCGCACCTCATCCTCTGGGATCACAGCAAGAGCTGCTGAGCTACGGCCCTGAGTCCCCACTGGTGTGTCATCTGGCGCTCCAGACTCTGGGCAGAAGGTGCCGAAGGCTGAGCTCAGCAGTGAGCGCTCAGGTTCCTGAACTAATCCTCTGCGGCAAAGAGAGCAGGACAAATTTTGTGGCTTGAACTGAATAATTTAGGTAATGCTGTACTGGTAAAAGCAGATCAGATGATGTAACATTCTGATTTTAAACAAGAGGTACCTCTACGGTCTGCACTGGGAGCTATATTATGGAGCAACAATATTTACTAATTAAGTATGTGGCTTAATGTTTTTCTGATGTTCATTTATGACTGAAAATGAATTTTATGGTCTCGATCATATGATGTCAGCAAGAACTTCAGAGAAAGATACACTGCCCAGCCTCATTGATGTTGTGTTGTAGTGTGATGAGCCTAACGGCGTTAAACACACCCAGCATCCAGATGAGTGTGCTACCCTCCGAGGGCCACCTGAACAGGCTTGTTCCAGTAATGTCACCTCTGCCATGAGCATTTTTGTTTTTTGGTAGTGGTGATTGAACACAGGGCATTCTTTTTTTACTTTTTTTTTTGGCGGTACTGGGGATGGAACCCAGGGGCATTCTACCTTTGAGCTACACCCCCAGCCCCAATTTTTATTCTTTATTTTGAAACAGGGTCTCATTGGGTTGCAAAGGACCTCACTAAATAGCTGAGGCTGCCCGCCAACTGTGATCCTCAGTCCCAGCCTCCTGAATGCTGGGATTACAAGTGTGCGCCACCACGCCAGGGTGTTATCTTTTTTTTTTTTTGGTGGCACTGGGGTTTCTGGAAACCCTTCTACCTCTGGGCTACACTCCCAGACACGTATTTTTTATATTTCTATTTGGAAACAGGGTCTCCTAAGCAAGCCAGTGTGGCTGGCTTCGAACCTGCGCAATCTTCCTGTCTCTGCCTCCCAAGCGCGGGGATTACCAGCATGCGCTTCCACGCCCATCTATTATTATCTTTTGATTTGAAACAAGGTCTCACTAGGAGTCTCAATACATTGTTGAGGCTGTCTTCAAATCGGTGATCCTCTTTTCTCAACTTCCCAAGTACGGGGATTACAGGTGTGCACCACCAGGCCTGGCTTGCTATAAATCTTTTTGGAAAGTTGTTTGCAGTCAGACACAAGGAAAAGCTAATGATTTTATCACTTATACTCTGTCTTGGACCAAGTATTTTATTCTTGGTCTTTTAATCACCATCACCTCTGACAATGTCTCACAATTCTCAAACCACCTCTAAAGCAAGATGATTTGCTCTCACTTGGGATGACTGAGAATATCACAGACTCCTGAGGCAATTCTAAAGAAAAGCCCCAAGAAATACTTTAAGTGAAGGGAACATAATTAGATTCCATAGCTCTGTGAGAGGACCACACTCATAAGAATGTATTAATCTTCTTTTATTTAAGAGAAATCAGCCCCACACATCTGCCACAGATACACGTGCGTCCGCCCACAGGCAGCACTGAGTCACAGTAGAAACCAAGTTCTTGGCTCCCAGGATCAGGGGCCTGGGGCTGGCGAGTGGCAGAGTGGACGAGTGAGCACATAAGGAGGAGAGATGGGCCACCATCGGGGCCACACTGTGGCCCAGGCCCCAGCGGCAGCACTGCAGTCCCAGGCCCTCTCTGACTAGTCGGGCCCTCGGTAAGCCGTTTGCTAAGGCTCAGACTGCTCAGCGCACTACCTTGATTCCTTTGTTTATTGTGGCGCTGGGGGTGAAGCCCAGGGCCTTGCACGTGGAAGTGCTCTACCACTGAGCTATACCTTCAGCTCCTGAATTCCATTTGTGTACCTTCTTGCTTGAAAATGGTCTTAACTATACTATGTGATGAGGGGACTATTGGGAGAGAAGAGGCCTAGAAGGAAAGTGCCTCTGAACACACAGTGAGCATACGCTGCCAAGGGAAGGGACTTCACTAGAGCAATGCAGCACGATTCCAGCTCTCCAGCTCGCCTTCGTGTGCAACGGGAAACAAGCTTCCTGCCCGAAGGGGCTTTGCACGGGTTGGGCAACGTCTCCCCGCGCCTCAAGAGCACCAGCACCTGCACCCTGGCACAGGAGAGGAAAAGGCAGTGAGACTAGCCTGAGGCCTTGCCAGAGATGGACACCGGGGAGCAAGCCCTGTGCGGTAAGGCCCTAGGCAGAGCCGGGCGTGGTGGCGCACGCTTGTAATCCCGGCATTCGGGAGGAGACTGGAGGATCGTGGTTTGTGGACAGCCTCAGCTACTTAGTGAGGCCCTCTGTAACTCAGTGAGACCTGGTTTCAAAATAAAGAATAAAAAATAGGGCAGGGGTTCCATCCCCAGACCCACCAAAAAAAAAAAAAAAAAGACCCTGGGCAGACGGCCACAGGCGGCCAGGGCACAGGCTGTGCTGGCCACGCCTTGGCCTGCTCTCTGGAGGTTTACCGTGAAGGAAGATGGCAGTAGTAAAGACCACATGCTTCATAACGGCTACTCTAGACTGACTTCTGTCTCTCTCCTGCTGCTCAGCTTTGAGGTGGCTCCTCTCATGACTGAGGAAGCGAAGGTGTAGATTCTAGAATCACTTCTGGGATTCGGTTGTAACCATGGATGCTGTCAGAGGTTTTCAATGTTCCCAGAAACTGTGGGCCAAATGATGCACCTGGAGGTGTCTTCTGAAAGAAGGTTCCAGAATGCTTAAGATCTCAAAAGGATCCTTTTTTTTTCTTTTTTTTCAGTACTGGGGATAGAATTCAGGAACATTCTACTTCTGAGCTATATACCCCCAGCCCTATTTTATTCTTTTATTTTATTTTTATTATTTTGGTGGTACTAGGGTTCCTGGAAACTCTTCTACCTCCGGGCTACACTCCCAGACCTATTTAAAAAAAATACATACATACATACATACATACATACATACATACATATATATATATATATTTGTGGTACTAGGGTTCCTGGAAACCCTCTACCTCTGGGCTACACTCCCAGACCTATTTTTATACTATTTTTTTTTGAAACAGGGTCTCTTAAACTAGCATGGCTGGCTTTGAACCTGCGCAATCCTCCTGTCTCCACCTCCCAAGCTCGGGGATTTTAAGTGTATGCCACCACGCCTGGCTCTTTAATATATTTTTATTTGGTGGTACTGGGGTTCCTGGAAACCCTTCTACCTCTGGGTTACACTCCCAGACCTATTTTTTTAAAATATACTTTTTATTTGGAAACAGGGTCCCTTAAACCAGCACATCTGGCCTTCGAACCTGCACAATCCTCCTGTCTCTGCCTCCTAAGCATGGGGATTACAAGTGTATGCCACCACGCCTGGCCTATTCTTTTATTTTGAAACAGGGTCTCACTAATTTTCATTTTCTTTTTCTTTGTTGCGGTACTGGGGATAGAATCCAGGGACATTCTACCTCAAGCTACACCCACAGACCTATTTTTTATTCTTTATTTTGAAACAGAGTCTCACTGAGTTGCAAAGGGCTTCATTGAGTAGCTGAGGCTGTCCTCGAACCCGATCCTCCTGTCTCAGCCTCCCAAATGCTGGAATTACAAGCATGCACCACCATGCCTGGCTGGGTCTCATTAATTTTCTCAGGCTGGCCATGAACCTATATGATCTTCCTGTCTCAGCCTGCCAAGTACTGAGGTTATAAGTGTGCACCACCACGTCCAGGCAAAGGGATCCTTTATACAAGGACAAAAAATAAATAAAAATAAAAATAAAGGGTTAAGGGTTATTTTTTTCCAGGTACTTTTCTCTCACATACAGTGGTTTTGGATTAGAATCTTCCTTGCTTTCAAAATTAAATGGCAGCCGGGCGTGGTGGTGCACGCTTGTAATCCCTGTGCTTGGTAGGCAGAGACAGGAGAATGACGTAGGTTCGAAGCCAGCCGCGCTGGCTTAAGAGACCCTGTTTCCAAATAAAAAACCTAAGAATATGTCTGGGAGTGTAACCCGGAGGTAGAAGGGTTTCCAGGAACCCCAGTACCACCAAATAAAAAAATTAAATGGCAGATACACGTCAATACATAATTTAACATTTTTTACAGGAAGAAGCACAACATTTCACACCAGAATCTCGTAGGAAAAAATGGTACTTTTAGAGCTGGGCGTGGTGGCACACACTTGTAATCCCAGTACTTGGGAGGCTGAGACAGGAGGATTGCAGATTTGTGGCCAGCCTCAGCAACTTGTGAGGCACTCTGCAACCTGTTTCAAAATAAAGAATTAAAAATTGTGCTAAGGAGCTCAGAGGTATAATACCTTTGGATTCAATCCCCAGTCTGTCTGTTTGTCTGTTTGTCTGTCTGTCTGTCTTTCTCCTCTCTCTCTCTCTCAATATGACACCACCATATTTCTTTTCTTTTCTTTTTTTTGGTGGTGGTACTGGGGTTCTTGGAAACCCTTCTACTTCCGGGCTACACTCCCAGACCTATTTTTATACTTTTTAAATTTGGAAACAGGGTCTCTTAAGCCAGAGAGACTGACTTGGAAACTACGTGATCCTCCTGTCTCCGCCTCCCAAGCACGGGGATTACAAGCGTGCGCCGCCACGCCCGGCAACACCACCATATTTCTAAAGCAAAGATTTTTATTCTCTCTTCTTTTTCACTCAGTTTAGAGAAGCCTGGCTTGCTCAGATACATGCCGATCCTCTGATCAGCAGAGTTTGTGAACTTGAAATTGTGCCAAAGGAGCTACATGAGTGTGAGTGGCAGTGAGTGTGGACCGCCTGAGTGGCAAGCACCTCAGGAACTGGCCAAGACCCTTCAGATGGCGGCCCTGCACCTCGGTGCAGCCGGCTGGGCGCTGTTCTCAGAAGGGCTCCTTGCCCAAGTGCCTCTGACTGGAGCTGGCTTCGGATGGCGGCCCTGCACCTCGGTGCAGCCGGCTGGGCGCTGTTCTCAGAAGGGCTCCTTGCCCAAGTGCCTCTGACTGGAGCTGGCTGCTACTGAGTAGGCATATTTGTTTTGTTTTGGTCTGGGGATGGAGCCCAGTGCTATAGGCATGCTATGCAAGTGCTTTACCACTGAGCTACACCCCCAGCCCAGTGGACCTCATTTTCCTTTTTTTTGTTTTTGTAATAGGGTTGAACTCAGGGGCATTCTACCTTTGAGCTACACCCCCAGCCCTTTTCATTTTTTGTTCTGAAACAGGGTCCTACCAGGTTCATGAGGCTGTTCTCACACCTGTGATCCTCCTTGTGGGTACCACCACACCCGCAGCAGACTTCACTTTCTGTGCAGGCTGCTTCATGTACAAGGCAGCTGGTTGTGTAACTCTGCTGTCATGAGGCTGGACTGATGGTGCTCAGCTGTGCACGGGGGGTAGGGGCAGCAACAAGAAGTCGGGTCTGACTAGAGGACTAGGCTGGGACCCCAGCAATTCTAATGGGCAGACCTGTCCCTACTCCCAGTCTTTGGACTGTGCCTTCATGTCTAGGAACACAATGAAAAGATAGGTGCTTGTGGCTTCACTTGGGGTCAAACAAGACTCAGCACTGGCAGGATGAAATGCGATGGGAGAGCTGAAGTGTACCACTCACCAGAAAACAAATCCAGAGTGCCGAATCCAAACACATTTAACAAATAGCAGAAAAGTGAAAGGAAAATAGCAGATATAGGTTAGATTGCATACAGCAGGTGGAATTCTCCAATTATTAAAACAGGAACATTTCATTAAGTAACTTGGACAAATCAGGATAATCTAAGCAAAAAAATATTTTTGAAGGTATAACTCAAGTGTATAACCCCAGTCTCCTATTATCACAAGCATGAATAAGAGTAGCAGGTCAGTACTGTAATGAAGCAAAACCCCAACAACCTCTGTCTTGTATTTAGACCCTTCAAGGTGGCTCTTTGTGGCATTTTTTTTGTCATTGCACTGCTAGTTCCATGCAAAGGGACTATAGCAGCTCTTCATTTGGTAAAAACAATAATATCATTTAAATGTGTAGTCGGAGCAGTCCTTTTAAAATGTGTAGGAGTGTAACAGTTCCAGCGTGTCCATCATAGGCATTAAAGGGAAAAACCCCCAAGCTCCATCAGTCATCTCACAACACTGGAATATTTCTAAATCAGACAACTCCAGGCAGCAGAGGCACTGTCTACAAAGAGAAGAATTTAAGAAGCAAATCCATACTGTATTATTTCAGGAAGATGCTTCTCAGAACACTTGCGAACTCGCTGAGATATGAGATCAGCCATCTCACTATAAATAATTCTGACTTGGTGATTACAGCAAGCTCCCTGAGGGACCTCGGCCTACTCCACACAGTAATGCCTGTGGTCAAAAGCTCAAGAAGGAGCATCTGAAGTGGTGATTGACTTGCACAGCACTTTATTGCTCAGACAAGTCTGCCCTGCTTGTCTGAGTTAGCGATGCTTTCTGAGTATTCCAGAATGCTTCTCTGGCTCCAACCCACAGTGCGGAAACCACAAGGCATGGTCACAGTTGAGCAGGGTGTGGGGATTCGGTCCCTGGGGATGGAGCTTGGAAACTCTGCACCCAGAGGCACTTACACTGAGGCTCGCTGGCAATCCAGGGCTCCCACACCTCAGACCTGCTTCTCAGAGGCTGCCAGGAGAGGTTGGTTCCCCAGGGTTGAGTTAGTAAAGTCACATATAGCCCTTACCCTTCTTTGCCAATTTCTCCAACCTTCAGGGCTTCAACAAGAGGCTCTTTACCTAGTTTGGTCAAATTCATTTTGGTCTCGAGAGTCATCAGAAAGGACCCATTGTAGGACATTTCCAAGTCAATCCAGAGTCCTAGAGAAATAATAAAACAAAAACAGGTTTTATTCCCTTAAAAAAACCCCACTATAAATGACTATAAAATTGTGTATACTGAAGGCTCTAAGTCTACATATGGCTTGTACTACCAGTACAGGCAAGAGAGGGCTGCAAGCGCAGAGAAAACAAAGAAATGGTTCAGGTGCTTGGCAAATGGCCATCACTGCAGCCCATTATCGAGGTCCCGGTGAATTCAGTGCACCCGTCAGCACTGGAAGGCTCCATCCTCTGGCTTCTTCTCACAATTTTTTTTTTTTTTTTTGGTACTGGGGCTGGAACCCAGGGGCATTCTACCTCCGGCTTACACCCCTCAGTCCTTTTTTTTTTTTTTTTTTTTGGTGGTACTGGGGTTCCTTGAAACGCTTCTACTTCTGGGCTACACTCCCAGACCTATTTATTTGGAAACAGGGTCTCTTAAGCTAGTGCGGCTGGCTTCAAACCTGCGCCATCCTCCTGTCTCCGCCTCCCAAGTGCGGGGATTACAAGTGTGCGCCACAACGCCCCGCCCAGTCTTATTTTTTATTCTTTATTTTGAAACAAGTCTCACTGAGTTGCAAAAGCCTAAGTAGCTGAGGCTGTCCTCCAACCATGATCCTCCAGTCTCAGCCTCCCAAATGCTGGGATTACAAGTGTGCGTCACCATACCTGGCTCCTCACATTTATCGACTGACTGAGGTACTGGGGGTTGAACCCAGAGGCATTCTACTTCTGAGTTATACCCCAGCCTGATTTTGTTCGGAAACAGGATCTTGCTAGGTTTGTTTGTTTGTTTATTTATTTATTGTGGTACTGGGAGTAGAACCCAGGGGGCTTTTCTACCTCTGGGCTATACTCCCAGACCTATTTTATACTTTATTTGGAAACAGGGTCTCACTAAGTTGCTGAGAGCCTCACTAAATAGTTGAGGCTGGCTTTGAACCTGTGTGATCCTCCTGTCTCAGCCTCCCAAGCACTGGGATTACAAGTGTGCGCCACCACGCCCGGCTCTTGCTAGGTTTATAAGAGTCTCACTACTTGCTGAGGTGGTCCTCACACCTGTAATATTCCTGTCTGTCTCCCAAGTACTAAAGATTATAGGCATGCACCACTATACCTGGCTTCTCCTCACATTTAGTAAGACAACACACACCCAGAAGGAAATGGCTGGACACTGGGCAGAGCAAAGAAAGGCTACCAGTTATAAGTCAAAAGGAAAGCACAACAACTTTCCTGGGTGCTAGGTTGTCCTCTAAAGACAAAGGAACCAATTAAAAATAACAAGTAAACATACCCAGTAGTTGGGGCAGGGAGCAGAAAAAAGATCAGGTTTAATTTGGTATAAGGATGGTGACAAAAACTTTTAGAAGCTGGGTGTGGTGGTGCACGCTTCTCATCCAGCATTCTGAGGTAGAGACTGGAGGATTGCTGTTCTTGGCCAGCCTTAGCTACTTAGGCCTGCTGCAACTCAGTGAGTCCCTGTTTCAAAATAAAGACTAAAAATAGGGCTAGGGGTGTAGCTTGGAGATGGAATTCCCCTGGGTTCCATCCCCAGTAAAGCAAAAAAAAATTTTTTTAATTAAAAAAAAAGACTAAAGAGTAGGGCTGGGGGTGTAGCTTGGAGGTACAATGCCTTTGGATTCCATCCCCAGTATCCCCCCCCCCCCACACACACACACACAGGCTTTTAGAATCCCCTGCCAGTTTTTGGGAAGTTGCCTCATAATGGATTACATAAGACATTTCCTTCTGAGACTATTCACATAAAGTTGGGTAACCGCTTTGTGCCTGAATTTAGAGATCTCTTCCTTAGAAATACACTATTGCTGATCAGTTCGTGCCTAAGAGGCTTTTAGCTTCATGGAATTGCACTGGGATGGCACTAGCCACTGTCTCAAACATGGACGGGGGTCATCTCTGAACCTCCGCTACCAGAGGAGTCTATGACCTGGCAGGGAGACGGGGCACAAGCAACTTTTCAGAATCACTGCTCCATAACACCGATCACAATGTAAGCCTTCAAGAGGATATTTAAATGTTAATAAATGTTTATAGTGCCTCATAAGACAAATGACCAACCTAAAAAGGAAGCAGGAAGTTAATCTAAAACCACTGTGCATGCACAGCAGCATTTGTAAGCAGTTACAGTAAACAGCCTTCTCTCAGATAAAAGCATCGCTCAACCCCAAGGAACTCTCACTCAGTGCAACTCCCCGAGAAAGGCAGATTGATTCCCACTGTGTTCAACAAATTCTTTTTGTCCAAAATGAGGGTGATTATTTTCTATGAATAACCTGGTTTAACTAAGTGACATGCAGTTCAACTGTGACTGTCTTCTTTGTTGTGACAGTCCACACACTGCTTTGTTTCTTACTTACATTAAGCAAAGATCATTAATTAGCTTGCTCTTCAAATCCTGTTACTGGAAATAGAGAGCAACTGGAAATAGAGGGCATGTCTGTTTCAATAGACATTAGTCACTTCCAGTAGGAAAGGGATTAGGGCAAATGGCTGGATATCAATTTAGACTCAAATAAGAAGGTCAATAAGCAAGATACTTATTGGTGTGTAATATTTCCAGCTCTTTTTTTGTGTGTGTATGTGGGTGGTACTGGGGATTGAATGCCAGGGGCATTCTACCTCTGGGCTACACCCCTGCCCTATTTTTTTTTTTTTTTTTTTTGCGGGTCTGGGGATGGAACCCAGGGGCATTCGACCTCCGAGCAACAGCCCCTGCCCTGTTTTTTATTCTTTATTTTGAAACTGGGTCTCACTGAGTTGGAGAGGGCCTCACTGAGTAGCTGAGGCTGTCCGTGAGCCGCGATCCTCCTGTCTCAGCCTCCCGAATGCTGGGATTACAAGCATGAGCCACCATGCCTGGCTCCTATTTTTTATTCTTTATTTTGAAACAGGGTCTCACTGAGTTGCAGCAGGCCTAAGTAGCTGAGGATGGACACAAACCTGGATCCCCCTTCTCGGCCTCCCAAATGCTGGGATTACAAGCATGTGCCACCACACCTAACTCCAGCTCTGTTAAACTTGAGAATTAACAGATTCAAGCTACTTGGCTACTATATGTATTTAAACATAATTTCTCTTGGAACTATTACCTAGGTGTCCTTGAAATATCAACAGAGTATATATTGCATTTGAAAATTTTCAATTAAAGGCACCAGAATTTTACTTCTTCCAAACTGGAGGTTTTGTTATTTATTTATTTATTTAATTTTTTGGTACTGGGAACTGAACTCAGAGGCATTCTACCTCCAAGCTACACCCCAGAGTAATTTTATTTCTTTTCTTCTCCCTCCCTCTTTCTTCCTTTCTTTCTTTCTTTCTTTCTTTCTTTCTTTCTTTCTTTCTTTCTTTCTTTCTTTCTTTCTTTCTTTCTTTCTTTCTTTCTTTCGCGGTACTGGGGATAGAACCCAAAGACATTCTCCCTTCCAAACTACACCCCCACCCCACCCTTATTCCTGTCACCTGGAAGACGCTGCACTGGGCAGCCAGAGACCGGTTATCTCAGACAAGGCCTGGACACGTGTGCATGCTCCTGTACGGTGGGGTCTGCCTTTTATACCACTGAATATGCCCCACAAGGCCCACCCACAGGTCCTTCAGCCCTAGCACCCAGTGAAAACTCAGTCAAGAACAGTGTGAAAACTTTTAAAACCAGATATAAACCACAAATAAATATTTCCACAAGTTAATATGACATGCCTGCAATGAGAAGAAGATTAAGGAGACTAATTTAGCATTAGGTGCAAAGAAAGGCTTGTTCTGTGACAATGATTCAGCAGGTGAAAGCGCCAGAAGCTGGAAGCAGGAGCAGCTTGTCAACTTGGAGTCAGAGCTGAGACCAGCAGGTTGTGACCTGGGTGGGCTGGGAAGCCCTGCCTCGAGGGGCTGCAAGGTGAAACCAGCAGTTACTAGGAGGACTGTCTCCCTATTGGGGATGTTTGAATGTGGCCACACTGCAAGCAAGGGGACACACAGTACTCTGAGAAGTATCCTGGGCCATGCTGCTCTGGATGAGCGTAGTTATGGGCATTTTCCTTCTGTGCTCTTGCAAACATTCAAACTTTGTGGTGAGGTATTTCATTTAAGATGCTGCTCCGGGCAGTGTTCAAGGACAAATTCAGAAGCTGAAGAGCAGGACAATTTTTTTTTTTTTTTTTTTTGTTTGGTACTGGGGCTGGAACCCAGGGGCATTCTACCTCTGAGCTACACCCCCAGCCCTATTTTTTGTTCTTTATTTGGAAGTGGGGTCTCACTGAGTTGCAAAGGGCCTAAATAGCTGAGGCTGTCCATGAACCATGATCCTACTGTCTCAGCCTCTCAGCATTGGGATTACAAGCGTGTGCCACCACGCCTGGCAGAGGACAATTTTTGATGCCTTTAAGAGGAGTGAGAGTGAGTCCTGAGTGGTTCTTGGGACAGGGGCTAGAGGCGCAACCACAAAGGGGCTCTGGTACACAAGAGGTGCTTGTGTTGAGGTGTCAGGGTGGGGTGTGCCTCGTTATCAATCAGCCCCTCTAAGCTGGCACTTCAATCAGCAACACATGTGCTATGGTTTTTGCTGGAATGTCCCCTCAACAGCTCATGTGCTGAAAGCATGGTCCCCAGTGCAGGAAGGTCGGAGGTGGGATGCGGTTGGAGAAGATGGACGCTGTGTGTCCCTGGTCCCCTCCTCTTGCTCTGCGCTGGCTGCCATCAATTGAGCAGCCTTTCCTCCACCCTACCCTGCGCCTTGACATCTCTGCCTTAAAGCTGCTGAGTATGCACTGGCCTCTGAGACCATGAGCCAAAATAAACGTTTCCTCCTTTACGTTGTTCTTGTCAGGTATTTTGCTCATGGTAATGACAAAGCTGGCAAAAACAACATGAAACATAACTGACAACGAATATGGCAAGCTTTAGTGGGTCTTTGTGCAAGGACCTGCTAGGCCATTTTCCCACTCTCCAGCTTCTTGGGGGCAGGAGCAGCTACCAGCACCACTGTTCAGAGGGACTGCAGCAAATTCCATCAAAAGTGCTTACTGAGTTCTCACTATACGATTTCAGAACTAAAGACACCGAGGAGGCAGCATATGCTTCAAGAATAAAGATGGCCTCCTACAATGCCTAAAATATAATAAACACGCCTGGCTGCATGTCCCTGCAAGGGGCCACAGTCAGAAGAGACATTCTGATTCTCTGGGGGGTTTCTAGTTAACAAACCATGGCCTCAGTAACTGTCCTACCTTGGCCAGGTAAGTGTGGGAGTTTCACACAGCAGCTCCCTGGCTCATGGCCATCAAAGGCATCAGTGTTTCTGGGACGGGCTCCAACAGGGCACCTGCTGCTTGGAAGATGGCGAGGCTCTGCAGCCCTGCTCCCCTGAGTGGCCTCATGCTTGCTGCCCTCCATGTCACCCTCCCTATAACTCTTTTTTTTTTTTTTTTTTTTTTTGGCGGGGCTGGGGATAGAACCCAGAGGCATTTGACCTCTGAGCTACACTCCCTGCCCAATTTTGTATTCTTTATTTTGAAACAGGGTCTCACTGAGTTGCAGAGGGCCCCACTTAGTAGCTGAGGCTGTCCGCAAACCGTGATCCTCAGGTCTCAGCCTCCCAAATGCTGGGATTACAAGTGTGCGCCACCACGCCCGGCTTCATGCCCCATTCTTCAAGGGTTTTGAAAAAACAAAAACAAAAACCAAAAACAAAAAAACTATACATGCTACACTGACTTGTTCTTTTTTCTGTGGTGCTGAGGGTTGAACCCAGGAACATTCTACTTCTGAACTATACTCCTAGCACTGTTTTGTTTATTTTTATTATTTTTTTGTGGTACTGGAAATTGAACCTAGAGACATTCTACCTCCAAGTTACACCCCCAGACCTATTTTATTTCTTATTTGGAAACAAGGTCTCACTAGGTTGCTGAAAGCCTTGCTAAATTGCTGAGGCTGTCTTTAAACCTGTGATTCTCCTGTCTTAGCCTCCCAAGTACTAGGATTACAAGTGTGTGTCATGACTTTCAGCTTATTTTATTTTGAAACAGGATCTCACTAAGTTGCAGAGGTCCTCAATAAGTTGCTAAGGCTGGCTATGAGCCTGTACTCTTCCTGTCTCAGTCTCCCAAGTTCTGGGATTACAAGCATGCACCACCATGCTAGGCATTAATTAATTTTTTTTTTGAGAAACTGGGGATAGAACCCAGGATCATTCTACCTCTGAGCTACATCCTTACTTAGCCCTTTTTTAAAAAAATTCTTTATTTTGAAACAGGGTCTGAGTTGCAAAGGGCCTCATTAAGTAGCCGAGGCTGTCTGCAAACTGCAATCCTCTTGTCTCAGCCTCCCAAATGCTGGGATTACAAGTGTGCGCCACCACGCCTGGCTCTGGCATTAATTTTTATCCATAAGAAAAAATATTAGGAGACTATGTACCCATAAAAGCAATCCTGGCCATCTCTGAATGATGGGATTTTCCTTTTTACCTCTTTGGATGCTTCAGTTTTCCCTATGTGTTTGCTGAATGAATGAATGAATGAATGAGCAAAGGTCACTCTAATAGGGTTAATGAGACCATTGGAGAGAGCCTGGCTGAGAGGGCTGGTCTAGCTGGGCTCCAGGGGGCAGGCCCTAGACAAAGCAGCTGGAGTACAGAGGCCAGTGTAAGGAGGAGAGGGTGACCAGTCAGGCTGCTGGACCTGTGTGCCACGGGGAGGAAGGAAGCCCATAAGCACTCCACAGGTGGAGGGCTATTTCTGGGGGTGTGTGTAGCAGGAATGGGCCAGAGCTGAGGCAGGAGGGCACAGCCCATTTTTAAGTGGCAGATCTTGTTTATCTTCCAGCTACCTGCCACTGATGGGAAGTAAGGATGCCCCTGGAAGGAGCATCATTGACCCTCTCACTGCCTACGCTGGTGGTGGTGTGTCCTGGAACTCCGACTGGGCAGCACATCATTCAGAGGAACTGCAGTGTGCTACTTCTAGCAGCAAGGCCACAAAAGCTGAGAGCGGAATTTTTTTTCCTGCTTATCTGGCAGAATCTGACAGCATTGAGCTACAGAATGATCAACTGGACACCACAACCACATCCTAAACTCTCCAGCAGCAGCACTGAAGGCAGCAGCAATAATAGTAAAATTATGATAACTAACATTTATAAAGCACTTGTCTTGCACCAGGTGCTGTTCAAAGTGCTTTTCTTGTATTGACTCATGTAATCCTCATGACAAGCTGTGAGGTGGATGCTGTTAGGAGCTCTCATTTGAGAGATGAGGTTCCCACTTGAGAACTGAGAAAGATAGAGGCTCAAGACCTTGCCTGAAGCCACGGAGCCATGAGCTGGACAGTCTCATTCAAAAGGTAGTGCTCAGGACCACACTTTATGTTGTCTCAAGAAGCGCATCTCTTGGATGAAATAATCTAACTAGCTCTGGACTGGACATCCTTCCTGACCATATGCCTCCAACAAGCCAGCATGAGCTAGAAAATATTTTTCTAAAGAGCCTGGGGTGGGGCAGATACCACAGGAGGTGCCTTTCCTTGGAGCTATTAAAGCCTCCTTTTCCTGGGCTGCATTTCCCTGGAAGGCTGCGCTCTGCTTTTCAGGGTCAGTTCTAGTAAGTAACCCAAGGAAAGGACCCGCTAGAGCAATGGACTCCAACCCCCACAGCAGTGTGCATCACTGGCTTCAGTCAATGCAACGGCATACAGGATGGAAGTCTCATGAGATTCTATCACCTAGTGACATCACAGCTGTCTAGTTTGTGTAAGCACCCTCTCTATTCATACAACGAGGAAATCAACCAATGACAGCTCTCAGAATGTGTCCCCGTTGTTAAGCGATGCATGACTATATTGCCTTCATGTTCATTAATGTTTTACCATCATATGTGCATCTTTTGCAGACTTGGGAAAACTTAACTTGTAAATTAAAAAAAAAAAAAACAACTTAATTTGATCAAACAACCCTACAGTAGGCTTTTGTTGTTGTTCTTTTCTTTGGTAACATTTTTCTCTTTTGTCATATAGGCAGGAAGATCTCCAAAACTTGCCTTGAAAGGAGTTAAGTAAGCCTCAAAAGGATTAAAAATCAGCAAAGCTTTGATCTACATAGTGCAGTGTCTCCCACTGAGGAACAGGAAAGAAGCTCAAGACTTAGGTCTTGAATAACCCTCAAAGCCTGACCACAGCTGCCCCCGAGGCTGGCTGCAGAGCTCAAAGCCACAGGGACATTACTTAGATGCTGCAAAGCCCAATGTGGCCCTGCACCCTTCTTCTTGGAAATTTCTATTAATTTGGCAAAGGACAGTCCTGAGATTAGAGATTGCTATGCATGAGAAAATAAAGCATGCATACATATTATTTACTTTTAAAAAGCCTAACTCTCAGGACGTGTGTGCTAGCTGATCATTTACCAGCTTGTTTCTAGTCAATTCCTGAAGAGGCAAAGATCAAGAGGCAACAGAGAGGCCATCCAAGGCACAGGAAGGGAGGCAGCTCCTGTACACTGATGGGGCAAAGATCCCAGCTAGGCAGTACACACCAATGGCGCGCGCGCACGCGCGCGCATGTGTGTGGTCCTGGGGATGGAACCCAGGGGCCTCTACCTCCGGGCTACGCCCTCGACCTATTTTATCTTTTATTTTAAAACAGGGTCTCACTAAGTTGCTGAGAGCCTCACTAAGTAACTGAGGCTGGCTTCGAAACTGTGTGATCCTCCTGTCTCAGCCTTCTAAGTACTGGGATTACCACGCCCAGCAATGGCACACTTTTTAAAACTGTGCACAGGAGGTGGGCATGGTGGTAAACACTTGTAATCCCAGTACTCTTGGAAGGCTGACAGGAGGACTGCAGGTTCCCAGTGTCCTCAGCAACTTAGCTGAGACTCTGTTTCAAACTAAAAAGTAAAAATAGTACTGGGAGTATAGCTCTGAGATAGAATGCCCCTGGGTTCAATCTCTAGTACAAACAAACAAACAAACAAAAAACTGTACATGGCATTAAAAGAACTTTAAAGCCTGGTGTTGTGGTGAATGCTTGTTATCCCAGCATTTGGGAGGCTGAGACAGGAGGATCGCGGTTTGTGGCCAGCCTCAGCTACTTAGTGAGGCCCTTTGCAATTTGGAGGTAGCTTGGAGGTAGAATGCCCCTGGGTTCCACTCCCAGTACTGCAAAAACAAAACAAAACAAAACAAAAAAAACTTTAAACCATTTGCAGAAACAGCATGATTGGTCAGCCTAGCCAAATTAACAAGACTTTGTCTCAAGTAAATAAAGGCCTGGCGTGGGGCACACGCTTGTAATCCCCACGCTTGGGAGGCGGAGACAGGAGGATCGCGCAGGTTCAAAGCCAGCCACGTGCTCTGGCTTAGGAGACTCTGTTTCCAAATAAAAATATAAAAATAGGTCTGGGAGTGTAGCCCAGAGGTAGAAGGGCTTCCAGGAACCCCAGTACCACCACCACCAAAAGAAAAAAAGTAAATAAAAATTAATTAACTAGAAAGAGCTGGGAGTGTAGCTCACTCAGAGGTACAGTGCTCCTGGGTTAAATCTCCAATACTGAAACAACAATTCTCTCTCTCTCTCTCTCTCCCTCTTTTTTTTGGTGGTACTGGGGATGGAACCCGGGAGCATTCTACCTCAGAGCAACATCTCCAGCCCCATTCTTTTTTTAATTGAAACGGTCTCACAAAGGGCCTCACTAAGTAGCTGAGGCTGTCTGAGAACAGGGATTTTCCTGTCTCAGCCTCCCAAGTGCTGGGATTACAAGTGTGTGTCACCATGCCCAGCTGTTATTTTTATTTTTTTTGTAGCAGGTTTTGCTAAATTGTCTAAGCTGATCTCCAACTTGTGATCCTTCTGCTTCAGCATCCTGAGTAGCTGGAATTAAAGGTGTAAGGTATCATACTCAGCTTAGTAGCATTTTTTTTTTAATCAATTCCTAAGCTGGGCATAGTGGCACATCCCCGTAATCCCAGTGCTTAGAAGGCTGAGACAGGAGGATTGTAGGTTCAAAGACAGCCTCAGCAAGTAGTGAGACTCATCAACCTAGAAAGATCCTGTTAAATAAAACAAAACAAAACAAAACAAAACAAAAAAGCTAAAATAGGGCTGGGGGTGTAGCTTTGAGGTAGAATGCTGGGTTTAATGTACCAAAAAAACAAAAACAAAAACAAAATCAATTCCTACTTGAGAGGCTAGGACAGGAGGATCACAAATCTGAGGCCAGTCTGGGCAAGTGGGCAAGATAACATAATGTCTCAAAAAATGTTTTTAATTAATCAAAAGGGCTGGGAGTGTAGCTTAGTGGTAAAGTGTCCCTGAGTTCAATTCCCAATACTCCAATTCCCTCTTCCCCCACCTCCCCTAAGGAACCCTACAATTCTGAAAGCTTACTCTTGAGACAGTGCCTATGAATATGTCTTCATTTATCAAACACTTACTGAGCTCCTGCGAGTATATGGGACATAAAGAGGTAAGACATGAAGGTCAAAAAACCTGCAACCCAGGAGCCGGGGTGAGGTAACGATGTGACACGAGTGACATGGAGGAAGGCTGCTCCAGGCAGGAGCCAGGGCCAGAGCAGATGCACCAGAGGCCCTGGAGAGACGAGTGGGCTGCAACCCAGCTCACTGCCTCCACCCCACAGGCTCAGCCCCGGGAAGGCCCAGGCCTTAACAACTGGCCTGAGGGTGCCTCTGGGCTGGAGGAGTCTGCAGCAATCCAAGAGACCAGGAGGACTGGGAGGGGGACCCTGGACCTGTCCGCCATCAGTTTAAGGCTGTGACTGTTAAGAACAAAGACACTCAACATGAAACAGGATGGTTATAAGACCGACTTCTAAGCACAAAGACTCCGGATTGAATCTGCAGCAATGTAAACATTTGAACACTCATATAAATGGTCAGTTCCACTCTAGAGTCAGTTACCTTGGTGATCAACGTAAGGCTTGAAGGCCTGAAGGATTTTTGGCACAGCCACCCCCATGTCAAGTTCTGTCAGAGTTAGCTCGTTCATAAAGTAGGGGAGCTAGAGGAAAGAAGTAAACAATGTATGAGATACAGTAGCAATCTGGTAAAAATGCCTAGGCAAGTAAAATTCAAGATACTCTTGGAGGACATGGTGGTCAAGGTTTGGAAACTATTTATTTATTTATTTATTTATTTATTTATACTTTTTGGTGGTACTGAGAATTGAATCCACATTCTACCTCTGAGCTAGCTATACTCTTGGCCTTTTAAATTTTTTTTGTTTTGAAACAAGGTCTTGCTACGTTGCTGAAAGTCTCACTAAGTTGCTGAGGCTGGCATCAAACTTGTGATCCTGCTGTCTAAGCCTCTCAAACACTGGGATTACATCATTTATTTAACTAGATTTACTTGTGGATAGACCAGGTACTAGGCATTGTTTCAGACAAAGCCATGGATAAGGTGGCCAGTTCCTTGCCCTAGTGGGGTTTATAGTGGGAAGGCAAAAATAGGTGAATAAATAGACAAATAATATGATCTCATAAAGCAGGTAAAGGGAAGGAGGGAGTATAGGGCTCCATCAAGAATGGCTATCTTGGCTGAGGTCACAGAAGGCTTCTCTGCTGTGAAGGAGCCAGCCATGCTGGTAAGATCAATAAGAACCAGAGTTGGTAGAGCATGGGGAAATGGACCTCTCAGACTACTAGTGGGGGTAAGTAATCACTACATTTCTTGTGTGTGTGTGTGTGTGTGTGTGTGTGTGTGTGTGTGTGTGTGCGCGCGCGTGTGTGTGTGTGTGTATGGTACTGGGGATGGAACCCAGGGGCATTCTACCTGTGAGCTATACCCCCAGCTCTATTTTTTATTCTTTATTTTGAAACAGGGTCTCACTGAGTTGCAGAGGACCTCACTAAGTAGCCGAGGCTGTCCGTGAACCGTGATCCTCCTGTCTCAGCCTCCCAAACGCTAGGATCACAAGCGTGCACCACCACTTTTGGCTACTACATTTCTGACATACAAATTAACCACATGAATTACAATCTTTGAAAAAACCACATTTCTTGGCCCTGTGCTGGATATCTGCCGTCTGCTACCCTCTGTGAATTGGCTTTCCCGGTCCCTCTGGCCCTCTGGCTTTGGCCTGGACCTAGCCAGTGGGGTGTCCCAATGCAGAAGCACAGGGAGGAGCTTGGTGAGCATTTGCCCCCCCCTTCCCCCATTGAAGGCCACAGCTCCTGTGAGGGGCACACACCACAGCTACCTTGGCCCTTTGGGCAGCTTGCAGCTCCCCACCCTGCTGACCCAGCTGATGCGCATCTTCACCATCTGAGTATGCCACCTGGCTCCTGTGGGACTCCAGCGCATGCGCACTCCCTAGTCCAGCAGCAGGAATTTATTTAGAGGAAATAACACGAGAGCACAGGTATCATGCTCAGAAACCCTTACTCTGTTTCAAGATTATACAGTTAATTCATGTGTATTTCTCCCACTTGGATTTGTGTGTTTTTTAATCTTCACATTATTTATTATTTTAGTGTAAAATGTAAACTAGGGATCCAACTTAATTTTTAGCAATCTCAATCTTTTTAAAAATTAAATATAAGCCGGGCGTGGTGGCGCACGCTTGTAATCCCAGGGCTTGGGAGGCTGAGACAGGAGGATTGCACAGGTTCGAAGCCAGCCTCAGCTGCTTAGTGAGGCTCTCAGCAACTTAGTGAGACTCTGTTTCCAAATAAAGTTTAAAATAGGTCTGGGAGTATAGCCCGGAGGTAGAAAAGCCCCTGGGTCTCACCCCCAGTAACATACACACACACACACCTCAAAACAGGTGTGGCAGAGCACCTTGTAATCCCATTACTTAGGAGGCTGAGACAGGAGGATCGCAGGTTCTACACTAGCCTCAACTACTTAATGAGGCCCTTCACAACTTAGTGAGACCTTGTTTCAAAATAAAGAATAAAAAATTGGGCTGGGGGTATAGTTCAGAAGTAGAATGCCCCTGGGTTCTCTACCCCTAGTACCGCAAAACAAACAAACAAAGAAATAAAAATTAAATATAAACTAAATATTTCCTGTGAAACAAGGTTGCATCTGGCCAGGTATAGATTTAATACCTAACTTGGCTGGACATCTTCAACTGTCTGCAGAGAACTGTAAACTTTTAAGATTTATAGGTTGGAGATCATCTCTGATTTTTTATGGGCATAGAGAAGACTATGATATGTTATGCTAGAGAGATTATGATGTCTTTAATGAGCAAAATGTGAGTAGAGACAGTATTCAAATGTGTATTTTTGAATTGGTGGTGGTATGTTTGGAATCTTCAGAGCATCAGTATTTAAGTGGGGTTGAACGCTATCAACCTACAAAATGATACTTGGTCAAGAATCTTACACACTTGCCAAGTGTTTTTTGTCTATTACTGTCAATCTACAGCCCAGTGCTTTGTGGTCTGTCAGGATAGGGAGACTTTTGAGGGCTGGCCGAGGAGCAGGTCGCCTCCAGCAGTGTTTCTTTTCTTTTTTTTTTCTTTTTTTTTTGGTGGTACTAGGGTTCCTGGAAACCCTTCTACTTATGGGCTACACTCCCAGACCTATTTTATTTTTGGAAACAGGGTGTCTTAAGCCAGCGCGGCTGGCTTCGAACCTGCGCGATCCTCTGTCTCTGCCTCCCAAGCACAAGGATTACAAGCGTGCACCACCACGCCCGGCTCCAGCAGTGTTTCTAATGAGTCCAACACTAAGCCACATGACAGCACAGCAGCAGAAACGCTCCTACTGTTACACCTCCCAGCATCTCCCTTCTACAGAGACAAAGAAGTCCTCCCACCCTGGTCAGATCACAGGGCCTTTTCTCCTACTTATTCCCTGGTCCACCCAGCCCCAAGAATCTAGAACATTTATAGCCCCCCTCAAGCCCCTCCTTGCTCAGCTCTCTGCACTAGAGCAGCCTCTTTCTTATGCTGAGGACAGACAAGAGGAAGTCACTCCTTTTTTCTTTCCCACCCAAAGGGCCCAGTGAGACAGAAACACCAGGGCACATTCTTTACTCCTAGGTAAAATCAACTGGAGACAAGGCAGCCAGGTGCTTGGGAAATGCTCAGGTAGTGGGTGATAAGTCAGAGGTCATGTGCAGCAACAGCAACGTCTGCTGACAGGTGTGAGAGGCTCAGCATCGTTGAGGGCCCTGCGGCAGGACTGGAGCAGCAAAGGCCAAGAGCACACTTGCTACTAGGGCAGAAACTCGGCTTATTTATTTATTTTATTTATTTATTTTTTTGGTGGGTCTGGGGGTGGAACCCAAGGGGATTCGACCTCCGAGCTACACCTCCAGCCCTATTTTTTATTCTTTATTTTGAAACCGGGTCTCACTGAGTTGCAGAGGGCCTCACTTAGTAGCTGAGGCTGTCCGCGAACCGTGATCCTCCAGTCTCAGCCTCCCAAATGCTGGGATTACAAGCGTGCGCCACCACGCCTGGCTAACTCGGCTTACTTAAAACCCATCCTGGGGCACCAGATGTGCACACAGGGCTGCTCTTTCACAGCATGAGTCATTATCATGTGCCCGTGACTGCAGAAGGCCAGCAGAGTTCTGAGACTGCGAAGGCCAGCAGAGTTCTTCAAATGTCAGGCTTGCAAGGGAGCCCAGGAGGTGGGGAGATCAGTATCACCAGGAGCTCAGGCTCCTCCAGGCACTTCTCTGCCCCCTCTGGCTCCTGGCTATCTGATTGATGGTAATGAGTTCTTTTGGCTGAAGCAGGGCATGGGCATGCCCAGCATTTGGTGCTGTCCTTCTGCCTTCCCGCTTACTCCCCCTGGTCTGCAGGCACCTGCTTGCACAGCAGCTCGGGTAGGGCTGAAGGGGTGGTTGGTAGCAGAGACACAGCCCCACTCTAAACTCTTGACACTGCTGGGCTGAGGTCACCCTCTGCCACCTGACTTTTTAAAACTTCTGACCTCAGGAAGCAAAAGGAGAACCTCAAGTTCACAAACTGCAAACGCCTACATGACCAAAAAGGAGAAATGGGACAGACCTTCCCTCAACTTCCTCTGGGATGAGGCTGCATCAACTCCACCTGGGGCAAAGGCTCTGAGGACTTCTGGTTCTGAGGAGGAGGCTGGGAGATGCCTCCTGTGGAGTGGAGTGCTTGTAAAGGGGTAAAGGGTACATGCTTGGCCTGGAGCTCAAATACAGCCTGCTTCTCTGTGTGTGCTGCACCCTCTGTTGGAAAGACAAGACAAGTTGGAAAGCTTACCCACATACTCTGACCCAGGGCTTCAACCTCTATCTTTTTTTGTGTGTGGTACTGGAGATTGAACCCAGGGTCATTCTATCACCAAGCTATAATCCCATTCCTATTTTTTATTCTTTATTTTGAAACAGGGTCTCACTAAGTTGTGAAGGGCCTTACTAAGTGGTTAAGGCTGGCTACAAACCTGTGATCCTCCTGTCTCAGCCCCCCAAGGTACTGGGATTACAAGTGTCACCACTAAACCTGGCCTCTGTCATTTCTACGGTGACAAAGAAGCAGAGTGGGCTCCTGGTTGGCTGCTGATTCTCATATCCCAATAGGAGGGCCACTGCTGCTTGCTATTTCTCATCAACCTACCAAGAACAAGAGCCCCCCAAAGCCCGTCCTTGAATCTGCCTCAGATCTACTCCTTTTTATGGTGAGTTGGGCAGGAAGACACTGGCTTGTGGATGGCAGACAGAACTTACCAGAACTCCAATGAGCCAGAAAACATTCTGTTCTTACTCAGAGGAATGAATGAAATCAAACTGAGGGTCCTCCCACAGTTGCCTTCTAATCTAATTTTACCTTAGCTCACAGTTTCCTAACCCGGAGACCTTTAACTCTGATGTCATAGGCAAAATATTATGTCAGTATCCATTTTTTTTAAGGGATAGGATCCATTGGCTTTGCAATTTTTTGTTTTTGTTTTGGCACTGGGGATGGAACCCAGGGGCATTCAACCTCCAAGCTACACCCCAGCTCTATTTTTTATTCTTTATTTTGAAACAGGGTCTCACTGAGTTGCAAAGGGTCACACTAAGTAGTAGCTGAAGCTGTCTGTGAACTGCAGTCTTCCAGTCTCAGCCTCCCCAATGCTGAGATTACAAGCGTGCACCACCACACCCAGCTTTCAGAAGTATTTATGATTTAAAAAAAAAAAAAAAAACCACAGCAGAACCACTGAGGTAAGCTATTGGCTATGTAAGCTCAGTGAAGACCTGGGGACCAAAGTGACTCTTCCTTGGCTACTTTTCCTCAGGTCAAAGACTTACTTCATTTTTGCGTCTATGGCTACACTCCCAGCCCTATATAATTCTTTTACTTTGGAACAAGGTCTCACTAAGTTGCTAGGCTGGCCACAAATCTGCAATCCTCCTGTCTCAGCCTTCTAAATACTGGAATTAAAAGTGTGTGCTACCACACATGGTTTCAAAGACTTATTTCTAAGACCTTCCATATCATCTTTTGAATGGCAAATGTGCATTCTACCTCTGAGCTACACCCCCCAGCCCTATTTTATTTTTATTTAGAAACATGTTCTGATAGGTTGACAAGAGTCCTTGAACCTGTGATCTTTGTCTCAGCCTCTCAAGTACTAGGATTATAGGTGTGAGCCACTATGTGTCCTTTAAAGATAGCCTTCAGGAATGCTTGTGCAATTTAAACTCACTTCTAAAGAGGACCTGGCTTAGTACCAGGAGTGTTTCTTCAGCAAAGCGAAAGCCCAAAATAAAGTACCAGCTGGCTAAGCAGTAAAGGTCCACTGCAGACACATTTCTAGCTAACTTTCCCAGCTGTGGGAGACAGCTGGCTGGGGAAGGCCTTAAGTATGGGATTTCCTCTCTGTTTACTATGTAGCCTGGAGCATGGTGAGGCTGCATTGGAGGTGGAGGGTAAAGGAGGTTTTGGACAGACAAATTTGTTTCTAATCCAAAGAAAACAAATAACAATAGAAGTATGCTATAGGAGCTCACATTTTCACAAACAAATACTGGATTATCACTGGGAGTTGGCAATGATATGGCAACACAAGAAAGAAAGTAAACAGGACAGTTTACCAAGTCCCCAGATGCCATAAGATCAGGTCAGCCTGCGAGCCAGGTCCAATATGGTATTTGAGGATGACTTACTACCCTCATAGAGTAAGTTGCTTAAATCAAGTTATTTTTTCACTTGGGACATGAAGGCACAAAATGTCCAGAAATTAAGAAGTGGGGAATTACAAGTCTCATGTGGGAATAGCAATACCTTTATTTTGCTGAGTTTCATCTGAATTTTCTTAGACACCAAATCAGACCAGTATTTCTCTCCCAAGAAGTCCCAAAATATTCTTCCAAGCAAGGCGTTCACCCAGGCTTCCTGTTCTTCCTCTTCAGAGGGCGGGGCTTCTGGCAACTGGCAAAAGAAAAGGGACCAAAATTAGCTAGACAGCAACTGGAGAATAAGACAGGTGCTTATTTTCATAGTCTCTGAAGGTTTCTCTGTATAGAAACAGGACTGCATGAGCCATACTTCTTCCCTATAAATTACAATTCTCCCGTTAAGCTGATGAACAGAAAAGGGAGAAATGTCAGCCACCACCACCACCACAGCTAAAGCCTTCTCTTCCTTTTCTTTTTCATTAGTCTTCCTGAGAACCAGTTAATATTCCATATAATTAGCTCAGCTACAGTGCCCCGCCTCCAATATTCACTAGGTATCAATGACACATCTTGATCAAATGTCTGCCTATCATTTATCCAACTGAGACTTGCACATGTAATGTTAAGCTGGTCCTCATCCAGGCAGAACTCAGTTTCTCAGTAGCCAGGACTCTCGGCTTCAGCCTGACCCTTGCAAGGTCAAGATATTCTTGGGATGCTTAAAAATACTGATGCTTGCACCATACCCCAGAGACACCAAGTTAAGCCAAGGAGTTTAAGAAGGGCCCTCTTCGATGAAGAGGTAGGGCTAAAACATGGGGCTTGACTAGGAGAGCTGCTTCAGGACAGTTGTTCTCCCCAACCTCAGCCCAACAAAATCCCCTCATCCTCACTGTGCTTCCCCTCGTACAACCCTCTGAAACACCTGCTGTGGCCAGTGTGTGAGCAAGCCTGCATCTCCAATTTCCTCAGTTAGTTAGACTACAAACTGTAGCCTGGTGTGGGCCAGCGGTAGGGATAAAGAAGAAGGGGAAGGGCTGGGGACAGACCACTTGTTGCCTAGAATGGGAAATGCTCTGGGTTCATTCCCTAGCGTCTAAAAAAAAAAAAAAAAAGTGGCGGATGCAGCGTGAAGGTGCCATGAGGCTTAAGTCTGCAGGCGATGGGCTCAGAGCGCAGCAGCCTGGCAGTGCTGCTGCTGCTGCTGTCCTGCCCACACACTCCTCAGGCCACCTCATCCACGTGTGCTCCAGAAGACAGGGACCTGGCTGCGACTTGAGGGAGGCATGGGGGGTAGGAGAGGAAAGAGAGTTAAGAGGCCCCCTGGTGAGCACATGCTCCTGTGCTGAGGTCTCTAATTAGACTGCAGCCGTACAGAGATGACAGCTTGGATAATCAAGACCAAAAGGCCTAGAAAGGCAGAAATGTGTCCAGTGCTCAAGCTTCCCTCCCTCTGTGGTTTATGTAAACATCTTTCCTGACACACTGGGTTCACCCTTACTTCCTTTATGCCTCCTACTGTGCACTGGTGCCAGCCCTACCTGTTCTGGGGAGCTCTAACTGCCTGTGTCGCAGCTGTGAGCCCACTGAGTCACTTGGTGCCCATGGATCCAACTCTTGCAAGTCACACCGCTTGGAGAACCCCAGGTCTATGGCACATTGCTATACATGGTACCTAACACGGGACAGTGCGGAAGCCTCAAGTTTTGAGGGTGAACATGGCGGGGTGAACTGCTCACGACCCATCTGTCACTCAGCCATCTCGCTCTGGGGTCCTGGAGTTCACTCACATTTTTTTCAATCACATTATTACATGTGACATGTTGTAGGAGTCCTTCAAGTTTGGGTGGTTTTGTTTGTTTGTTTGTTTTTGTTGGTATTGGGGATAGAACCCAGGGGCCTTCTACCTCCAGGCTATACTCCCAGACCTATTTTATATTTTTATTTGGAAACAGGGTCTCTTAAGCCAGAGAGGCTGGCTTCGAACCTGTGCAATCCTCCTGTTTCCGCTTCCCAAGCGCAGGGATTGCAAGCGTGCGCCACCACACCCGGACCAAGTCTGGGTGTTTTTAAGGTCTCCTTTAAGAGTGTGAGTTTCAGCTGGGCGTGGTGGCGCACACTTGTAATCCCAGTATTCGGGAGGCAGAGATTGGAAGATCGTGGTTCGCAGACAGCCTCAGCTACTTAGTGAGGCACTTTGCAACTCAGTGAGACCCTGTTTCAAAAAGAAAATGACTAAAAAATAGGGCTGGGGGTGTAGCTTGAAGGTTAAAAAAAAAAAAGAATGTGAGTTTCATTTAAAAAACAACAACCCTGCAACCCTGGTATAAAGTGAATATGTTGATTTCTTCCATTTTGGAAGACATGGATCTACTTACTCTTTACTGACTGTAGAACATTCTATCTGTGATTTTCTAGTACTGCCACACCTCTGGACATTGGCCAAGACAATTCCTACCACCAGGTCTTGGATGGAAGGGCAGAAGTACACATTAGCAACTGCTCAGTCACCTTACAGGTTGTGTTTTTATTCAATCACTTTTTATTTTTTAGGTATGGGGATGGAACCCAGGGGCATTCTACCTCCGAGCTACATCCACAGCCCTATTTTTTTTCCTTCATTTTAAAACTCACTGAGTTGCAAAGGGCCTCACTAAGTAGCTGAGGCTGTCTGCAAACTGTGATCCTTCTGTCTCAGCCTCCCAAATGCTAGGATTACAAGTGTGCGCCACCACACTCAGCTTCACTTTTCTTTTTTCTTGAACATCTCCATCCCAGCCCCAAGGGAACAACAGGTGTAGCTTTTCTGAGGCTGATGTCCTCAAGGCCCATCAGATTATCTACAGACTTCAGAGGAAACACTGGCTATTCAGGCAGAACCAAGCAGCTACCAGGTAAGGCTCTACATGTTTCATTTCAATTTTTAGGCTACATAAGAGAATAGATTACTTTTCCCTTCTCCCTTATCAGCCTTTCTCTGCAATCCTCATTTTCACAGGAAACAGGCTTTACATAAATGAACATGTCACAAAGGCTATTTCATAATGGCTGTCCAAGCCAGTGGCATGTGATGTGGTACAATTTCTGAATAACGGACAAGCGCGTTGTTTTTTCTTTCTAGCAGTTCCTGTTTCTACCGCAGGCTTCTCCCCACAGACGCAATGGGAACAAAGGAAAACCCGAGAGCAGCAGAACACTGATAAAGCATCAAAAAGGTGGCATGAAGGAAATCTGCACTCAACAGGCTGCTAGGAAGGACACATTCCAACCACTGCCGTAAAAACCTAAGGGCTTGAAAAATAATGAGCACAGGGAGAAATGTGAGGAGAATACTCATTTCATCATTTCAAGTATATATTTCCATTTAGAAGTGGGAATTTCCTAAAGATGGCTGCAAAACAAAACACAAACAAACACGAGTTTGGGAAGTTCAGTGGTCCAAAGCTAAGGCAGAGCTATTCAAGACTATCTGAATCATTCTTGGGATATATTTTATTAAAGTCTTGAAAACCAAGTGGTACAGACTTACTCAGTGTTGTGGCATAACATTTCCTGTTAACAAATGGCTAAGGAAGCCAGCCCAGCTTTTTTGTTATAAAGAAAGGCTGAGCCGGGTGTGGTGGTGCACACTTGTAATCCTAGTACTTGGGACACCCTCAGCCCTTTCCTATTTTTATTTTGAAACATGGCCTAAGTTGCTGATGGTGGCCTCAAACCTGTGATCCTCTTGTCTTAGCCTCCCAAGTACTGGGATTATAGGTATGTGCCATGATGCCTGGTTTGTGGTATTGCCTGTAGCAAAGAATATTTTAATTTTGATGAAGTCCAATTTATCAATTTTTTCTTTGGTTCTTTACGCACTTGGTGTCTTAGCTCAAGAGATTTTGCTTAAAAGTCAACAAAGATTTACTTCTTTTTTAAGAGTTTTATAGTTTTAGCTGTTACATTGAGGTCTATGGTCCACTGCAAACTTATTTTTGTATGTAGTGTGAGGAAGGGATCCACCTTTCTTTATTCTTTTACCTGTGAATACTCAGTTGTCCTAACACCCTTTATGGGAAAGATTATTCTTTCCTCTGCTGATCTGTCTTGGCACTCCTGTCTGTCTACTTTTCAAATTTTATTTTAAAATAGGATATATGACTTTATATTTTCTACCTATTATCAGATAAGCATTTTCCATTTTTAAGTATGTGAAAAGCCTACCGTGAAGGAGAAAAGGGGAAACCTTGGAAAACTCCTTTGCCATTATAGATTTCCTTTTGAAATCTATAGGTTTCAATCTGATTCCTATTTGCTTTGTAAGATTCTCATCTGATAACACCAAACAAATGGTAATATTTTGTGGGCCAGCTTACAGAGACTAGGTGGGGAGTGTAAGAATAACTACGAGGACAAGACCTGTCCATCCTGGAGCAGCCTGTGTCCTCCCTAGCATTTCCTAACACCTTTCATTCATCTTCCATTGAAAGACAGCAGAAGTGCGATCTGTAGAACAGCGCCTCAGTGCCTGGAGGGCGGCACACACTCCAGTGGCTCCCTGGCTGCACACGCCTGAGCAAGTCTGCAGTCAGCGTGGGCTGTCCCTTCCTGAGGTGCTCACGCTAGCAGCAATACTCTCACCTCCACACACTTAAAGAGTTTTCTAAACTATTACTTAAATCCCCTCTCCAAACCAGGTATCTAACATTTCAAACATTAGGCTTTCTCTTCCCAGGCAAATAGTGACACCTAATAATTGAAAATTTTAACTTAGTAATTCCAAAGTTGTTTCAATATGCAAAAGCCCCAGAATGGGTAGGAATGGCTGCCAGTAATGTTTTAGTGTTACTTTTACAGATCTAGTCTATACTCAGTAATTGTACCTCTGGGTGTCTTTAAGGTTGGTTTGGATCCTGAAGACCAGGTGAGTTAACAATGCCCAATTCATCTCCTGACCAGTGGTCTGACTTTGGTACTGGGGGTTGAATCCACAGGCCTTCTATCTCTGAGCTGCACCCTCAGCCCTATTTTTAAATTTTTTATTTTGAAACAGGGTCTAAGTTGCTGATGGCCTCTCTAAGTTGCCAAAGCTGGCTCTGATCCTGCAATCCTCCTGTCTCAGCCTCCCAAGTACTGGGATTACAGGTGTATGCCACTGCGCCCAACTAGTTGTCTGACTTTTTGGCACTGGGACAGGTGATAGAAAGGGGACCAGTATGTGGGCATGGCCATACACTCTAGAGCCTTCAAGGAAAGAGATGTTTCTGACATACAGAGGCAGCAGCTTGGTAGGGTGGGGCAAGGTGGGTGCAAAGGTTGGAGCTGTGTCCCAAGCCTCTTTCAGGAAGGAGGAGGGACAGGCTACCTCAGGCACACATCTGGGCGATGGCCAATACTGATAAGGTGTTGGTGCAACTCAGGGAAACATCAGGTTCCTTTGTGACTCCAACCCCCGTGAGTCCCTCCTCTCAGACTCAAAGTATCAAAAGTAACGTGAACCCCAAGGAATAACCTGTATTTGGTAGGCAGGATAAGCACCAAGGACATCTAAAAGGTCCACATTCAGTGAGACTGGGGAAATGGGCGCTGCCATACTTTCCTGGTGGGAATGAACCTCAGTGTAACCCTTATGGAGGGGAACTCGGCAATACCTAACAGAACTACTGTTTGCATTCACTTTCTTCTATCTTCTTTTTTTATTCTTGGAGAACCTAGGATGGAACCCAGGGGCATTCTACCCCTGAGCTATACCCCCAGCCCTATTTTTTGTTTATCTGTTTGTTTATATTTTTTAAGATTTTATTTATATGTGGAACATATTGAAAATGGCATACATTTAGACTGTGCTTGGTGTCCTCTCCCCCCTGGCTCCCTTCGCCTCCCACTCTCAACAATGAGTGTCCAGGTTAACCATGCTATATTCATACTTTTACACATATTTGGATGTAGCTCCTCCATTAATCAACCTCAGCCTTCTTCCTCTCCTATCCTTCCATTCTAGCTTTGCTGAGGTTTCCCCTCCATTATCTGGAGTCCCTCTGGTATCCCCAATGCTCCCTAGTTTGGGCATATTAAAGAAAAACACATGTCCCTTCTCTTTCTGTGTGAACTGTTCTTTTCTTTTCTTTTTTTTAAATTTTGGTTGTACTGGGGATGGAACCCAGGGGCTTTCTACCTCCAGGCTACACTCCCAGCTCTATTTTATATTTTATTTGGAAACAGGGTCTCACTAAGTTGCTGAGAGCCTCACTAAATAGCTGACACTGGCTTCGAACCTGTGCAATCCTCCTGTCTCAGCCTCCCAAGGGCTGGGATTACAAGCGTGTGCCACCATGCCCGGCAAGTGTTCTTTTATTCTGAAACAGGGTTTTAGCCGGGCAAGAAACAGGACAAGGGAAGTGATTATTTTCTGAATGTGCCTTTGTACAGCTCTGTTTTTTTTTTTGAGCCATGTTAATGTTTTACATGTACAAAAAATTAAATATAAAAACCAATAAGGATGTGGGGAGGACTTCATTCCTTAAATTATAAAACTGGTAAAGACTCATCTATATATACCTGTAAACAACAACAATAAAACTTGAGAGTTGAGAGCTAATACAAGTAGTACAGGGACACTATGGCAGATCTATATACCCCACCCCACATTCTCTTCCAGGTTTTTTTTTTTTTTTTTGGTGATACTGGAGGTTAAATCCAGGGGTACTCTACCTCCAACCTACACCCCCAGCCCTATTTTTTTTTTGTGGTACTGGGGTTCCTGGAAGCCCTTCTCCCTCTGGGCTACATTCCCAGAACTATTTTATATATTTTTTATTTGGAAACAGGGTCTCTTAAGCCAGCGAGGCTGGTTCCGAACCAGCGCGATCCTCCTGTCTCCGCCTCCCAAGCACGGGGATTACAAGCATGCACCACCATGCCCGGCGTCCCGCAGCCCTATTTTATTTTTTTATTTTGAAACAAGGTCTTGCTAAGTTGTTAAAAGCCTCGCTAAACTGCAGAAGCTGTTCTTGAACCTGTGATCCTTTTTTCTCAGCCTCCCAAGTACTGGCATGACAAGATGTGCCACCATACCTGCTTCTCTCCCAAGTTTTGATACGCCCTGGGAAGAGGGAGGAATCGATGTCCATTTTCTTGAACCTAGTGTGTGTATGTGGGGGGTTCTGGCACTTGATCTCCCAAGACCAGGTTATAAAGGCAATAAAGCTTCTGCCTGGGTCTCACCTGTACCTTACTCAAGAGCAACTTAACTAGCAGACTGAGGGCCAGGCCATGGCTCCCACAAGCATCACAGGCAGGTGGAGGCAGAATCCTGCCAGTGTCATGCTCCCTTCCTTAGAGACATCGACCCTGCTCACACCATCTGGCTCTCTGGCTTCCTAGCTCATGGCAGCGATCGTTATTGCATTAATTAGGGTGGAGGTGGGAGATGGAGACAATGCCAGGGAAAGCCAACTAGGATGGACACATGGCACCATCAGCCTAGTGACAACTGAGAGATAACACCACAGAGCTTGTGGTCTGGGGCAGCTCAGGCTAGGGGCTGAAGGGCCTTCTGACCTCGGTCGTCCCTGAGTGACAAAAGTTTCAAGTTTCCATTTGTTGTACTGAGTCTTGAAATTACCAAGAAAAAATTAAGTTGTCCCTAAGGAGGCCAGAAAGTGTAAGATGTTTTTAAAAGATTCCTATCTGCCTTAGCACTCTGTCACGAGGAGGTCTGCTTCCACTAGAGCTGGCAACTCAGGGCAGAGGCATATGGTCTCTTTGCTCACACAGATCTGGTGGGTGGCCTCCTGCCTGGTGCGCGGCGCTTCAGGTTCAAGTGCTAGGGGCCTTCTCGCCTTACACCCCATGGATCTGTCCATCAGCGAGTCCAGCCTACTCTTCTCATGCTGGTCCTTGCTCGCCTGCCCCTCCTCATGCCCCTGCACCTCAGCACACTCTCCTCTGCACAGCCAGCACAGAGCCACTTGTCCTCTTAGATGAAATCAGACAAATGCCATTTCCCGCTCAAGCCCTCCAGGGCCTCCCCAGCGTTTCAGCCACACTCCCGCTGCCGCGCTGGGGGCCTTCTGCTGTGCTTCTCCCACACAGGTGGCTGTGCCTTGCTGCCCGTGTACTGCGTCCCTCCCCAAAGGGTCCCTCGTCCCCCCTACCTGATGCCCAAGTAGAGCATAAGCTCCCTTTCCCCCCTTCTTATCACGGTGTCCCCAGGGTGCTCAATCCCTATGTGTGCAGAAGCTAGTCTAAGAAGGGCAGAAGGCTCGGCCCACAGCGCTTTACCTTCTTGCCAGCCGTGGGGCTGCTCTCCGCACTCTGCACAGGGCTCCTGTGGGGGCTCCGGCTCTCCTGGGGCATGCACCTGCCCATGTACACACTGTAGTCTAGAAGCATCTTCTGCCGCACGCTGCCTGCCAGCTCCTTCTGCTTGGGCTGGGACATGATCTCCTCCGCGCTCCCCTTGCTGCTGCTGCGGCTGTGGGTCAGGTGCCCTGAGGGGCTGCTGTGTCTGCTGTGGGAGGGCAAGAGGCCTGGAGCAAAGAAGTGGCAGCTGTTACTACAATGAAGAAAGAACCACCAAGCCAAACAAGCTCTAAGCAGAGACCCTCTGGGATGCTGTGAGTGCCTGCTTAAAAGTATCTGGCAAAATACCAAATACCTTCTGCGCTAATGGTAGGAAAGTTGTAGGTCGTTTATACTCTTCTCCAAGAGAACCCAGAGTAATGGGAGTAACAAAGTGTATATGGGGGTACCTCCTTCCTTGTTCCTGGTGCTCTTTTAGGAAAGAGTCACACACGGTATTTCAGCTCACAGACACCCCAAGTTGGGGTGGTCTGAGAATGCTATTGGGGCAAATGAAAAATTAATCGTTTGTCCACAGCTCCTGGCACTTCCAAAGACTCCATGTTTTGTTCAACAAATCACTCATCAAGCACTTTCTCTAAGCTGATTCAGTGCTTTAAAAAAAAAAAGAGTAAGGTATAATCCCTGCCCTTGAACTCAAGATGTGTGGGCACCAACTTCTGTAACAAGTGGTGCAGTGAGGTGCTGGCCCTGGCAATCATGTCAAACCACTGTCCTGGCTCCACTGGGAGAAGAACATTTCAGGTGGAGAGAACAGCACATGCAAAAAGCAAGGACAAGGTATAGCCTATTTAGAGACCAGTGAGAGGCTTGGTGGAGTACCAGCAAAGGACCTGGGGCAGAGGGATAGGAAATGGGGGTGGAGAAAGAAACTAGAGGCTGCCACGAGCCTCATAACTACCCTGGGTTCAAAGCTTATCCAGTCATGTTAACAATTTTATTACTTTAGTTTTGAGAGATTTCAACCAACTGCGACTCCCTATAACCTCACAAAGAGTTAAGCAAGGAGTTACTTTTAAGTTTTAGCTAGTCAGGCGTGGTGGCGCACACCTGTCCTCCCCGTTCTTGGGAGGCCAGGACAGGAGTTTTACAGGTTCAAGGCCAACATCAGCAACTTGGTGAGATCCTGTTTGTTTGCTTATCTATTGATTGATTGTAGTACTGGGGATGGAACCCAGGGGGGCATTTTACCTGTGAGCTATACCTCTGGCTCTTTTTTTATTCTTTTATTTTGAAACAGGGTCTCACTAAGTTGCAGATGGCCTAACTTAGTTGCTGAGGCTGACTGCAAACTTATGATTCTCCTGTTTCAGTCTTCCAAGTACTGGCATTACAAGTGTGCACCATCATGTCTGGCTTGAGGTCCTGTTTATAAACAAAAAATAAAAAATACTGGGTGGGTGTAGCTTGGAGGTCAAATGCCCTAGGTTCAATTCTTAGTGCCATAAAACAAGAATAAAAATAGATAATCTCCATACTCTTTGAGATTTTATCTAGAATTTAAACTTTTTACAATCCTTTGTCATCTTCACATCTTTTACTGTCTAATTTTATTGATGCACTTATTTTTGAAGTACTGGGTACTGCCCCCAGGGATGCTTTAGAATGTGTTAAAAATGAGGTCCTACTGCAAGTAGGGTGGGATTTTTTTGTTTTTATGGTGGTACTGCGGGGTGGAACCCAGGGGCTTTCTACCTCCAAGCTATACTCCCAGACCTATTTTTATAATTTATGTAGAAACAGGGTCTCACTAAGTTGCTGAGAGCCTCACTAAGTTGTTGAGGCTGGCTTCAAACTGTGCGATCCTCCTGTCTCAGCCTCCCAAGCGTGGGGATTACAAGTGTTGTCACCATGCCTGGCAAGAATTGGCTTTTTTTTTTTTTTTTTTTTTTTTGGTGGCACTGGGGATTGAATCCAGAGGCACATTACCTCTGAACCACACACACCCCCTTTTGAAATAGGGTCTTACTAGGTTGCTGAGAGTCTCACTAAAATACTGAGGCTGGCCTTGAACCTGTGACCCTTCTATCTGAGGTTACAGTACTGAGATTACAGGTGGAACACTGCCATGCCTTGCTAGGGTGGGCTCTTTATCCAACATAATTGGTGTCCTGCAAGAAGTGGAGACACGCAGAGGCAGAGGCAGAGGCAGAGGCAGAGACAGAATTTGAAAGGAGGCAGCTGCAGCCAGGGATCAATGGCTGCTGCCAAAAGCTAGAAAGAAGCAAGGAAGGGTTCCTCAGTCTCAAGAGGGAGCACAGAGCTGTGGTAATGCCTTGACTTTGAGCTTCTAATGTCCAGTACCGGGAAGAATAAATTTCTAATGTTTTAAGCCACCCAATTTGTGGCGTTTGTCTTGGAAGTCCTAGAAAGTGAATAGTAATCTCCCTAATCTTGCTTTTAGCGCTCAAAGTATTCCCAAGGGACTTTTGGGGTCACGTCCCTTCTGGGTCTGGATGGACGCGGGACTGAGCTGACAGAATGGCAGGTCAGCAAACGTACCTGGCAAGGCCTCGCATGACCTCGCAGAGGACGGAGCACAGACCCGAAGCCGTGCCTGAGACCCACGTGAGCCACATCTTCCCCGTCAACACAAATCCTTGTCAAAGGCAAGTCCAGATAGCTCCACCCTATTCTACTTCCCTAACAATGCCCACACTGACTTTGTCCTCCTCAAATGCCCCACAATTACTGGTCACACCATGTTCAACTTAGCACAGTGATTTGCGAACATCCATCTCAGAGGGGCCAGTTTAGTCTAGTGCGCACAGACCTGAAGGATGGGGCGCTGCTGCTGCTTGCTGGCTTGAGTCTCTTGGAGCACAAGGCCCAGCAAGAGCTGAGCAGAGATGCGGCATGGTCATTCATCGTAATGACCAGGACCTGACCCAAATGGTCAGCAGGGCCAAAGATTCTGTATTCCTATGATAATCTCAGGTTTGGAGCACAGGCTGGGGTTCAGGACATGGACAGCACCAGCCTGAAGTATTTCCCAGACTCACCAGCCACCCCCCTTTCTTTTTGCCAGTGCTGGGGAATCAAACCCACTGCTTTGCACATGCGAAGCATGTTCTACCACCAAGCTATAACTCCAGCCCTCACCTGCTTTCTTATAACTAGGTTGTCCTGTTGCTGCTTCTCTCAGAGAATCACGGTATGTACACAGAAAGTACAATCCGAGGGCACCACCAAAGGCTAACCACATACATCTGTAAATGGACCTATCCTGATGAGATATGGTACAAAGGATTGTAACGATCAGTCTAAAAGCCATATGAGCCACAAGAACACACTTCAGGTAGCAGAGAGTAACCAATTTAGGGTGGGCTTCCTTCCTGTCTGCCTGGAGATCTTCCCCAAGCTCCCTCCAGACCCTTTAAAAACGCAAAGCACTTAGCACAAATGCCATTACCTGGCTTACTTCCAGAGACACCAGATGGCTTCTTGAGGTCTGACTTCAGCTTAGATGCCAGAATAAATCTCCTAAACCACTCCTCTTTGTCTCGACCAGTTCTCCCAAACAGATAGAGTATCTGGTCTCGCTGGCCAGATCTTGTCCCCTCCTGAGGTTGGGATGGTTTCTTGGGGTCCTCGCTTCCCGGTCCCGGCTCTCTCTCAGCGGGTGGCTTCTCTTCAGAACTCTCCTTATCAGTCTGAGTCTTAGACATAAAGTCATCTTGCCGACCAAGCTCAATACAAATGGGGTACTTTTTATTCCAGATTCGTTTCCGAGCCAAACTTTTAGGCACAAGATAAATCTACAGAGAAAGGGAAATAGTGATTTACATACTGAAGAGTGGCTACACTGTATTAAGCACAGCACAAATGCAAGTCTTATACAATTTTTGACTAAAATGTTGAATGCTAAATAATTTTTTTTGTGTGTGTGGTGGTACTAGGGTTCCTGGAAGCCCTTCGACCTTCGGGCTACACTCCCAGACCTATTTTATATTTTTTGAAACAGGGTCTCTTATGCCAGCACGGCTGGCTTCGAACCTGCGTGATCCTCCTGTCTCCGCCTCCCAAGTGTGGGGATTAGATCCTCCTGTCTCAGCCTCCCAAGCGGCGGGGATTACAAGCGTGAGCCACCACACCCAGCTGATGTTTCATAGTTCTGTAAGAATTATACAAATCTCTAATTTTCAGGTAGTAGTATAATAATACTCTTTAACTGATTATCATCAACTAAGTTTGGATATCAACTAAGTTTAATTATCCTGGGAAAAGTTTAAAGTGGAAAAAAAAGGCCGGGCATGGTGGCGCATGCTTGTAATCCCCATGCTTGGGAGGCGGAGACAGGAGGATTGCGCAGGTTCCAAGCCAGCTGCGTGTGCTCGCTTAGGAGACCCTGTTTCCAAATAAAAATATAAAAAATAGATCTGGGAGTGTAGCCCGGAGGTAGAAGGGCTTCCAGGAATCCCAGTAACACCAAAAAAAAAAAAAAAAAAAAAAAAGTGAAAAAAAAATTTATTAACCTAGATGGGGAGCTCAAGTACGCCAATCCTTAAGCAATAAAAACAAAAGCAAGCCTGCGTGGTGGCGCATACTTGCAATCCTGCGCTTGGGAATCTGAAACAGGCGGATCACACAGGTTTGAAGCCAGCCTCAGCTACTGAGTGAGGCTCTCAGCAACTCAGTGAGATCCTGTTTCCAATATAAGATAGGTCTGGGAGTATAGCCTGGGGGTAGAAAGCCTCTGGGTTCCACCCTCCAGTACCACCAAACCAAACCAAACCAAAAAAAAAAAAAAAAAAAAAAAAAAAAAGAAAAACAACAAAACAAACAAACAAAGAAACAAAAACCAAAAAACCAAAAGCAAAACCTTTTGGGGGATAAAAATGCAGTGAAGTAACCAAGACTCCGAATGCTTCCCATTCATCTCAGCTGTGTGGCTCACCTTGCTGTCAGCGAGGTCGTAGATTTTCTGGCTGATGTAGGTGACCTCTGGCTTTGCTTCATTGTAGCTGGCTCTCCTGGATATGTTTTTGTTGGGCTTTGAAAGTCTTAAGGTTCCACCCTCAAGTCGAACAAAGACTGAATGTGTCAAAGTCGCATGGTAAGTTTCTGGATCATAGTTGGAAATCTCATTCATCCATCCCTGAAGGAGAAAAACTTTCATTAGTGAAATCCGAGTGAACACAATCTGATTCAGTGTGAAAATTTGCAATATTGTGGCGTTTGGTAGACAATATTCTCTAGTTCATGTTTTTTTTTTGGTCTTTTTCTTTAGTCTATTACTATGCTGAATTGAGCTTTCCCCCCCTTCTTGTGGTAATGGGGATTGAACCCTGGGGCATTCTACCTCTGAGCTGGATCGTGAGCCCTATTTAATTTTTTTATTCTGAAATAGGGTTTAAGTTGCTGAGGATACTGCTAAGTGAGCCACTATGCCTGGCTTCATTGACTTTATATTTCTGTGGAACTGGGGACTGAACCCAGGAGTGTTCTACATCCAAGTTACACCTCCAGCCCTATTTCACTTTTTAAATTTTTTTTATTGGTGCATTATATTCATACAACTTATTGGGGTAAAAAACTTGTGTGTACAAACATGTACTCATCGCTGATTTAACCCCTACCCAAATCCCACCCCATTCCCTCCTCGTCCCTCCCTCCCTTGCTTGGCTTAGTGATTGACTTTGATGTTTAAGTACATTGTGTGCTTTAGAGATTTTCCTCTTCCCCCTATTTCACTTTTTATCTTGAAATAGGGTCTAAGTTGCGGAACATTTTACTAAATGGCCGAGGCTGGCCACGAACCTGTCATCATCCTGTCTCTGCCTCCCAAGTACTGGGATTACAGGCATGTGCCACCACTCCCAGATGTCTCTTGGTATTAGTAAACCTCAGAACAGAAAATAGAAAGTGAGAAGTGATTCCTCTTCTCTTTTTCCTGGAGGAGCTTGTGTAGAACTAATATTATTTCTTCTTAAAAGTTTGGTAGAATTTGTCAATGAAGCCATCTGGGCCTAGACTTTTCTTTGAAGAAAGTCTCCTCCAACCCCTCCACCCCCATACTAGGGGTTGAACCTAGGGGCATTCAACCTCCGAGCTATGCCTCCAGCCCAATTTTTATTCTTTATTTTTTCATTTTTTATTTTTTGGTGGTACTGGGGGTGGAACCCAGAGGCTTTCTACCTCCGGGCTATACTCCCAGACCTTTTTTATATTTTATTTGGAAACAGGGTCTCACTGAGTTGCTGAGAGCCTCACTAAGTAGCTAAGGCTGGCTTCGAGAACCTGTGCGATCCTCCTGTCTCAGCCTCCCAAGCGCGGGGTTTACAAGTGTGCACCACCACGCCCGGCTTATTCTTTATTTTGAAACAGGGTTGTGGAGGGCCTCAAGAAGTAGGTAATGGGCCTCGAACCCACAACCCTTCTGTTGCAGCCTCCCCAATACTAGGATTACAAGCATGTGCCACCATGTCTGGCCTTGTAGAAAGGTTTTTTTTGGGGTGGTACTGGGGGGTGGAACCCAGAGGCTTTCTATCTCTGGGATATACTCCCAGGCCTATTTTATATTTTATTTGGAAACAGGGTCTCACTAAGTTGCTGAGAGCCTCACTAAGTAGCTGAGGCTGGCTTTGAACCTGCGTGATCCTCCTGTCTCAGCCTCCCAAACGTGGGGATTATAAGCATGTGCGACCATGCCCGGCTGTAGAAAGGTTTTAAACTATGAATTTGTACTTTTCTTAAATGTTTCTTTTTTAATATGAGCTTTTATTTACTTATTTTGGTGCTGCGGATTGAAGCCAGGAGCATTCTACCTTCCATTTTATTTTTATTTTGAAACAGGGTCTCAGTAGGTTGACGAGCATCTCACTACTTGAGGTTGTCCTCAAACCTGGGATTGTCCTGTCTCAGTATCCCAAGTACTGGGATTACAGATGTGCGCCATCATCCCCGGTTAACTATAACCTTTTAATTTATTTTTAAAATTTTTTAAATTTTTAATTTTTTGCTTTGCAGTACTAGGGATGAATCCCAGGGGCATTCTGCCTCTGAGCTACACCCCCAGCCCCATTTTTTATTCCTCTTTTTTTTTTTTTTTTTTTTTGGCGGTACTGGGGTTCCTGGAAACCTTTCTTCCTCCGGGCTACACTCCCAGACCTATTTTATATTTTTTTATTTGGAAACAGGGTCTCTTAAGCCACCAAAGCTGGCTTCAAACCTGTGGGATCATCCTGTCTCCGACTCCCAAGCACGGAGATTACAAGTGTGTGCCACCACACCCGGCCTTATTCTTTTATTTTTGAAACAGGGTCTCACTGAGTTGCAAAGGGCCTCACTAAGTAGCTGAGGCTGTCCACAAACTGCAATCCTCCTGTCTCAGCCTCCCAAATGCTAGGATTACAAGTGTGCACCACCATGCCTGGCTCTTTTATTTTTAAGCACTGTATTAACTGAAAATAATATATAAATAACATTTGCACTAAAAAATTTCTTTACATAAAGTCCACATTTTTCTCTCTATCCAATTTGGTTGCAGAAAATAGCGTCTTAATGTAAAACAGATTTCCTGGGGGTAAGGTTGTAAAGGTAGCTCAGCTATTATGAGTTTGAAGCAGATCTGGTTTTTCTGTGCTACTCCAGATCTCTATCCAAGGCCAGAATGTTTGTTGTTGTTGTTTTTTGTAAGGCTACTGAAACAGACCTGTGGAGCAGGAGGGAAGGGTGGTGCCTGCGGGCTTCTGGGGTCTGGGAGTGACTACTGGACCTGATCAGTTGCTGGCTGGCAGTTTGGCCATGGAGTCCCGTAATGTCTACACGTCACAGTAAAGGCTAGAGGATACTCCACGACATACAGAGCAGAAGGGGCAGCGCTGTGGTCCATCTAACACCTCTGCTGAGAGGATCCATATTTATTTAATGTTAGGTTGGTTTTTTTTTTTTTGCACTAGGGTACTAGGGAATGGACCTGGGGTATTCTACCCCTGAGCTACACTCCCTGCCCTATTTTATTTTATTATTTTTATCTGGAGGAAGTGTCTCTGCCAACAACTTAGTGAGACCATTTCAAAATAAAAAATAATATAAAATAGGGCTGGCAGTGCAGCTGAGATGGTAGAATGCCCGAGTTCAAAAGAAAACTACACGTGTGTGTACATCCTCAATTTATAAACAAACTTAAGACAGCTTATTCCTTTGATTTTCAGGTTTAGAAAACAAGATACACAGGCCCATGAACCAGGATCTAAGCACCCAACCAGCTTATCTGTTGACAGGACACACACACTCAGGTGACAAAACATTCTACCCCATTCTAACAAGCTGTGGTTCAGTTACTGTTCCTAAGCAACACTTGTATCTGGTTAATAAGGGTACCCACTTCCACAGTGCTTCAGGGAGACCTGGCTTGCAGCCACAGAGCCAGGCGCTGACCAACAGCTCAAGAGCCCGCCCTCCTGAGCTCCGGCTTCTCTGTAGCCCATGTCCTCACTGAGCTACAGTTCTGACATGAGAAAGCAGTTCTCCTCCTTTGCTGACAGCTCTGACAGATACAGGTCACTCTACCACTCGCCAAATTCCACGAATTCTAGAACAACCTGACTCTGGGGAATGTGAAGGAGAGAAGAGTGTTTGGGGCCCCACCTTCCCAGTCCAAAGCACAAAACCCCACCTGCTGCACTACGGTGGCAGAGGCGAGAAGCCGTATGATTTTTTAACATTAATATTACTATTCATAACAGCAGCTGGCATTTAAGTCTATGCTGATCTAGCTACCTCCAGTGCATTATGTCCTCTATTTCTGCCATTCCTTCCAACGCCACAGGAGCTGTAGGAAAATGGTGAGAGGGGAAGTGATTTTCCTTCCAAGGTGTAGAGACTGCACATGTGGGACTTAAACCAAGCCTACCTGCCCCCAGGCATGGTGCCCCCGCAGGATGGCTGGTGCCGAGCCAGCCCTCAGGTCAGGGCAAAGATGAGACTTCTAGAAATCCTCCTCTCTCTGCTGCTCTCCTTCTACCCTGTACCCGTTAATTACCTGGTTTACTTAACTGAGTTACAAACTCCACAGAACCGGGATGTCAGTCCCAGTGTTAGAAAATGTCTACTGACTGACCACATGAGTGAAGTATATTTCAGGGGGTGGCTTGGGGGATTCATGAAGTCTTGAAAATCAAAGGTGAGTAAGATGGGCTGGCAAGTGGAGTGCAGCCCGAGCCCCTGGAGACATACGCAGAGGCAAGTTGAGTGGCTGCATGGAAGGAAAAGATGTGGTGATGCTGTCAATGAAAGAAACCAAGTAAAACTGCACAGAAATAGCACAGAGCAGGAAAAAGAGGGACCCGAGAAAGAACCTAAGAGCGAAACGTGAAAGCTTTTCAGAACCGAACTTAAGTCCTTCTTATCTGGAGCAGAGAGGGGGCTGTGCCAGAGCCCAGGTGTCCCACCTCCTACCCGGGGCTCTTTCCAGAATATTGTTAAGTGTCGACAGGAAACCCTGAGAGAATCGCTAGGGCTGCTACCTGACCCACATCAGATGGAAAGGGGCGCAGACTGGCCTTGAGGTGGCCCAGGGCAAGAGGCTGGCCAGGTACGACTCCCCTGAACTCTGCCCTAAAGGCGCCCCTAGTCACCTGAATCCAGGCCACCCTTCCAGAAGGCAACTTCCAGTACAAACCTAATCATCTTTTCAAACCTTTCACTGACAGGCCAGTGTTTGCCTAGGACTTGAATAACTCCCCAGATTAAGCAGCACATGGAATTTCTAGATGTCAGCAGTTAAATCCCCACTCCCTAGGGCAGTGTAGTGGCTCCAAGGCCTTCCTTTACTCTGTTCCCAAACAGTGCTCCCCCCTCCACTGCTCACCTGTGCTAAAATTCTTCACTAAGTTTCTTACCAAGTGAGGTGTTTCTCCAACTGTTTTTTGCTAGGAGACATGGGAATGGGCATAAAGAGACATAGTAAACAGGGCTGGAGGGGTTGCTCAGTGGTAGAACCCTTGCTTAGCACGAGGTAGGCCCTGGGCTCAATCCCCAGCACTGTAACAAATGGACAAAAGGCGCCCCTGGAACCCCAGCAACCCGGACAGTGAGGCCAGCCTGGGCCACTTAGCAAGGCCCTGCATCAAAATAAAATTAGCTGGAGATGTAGCTCACTGGCAGAATGCCCAAGTTCAATTGCTAGTACGAGAGAGAGAGAGAGAGAGAGAGAGAGAGAGAGAGAGAGAGAGAGAGAGAGAGAATGAGAATATGAATATGTAGCTAGTACCTCATTCTCTTTCAGCAGTTCAACTGGAAGAGAGAGAAAAAGGTAAGAGAAATGGAGAAATGAGACAATCTCAACCCAACTAAAATATCTCAGACAAGACCACTTCTTTCTGAAACTATCAGAATGGAGACAGTGTGCCGCTGGGGACAATGACCCAGTCAGCAGGCTGCAGCTGTCTGGCCCACAGGCTGGTCCTGTGATGCATTTGTAAAAGGTCAGAGGTTTCTCTTCAATTCCTTGCTGGATTTAGGAGCCACACTGGCCGTAAGTAAAAACCACAATCTATAAAGAAGACCATTTAATGCTTGGAAAGATTAAAAGCTACAATTAACCTTTTGCGAAATAATAAAGTCTGGAGGGGCTACTATTGTGCTCACTTTCAGTTATGCTGTCAATGAGGAGTTCGGGGCCAACGCTCTCTTGCTCAGCTCAGCTGGACGCTGAGCTGGCCGGGGAAGTGGCGGGAACTCCTCCACCTCCAGTGTGGTGCAGGTGCCCAGGCGGACACCGGGCGCGGCACGCTTTCATGCACGGCTGTGCTGGCACATGTACCTGCCTGTCACTCAGACCCATGCCCATTCTTTCCTTGCGTCCATCAGGGAAGAAACTAACCCTAAACTCTAGAGGAGAGCCAGGGCCTGAGGCCACTGCTGCTGAGAGTACACAAAAAGGTGCTTACTCTTTCTTTGTTCCCCAAACTAAAACATAAACAGGGCTTCATCTTTACCAGGTTTACATGCTTTCTAATATGCGAAAGGTTGATGATAGCCACTGGTTAAATTGTTAAGGCCAGCTTCAAACCTGCCATTCTCCTGCCTCAGCCTCCCAAGTACTGGGATTACAAGCGTGCACCACTTCTACAAGCCAGCAAGCCATTGGTTAAAACAACATCGCAGATCATGGAGTTTGAGAATAGGGATGAAACAGTCTAATAAACATAACCAAACTTTAGAAAGACAAGCAACCTGCACACATAGAGAATTCATATTATAAATGATAGCCTCAAGCAGAGAATCAACATTCTAAATAAATGCTACTCAAAGATATTATAGAGAACATTAAAAAAATCATTAGGGGAGGAAAGTGCCAGCATCAATGCTGTCCACATCCTCCAACTGCCTGCTCCAAGGGCACCTTCCTGGCTGTGCCACTAGAATCATGGGAGTCCAGGCTAACGCCACAGACTCCAACAAAGTGGACGTTTCACAGCTTTCCTATTGTTCAGAGGACACCTCCCAAAATCAGGTGGTGTAATTATCATACATCTAAAACTATAATGCACTCACAGGCAGTAATAAAGTAGGAGATAAGAGCACTCAAATTAGGCAGACAAATAAAGTGAACCAGATGATGAATTACTGAGATCACAAAGGTCTGACTTATGTTAATAAATGTTAAACATTTAATTATGTTAACAAGCGTCCAAATTACAATATATCAGGCAGCATATAAGGCAGGAGGCTCCAAATTTTCCAGGTCATACATCCTAGCAGTTATACAACTTTTGAATATGTACCAACAATATTTGCTTTATTTATAAATCATGTGCATGTTCTAACAGAGCTTTTGTAAAAAGTAAACAATAAAAATACAGAGCAAAAGATGAAATAATCAGCCTTTGTGCAGCTTTTATTTTCCTTCATGGTACCTGCTTTCTTTCTTTTTCTTTTTTTTTCTTTTTTTTTTTTTTTGGTGGTACGGGGATAGAATCCAGGGGCATTCTACCTCCAAGCTACACCCCCAGCCCTATTTTCTTTTTATTCTTTATTTTGAAACAGGGCTTCACTGAGTAGCTAAGACTGCCCACGAACTGCGGTCCTCCTGTCTCAGCCTCCAGAATGCTGGAATTACAAGAGTGTGCCAGTGTGCCACGCCTGGCTTCCTTCATGCTTTCTTTAGTTGATATCTTAGGGCACAATCTATGCCCTCAGGGTGAAAGTCACGTGTATGTATGTGTGTGTGTATGTGTGTGTGTGAACTGAACCCAGTGGCATTCTATCTCTAAGTTAAACCTCCAGCCCTATTTTATTTTGTAACAGTATCTTGCTACATTGCTGAGGGCCTTGTTAAGTTGCTGAAGTTGGCCATGAACACGCAATCCTCCTGTCTAAGCCTCCTAAGTACTGGGATTTCAGGTGTGTGCCACTATGCCCATGGTGAGAGTCATTGTTAATTATAATGTAAATCCATATGTTTGGTGAAAGGGAAATATATTGTCATCTATATGCTAAATATCATAAGACTTCTCTACTTGCTTAGCTAGAAAGAGCAAGAATAGATACAGATACAAAATAGAATCTTTTTATCTAGTCTTCAGCAACCCATTTAGATACCATGAAAGAAACAACAGAATGAAAACAGTTAACTCATGTGCTGGTGACATAGGCACAGAAAAAATATGCTCATGCCTTGGGACCCTACCCTTTTTTTTTTTTTTTAAGTACTGGGGCTTGCACTCAAGGGAATATACCACTGAGCAACATCCATAGCCCTTTTATTTGTTTTGTTTTGAGACAGGGTCTTGCTAAGTTGCCCAGGTTGGCCCTGAACTTGTAATCTTCCTGCTTTAGCCTCCTGAGTCACTAGAATTATAGGCATGTGCCATCACATGGTCTACTGCAAACATCGTGTGTGTGTGTGTGTGTGTGTGTGTGTGCGTGCAAGAGAGAGAGAGAGAGAGAGAGAGAGAGAGAGAGAGAGAGAGAGAGAGAGAGACAGACTGGTTGGGATTGAACCCCGGGGCATTCTACCTTTGAGCTACACTCCCATCCCTATTTTATTTTTTATCTGGAACCAGGGATCTCACTGACTTGCAGAGCATCTTGCTTAAGTTGCTGAACCTGCCCATAAACCTGTGATCTTCCCATCTCAGCCTCCCAAGTACTGGAATTATAGGTATGTGCCACCATGTCTGGCTGCCAAACCTCTTGTTAAGACTAATTATTGTCCAATTAAAATAGTCTTCAAGCCAGGTGTGGTGGCGCACGCTTGTAATCCCCGCGCTTGGGAGGCTGAGACAGGAGGATCGCACAGGTTCAAAGCCAGCCTCAGCAACTTAGTGAGATCCTGTTTCCAAATAAATATAAAAAAGGTTGGGAGTATAGCCCGAAGGTAGAAAGCCTCTGGGTTCTACCCCATACCACCCCCCCCCCCAAAAAAAAGTCTTCAAGGCCGGGGTTGGTGGTGAGTGCTTGTAATCCTAACATTTGGGAGCCTGAGAGTAGAGGATTGTGGTTCATGGACAGTCTCAGCTACTTAGTGAGGCTCCTTGCAAATCAGTGAGACCTGGTTTCAAAATAAAGAATAAAAAATAGGGCTGGGGGTATAGCTTGGAGGTAGAATGCCCCTGGGTTCCATCCCCAATACTGCAAAAACAAACAAAAAAAATCTTCAAGGTATTTCATATCCTCTTTATACATTAAATACCAACTTAGGGATGAAAAAATATCCATACCCCCCCACTTAACATCCTATTCCCCTCCCCCCCCAAAAAAAAAAAAAAACTTTGAGAAATTTTAGACCCCTTACTGCTTACAGGTCCCTTTCCTTACTCTACTGATGATACCTGGAAGAAACCCAAAAGGATGGTCCTGTAGCAAGCCAGAATTCAGGATGATTTTTCAGGATGCTATAAACTGTTCTCAATACAGATGGGCCAAAGTAACAGTTCTTCGACATCTTAAGTTTGTGAGTTGAATGGCAAACTAGCAAAATGTTAATTATTGGAAGTGGGTATTGGGTACACAAGGATATCATTACATGAGCCTCCTTACTTTTGTGTATTATTGAAATGGTCTATAATAAAAAGTTAAAAAACAAAAATTCAAAGCAAAGTCTTGGGGTCACCTGCCATCCCCAACTGCGCTGTGCTATGGAATTCAGGAAGCATGCTCCGCAGTTGCCTGTCCGACCACTTTACAACATGGGCTCGGGAGTGCAGGCCACGTGCACTGCAGCACCTCATCTGATGGGTTTTCTAGCAATAAGATGCACTGGGGAACAGACATATTATAAAAGCCATACAAGAACCAAAACCCAACCGAACAAAAAAACTCAGGCAACCCATTAAAGGGGCAGGATAGCTTCAGTTAAGAATAAGGAAGAAAGAAATGCTTTCGTATTACTTGTACTTACGGCACTGAGGGTGATCAGACACTAACAAAAGCAACTCAACCCTCTCTTGGCTGTACACAATGAGGTCATTTTCTCATGATTTGTTCATTCTAATTTCTCAAAATAAATTAAAAAAAGAATTTCACGAAACTGAGATTAAATTTACATGTCAAAATTTCTTCTTAAAATTGGCCATGGTCTCCCTATAAAATTACCCTTTTATTGATCAAGTCCAAAGCCTGTATTCAGAGAACCAAATTACAACAAAAACCTGTCCTTCTTATTATAAATACCGAACTGTTCTATGACCCAAAGAAAAAAGCCTCTTATTTGTATTAGTCTCTGCCATGGCGTAAATATGTTAGACAACTTTCTGGGCCATAGCATTTAAAGAGACAGATGACGTTCCGGTACTGACACTCAACTGCTGTGTTCTGCTGGTGGTTTATAAGTCTGAGATAAAGAATTTGCTTGTGAATATAATTCAAAACTGCATCTGAGTCATACAAGCATAAATCCAAGAGTCTTATGTAATCTTCAGGAAGTTTTTCATTATAACCATGTGGAAAAGTTAGTGTGCAATGGCGCTGAATGAAATATGCTCCTAGCCTAGTGACAAGTACATTCCTTGGGAAGGAGGGCCGTCTGATCCGGTTAGGAATGCGGGGCCCACATCCCAGGTACAATATGCTGACCCCAGATGCCTTGAGCTCCCCAGGCCCACACCCATTCTTTCCTAGGGTCTCCGGCTTATGGCAACTAGTGGTCACCCCAAATAAGAACTCCGGAAATGCACCATGCATGTGTCACTGCCTGCCTCAGGCTGCCTCACCCAGCACACCGGGCTCTCAGCCCCTAGTGCTCCTCCTAATGCTCCTGTCTCTGCCCTGGCTTTCAGGCCTTCATTGGTCCCTTGTGCAGGATGCTCGAGGCAACCTTTCTCCAGTGTGGTTCTCATCAGAATAAACAGGCTTCGGAGGAGGTCCTGGGGCTCTTCTGTGGACTTCGCGACAGCTCTTCAGCCACACAGAAGCCCTTTCTGCTTCTGTTCCAGACAGCGTAGCTGCTGGTCAGCTGGGCGCGGAGTGGGAATGAAGGAGCACCATGTGGCCTCAACAGCCACACACCAGTTTTGAGAATAGTCACTACTTGGCTGCAAAGTGGTGTTTGTGGCTCATTATCCCACATACTCAACACTGCTACAGCACCAGCATTATGTTTAAATGCAAATCTGCAGTGTAGATGAAATATGAAAATTGCCCCGATAAAGTAAAACTTTACTTTTTTCCTCTCTGACCTCATTGTATTAAGTCACATAGAAAAAACCCTGCTGTGCTCCTTTATTTTTTATTTTTTTTTTTAAATTATTTGTGGTGCCAAGGACTGAACTCAGGACATTCTACCAGCCTTATTTTAGTTTTTCTTTAGAGACGGAGTCTTACTAAGTTGCTGAGGCTGGCTTCAAGCCTGTGGCTCTTCTGTCTCAGTCTCTCACATACAGGGACTACAGGTGTATGCCACCACGCCCTGCCCCTTGAATTGTTTATGAAGCCAAGGAGGAGGTCAGACTCTTGTCTAGGCTGTGCGTACTTCATGCACCCCTTAGTGGGAACTTACCTGGCTCAGAGGTTTGAAAACACATGGTCTCCTAAAATAGTCTTCCAGCAAGTTAGTTCCCTGATCAACTAGCTCATGGTTCACAGATGTAGTCTAGGGCATGGAGTATGCAGGAGCGCCGGGAAGGGGCTATGCCTCTGTATTAGAGATCTTAATCACCACAGGCTATTAGTCTCCTGTTATCAGTAAGGTTTTTTTTTTTTTTTAAGTTTGCATACGTACCCTCAAGAACTACATCATCATATTCTCTATAAAATCTAACTCAAAAGCCGGGCGTGATGGCACATGCTTGTAATAATCCCAGTACTTGGGAGGCTAATTGCACAGGTTTGAAGTCAGCCTCAGCTACTTAGTGAGGCTCTCAGCATCTTAGTGAGACCCTGTTTCCAAATGAAATATAAAATAGGTGTGGGAGTGTAGTCCTGAGGAAGAAAGCCCCTGGGCTCCATCCTGGTCACACACACACACACACACACCCCTAACTCAATAGGATCAAATGCACAGAAAATGACTCAAACCAACTAACTAATCCTCAAAACCAAAGTATTTAAAGAGTAACTCACAGATCAGGTGATGTCGTAGTCTGTTTTCTATTGCTATAACAAAATACTTGAGTGTGGGTAATTTTTAGAGAAAAGAGGCAGATTTAGCTCATAGTTCAGGAATTCCAAGAGCATGGTGCCAGCATCTACTCAGCTTCTGCTGAGGACCATGTGCTGCTCCATGCATGGGAGAAGGTGGCAAGAGCAAGCAGATGTCCACTCTTACGGGATGCTCACTAATCCCTTCACAAGGGTGCTGCCATCACAACCTAATTACTTCTGAAGGGACCATCACTTCTCAACATGATTATACTGGAAATTAAGTTTCATCATGAGTTTTGGCAGAGACAAAAACAGAATTAAACCATAGCAACAGTTTTTTTTTCTTTTTTTTGGTGAGGAGTGTGTGGGGAGGAAGAGTTACTGAGGATTGAACCCAGGGGCATTCTACATCTGAGCTACACTCCTAATTCTTTTTATTTTGAAATGGGGTCTTGCTAAGTTGCGGAGGCTGGCCTTAATGCGTCCTATGTCCTGCATTACTTTACAGAGAAAGTCCAGAGCTCACAAAAACATGATTATTTCTCTAGCACTCCCCTGAGCATCCACCATTCTCCTACTCTGTTTAAAATCCAGGAGAAGCTGGGTGTGGTGGTGCATGCTTGTAATCCCAGTACTTGGAAGGCTAAGACAGGAGAATACAGGTTCGTGGCCACCTCAGGTACTTAGTAAGTTCCTCCACAACTTAGTGAGACCCTGCTTCAAAATAAAGATTAAAAAAAGAAAAAAGAATCGGGCTGGGGACGTTGCTCAGAGGTGGAATGCCTCTGGGTTCAATCCCCAGCAACACACATACACACACACACACACACACACACACACACACACACACCCCAGGAGAACACCACTATATCTGTTGGGTTTTTCTTTAAGGCTTTCATACCTGCCCTGTATTCTCTATTCTTCTCTATTCTGGTGAGAGACAGCTGCTGACTTTGTAGACAGGTTCTGAGCAACAAGCATCAAGTATCAAACCCTGTCAAAGATGGACCACCCTGGTTGTCTACTTTAGTGGGGGGGGGCCTTCTAAAAGCTGTGCTTTTTAGTAGTTATTTTTCATTTTCTTAAATATCACTCCTATCGATCCCAGACTGGATTTTCTTCTTTAGGTAGGCATCAGGGATTTCTTTTATAAAGCAACTTCATCAGGAGATGACAAGGTTAATATCAACTCACTGGCTAAATATTCATTTACTTGTGGACCCATCATTCACCCAGCAATCATTTACTACAGGCCTAATACACAGCAGGTGCTCAGGATACACCAATAAACAGACGGGCAAGGTGTGTGTGCTCATGAAGCTTAGGGTGTGTTGCGGAAGAGAGACAATAAACATATAATGCTACCTCTGATAAATACTACGAAGGTGAGCAAGAAGAGCTAGCTGTGCCTCCCCAACTCTGGCACCCCTTCAGAGTGTAGGGCCATTCAAAGCTGCCCAGCCAAGTACCAGATCTCCCAGGATCCCTCCCATTTTGGAAGGCCAGTGTGAACACCTAATCCCAGTGGAATGGAAGTAGAAGTGGTGCGTATCACTTCTGGGTCCAGGCATTTAAGTAGATATGACTTCTCTTTGCTTTTTCTTTCTGCTAAAACCTCTAGTACTTAGTGCAGGACCACAGGCCTGTTTCTGTCAAGTTGTATTGGAACACAGATACATCTATCCACTTACTTATTGTCTATGGCTGCTTTCCTGTTACCGTGCAGAGTTGAGTGGCTGCATTAAGATGATATACCCACAAACCTAAAATGTTTACTTTCTGGCCCTTGGAGAAACAAAGCTTGCTGAGCTCTGGGTGGAGCCACAAGATGGCAAGATCCTGGGCCCTAAATCAACATGTGCAGGAGGCCACCAGCTTCTCAGGAACACCCATAATGGATTCTTATATGCTTAGTGTTTTATAATAGTATTTTCCTAACTCATACAGAGAATAAAGCACAAGTGCAATGTAAAAATATAACAGAAGTAGAGGGCCAGATTTAGATCTAATATACTTTAGTTAGTTCTAATATACTTTCCTTTTCTTATCACAACATTTGGCTCCTTTTTTTTTTTTTTTTTTTTTTTTTGGTGGTGCTCGGGGTGGAACTCAGGGCTACACTCCTACACTCCCAGGCCTATTTTATACTTTATTTGGAAACAGGGTCTCACTAAGTTGCTGAGAGCCTCCTAAGTAGCTGAGGCTGGCTTCGAACCTGTGTGATCCTCTTGTCTCAGCTTCCCAAGTGCTGGGATTACAAGCGTGCGCCACCACGCCTGGTGTGGGTCCTAAATTTAAAGTTAACGCTGCCAAATGTTTTAAAGAGCCATATTCTAAAAATGATTTCCAAGAGTATGATCTCTTACTTCATAAAATTGATTAAGCCCGACTTCCAGGAAAATGGCGACCGAGAAAAGCGGGGCTTAAGAGCCCTGCTAACAACCAATCTCCATTACCACAAAACCAGCGCCTATCATAGCCAGAAAACACCATCACCAGAGAAACAAAAAAAACCACCAGGCTCCAGAGAGAATGCGGACTGAGAACAGAGCTCAGGGCCACAGAGGAGACACACGCGCCCGAGGACGCGGCAGCAGCGCCATACTGCTGGCGGCAGCGGCGAACTCATCGGATGGCTACAGCAAGCTGAGGTGAGCCGCTGCGGAACAGCCAGGCGGGACCTTTCGGCGCAGAGAGGATTTAAAGCTCCCAGTGGCTGAGCTCAGCACACGCTGCAGGGATTCAGAGTGGAAATCAAAACCAGAGAAGAAAAAATACGCCAGCCTCAGGGCCGAGGGCGTGGCCGCGGCGCCATATTGCCACCGGCGGCAGCAGCAGCAGTGAATTCGCCGAATCCAGTACAGCTACATCTGCGTACTCAAGAACAGTGAGTCAAATTGCGGGCCACAGAGGAGAAATCCCAGTACTGTACCTCACTACCTCACTGTACCCAGTGAGGGAGTGGTGGTGGCAGAGATATCACGCCATAGGAGAACGTGCAACCTGGCACCCCCCCATAGTTTAAAGCAGCCTCTATTGACTCCCTGGGTCGGAGACTCTGTGATAAAAACCAGTAAAGGAGTAGTGGGGTCTGAGATACTACTGACTCGAGATCCAGAACACCTTAAGTGAAGTCATAGTGACCCAAGGGAAGAACCCAGAGAAGGCACAAATATCCGAAATCATGGGAAAGAGGAATAATACTGGAGCAATGAATGCCGCCCACAACCCCACAACATCAGAACCTGATAAAACAGAAAATCAGAGATTTCTAGAAGATCAAATCAGGAAAATAACTGTAGAAATAATAGAGGTGCTTCGAAAAGAACTCAGAGAGAGCCAAAAAGAGATAAAGGATGCAATTAATGAAGTAAAGGCCTCAATTCAAAGCACAAACAACCGATTAGACCACATGGAGAACAGAATCTCGCTCTTAGAAGATGAGCAATCCAAAAATGAACGCATAGTTTCTAATCTAGAAAAAAATATCCAACAGCAGGAATCTGACATTGAAGAAATATGGGCCCATCTTAAGAGAGCTAACCTAAGAATAATTGGAATAGAGGAGGGAAAAGAAAGTGAAACCAAAGGGATCAACAATCTCTTCAAGGAAGTAATAGCAGAAAATTTTCCAAACATAGAGCAAGAGGTTGATACACAGGTCCAGGAAACTTATAGAACTCCCTTTAGACAGGATCGGAGAAGAGGATCCCCACGCCACATAATTGTCAAAATGACCAACGTGGAAGCCAAGCAGAAAATCTTAAAGGCAACAAAAACAAAGGGCCAAGTGACATTCAGAGGCAAACCAATTAGAATCACTCCAGACTTCCCAAACCAAGTCATGAGAGCCAGAAGGGCTTGGAGTAACATATTCCAAACTCTGAAAGAAAACAACTTCCAGCCAAAAATTTCCTATCCAGCAAAACTTTCTATCAAATTAGATGGGGAAATAAGAAGCTCCCATGACAAACAGAAACTGAAGGAATTTATGTCTTCAAAACCAGCACTAGAGAAAATACTCAAAGAGATTAACTACAAAGAAGAAATAGGTAACACTCACCAGAACCAGAGAAACAAGATTTTCCATCCAACAGACAACTAAGATTGGTTATCTGTGGAGATTCATAATTTATGTTAGTCTTTTACCTATCTCTAAATTGTATTGTTTGACTTTATTGTTGTTAATTTTTAGGATTTCTAGTTGGGATATTAATATACCTTCAGATATAGCATTTGGAAATATTTTATCCCATTCTATTAGTAACTTTTAACTCTGTTTACATATTCTTTGGATATACAATATTTTTTTTATTTTTTAGGGAGTTTGTATATTCTTCTGTTGCCTGTGCCATTTAAATCATATCCAAGAAATCACTGCCAATTTCAATGTTGTGAGGTTTTATGACCCATATTTTCTTCTAAAAGTTTATAGTCTTAAGATTTATATTTAGGTCTTTTATCTATTTTGAGTTAATACTTGTATGTGGGATTAGGTAAGGGTCCAATTTTATTCTTTTCTATGTAATTATTATTTTTCAACAATATTTAGTTAAAAGAATATTATTTCCACCACCAAATGTTCGTGGAAACCTTGTCAAAAATAACTTGACAATATAGGGAAGAATTTAGCTCTAGGCTTGTATTTAACTCCAATGGTTTATATATCTGCCTTTAGAACAGTATTACACTGTTTCAATTATTGTAGCTTTATATGGTTTGAAATCAGAAAATATATATCTGCTAGCTTTGTTCTTCTTCAAGATCGTTTTGGGTATCTAGAATTCATATTCCATATTAGGATAGATTTTTTTCTGAAAAATAAATATATAAATATATGATAGTTTCACCAAAAAAACAGAAAAAAATATGCTCTGGTAAGAAAGAAAGCAAAAAGAAATATTGAAATGTTATCTTTAAATCATCAAAAGCTTGGCATCAGACAAATGAAACTGTTATGTGAGATTATCATTTTTAATTTTGGATAAATTACTATAATACTAGATGTCAATCACTAAGCCAAGCATGGGAGGGAGGGATGGGGAGAGAATGGGGTGGGGATCGGGTGGGGGCTGACTGGGAGATGTGTGCATGTATGTCTACAAAAGTTTGTATCCCACTATGATGTATGAATACAGTGCACCAATAAAATAAAATTTAAAAAAATTGATTAAGCCCAAATATCATTTGTATTTAAAATCTTTATCTTGTAACATATAACATCCATTAACCTACCGTAGGGTCCCTTTTCAAGTATGAATTAGATTTTACTAGGTTTCTTTCTTTTTTTTGGGGGGGGGTAGTGCTGGGGGTGGAACCCAGAGACTTTCTACTTCTGGCTATATTCCCAGACCCATTTTATATTTTATTTGGAAACAGGGTCTCACTAAGTTGCTGAGAGCCTCACTAAGTAGCTGAGGCTGGCTTCGAACCTGTGTGATCCTCCTGTCTCAGCCTCCCAAGCGCGGGGATTACAAGCTTGAGCCATCACGCCCGGCTAGATTTTACTAGGTTTCTAAAAACCATCCTATATATCAAACAAAAGACTCAAGCTAAATGAACTTTTCCTTATTAATAACAAAACCATTCTAAACCAAGCTAAGAATCAAGAGGGAATTACCAAAAGGATCAGAGTTCAAACATCAATTAGGAGAATTCTCTTAAAACAGCCTAAGACAATTTGCTTGGGTTATAGGTGTCCATCTTCAAACATTAAAACATTTATTCTGTACAAGAAAAATTCAAATACATGTTTCCCCAACACATGATCTGAAATGGTTTATTCCCTCCAAAATTCATGATGGAGTTTAATGCCCTGTGTGAGACATAGGAGGGTGGAAACTTTACAGTCTTTAGAAGTGGAGCCTTTAGGAGGTAATTATGATTAGGTATCATCGATCAGAGTGGGCGCCTGCAATTGAACCTTGGTGGCTTTATAAGAAGAGGGACAGAGATTAGAAGACAAGACAGGCAATCTAGGCATGCTGGCACACACTTATAATCTCAGTACTTAGTAGCTAAAACAGGAGGATCGCAGAGCCAGCCTCAACAACTCAGCGAGGTCCTCAGCAACTTAGTGAGACCTTATTTCAAAATAAAAGAATAAAATAGGGCTGGGGGGTATATAGCTCAGAGGTAGAATATTCCTGGGTTCTATTTCCAGTCTCACACACACACACCCCAGACACATACACATGTGTGTTTCATGTCCCCTGCCAAGTGCTACCCTGTGTTGCCTCAGGACTTTGCCAGCAAGGACATCACGATATAGATCTTCAGCCTTGAGCCAGAACTGTGAGCCAAAAACAAAACAAACAACAACAAAAACCTTTTCTCTCAACCCAGTCTGTGGCACTTGTGATTAGCAACCCAAAATAGACTAAGACATCTTCCTTAAAAGACAGAGTCAGTCCTTCATCGGTCTAGCTGTGCGACCTTGGATGAGTAGCTTAACCTCTCTGGGCCTCCACTTCCTCATGAGCACACAGCCTAATGAACAGGGTTGTGATGAGGACTGAATGAGAGAATGCACCCAATCCTTGCCCACTGCAGGAGCTCAGCATCAGTGTTGCCTTTACTGTTCCGATGATCACATCAAAGCAACCAGACTGTCATAACGCATCCAGTGACATCTGCTGGGTAGCTGACAACAGCAGCAACTGGATCAACACTGAAGACTGGATTAAATTAAAATCTTCCCCAGACAAGTGCTCAAACCAGTTTCAACTGCATGCCGTGGTCAGTGATTACGCACTAGAGTGAAATGAGCGCCATTTTTCTTGGCTAACATCAGCACTAACTTACTCCTAGGGCATGTAGACGGTAGAAACAGCACCGCCCATCAAGCAGCCGAGGCACCAGTGCACACTCGCTCGCTCCCTCCACCTGCATATTAACGCTGAGCTTAAGGTGTCACATTCTCAACGCCGACTTCCCTCAAAAAAGAAGCAGTCTCCTAATATACTGGATGTGGAAGACAGGAAGAGGGTTAGGCTGCACAGTATATGATCCCATTGAATCAAATACAGACCCTCCTACGTGAGGAATTAAAAAAAGGACGGCTAAGATTTCATTCCAAATCATTAATTATAATTCCCTCCCACTAGTGGGAGAGTATTTTTTCTTTGAAAATGTATGTTCCTATTAAATCGAACAAATATAGATTTTTTTTTTTGGTACTGGGGGTTGAACCCAGCGGCATTCTACCTCCAAGTATACCTCCAGCCAGGTTTCTTATTCTTTATTTTCAAATAAGGTCTCACTAAGTTGCACAAGGCCTCACTAAGTAGCTGAATCTGTCCACAAATTGAGATCCTCCTGTCTCAGCCTCCCAAATGCTGGGATTACAAGCATGCGCCACCATATCTAGCTAACAAATATAGATCTTCATATGTGAGGAACATTAAAAAAAAAGACATCTAGATTATATTCTAAATCATTAACTATAATTCTCTCCAACTAGTGTTATAAGAGTAATTTTTTCCTTTGAATTTCCTGCGTATTTTAAATACTGACCAAGTATTTCTTTTGGGCAAAGAAAATAGATTATGAAATTTAAAAACCAAAAATAGCATTTTTTTTGTACTGTGGGTTGAACCCTGGAGCATTCCACCTCTGAATTATACCTCCGGCCCTTTTTATTTTTTGTTTCGAAACATGGTCTTGATAGGTTGTCAAGAGTCTCGCTAATTTGCTGAGGCTAGCCTCAAACCTGAAATCCTCCTGTCTCAGCCTCCCAAGTACTAGGATTACAGGTGTGTGCCATCATGCCCAGCAATAATAGCATTTTGAAACTTGAAACAATTATTCTCTTTGTTTTTCTGCAATAAAGGGAAAAGATACTAACTACCATTTTTGGAGCATGCTTATTTCAACAGAAGATAGGGAGCCGGGCATGGTGGCACATGCTTGTAATTCCAGCAATTGGAAGGCTGAGACTAGAGGATCATGGTTTGCGGTTAGCCTCAGCTACTTAGTGAGGCCCTCCGCAATTTAGTGAGACCCTGTCTCAAAATAAAGAATGAAAAATAGGGTAGTGGTTGTAGCTCAGAGGTCGAATGCCCCTGGGTTCCATCCATCCACAGACCCGCAAACAAACAACAAACAACAAACAAACAAACAAAACAGAAGGTTTTATAGAGAAACCAAACAAGCATGGAACTGGAAAAGCTAAAGATTAAAATCAGTAAGATTTAAAATTGCTCCAAGCAAGACAAGTTCTTTTTGTATACCTGTAATATGAGGGCTTGAGGGGCAGGTCCAGGTGTGAACTTACTGCAGGGAGCTGTCACAGGAAAAGCAAGAGGGCACAGAGACTCCCAATCCTACCTCTATTACTTAATAAAATAGCAAGAAACCAGCTGGGCGTGGTGGCGCACACTTGTAATCCCAGCATTCAGGAGGCTGAGACAGGAGGATTGTGGTTTGAGGACAGCCTCAGCTACTTGGTGAGGCCCTCTGCAACTCAGTGAGACCCTGTTCCAAAATAAAGAACAAAAATGTAGGGCAGGGTTTATAGCTCGAAGGTCAAATGCCCCTGGGTTCCATCCCAGACCCGCAAAAAAAAAAAAAAAAAAAAAAAAAAGCATAAAACACCACCTCCTCCCCAGAGTCCAAGTTTCTGCATGTGTAAAATCAAAAGCATTAAATGCCTTTAGGAGAGATGGTGAAATGAATTAGACAGCTTTACACAGCAGTGATCTGAAAACATTTTTTATGCCATACTCTTTGTAAAAACATACATATTGTGTGCATATAACTAATGAACTATATAAGTTACAACTACCTTGTACTGTGTATATTATAAAACATATAATAATCAGAAAAAATAAAACGTGGAAAAATAAATACATAATAAAAGTTTTACAATATCTGTCCTGTACCCTGATGGACTGTTACAGGCACCACGAGGAGGCCCAAAGCTAGACACCTGACATGCACAGGCAAAGGCCACATCTCTTTCTCCAGCCCACACCCCACTATGCTCAGAGGAGAGAAGACAGCCAGCCAGGGCCATTAATTTGCTTTTCTTCCTCTTTGTTGCGCGCACGTGTGTGTGTGTGTGTGTGTGTGTGTGTGTGTGTGTGTGTGCGCGCGCGCGCGCGCACATGTGTGCATGCTTCAGAGGCATTCTACCTCCGAGCTGTACCCCCAGACTGATTTTATTTCTTATTTGAAAACGTGTCTTGCTAGGTTGGTGAGAGTCTCACTGCTTCCTGAGGTTGTCCTCAAACCTGTGATCCTCCTGTCTCAGTCTCCTAAGTACTAGGATTACAAATGTGCACCACCACACTCAGCTTTCCTTTTTGTCTTTTCTTGCAATTTTAACCTAACTTTATGGTCTCAAGAATATTTAACCCTAACAGACTAAAGTATAACAAATCCTCATAACAAACTCCTGGCAAATTTAGAGACAGACTCAACTAGGAACTGGATTTAACTGCTACTTTTTAAGAGTCCTGGAGATCTTTGAAAAGGTACCTGGTAAAGTGGCAAAATTTGAGCCAGAATGAGGCTTACCAGATGAGTCTCTTGGCTGCCTGCAGAATGGAGAAACCCCAGTCTTAAAACACTCATGTAAAAACCTTTATTTAACAATCACCAAGATAGTTCAGTGAGCTGTACCGTGAGGCTGTGAGAGACGTTACTTGCTAGTGGCTTGGGAGAGACTTACCTTTAGTATTTCAGGTTCTTTGATGTCCAGGGATCTTGTGTTCCAGTGTTGTAGATTTTTACGTGACTTGTGATGTACATGAGCACTTGGTGGTATAAAAAACCAAATCATGCAAACTGCAGTCATGAACCCAAGGCCAATTCCCAGAAAGAGTCCGCTCATGTAGTAGGGGAGGGGGAGGATGAGGTACGCATAGACACACATTGTAAAGAAGCCCAGCGTCTTCACGGGTAATTCAAGGTGCTGTGGGGCCCAGTCTGCCTCGTCTTCACTGTCTAGAACCAGGCCATCATCGTCTGTGAGCACCTCTGGCTTGGGAGGGACATCTGGGGGCTTATCAGCTCTGCCCTCACCCTCCATTTCCAGGTCAAAGTCCTCGGTGTACAGTTCACAGAACTCTTCATCTTCCTTGCTCACTAACGCGGACAAAGAACATTTCTCAAGAACCAGCGAACTCGTCTTCAGGCCTAACTCCTTCAGGCTGCTTGCCTGGGAGCTTCTCGGCTCCCCCTCTTTTGCAGGCTCTTCGGTGGACTTTGGGGGGTCGCTCCTGGGGCTGTTGGAATCACTGCCGTAGCCGTCCCCTTCCGAGTCGCATTCCTCCTCCTTGATGCTGTAGTTGTTATTGCTTTCCAGGTGCCCGTTCAGGCTGGACAGGTTGGAGAGTTCTGAAGCACTTGAAGATAAGGCTTTGGGCCTATGGCTGCCACTTTCTTCCCCTATAATTTTACTGAGGAGCTGAAAAGGCTCATATATGACTTCTGAAAGGCGTCGTTTAGTGTCTTCAATTTTCGCCTCCATTTCGGGCACTTTAAAAAAGGAGCGAGTGTCGGAGGGAGAAGTCAGCGGGGAAGAGGGAGCAGTTTTGGAATCCCCGCCGGTGTTTCGTGGCTGCGTGAACTGCTTGAACAGGTGTAAATTCAGCTTGGAGTCGGGTGGCTTATAGGACACTGTGTCCGACTCCTGCCGGGACGTGTCTGTGGACAGAGACTTGACCAAGGTCTTCATCAGGTGCCTGTGCCTGGGGGGGTGTGGGGATTCTTTTGGCTCCACCTCGGTGGACAGGGACTTCACCAGGCTCATGAAGGGCTTTGTGCTGGCAAGGGTGGAGGATGAGGCACTGGATGAGAGAACAGGGGACTTGGAAGGAGAGGACAATGGGGAGGAAGAACTGGTTTTCTGCTCAGAAAGGGACGACACACTGGGAGAGCTAGCTAAGGGCCCTGATGAAGACGACCCTGGAGACAAAGCCAATGGCACTGTACTTAATACTTGTGCTGCCGGAGGTGGGGACTCCAATAGCTTTACAGTGTTCTCAGAGACGGGCAAAATGGCAGGGGCCTGGGACACAGACTGTCCATGTGCCAGGACCGGTGAGGCGGCAGAGCCTGCGGGGCCATGGCTGCCCTGGGGTTCGAAATAGAGGTCCTCCTTGGCTTCGAGCCCCGTCACAATGCTTTGGTCATCCAGCCCCTCGAGGTACTCCCGGAACTCCTCCTCCTCTTCCTCCTCCTCCTCCCCGGATGCTGAGAAGTGAATGGCGATGGTGTCTCGGGACACGGACCTCTGCACGTGCACTTTGGGGGCTGATGGTTTTGGCATGTCAATGGTTTTCTCGGCATGGCGACCATTCAGACTTGTCATTGCCGGCTTCGCAAGGGTTCAGGCTCTGGAAACAGCGAAAAAGCACAAGTCAGAGAGCGCCAGGAACCCTGATGAAGCTCAGTTTAAAGGATAATTATGCTCTTACTTGGCAGATGTCCACTGTTTTTCAGTTCAGCAGGTGTAAAGGTTTAATTTTCACTAGATGGATTCTAGTTGGGCGTTCTCTTTTATAAGCAAACCGCACACCAGTTATAAATGCCATACAATCTGTCTTATTTCACAACATCCAAATAGCTATTTCCTCCTTTTTAACTGGCTCACTCTGTGATACTCTACTGCACGGTTTGAAATACCTGAACAGTAGGCATCACCAGCCTTGTTCCAGAAGTCCAAAAGGGTAAAATGCAGCCTCCTGGTGACTTTACGGACCTTAGAATGAAAAGTTCACCTGTGGTCTTCCAGCTGTAAACAGCTAATCCAGGATGGCACTGCTCCTACTGCAATCTCCACAGCAATCCTAACAACCACCTGGCTCTGTATCTCCATGACAGTTGCACTAGCTTGTCACCACAAACAAGCAGCAAAGTATCCAAGTGGGGAAATCTGTTATGCTAAGTGCCATGACCTATTGGCTTCTTTATTCTCCAAATGGTAGGTAACATAAGACCAGGCCACTCAGGCCGCCGGGAACACAGTGCCAAGTTCTGAGGCTTCAGGAGAAAGCAAACTGCTATTTTAAACTAAACCCATTATCCCAATGGCTGGAAAATGAAGTATCAATGCTAGAGTCTATTGCCAATGAAAAACTCTGTTGAGGACTGTGGGCAGTGGGTCACAGAAGCCAGCCCTTCTGCCTCTCTAGAGCTAACTAGCTAGAGGGAGAGAAGACACACATTTGAAAAGCTGGTGAGCAAACCAGAAGGCACATCTTGGAGCAACTTCTACATTACCTTTTGTGGTACTGGGGATTAAACCCAGGGTAATCTATGTCTGAGTTATGCCCCAGTTCTATTTGTTTGTTTGTTTATGGTGGTATCCAGGGGCATTCTACCTGTGAACTTTTATTTTTATTTTGAAACAGGGTCTTGCTAGGCTGATGAGAGTCTCACTACTTGCTGAGATTGTCCTTGAACCTGTGATCGTGTTTTAGCTTCCAAGTACTGGGATCACAAACATGCCCCTGCACATCCGGCTCTTTTTTTAAAACAGAGTCTCACTAAGTTGTGGAGAGCCTGGCTAAATTGCTGGTGCTGGCTGCAAACCTGCGATCATCTGGCCTCGGCTTCCCAGGTACTGAGATTTCAGGTGTGCACCACCATGCCCAGTTTAGCCCCTTCTTTTTCACTTTGTGTTATAGTTTGGAGCTTCCCCCAAAGCTCATGTGTTGATGGCCTGTATTCAGAGGAGAGGGACTGGATCACAAGGGCTCTGACTTCATGAATGGACTAATCTATTATGGTCTCCTGGTTTGCTGTGGCACTTCATTACAGAAAGCAAGCTTTCTCTTTGCTTCCTGGATGCTAAGAGGTGAGTAGCTCCGCCCCACCACAGGCTCCCCACAATGATCCTCTTCCCCACCTCAGGCCCAGAAACAAAGCCAAGGGCTGTGGACTAGATTCTGCGATCATGAGCCAAAATAAATCTTTTCTCTTCTAAGCTGACTTTCTCAAGTATTTTGTCATAGCAATGGAAGTAAACGGCCACAAACCCAATTACTGGGCACTAGGCATCATGTCAGGCCTCACAAGATGGAAATTAACCACACAACCTGAAAGGAGCTAAGACACAGGAGTTCTGAAGAAGGCAAGACTAGTGTGGGAAGTGGGCAAGGTATTCACTGGGTCTTCTAAACAGATGTGTAGGTTGCAGAAGAATGGGTGTGAGTAGGAGAAAGGAGAGGACAGGGTATAAAGATGAGTGTGGGTATGCTGTGTCAGCCACCTGGGGCTGTTCGTTGCCCTCAGATAGGGGGTGAGTGCTACAGGTAAAGATATCATAGGTATAAGAAGGCTATCATGGTGTGATGGTACACATCTGTAATATCAATGCTTGGGAGGCTGAGGTAGGAGGATCATGAGTTTAAGACTAGCTGTAGCAACTTAGGAAGATCCTAGTTCCCCACCCCCCACCCCCCAAAAAACCCACACAAAAATAAAAAAGGGCTGAGGTATACCTCAGAGGTAGAATACTACTGGGTTCAATGCCCAGTACAAAAAGAAAAAAGGAAAGTCCAGGAATTGAGCAGAAAGAACACTTGCCTTGGAACCAGGCAATAGGACTTCTGGTACTTGCTCCTTTTCCAGCTGACTCTGAGAACTTGACAAACCAAGACCTCTCTGGGTCTCAGTATCTTCCTTTGGAAAATGGGAGAACTAGAGTCCTTTCCAAATCTAATGCTTATAAGTGATTGTACATAACCTGACACAACACACTGACAACTAATCTATGTGCCGTCAATGCTACATTGCTTACTTACTCCTTTCATTTGAACAGCTCCTCCATTTAAGTCTTTTCCCAAATATTCCTGTTCAAAATGCTGGCAACTGATACCACTAACAAGAAAAAACTTAAAACCTGATAAGGAGGGGATAGGAAACAGTGATCCTGGATTACTAGAGAGAGAAAATTCTCTAGCAATGACAAGAACTACAGTGCCAGGGCCCAATCTCAACACAGACACATATGAAACTACACCTGTCCAGTATTAAAATCCTTGAGAGAAATTACTTTCATAAAGCTTTCCCACCAAGTTTTGTATGTGCTCATTCATGACCTCCAGGTCCTCCTATCCCTGTTGAATTCAGGAAAAGGGAATAATCTCTATCAACCAGATAAAGCAATTTAAATCCAAGAACTGGAGGCAGCTAGAAAACACAGCCTCTGGTCCAGGATGATTCTTCCCCATTATCTTTACGCCAACAGGTTTGCAGGCTTACAGAGAAGAACAATACCAGAAGCAACACAGTTTTCATTTAACTGTCACCTAGTTTTACAAGGGTAATTTAAAAAGAAAATTATAGAGGTTAGTTCAAAAACAAAGTTTGGTATTTGATAATTCCCAGTGAATTGCTTTAATAACATAAAGGATGAGTTGTAAGGCTCTGTTCCTGAGGCTGCTTCCTGGGAAGTGGTGCCTGTCAAGCGAAGGCACCTACGGGCCTAAGTCAAGTACAAAATGAACGATTTGAGGTTGACCGTTTCCACTGGAGTCGGTCCAATGGAAAGCAAGGGAAGAGTACAGAGGTCCACCTGTGGTCTGAGACTGGGAGGTCTGGGAGCCAAGGGCAAAGTAGGCCAGGATCGGAACCACAGAGTGAAAGCAGAGGCGCACCCAGGAGCCTGTGGGCTCAGCAATTGTGCCAGGCCCCAGGGGAAAGGGCTGCCACCTGACCAGAGGGTGGTGTTACCTTTGTACACAGGCCACCATGGGCCTTGTCTAATCCCCCTCCACATAGCTGGGGCCCAAGGTAATCAGACAGGAGCAGGCAGTCTGGCTTACCATGCTTCCTGTGGCTCTCCAGGCCTCTTCAAGGTTAAAGGTAAATGCCCCCAAATCTGCACCGACCAAAACCTGGCTCCACTTCCCTAGGTTTTTAATAAAAGAAGCCACATGAAGCCAGAGCATCAGTACTGCTCTTTAAATACAAGAAAAATCTCTGAGTCTGTTTCCTCATATGTAAAACAAGAAAATTACACTAGATAAAGGCTGCTTCTTGATAGCCCATCAAGGGGTTTCCTCCTCTCTGTCCTCCTATAGATGGCTGCCAAGGCCAATAGAGCCAGCCCTCCCATTGCCACAGCCTTCCACAACAGCGAGGCCAAGAAGGAGTCCCTGATTGGTGCCCCGGAAGATGACATGGCTTTTCCAAGGGCACAGTGCTGACCAGATGTAGGAGAACAGCTAGAAATGGTCCTCCTGACACTGAGGTCCCCACGGCCTCCTCATGGCGGGAAGCTGCTTCAAAGCATGGCACACACGCTCCCTACTCCTGCTCTGTCTGGCTGTGGTGCCTGCCCTCTGGGCTCAGTCACGAATGGCAAGCTCCGTTCTCAACCAGCAGCACGTGACTAGCTGTGCTGGAAAATGAAAGGTCTCATTATCCATCTAACAATGTAGTGCCATAAAAAATGATGGGCCCTCTGCACTCTGCCACGGAAACTCAATTATGTCCAGGCTCAAAAAAGCCAATCTTGCCGGGCGTGGTGGCGCACGCTTGTAATCCCCACGCTTGGGAGGCGGAGACAGGAGAATCATGCAGGTTCGAAGCCAGCTGTGCTGGCTTAAAAGACCTTGTTTCCAAATAAAAAGTATAAAATAGGCCTGGGAGGATAGCCCGAAAATAGAAGGGTTTCCAGGAACCCAGTACCACCAAAAAAAAAAAAAAAAAAAAAAAAAAAGGCAATCTTTCTGGGTTCTTGGGAATTTGAAATGCCAATAAAGGAAATTTCGTTCTCAACAGGTCTCCTTCTTTCAAAGCCACCAGCAGACACCTTAGAGTTTAACACTGACCTCTATGTCCTATGAGGAGAGGATCTAAAATTAATCTCAAGTCAACTATGCTCCCTTAGAGACACTTCCTGGCAGAGATGTACATGCCTGATGCAGTCACAGTATTATTAAAGATTAATCACATTCTGTCCCAACAGGGATGGGGGTGGCAGAGCAACATGGAAAAACAGGCTAGAGGCTGGTGTGTGGGAAGGAAGGCTCCATTATCAGACCCACAGCTGTACCCAAAACAACAAGGAAAACAATCGAATGTGTGTGTGCGCATGTGTGTGTGTATGTGTTATTGGGGATTGAACCCAGGAGCATTCTACATCCAAGGTATACCCTCATCCCTATTTTATTTTTTATTTTGAAACAGGGTCTTGCAAAAAAAGTTGCTAATGACATCACTAAGTTGCTGAGGCCAGCCTCAAACCTGTCATCATCCTTTCTCAACCTTGCAAGTACTGGAATTATAGGCATGGACTAACCAGGTGAAAACTAAAGAAAATAAAAACCCAGAAAGATGAGCTCTTGGCCTCAATGTGTTGGCAAACTGACATTTTCATTGTTAGGCCTCCTGAGCAGAAATCAAAGCCCAGGGCTGGCTGAGGTGGAGGACTACAGCCAGTGGGAAGCCTCCTACACCCAGTGGGAAGCCCAGAGGGTTACATCTATGTGGAATAGGTGAACTACTAGCAAACTGGCCCCCACTTAGACTGGAGGCCCAGGTTTGTTAGGTAGGAAAGAGCCTGGGAATCTCAACCACGAGCCTCCTTTGATGAATGTGGCCGTGGACCAGGATATTCCCCAGGGCCTGGCAGAAGAAAATTCAAGTCATTGGGTTTGAAACCTATTCTGGCAGACAAGAATGAGGTAGGAAATGCCTAAACTAGAGGGCTGGAAAGAAAGGGACAGGTGGGAAGAAACAGAAAGGTGGCACAATAGGGCAGATGGGAGATGGAACAGAGGGAGAGCATGAGGAAGGGTCCAAATGGGCTGGAATCTCTAAGAGACCAGGTGGAGTTTCCATGAAGTCAGGCAGGAGTGGGGTGGGAGTGATGAGGTAGCTCAACAGGTAGAGTGACGCCCCTCTCGCCCCTACCCCCACACACCTCAAAGACACCTGCATCTTAATCTTTAAAACCCATGAATATAATAGTTTACAAGGCAAAGGGGATTTTGCAGATGTAAGTATTGTGAGATGGGAAGAGTACCCTGGATTCTTAAGAGTACCCAGGGTCCTTAAAAAAGAGTGGCAGCACACTCTTGTAATCCTGGTACTTGGGAAGCTGAGACAGCAGGATCCCCAAACCAGCAGGTTTCAAAAGAGAAAGATCATGTTTCAAAATAAAAAGAGCTGGGGGTGTAACTTAGAGGTAGAATGCCCCTGGATTTAATCCCCAATGCCAAAGAAAGAAAGAAAGAAAGAAAGAAAGAAAGAAAGAAAGAAAGAAAGAAAGAGCGAGTGAGCAAGCAAGCAAGCAGGCAGGAGGCTCTGAGAAGGAGCCGTGAAATGGAAGCAGGGTGGAAGTGATGTGAAGGGGGACATGAGCCAAGGAACACAGGCAGCCTCTAGAAGCTGAACGGGGCAAGAAAACGGCCTCCCCAGTGCCTCCCCATGAATACAGCCCCACCAACCCTTTGATGTTAGGACTGTGCTGTTTCAAGCCATTGCATTTGTGGCCATTTGTTCCAGAAGCAATAAAAACATATACATGGAGGAATGCATAGTAATCAGAATACACTTAATACATTTTTTTTCTGGTACTGGGGATGAAACCCAGGGGCATTCTATCTCCCAGCTACACCCCAGCCCTATTTTTTATTCTTTATTTTGAAACAGGGTCTCAGCGAGTTGAGGAGGGCCTCACTAAGTAGCTGAGGCTGTCTGAGAAACGTGATCCTTCTGCGCCACCACCCAGTTCAGAATACATTATTAAAGAGGGAATTTATGTTGATTTTTAAGTCACTGTGCAAAGCATTTGAAAACATTCTCAGCTTTCTCCATTAATAAGGATCTCTGGGACTCACTCCCTCTGCTATAGGAAGCAGAGCCACTACAGGGAGACACAGGGAAGTCAAGCTTACAAGGTAAGGTCCAAAGGAGAGAGAAAGTGAGCAAAGAATTCATTTAGCTTGGCTGTCTCTTTGGGGGACCCCTCCCACACAGGAGGAGCTGTTTTTATCTTCTATCTTTCCTTGACTTATAATAAACTTTCATATCCATATTAAAAAAAATCTGGCTTATTTTCCAGAATCAAAAGTTCACCCCTCAAGTAAAAGAATGAAGTTGTACCATATTTAAAAATCAACTCAAAGCCAGGCACATGCTTGTAATCCCTGCGCTTGGGAGGCTGAGACAGGAGGATTGCACAGGTTTGAAGCCAGCCTCAGCTACTTAGTGAGGCTCTCAGCAACTTAGTGAGACCCTGTTTCCAAATAAAATATAGAATAGGTCTGGGAATATAGCCCGGAGGTAGAAAGCCTCTGGGTTCCACCTTCAGTACCCCCCCACACACACTCAACTCAAAATGAATTAAAGACTTAAACATAAGACCTGAGACTATAAAAAGCTGAAGAAAAAGGAGAAGGAGGAAGAAGAACAACAACAATGAACCCAGAGGGAAAGACATCATGACACTGGGTTTGGCAATAATTTGTAGGGTATGACAGCAAAAGAAGACAATGAAAGTAAGAAATGATCAAATGGAATATATCAAAATTTAAAGCTTCTGTGCATCAAAGGACATAATCAACAGTGTGAAGAGGCAATCTAAGGAATGGGAGAAAATACCTGAAAATCATGGTTCTGATAAGGGCATAATTTCCAGTATACAAAAAGAACCCAACAACAACAAAACAATCTGATTAAAACATGGGAAAGAATCTGAATTGGCTTTTCTCCAAATCAGATACACAAATAGCCAACAAACATGGAATGATGCCCAACACTGCTAATTAGTAGGAAAATGTAAAATAAAACCACAATGAGATTATCATCTCACACTCACTAGGATGGCTGTGATTAAAAACAGGGAAGAACTGGCTGTAATCCCAGTAACTGTAAGGCTCAGACAAGAGGATCACAAGTTCAAGGCCAGCCTTAGCAATTTAGCAAGACTGTCTTAAAAAAAAAAAAAAAAAAAAGGATGAGGGGGAGCTCAGAGGTAAAACACCTCTGGATTCAATCTGCAGGCAGGCAGGGAGGGAACAATGAAGGGAGGGAGGAGAAAGGAAGCGTTGGCAAGGATGTAGAGAAATTGCACTTTTGAGCACTGCTGGTGAGATGGCAAAATGGTGCAACTGCTTTTGAAAGCCTAGTATAGAAGTTACTCAAAAAGTTAAAAATGGGCCAGGCGTGGTGACACATGCTTGTAATCCCAGCACTTGGGAGGCTGAGACAGGAGAATCGCGGTTTGCAGACAGCCTCAGCTACTTAGTGAGACCCTGTTTCCTAATAAAGAATAAAAAAAAAAAATAGTGCAGGGGGTGTAGCTCAGAGGTAGAATGCCCCCTGGGTTTCATCCCTAGTACTGCAAAAAAAAAAAAAAAAGTTAAAAATAGAACTACCATATGAACCTACAATCCAACTTCTGGGTACATATCCCAATGAACTAAAGGTAAGGTCTTAAAGAGATAGCTGCATATCCATGTTCACATAAATGTTATTCACAATAACAAAGAAGTGGAAGCAACCCAGTGTTCGTGGACAGATGAACAGATTTAAAATATGTGGTACATACATACAAAGAATATTATTCAACCTTAAAACGGTAGGAAATTCTCATTTATGCTAAAACTTGGATGGACCTTGAGGACACTATGAAGTGAACTGAGTTAGGAACAAAAAGATAAATACTGTATACTTTCACTTATATGAGATATCTAAAGTGGTCAAAATACTTTCTGGAAATAGAAAGCAGAATCATGGTTATGAGTTTGGCTAAAAATAAAAGAAATAGATGGGAGACAAAAAGAAAATACAAAATATAACTTTAGCCAGGCATGGTGGTGCACACTTGTAATTCCAGTACTTGGGAAGCTAAGACAGGAAGATAGCAGGTTCTCAGCCAGCCTCAGTTACTTAGTGAGACCCTCTGCAACTTAGTGAGATCCTGTTTCAAAATAAAGAATAAAGCCAGGAGTGGTGGTACATGCTTGTAATCCCAGCATTTGGGAGGCTGCGGTTTGCGGTCAGCCTCAGCTACTTAGTGAGACTCTCTGCAAATTAGTGAGACCCTGTTTCAAAATAAAGAATAAAAAAATAGGGCAGGGGGTGTAGGTCAGAGGTCAAATGCCCCTGGGTTCCATCCCATGCCCTAAATATATATATATATATATATATATATATATATATATATAAAAGCAAAGAAAAAGAAAAGAATAAAGTAGCTCAGAGGTAGAATGCCCCTTGGTTCAATCCCCAGTACCACACACACACACAAAAAAAAAAAAAAAAAAAAAGAAAAAGAAAACTTTAATATGAAAGCCTTGTGTTAAAGTTCTTCATACCTTCACTCCCCAAACCAGTTCTCAGGCTTATCATCCCAGATTTCTAGGAAGTCTGTAAATCTTAAAGTTAACCCAAAACTATAATTGCTTGGTCCACTGTTAATTATCCCACCAAAAATTGATTAAGCAAAGTGAGATACAACATCCTAAAAAACCTATAGTTTAGAAGACTTTCGAGGACTTTCTAGTGATTAGACAATGGAGAACACATCAAGAATCCAGAAGATGAGCAGATAACCATAAACCATAGTGATCCCCAGGCTGATGTCATCCCTTTATGTTTCCCATACGTACACATCACAAAATTTCCTTTTAAAGAAGAGCTGGGAACTTCAAGCCTGGCTTAAATTGGACTCTTAAAAATGGTTAAGATGAGCCAGGCAAGCTGGGTATGGTGGTGCATGCCTATAGTACTGGGAAGACTGAGACAGGAGAATCGCAGGTTCAATGATAGCCTCAGTAATGTAGGAAGACTCTCAACAACCTAGTGAGACCCTGTTTCAAAAACAAAAAATATGGTGGGGTGTAGTTCAGAGGCAGAAGCCTCTGAGTTCAATCCTCAGTACCACAAAAAAAGAAGGGGAAAAAAAAAAAAAAAGACTGCTGTCCTCTGTTAACTCTGAGATAACCTCTCTGAATATGACTTTGGTTGTTTTGGTCTAATTTTCCAAGAATAACTATCCTTCCTACTTCCAGCTGTATTTGAAACAATTCAATTCTGGAGACCTACAGCTAGAACCTTAAAAAGATGGTTCCTTCCAGGCTGCTCTGTTATCACCAACACATCTAGGCATGGTCCTCCTATACTAGACCAGACCTATAATATGGCTAATTAGTATTACTACTGCTTTCAAATCTCTATGCTAGATTAAGGCAGGGAAGAAAGAAAAGCAATTCTGAATAAAAATGGAACTAGCCTCCAGATATAGAGAAGATAGTAATATAGCATCTGAAGAGACAAAGACTGGTTTGGGACAGTTTCCTTTCTCAAGAGCAATTTTAATCCTTCAAGGTCATTATTAAAGTGTTTTTGTTTTGTAAAACTCAGCCTGTTAGACATGTGTTACCTCTGATACGCTTGCACTTGGCCACTGCATGTGTGATGTACCATCTGCCAGCTGGGGCTGTGTCAGTCAAGTGTTTTAATTCAGAAGCTTCTCTTGGTAGAGGGAAAAGGCAAGCTGCATTGTATTGTAAAGGTCGTCTTAATACCTATTACCTGTACTTTTTAAAAATAAGGATTGCTTCTGTAAAGAGGGGAAAAGGAGACCGTAAGATGGAATTTTCTACCTTGATGCTGCACAGGAAACTGAATCTGGGCAAAACCAACCATCTTAGGAAGGTCTGTCTGACAGTGCCTAAAATTCTCATCTTAACAGCTATCCCTTGATTCATTTAAAGTCAATGAGGCAACTGAGAATTGCCAGCAGCCATTCCAATCTGTTAATATTCCACCTCTCAAAAAATAAATCAATATTGACATTGTAGATAATGAACTAGCTCCAGCCATAGTTTTATTTAAGGAAAGGGAAAAGAAAATAACAAGACTTTCAGCATAGGCAATCCTCCAAAGTCCTCAGACCTTTATTGTTAGAAACTCAGAACTCCTTTCTCATTTGTTATTAGGTTCCTAGACCCACACTCAACACCTCTTTCCACCCAGTAGGGACCTGTACCACCATTCCACAGGGCACCCCTCCACTGCTGGGCCTACTACCAGAGAAAGAAGAGTGCCACATCCCAGGGGAAAAAGGTGTTTGAAAGCAGCAACATGATTAGAATTTCATTATTTATAAATTGCTAGATGGTTCTATAATGAAATCAAATTCTTCTCACGATAACTCACTCAAAATAAGGCAGCCTCCAGCATAACATACAAGGCCTGTGGAGGTTTACAAAAGACAAGGTTGGTGCCATTTACTTGGGGGTGAGACTCAAGGAAACCACAGATGGACATCACAACATCACATCTGGATGAGGGCAAAAACCCTGGTGTAAGAGAATAAAAAGTTGTCTGAATAGGCAGGTCCAAACCAGATGGTACTACTCAAGTACAAAACACTGAGAAAAATCTCTCCGTCTCTTTCTCTCTCTCTCCCTCCCTCTCCCCCTCCCTCCCTCCCTCTCTCTCTTTTGGCAGAAAAATCTTAAATGTGATTTAGAAGAGAATATATTGAGCTGGTGGTGCACACTTGTAATCCCAGTACTTGGGAGGCTGAGACAGGAGGATCACAGGTTTGTGGCCAGCCTCGGCCTACTTGGTAAGGCCTACTGCAAGGTAGTGAGACCCTGTTTCAAAATAAAGAATAAAAAATGGGGTTAGGAGTGTAGTTCAGAGGTAGAATGCCCCTGGGTTCAATTTCCAATATAGCCAAAAAAAAAAAGATGATGATGATGATGATGATATGGCCAGCCTGGGGCTTATTCCAATAGTTTTAACTAAATTATTTTATGAATCATGTAGTGCAAACAATGTAAAAACAATATATAAAAAACAAAGTTGAAACTATTTTTATTGTTTTATTAATTATTACTACTTGCTTGGATGAGTAATCTGCTTTACAAGTAGGAAACTTCTTACTTTATCACCCAAAATATAAACAGCACTGCAAACAAGCAATATAATCCTGAATAAGATGAAGTAAAACTATGTGTGCGCGCACGCGCGCACACACACACACACACACACACACACACACACACACAGTTTATATCCTTATGTTAATATTCCTTTATTGATAGAACTTTTTTTTTTCTAGTTTTCACCATTAGAAACAGTATTACATTAAAAAGCTTCTGGGTCTTGTGCAAAAAGCAAGTTCTTGGAATGGAGTTGTTGGGTCACAGATGCACATATTTAAAAATTTTGCATGCCTGTAGTTTTAGAACTTGGGAGGCTGAGACAAGAGGATTCCAAGTTTGAGGGCAGGGCAGCCTCAGCAAAGTACAAGACTCTCAGCAACACCGAGAGATCCTATTTCAAAGCAAAACAAAACAAACAAAAAGTAACAAGGGTTGGGGTGTAGCTCAAATGTGGAAGGTTCCTGAGTGCACCCCAGAAACAAAAGAAAAACATTAAATTCTTTTCGATGGTACTGCGGGGTGGAAGCCAGGGGCTTTTTTTTTTTTTTTTTTTTTTTTTTTTTTTACCTCTGGGCTATACTCTGAGACCTATTTTATACTTTATTTGGAAACAGTGTCTCACTAAGTTACTAAGAACCTAAGTAGCTGAGCCTGGCTTTGAACCATATCTATCAAGCGTGCACCACCATGCCCGATGCTAAAATATTAAAATTTAAAAATTTTTCCAAAAATAAAATTTGAAACTATTTTGTCAATTGATCGATTTACCAATTTGTACTTCTACTAACATTGCATAGACTGTTCAGGTTGAGCCTTTGTCCAGAATGAAATGTTCAATTCTGCCTAACCAGCGGATGGGAGCAGGTGCGTTAACGTTTTGATGGTCTCTCTATATCTCAACCTCCGCCCTGCCCGGTTCTCTCAATTTTCCTGTGCCAGGGCTTCCATTATTCACTTTGTGTATCAGGGATAGTTAACACTTTGTCCATGATATGTGTTCCAAGTGTATTCCCCCCATCTCTGACCTGTCTTTTAATTTTATATGTTTTAATATACAAAGTTACATATTTTGAGGTATTCTAACTTTCACTCTTCTTTATAGTCTGGGTTTTAGAGATACCAGAGAAAACCTTCCCTATTTCATTAGCACAAAGTGACAGTCTCTGAAATCACTTTTGACAACACAGACAATATATGTGTGACACACATATTGCCCTGTTTTTTGTGCATGGATCAAAATTTTCACTTTGGAAAACCTAGTATGGATGATGTTTTTTTGTATTTTCTAGCCATAACAAATGGTAAAGTATTGGAATTTTTCCTTTTAAGTCATATTAGTAACCTAGTTTATATATATATATATATTCATATATATGTACATATATACATATATATGCACGTACATATATACACACATATACATACACATATACATGAATCCATTAGTATTTATTGTTCATTCAGCTTCATCATATGAAAAAAATATTTCAGATTAATTCTTCATAAATTAAGGAAATGCTTGAGAACTCAAAGACAAAAAAAAGCCTCTTTTTTCAGTCAGAAGCACTACTTTTTATACAGGCATCAGCAGACCTTTGATTTAGGGCAGTAAAATGTGCTAAGTATAATCTGACATCAGAATTTTATTTATAGATAGGAATCTGAGGCCCAGGAAGGTAAGTTTTCAAAATCCAGGTTTGAGGTGTGTGTCTGTATAGAGAAAAAGTAGGGGGAGAAAAAGGGAAAAAAGACAGGGATGGGGAGAAGGTGAGAGAAGTCATGGTAGAGTCTCCTCTGGGGTCTCGTGGGAGCTGGCCCTCGGCCTCATACACTTGACAACCCAGCCAGCAGAGACAGTGGAGAGTACATTCTACTTACCTGTTTATTTTTTGGTGCTGGAGATTGAATTCAGGGATGTTCTACCTCTCAGCGACACCCCTGGCTTTATTGTATTTTTTTGAAATAGGGTCTTGCTAAGTTGCTGAGTCTGGCCTCAAACCTGTGACCTCCTATCTCAGACTCCCAAGTACTGGGATTATGGCATGCACTGCCACATCTGGATGAATGGAGAGTTCTAAGAGCATGAGAAAACGGAAGGTGGCAAGACACGAGGCCACCCACGGTCAAGAGCTGCAAGGTCAGCAGCTCCTGTGTTCCTGGTGTGGGCACGGCCCGACCTGGCCAGAGGGCCGCCCTGGGTTCTCTCTGAGAGCTCTGCTTTTAGGCCTAGGAGGGAACAGTCCTCAGCTACCTCTGCCACTGTGATGTACTATGCTGTGAAGGACCTGAGCTGAGCAGCCCAGCGATGAAGTGACAGGGCCCCAAACTTCTCACAAACATTCAATAAGTGGCAATCAGTCACTGAGAGGACCTGTGAGCAAGGCCAGGGACTCCAAGGGAGACCCAGACCCTCGAATGACAGGGAGAGTTCTATATCGACGGTTCCCTCCTCCATTGTCTTCAAGGAATTTTCCAGAAGGTTCTATTTTCTACTAAATAGAACATACTTAGAGTCCCACATTTCATTTTGCACAAAGGAATTCTTGGCAACTGTTAAAGTTGAGCAAAGGAAAATAAGGTGCATATAAGCTGACTAAGGTGCCTAAGGAAATTAAGTCAAAATGCTTTTCAACTAATATTCAAATGGTTCATTTCACAATAACAAATACTTCTAGACCTTCCTGTCTTGTCTTGTTTGGTGCAGCTGAAGAAATATACCCTACATTCTCAGACACAGGTAAAAAGTTGCTGAGTCTACTCAAGAACCAAAGATAATCAGCACGTGCCTATGCAGAGGCAACTAAGAACAGGTGGCCATTGGCCTCTCCAGGTGTCCCACGTCCCTCCACACCACTGCCGGGATGTACACGGGAGCAGCCTCTAGCTGTGACGGGGCAGAACTCCCACCAGCTCTCCACCCCACTGCTTCAGCCATTCTTTCTCCAAGCAAATGTCACTCCAAGCCTGAACTCCATCCAGCTTCAACATCTTGTGGATTTTGTTGTTGTTGTTGTTGTTGTTGCAGAACTGAGGATTGAGCCCAGAGGCTTTCATTCTACCTCTGAGCTACACTCCCAGCTGTTTTTTAATTCTTTAATTTGAAACAGGATCTCACTAAGTAGCTGAGGCTGTCCTCGAACCTGTAATCCTCTGGTCTCAGCCTCCCAAGGACTGGGATTACAAGCATGCTTTACCACATCTGGCTCCTCCTGTGGATTTAAACTACATATCCCCTGTTCCCACCACCCTCAACTCACCCACAGTGCCCTGCTCAGCCCTACCGGGAGACCCCAACCCTCATTAAAAGAAACCTCCTCCTCCTCCGCCTGGCTCTCTTGAGAGCAAGGCAAGGTGAGGCTGGTTCTCAAGAGCTGCTCTCAGACCAAGCCACTTCGGCGCCACTGACATCAAGCACTCCTGTCTACTGCCAGCAGAAGCATCTGCAGCCCCTCCCCGGCCGCCACCCCCACCCAGCAGGGAAGGATGGTGGGTGGCATTTGCTGCAGACCCCAGCCAGGACGCAGGCCTGGACCACCCTTGATGTTTTTAGGAAATTTCTGATTTCTCTCATTGATTTCCTAGTTAAGATTCACCATAGGCTTTCTCATCCAAGCTTCCAATTTCTTTCTTTTCTTTTTCTTTTTCTCTTTCTTTCTTTCTTTCTTTCTTTTTGAGGTACTGGGGACGGAACCCAGGGACATTCTACCTCCAATCTACACCCCCAGCCTGATATTTTTATTCTTTATTTTGAAACAAGGTCTGAGTTGCAGAGGACCTCACTAAGTAGCCGAGGCTGTCTGAACTGTGAAGCCCCTGTCTCAGCCTCCCAAATGCTGGGATTACAAGCCTGCGCCACCACGCCCGGCTTCCAAGCCTCCAATTTTTTGTCTCCCTCCTTTCTCCATGTCAGCAGACCACCTTGACTCTAATTCACTGGGAAGGGTGTGGTGTTGCCACCTTGTCTCCCACACCTGTTGCATACAACCATCACTATTCTCGTCCTGTTAGGAACCGCTGCATCCATTCTCCTTTACTCCTCATTCACACACAGAGCCAACCCAGCTGCCATCAGGCCCAACTGTAAACCCCATGGGCCCATCTGTTCCCTTGTTCCTACCCACCCTAAGCTCAGCCCCCTCAACCTCACCCTCCCATTAATTCACTCTCATCCACCATGAGATGTTTTTCTTCCAGTCACCAGGCCCTTGACCCAAAGATCTCTGGTGTGATCTTTATCCTCCAAATTTTTTAGTTCCGATGATGCCAGAAAACGTCAACTCTTGGTGGGAGGTCAGAGGCCAGGCTCAGTGGGTAAGCCAGACACTTCCCCTCACGTACCCACCAGATTTCCAGTCTGAACTCCACTTCCAATCCAGCCCAAGGATATGAGTTTGCTTTGATTCATGTGTGAAATTTCTCATTCAACAAAAGCATGACCCTGGTAAAGTACAGAGGAACTGGTCCTGCTGCCCCCGGACATACAGAAGCCTACATCATGCAGTAATGTGGTCACCAAGCCCCAAGCGTTAGAAGTGTGCTGGCAACAGCTGAAGATCTAAACTCAGCCAGGAGGGACTTTCAATGACTCCCAGCATCACCATAGAAGATGGCAGTGGGAAAACATACTTGGGATTTGTCCAGAGAATGAGCAGAGCACCCAGATACTAATTAGCACACATAGGAACCTGGTGGTCATGCCCCCCACACCCACTTTTTGGTCTTTTTTTTTTTTTTGGCACTGGAGATTGAGCCCAGAACATTACGAATTTCAAACAAACACTTTTGCCACTGATTTATATCCCAGCACGTTGGTCACTCTTTGGTGAGGGGCTAGGTTATAGGTTCAGGGCAAAAAGCAAGCTACCTATAGCCAAAATTATCCCTGAGAATATCTAGAGTCTCCCACAAAGTAGTGTATGGGTGCTTCCAGCAACCCTGTGAAGTCACCATTGTGCCCACTCAAGTAAGAGAGACTTAGAGACCAAGTAGAGGATTGGTATGAAGGAAAGACTGAATACAGACTGGCCACTTGCACCAACCACCTGCAGGTTGGTCTCTGGGACTCCTGCCTGCCTGAAGCATTTACTCTACTTTGTTTTAGTACTGAGCTTCTGTAACTTTAAGACATAGTCACAGATGTGTTTGTTGCGAGGATTAAGGTGGAAGGTGGCTAGCTTTCTTAAGTGAGGTGAGAAGTGAATGGGCAACACCACTGCACAGAAAACCTGGTTAAGAACTCAAGTTCTGCCAGGTGTGGTACTGCACACCTGTGCTCCCCACCTACTCAGGAGGCTGAGACAAGAAGATCATAAGTTTGAGGCCAGCCTGGATAATTTAGTGAGAGACCATGTCTCAAAATAAAAAGTAGAAAGGGCCGGGCATGGTGGTGCATGCTTGTAATCCCAGCATTCGGGATGCTGAGACTGCAGGATCATGGTTTGTGGACAGCCTCAGCTACTTAGTGAGGCCCTCTGAAACTTAGTGAGACCCTGTTTCAAAATAAAGAATAAAAAATAGGGCATGGGTGTACCTCGGAGGTAGAATGCCCCTGGGTTCCATCCCCAGACCTCCCCCACCAAACAAAGTAGAAAGGGCTGTGAATATAGCTCAGTGGTACAGTATTTATCTAGCACATGACAGGCCCTGGGTTTAATCCCAGTACTGCTTTCCCCTCTCCACCCCCAGAAAGCCCCTCAAATTCTGACATTTAATAGGCCCAACTCCAGGTGCCAGCTCTATTATTTAACAGCATGTGCCTTGGATAATTTCTTGTCAAAAGCCTTTTTTTCTCCTACATAAAATGGGTAAAATGGAGATTATAGTGCCTGCTATAGAGGCCACTGGGAGAACTAAGTAACACTTAACAGATGTAAGCTATTGTTATTATTACTGGCATTCATAGCAGGCCTGAGCACATCTTTTTCATTCCTGCAACTTGGCCTGTAAACTCATAAGCATGTGATCAAGGATCAGAAAGACAGCTTGTTTCAGGCTTCCTAATCACCAAACCTAGACTGTCCCCACTGTCTGACTTTAGGGTCAGTTCAGGCAGCTGTGGCCAGTAAGAATGAAACACAAGGACAATGAAGAAATACAGAAAGGCCTATATGTTGTAATGAAAACTTGGGATCGTGTGCATACACAGAACACAACTAGTGACAATACATAATCATCGCAGGAGGCTACAAAGGCTGTCTCACTGTGTGATTCTTACTTTTGTTTGCCTTTAGTGCAAAGCTGGTTAAAGTGATCGTTTTTATTTTGACTAATTTATTATTAATTTATTTATTTTGAGGTAGTGGGGATTGAACCCAGAGGCATTCTACCTCTGAGCTACACCCCCAGTCCTACTGTATTCTTTATTTTTTGAAACAGGGTCTCACCAAGTTGTGGAGGACCTCACAAGTTGCTGAGGCTGGCCATAAACCTGCAATCCTCCTGTCTCAGGCTACCAAGTACTGGGATTACAAGCATGAGCTACCATACCCGGCAAAATGATCATTTTTAAAATGAGAACACTGGAAAAAAAATAAAAATAAAATTAGGACACTGGATGAGACCCATGCTTATACCAACTTCTTTTCCTGTCCCTTTCCCATGTTGGCCACATGTTTTGCAAGACTCTAACAATGTTTAATAATAATTGATAACTTCCATGTATTATTTTTCCATTTCAACACTGGCCCAAATTTTAATCAACAATCCATATTTGTAAAGGGCTGATAATAATATGAAATTAAGTCACTGCGCCAGGTGTGATAAGCATAGCTAAGTAAGCAAGAAACAATATTACTTAATTTTGATAGTCAAGGGCGTTCACATTCAAGGTCAACCATTCTGAAGGTGGGGAGCACATTCAGTGGGTGCGGTGAGACCTGATACCCACTTTAGGAACAATGTCTAGAGGTAGATCAATCCTGTCTCAGAAATGCCTATCATGTTATCCACAGCCAAGCAGAACAGAATCCCCATGAAACCATGCAGGTGCATTTCCAAACAAAAGCAAGGACACTAACCAGATGGTTTGGATCATTTCTGTGTCCTTCATCCTGAGTTTAGGCATTTCTAATTCGTCATCTGAAAGGCTGAAAGTGCCCCCTGGCTCCCATGGGTTCATCTGCAGATGCCACGTTGGGATAGCCGACTGCAGAGACTCCTTTGGGAATGTGCAAATAAGTATACCAGAAAATTCAAGGAAACATCTTCAACACAGGGGTGACCCTGCCATTTCTCAAGTCAGGGCCTATTATGACTGAGAAATGGGGACTGGAAGTCACATGATTTAAAAAATAATCCCCAGGAATAAAAAACCTATGTGTGTATAACCCACTTCTACACTTGCCCTGATGCCCACCCTGGAGTTGAGACTTATTGGTCTAAACAACATGGAATATCGGGAACACATAACTCTTACCTAAAACACACGTAAGCATACACAGCAAGAGGCAATGGACTCTAGGAACTCAGTAAGAGGAACAGTGCCGGCTATCCCTGGTCAAGCCGGTCTAGACTGACATCCCAGGCACTTCAGAGGCATAGGCTTTTAACAAGCCATTGCTCTGCAAACCACATCTCCAAGGTCAAGTAGTCAACAGCTCCAGATATTTTAAAGGAGAAATCAGAGGCAGGCAGCTGCTGCCATGGGCACAGACACAAACAGACTGTGTCCTGCTCCTTATCTTTACTTGTCTATGCTGTTGGCCCTCTGAGGTTTTTTTTTTTTTTTTTTTTTTGTGTTTGTGTGTGTGTATGTGTGTGTGTTACTGGGGTTCCTGGAAGCCCTTCTACCTCCAGGCTACACTCCCAGACCTATTTTATATTTATTTATTTGGAAACAGGGTCTCTTAAGCCAGCGCGGCTGGCTTCAAACCTGCGCAATCCTCCTGTCTCTGCCTCCCAAATGCGGGGATTACAAGTGTGCGCCACCACGTCCGGCAGGCCCTCTGAGTTTTGACCTCATCTCCTGGGGCTAGTCCCAGGCCCTAGGCACAGAGCTGACTCCAGCCTAGGCCTCCTTGATGCCTATTCCTGAAGGTCTGCCTCACTGCTGTCTTCCAGGCCAACCACAGGCAGAAGACAGGAAGGAAGGCTAGGGAAGAAAGGCAAGCAGAATAAAAAAGAAACTTGGATGCATAAAGGGACAAGAGAGAAGCTACTTCTAGGCAGATCAGGAAAAATAAGTGCAAGCATTACAGACCAGAAGCATGAGTACACAGCATGGAACCACACCGTCTGGAGGTGCTATAAACCTGATGGCTGGACTGGGCTCCATGTGACGTTTCAAAGAAAGGAACGCTGTAAAATTGTGATCTTGATGTTTTCCTGTTTACAGGTCTGACCAGTAACCACCTAATCTCAGTTTCTTCCCTTTCCAGATGATTAGTGCTGAATCTGTGGCTGGGCTATTTTATTCCAGCTTATGTGCGTCTTTGGCAAGTGCTTTCTGCCAAAGCAAAACACCAAAATAGGCGTAAAGCTTCTTGGCCATCCATGTGCAATTAGGAGCCCATTAAATACCACTCAGACAATTCAACACCAGAATTTACCTCCATGCTTCAGCCAACAGCAGGGGCTAACTGAAAAGAGTGCCTGCTTGGGTGCAGCTTCCCTGGCCAGTCAGCTGAGGGCCAAAGAATAAAGCTCCACCCCGCAGACTGCTGGAAGGAAGACCAAAGGGGACAGCACTTCATCCGCTCAAGTGTACGCTGCGATAGAATAGAGATGCTGCAATTGACCACACTGCCGCTCCCCATGGATCTTCATAATAAAGTGGACCACCAAGAACTAGTACTACTTGTTCTCCAAAACCCAAGGACCATATAAATTCGGTAGTTACCTTAAAAAAAAGGTGTGTGGGGGGAGCTGGGCATGGTGGTGCAACGCTTGTAATCTCAGTACTCAGAAGGTTGAGACAGGAAGATTGCAGGTTCATGGCCAGCTTCAGCTACTTAGTGAGGCTCTCTGCAACTTAGTGAAACCCTGTTTCAAAATGAAGGATAAAAAATAGGGCTGGGGGTATAGCTTGGAGGTAGAATGCCCTTGGGCTTAATCCCCAGTACAGCAAAAAAAGGAAAAGCAGGATGAATTTTTTTTTTTTTTTTTAGAAAGTACAGGTTTTGTCTCTCAAAACTTTATGAGTGCCCTTTAGTTTCCATGGGAAGAAACACCACTGTATACAGAGCAGTGTGTGTCCTCAGAGACTCAAGCAGTGAGGGTGAGTTCTTGGAGCGCAAAGGGCTGAGGGCCATCTTCATGTGTCCAAGTCAGACATGGTTCTTTTTTTTTTTTTTTTTTTTTTGTGGTACTAGGGATGGAACCTCCAGGCTACACTCCCAGACCTATTTTTTTTTTTTTTGGAAACAGGGTCTCTTAAGCCAGCTGAGGCTGGCTTTGGCAATCCTCCTGTCTCCGCCTCCCAAGAGTGGGGATTACAAGCGTGCGCCACCACGCCCGGCTCAGACAGTTCTGATTTGTGAAGATGATCCAAAGACTCTAAACCAATATCAACAAATTGACAAGTGTTTCACCAACACTATACCATTTAAGCCCCACAACTCTGTGAGGTAGGTACAGTCACCAGGAGTGGTGGCCCACACAGGTAACCCCAGGATTTAGGAGGCTGAGACAGGAGGATGGTAGATTGGAGGCCAGCCTCAGCAATTTTGTGAGCCTCTGTTTCAAATAAAAAGGGCTGGAGGTATAGCTCAGAGGTAAAATGCCCCTGGGTTCAATCCCAGTAACAAACAACACTGTAGTCTATCATCATGGGCCCCTCAGCACAAACAGCAGCCCATTACTATGCCCATATTGTGAATACTTTCTTAAGAGTACAACAAGCCAGAGTTAACAGCAACATGAGCCTCAGCCCCGCCATCTAATTCACTGCCATATGGAAGTAAATGTCCTGTTGTATGTACTCACTTACAAAGTCTGCAAAATACCGTGTTACCTTTGTGTGCTATGGGAACACATTTCAAGCTCCGGAGCACTGGTAACAACTAACCTGTGGCTTTCCTGGGACACACCAAGAAGCGACATCAAATAAGGCTCCCAAGAAGGTCCCTGTGTGACCAAGACACCCTCACCATCATTACTTAGTGACTTCGTCCATGACTGGCCTCCCTTCTGCACTGGCTGGCTGAGGCAGCCGCCACCACAGATTTTTCTCTATATAAAGGACTCCTTGAAATGCTGATCTAAATGTCTTAAAGCACTACTCTTCAAAAATAAGACTGAGCTGGGTGTGTGGCACATGCTTGTAATTCCAGTACTTGGGAGGCAGACAGAAGGACTGCAGGTTTGCAGCCAGCCTACTTAGTGAGGCCCTCTACAACTTAGTGAGACCCTGTTCAAAAATAAAGAATAAAAAATATGGCTGGGGGTGTAGCTCAAAGGTAGAGAAAGAAAGAAAAAAGACTGAGTATAATTTCCCCCTTGATTATGTAGATAAAACGAGCAGTTGAGGTTGATAATAGATCTAAGGCTCTTTTAATTTCACAACTTATTCACTGTTACAGGTCTGTTTGCACAAACATTTTGTTTTCACATTTGTTTATTCATTTATTTATTGTGGTCACCGGCATTGAACCCAGAGGCATTCTACCTCTGAGCTATACCCTCAGCCCTATGTTTTATTTTGAAACAGAGTCTCACTAGGTTGCTGGGGGCCTTGCTACACTGCTGAGGCTGACCTGGACCTGAAATCCTCCTGTCTCACCCTCCCCAGTACTGAGATTATAGGCATGTGCCACCACGCCCAGCCTGTTCAAACATTTTTAATATCGGCCAAACCTTTCTAGTTGAACACAGGATATTTACGCTCTGAGAGTGGAAGCAATGCTTTAACACTCAGAACTCATCCTTTGTCTACTGCTTGAGGATTTGCAGTACCTGCCCTGCCCTCATGGAACTTAGAGAGGGATGAGATGACCAAATAATCAATGTGAGAACCAGGAAGGAAAACGAAGTGCTCCAAGTCACCACATCAGTTTGACTATGAAGGGTCCCCAGAGCAGAAGGGAAGTGAGCTGACATCTCAGGAAGGAGTTGGAGCTGGTTAAGCATGCTAGCCTGAACATTCCACAGGGAGCAGCAGGAGCAAGGTCCAAGGCTGGGGCACAGCCTTGGAGCCACAGCAGCTCTGGGGCAAGCACTATCCCTGCTCAGCATGAAGAGGGCAGGGCCAGCTCCTGCAGGCCCTTGCAGGCCACGCTGAGGATCTGCTCTTTGTTCTAAGAGAATTGCGGAACGACTGAAGGGTTACCGCCTGTGATCCTGTGACAAGTGTGGAGGTGACCAGAGGAATACTTTAAAATAGGGTTGGGGGAGGACCAGTTAGAGTTTTACAACATTTTAGGTGGGAGATTATGGTAGTCTAGACTTGGGGGGGTGGCTGTGTAGACAAAGAAGGGATTTGTGCCAGGTTGTTTTGGGTTTTGTTGTGGTTTGAGGGAAATTGTGTCCAGGACTCTATTCCCAGGGGTCTAACAAAGACCCTTGGGGACAGTTTCCCAAACCGTAACAGTACTGGAGATGGAACCCAGGGGCATTCTACCTCTGAGCTGCACTCCCAACCCTGTTTTTTATTATTTTGAAACAGGGTCTCACTGAGTTGCAGAAGGCCTCACTAGGTAGCTGAGGCTGTCCAAGCACATTGATACACTAGTCTCAGCTTCCCAAATGCTGGGATTACAAGTGTGTGCCACCACGCCTGGCTTAAAGTTCAACCAACCACCCCCCCCCGTACTGGGAATAGAACCCAGGGGCATTCTACCTCCAAGCTACACCCCACAGCCCTACTTTTTATTCCTTATTTTGAAACAAGGTCTCACTGAGTTGCAAAGAGCCTCGCTAAGTAGCTGAGGTTGTCCACGAACCGTGATCCTCCAGTCTCAGCCTTCTGAATGCTGAGATTACAAGCAAGAGCCACCATGCCCAACAACTTTTTTCTTTTGGGTGGTACTGGGGTTCCTGGAAACCCTTCTACCTCTGGGCTACACTCCCAGACCTATTTTATATTTTTATTTGGAAACAGGGTCTCTTAAACCAGAAAGGCTGGCTTTGAATCTACGTGATCCTCCTGTCTCCGCCTCCCAAGCGCAGGGATTACAAGTGTGTGCCACCACGCCAGGCTCAAAGTTTAACTTTTTGAAAAACATTTTTCAAGAAAAATGTAATTCCATTTAATCTTTGACATAAAAATTTTTAAATGTTGGCTTCCTAATTTAAAGTAGGCAACAAACAAGAAACTTCAAAATGGAGAAAGTAACTGCTCCCTAAAATGAGCAACAAGGGGTCTCTGTATCACCCAAACAGTTCATGGGTGTGTGCTAATTCACTCAAAGTTTTGCATTAAGGGTAAAAAAGGGAACTACCTTTCACTGAAAACTTCTGTCTGGAGATTTCAAGATGCTTCTCTTTTAAACTTTGTGGCCCAGTGAGGCAGGAAGTATGCTTCCACTTCCTAAATAAGGAAAGTGAGGCAAAGAAGTTGAGTAACTTGCCTGAGGCCTCAAGCCTAGGAAGGCCAGCCGGGAATCATGCAGGCCTAGGAGGCCTTTCTGGAAGGTCATGACCAGAAAAGCAAAGCAGGTCCCACTTCTTGGACCTCACTTTGGAGTGTTGGGATATTTATTTTGAAAACTTTTATGTCACCTGAAATTTAGCAGTTACATTCTTAGCCTCAAATTAACCTATTGTGTGTGGGGTAGTTCTGGGATTGAATCCTGGGGTGTTCTACCTCTGAGCTATGCCTCCAACCCTATTTTGTTTTATTTTGTAGTATTGGGGATATAACCCAGAAGGTTTCTACCTCCAGGCTACACTCCCAGACCTATTCTATATTTTATTTGGAAACAGGGTCTCACTAAGTTGCTGAGAGCCTACGTAACTGAGGCTGGCTTTGAACCTGTGCAATCTTCCTGTCTCAGCTTCTCAAGTACTAGGATTATAAGTGTGCGCCACCATGCCCAGCTCCCTATTTTATTTTTCAATTTTGAAATAAGGTCTCACTAAATTGCTGAGGGCCTCACTAAGTTTCTGAGACTGGTTGCAAATCTATAATCCTCCTGTCTTAGCCTTCCAAATACAGGGATTATAGGCATGTACCACCAGGTCAGGCTACCCCCCAGCCTTTTTTATTTTGAAACACAGTCTCACTGAGTTTCTGAGAGTTGCTGAGGCTGGCCCTGAACCTGCGATCCCCCTCTCAGCCTCTCAAGTACAAGGATTACAGGTGTGCACCACTGTGATGATGGACATTGAGCCTGTATTGATTGTTAATAAGAGCTGTATTAAGGGCTAATAAGAATAAGCTTTTATACTTAGGCAAAACAATAAAATCCTTTTCTCTGCCTCTAAGCTGTCAGCCAAGAGCTGCAGCCAATATTGACCTTGGCCAGCTAAAAGTTAGCTGTTAAGAAAAAAAAAAAAGTTAGCTTGTTAGTCCAGCTAAACACAGAATGTAAAACTAACACTAAATTCTCACAGTAGTTCAGATTAAAATTAAGATGTTGATTACCTGTGGCCTGACAGGTGTCAGGAAGTTAATATAAAGTGGGGGGAATGTGCTGGGATTAGAAAATTGCTTTGGTATTAATTTCAAGATGTAAAAAGTTGTCAGGGCCTGGGTGCTGCACAGGCAGTGAGGGAAGGCAGCTGTAACAATGCAGATTTCTCCTCACCAGAAGTGATTACCAAGTACATAAAAGTGTTTTAGCCCAGGACCTTCATATTTTAAAGACAAGTTTACATAATAACTTCTAGCAGATAGAAATAAAAAAGGCTAAAACTCCCCAAGGATGCGGGAGGAATGTACAGGCATGTACCATGTGACCCCTTTGTTAACCAAGTAATGCATGTTGGTAGTAACAAAGGCTTGCACTGGAGATAATGGATGGGCTCACACCTACATCAGGTCAGGAGCAGATAAAAATACTATCCATTGGTCAAGGAGGATGGGAGATAGTGAATCCTTATAATCATACCAAAAGGCCTGCACCTGGAGATAATGGGCGGGCCCATACCTACATCAGGTCAGGATCAGATAGAAAAACTATTGGCTAAGCAGGATGGGAGATAATGAATCCTTATAAAAACTGTTCCATGTTCAAAATCTCGGTGTCTTATTTTCAAGGGATGCAGTGCTTTAAGGGATGCAGTGCTTTATTATTCTGTCCCTTCTACCTTTGTAATAATAAATTTTGCTTAAGCTTGCAGCAGTATAGTTCTGGCTATTTTTTCTAAACTAGCTAAGAACAAGAACCCATGCTGACACCGCAAACAGTTACAGTTTTGGCACCCAATGGCAGGACTCCAGTCGACCTCTCACACTATTACAGTTTTGGTGCCCAATGGGGCTCCATCTCACACCATTACAATGCACTCTACATTTATTAACAGTCTCTTTCCCAGGAACTTTCGACTTGAGGACTGCAGACAAGAAATAGCACCATGAGGTATAATGTTTCTCCTGGGAAAATACATTTTTCTCAGGAAAGGTAAATTACATGATAAAGAATAAAATTGGACCCTTACCTAACACCATATACAAATATTAACTCATATAAACTTTTAGAAGAAAATCTGGGTCATAAAACATCACAACATTGAAATTGGCAGTGATTTCTTGGATATGATTTCAATGGCACAGGCACAAAAGGGTAAACAAACTCCCTAAAAAATAAAAAAAAATTGTATATCCAAAGACAATTTAAACAGAGTTAAAAGTTACTGATAGAATGGGATAAAATATTCCCAAATGCTATATCTGAAGGTATATTAATATTCCAACTAGAAATCCTAAAAATTAGCAATAATAAAAGCAAACAATACAATTTAGAGATAGGTAAAAGACTAACATAAATAATGAATCTCCACAGATAACCAATCTCAGGTGTCTGTTGGATGGAAAATCTTGTTTCTCTGGTTCTGGTGTATGTTACCTATTTCTTCTTTGTAGTTAATCTCTTTGAGTATTTTCTCTAGCACTCGTTTTGAAGAAACAAATTCCTTCAGTTTCTCTTTGTCCTGGAAGCTTCTTATTTCTCCATTTAATTTGATAGAAAGTTTTGCTGGATAGGAAATTTTTGGTTGAAAGTTGTTTTCTTTCAGAGTTTGGACTATGTTACTCCAAGCCCTTCTGGCTCTCATGACTTGGTTTGGGAAGTCTGGAGTGATTCTAATTGGTTTGCCTCTGAATGTCACTTGGCCCTTTGTTTTTGTTGCCTTTAAGATTCTCTGCTTGGCTTCCACATTGAGCATTTTGACAATTATGTGGCATGGGGATCCTCTTCTCCGATCCTGTCTAAAGGGAGTTCTATAAGTTTCCTGGACCTGTGTATCAACCTCTTGCTCTATGTTTGGGAAATTTTTTCCTATTACTTCCTTGAAGAGATTTTTGATCCCTTTGGTTTCACTTTCTTTTCCCTCCTCTATTCCAATTATTCTTAGGTTAGCTCTCTTAAAATGGGCCCATATTTCTTCAATGTCAGATTCCTGCTGTCGGATTTCTTTTCCCTCTAAATTAGAAACTATGTGTTCATTTTTGGAGTGATCATCTTCTATTCTCCATGTGGTCTAATCAGTTGTTTATACTAAACTTCTCTATTATTTCTACAGTTATTTTCCTGATTTGATCTTCTAGAAATCTTTGAATTTCTGTTTTATCAGGTTCTGATATTGTGGGGTTGTGGGCATTCATTGCTCCATTGTTATTTCTCTTTCCCATGATTTCGGAAGTTTGTGCCTTCTCTGGGTTCTTCCCTGGGTCACTACGACTTCACTTATGGTGCTCTGGATCTCGAGTCTGTGGTATCTCAGTCACCACTACTCCTTTACTGGGTTGTATTGCAAAGTCTTAGACCCAGGGAGTCAATAGAGGCTGCTTTAGGCCATGGGGGTTGCCAGGTTGGGAGTTCTCCTGTGGGGAGTTGTGACTATGGTGTGATATCTCTGCCACTGCCACTTACCTACTGGGTCAAGTCCCTGGGAGTGCAGTACTTGGATTTCTCCTCTAGGGGCTGCAATTTGACTCACTGTTGTTGAGTGCGCTGATGGAGCTGTAGTGGACTCAGTGAATTTGCTGCTGCCACCGCTGGCAATATGGCACTGCTGCCACGCCCTTGGCCGTGAGGCTGGCGTATTTCTTCTCTGGTTTTGAGCTCTGCTCTGAGTCCCTGCAGGGTGTGTTGAGCCCGGCCCTGGGAGCTTTAGACGCTCCCTGCACCGAAAAATCTGCCAAATTCCGCCCGGCTGTTCCGCAGCCGCTCACCTTGGCTCGCTGTCCACCGCTCCTCTCTGAGGCCTAGTGGGCTGTTGAGTGCGTTGATCTAAAGCCGTCCAGTGAACTTGCTGCTGCCGCGTCCTCGGGCATGAGGCTGGCATATCTCCTCTCTGGTTCTGAGCTCCGTTCTGAGTTCCCCTCCTCTCTGGGGCCTGGTGCTTCAAGGGAAGATGGCGCCTGCGTGTCTCCACACCACGGCTCCGGCCGCAGCACTGCGGGCTGGTTTCTTTCTGGTGTCTCGTTTTTCCAGCCCTCTTTTTATCTGGTCCCTTGTATTTACATTTTTTGTTTCTCTGCTAATGGTGTCTTCTGGCTATGAAAGGCGCTGATTTTGTGGTAATAGAGACTGGTTGTTAGTGGGGCTCGTAAGCGCCACTTTTCTCCGTCGCCATCTTCCCGGAAGTCCATGCTTGGCTTCCTGATTGACTTTGATATGTTTAAGTACATCATGTATTTTAAAGAGTTTCCCTTATCCTCCCTCTTATTCCCTCAGATATGTCACCTTAATTGCTCCTCTATAGGGTTCCTTCTTCATCTAGAGTTCTTCCTGTTACCCATTTCTAATATTTTGGACATTAAGAAAAGTACCTGATTTTTTATATTTTTGTGACATTTCACCGTAAATGCCATAATTTTGTTCTCCCTTATGGCTGGGCAAAATTCCACTGTGTACATATCCCATAGTTTTGAAATCCACTCATTTGGTGAAGGACATCTTGGCTGGTTCCACAGTTTGGCAATGATGAACTGTGCAGCTATGAACATGGTTATTCATGCATTAGTTTGGTATTTTGGTTTTCATTCTTTTTGGTAGATACCCAGTGGTGGTACTGCTGGATCATATGGCAAGTTCGTTTTCCTTCTTCTGAGGATCTTCTATACTGTTCTCCAAAGTGGTTGCACCAATTTGCAATCCCACTAACAATGTATTAGAGCTTCTATTTCTCCACACTTATTCCCACTTACTGAAAACCTGAAAGCCAGAAGGTGAGCATCTTTGACAAGATGATCCATTCACAACAAACTTTTTTTTTTAAATAAAGGTCACTTGGATCTGGAAATCTGCTGAGAGATTAGGTGAGGCAGTGGCAGCTTCTATTGCTTCCTGGTCACAGGGTTGAAAAAACCCACTGGCCCTTTGCTGTGAAGCAGACCCCAGTTCCAGGCCTGCTGCTCAACAGGCTCCAGGCCCAGCCTCACTGGCTCCAGACCAGGCCACGCCACGCAGCAGGGTCCAGGCCTGGCCCACTGGCTCAAGACCCAGACTCTCCGCGGGGCAGGCTCTGGGCCCCACCAGCTGGCTCCAGAGCTGGCCTCGCTGCAGGGCAGGCTCTGGGCCCGGCCCGCTGATTCCAGACTCAGTCTTGCCCCGCAGCAGGCTCCGGGTCCGGCCTGCTGGCTCCAGACCTGGCCTCGCACTGCAGCAGGCTCCAGGCCTGGCCTGCTGGCTCCAGACCCAGCCTTGCCCTGCAGCAGGCTCTGGGCCCGGCCTGCTGGCTCCAGACCTGGCCTCACCACGTGGCAGGCTCCGGGCCTAGATCACTGGTTCCAAACCCAGCTCCGCCACCTGGCAGGCTCTGGTTCCTGTCACTGTGGGCATGACATTTACAGAGGTTCCCATTTTTCCTGCTACATATATTTTAGTAGGAGAAAACAGCACGTGTCATTTGCAGAAGCTGAGAGCCTAATTCCCTAGCAGCAATGGATTTTATCTACCCACTGAAAGCGGAGGCTCATAGTCTCACTATGGAGAGCAAAATCTACTGCTCCAAACACACCCTGACCCCCAGAGCAGCACAAAGAAGCATAGCGGCCATGAGCTGAGGTCTTCTGGGACACCCAGCACAGTGAATCGGCCCAGCAATATGGGCAGGGCTCCCTCCGATTTGCCCCAGACATTTTTCTTACATAGTGTGTTGTCTAGAATTCCTGCGCATGTGTAGCAAGAGCAGTCTACTTTTGGGGAGATACTTTCAAAAATTCAAGGTATATTGGATTGGATCTGTCTGCCTCTCCCAAATACTGTCCACCACTGCTACCACCATTTTGGTCCATCTCTGCAAAACTTTCTCTTACACAGTATGTTGTTCAGAGTTTCTGAGTATGTGGGGCAGGAACAGTCTACTTTTGGAGAGATTTCTTCAAAAGTTCAAGGTGGTCGGGCGTGGTAACCCACACTTGTAATCCCTGCGCTTGGGAGGCAGAGACAGGAGGATTGCGCAAGTTCGAAGCCAGCCTCGCTGGCTTAAGAGACCCTGTTTCCAAATTTAAAAAAATATATAAAATAGGTCTGGGAGTATAGCACAGAGGTAGAAGGGTTTCCAGGAACCCCAGTAACACACACACAAGAAGAAGAAGAAGAAGAAGAAGAAGAAGAAGAAGAAGAAGAAGAAGAAGAAGAAGAAGAAGAAGAAGAAGAAGAAGAAGAAGAGGAGGAGGAGAAGAAGAAAGAAAGAAAAAAGGAAAACAGTACGTGTCTTTTGCAGGAGTTGGGGGCCCAAGTACATAGTCGCAATGTGTTTTATCTCCCCCTCCAAGAGCGGAAGCCCAGAGCTTCACCACGGAGAACAGGTTCTGCTGCCCTAAGTGCACCCAGCCCCAGCGCTGCACAGAGGAACACAGCGGCCAGAAACGCCTTTGGCTTCCGGAATGCGTACCCCGAACATTTTTCTTACACAGTATCTTGTCTAGATTTCCTGAGCATGTGGGGCAGGTACAGTCTACTTCTGGGGAGATTTCCTCAAAAGTTTAGGGTAGACTATTGTCTACTCCGAGAGCATCCAGTCCCAGCACTGCACAGAGGAGTGCGGCGGCCAGGAGCACTCTTGGCTCCCAGGACATGCGGCACAGCCTGACCCGACTATGGGGCACCATCTGACGTGCCCTGAACATTTTTCTTACATAGTATGTTTTCCAGAGTTTCTGAGCATGTGGGGCAGGTGCAGTCTACTTTTGGGGAGATTTCCTCAAAAGTTCAGGGTAGATTAGAATGAATTTATCTGCCTCTCCATGATACTGGCCACTGCCACCACTGCCGTCTTGGCCCTCCTCCAGAGCATTTTTCTTACATAGTATGTTGTCTAGAATTCCTGAGCATGTAGGGCAGGAGCCGTCTTTTTTGGAGAAAATTTCTCCAACAGTTCAAGGCAGGTTGGATTGGTTTTATCTACCTCTCCCGAATACTGGCTGCCACTGCCGCCACCATCTCCGCCATCTTGGTCCATCTCTTTTTTCTTATATTTTGGTTAGGAAGTCATGGCTATAAATGTCTCTATATATTGTCCCAATCAGATATTAAACAAACTCTGATGTCTGGGGTTTCTCAGAGGAATACCTGTCCTATTTGGCTGCTGCCAGATATTGTTGCTGCAGTTGCGGTTGCCACTGCGACCGTGGTCACCGCCATCTTCAAATCCAACTTCTTACGTCTTTATCAGATAAACAAAGCCTCCTCTGCAGGCTGCCACCTACCAGGGCTTCAGAAATGAAAACCAAAGCCAGGCATGGTGGCTCACACCTGTTAATCACAGTACTTGGGAGACTAAGACAAGGATTGAAGGTTAGGACAGTCTCAGCAAGTAGTGAGACTCATCAACCTAGCAAGACATTGTTTCAAAATAAAAGTAAAAAATAGGGCTGGAGGGGGGAGCTTGGAAGTAGAATGCCTCTGAGTTCAGTACCAAAAAAAAAAAAAAAAAAAAAAGAAGGAGGAAATCAAAGAGCTGCTGCCAGCTGAGTACTCTGGACTCTGGACCTGTGGCTCTAAGGCCTGCTATGCTGGAACTGCCCCACTCCCAGCCCCATCGCCAGCCTGGAGGAGGCCCAAAGGGAAGTGCAGCAAAGGGCTAGAAAACAGGACAAATCTAGTACATTTGGTTGCCACAAAACTTTTAAAAAACATGTATTTTATTCTCAAATAGGAGACTTCTGAAATCCTGTTATGCATAATACTAGCATGCAATGCCTCCTTCATAACTAACAATTTATCTAACGAGTTAACTTCTGGCACTAAACACCCACAGGTCAAAGGCTATATCAGATTTTTTTACTATAAGAAAAAAAGTATATGCATAACCAGGGAAAAAGTGCAGTTGATATTGCTTTTGCAAATACACAGACGTTTGTTCTTAGAGCTAGGCATTGTGGTACATGGTTGTAATCCCAGTACTTGGGAGGCTGAGACAAGAGGACTGCGGGCTTATCACCAGTCTCAGCAACTTAGTGAGACCCTCTGCAACTTAGACTCTGTTTCAAAGTAAAAAATAAAATAGTCTAGGGGTATAGCTCAGAGGTAGAATGCTCCTGGGTCCAATTCCCAGTACTAACACACCCCCACACACACAAAACTGCCCTTAAACAAAAATACCTGTTCATATAGACACTTGCAGGCAAGCAGTGAGGCCCAGCTCCTGAGGTGACTGAGGAGGTGCACGTTCTGAAAGAGCTCCGGTCAGACCATATAGCTCTCTCAAAATGAGGTCTGGCTGGCAGGTTCCAGCCCTGCTAAATCTGACTGTCCAACAATATTCCCAGGAGAATTCTTCAGAGCTCCAATGAAAACTGGTGTCTGTACTAACAACAGACCCCCTTTGTTTCGTTCTCATCAAATCTTGCACCGTATTATCATTGTCTTACAGGAAGGGTTCTTACCATCTATATGCATGAGGAATCCAGTCTTTGTGTATATGTGATTTCTAGGGAGAGCTCACAGTGCAGAGCCCCAGAGGGGTCAGACCCAGGAAGCTACTGTGCCATTCTTTCTTATTTATTTATTTACTTACTTATTTATTTTTATGTGGTTCTGGGGATGGAACCCAGGGGCTTTCTACCTCTGGGCTACACTTACAGACCTATTTTATATTTTGTTTGGAAACAGGGTCTAAGTTGCTGACAGCCACACTAGGTAGCTGAGGCTGGCTTTGAACCTGTATGGTCCTCCTGTCTCAGCCTCCCATGTACTGGGATAACAAGAGTGCGCCATCATGCCCGGCTCAGCACCACTCTTTAAATAAATGGTTGCTCAACTAAATCCTTGAGATTATTTCAGGAAACCAAAGTGGTGTTTTTTTTATTTTATTTATTTATTTTTTCAATACTGGGGGTGGAACCCAGGGGCATTCTACCTACTAGCTACATCCCAAGCCCTATTTTTTATTCTTTATTTTGAAACAGGGTCACTTAGTTGCAAAGGGCCTCACTAAGTAGCTGAGGCTGTCTGCAAATGGAGATCCTCCTGTCTCAGCCTTTAAATGGTGAGATTACAAGTGTGTACCACCACACCCGGCAAGGAAACCAAAGTTTTGAGCTGCCTCTGGGAAGCGGGGTTTTCATCAAGTTGGGGATCATCAGGGCCAATATTTTCTTCCCAGATAAACACTCAGAAGCCCCAGTCATAGCTCACAGAATCCTCTAGTGGGTGCAGCTTTCACATTTCCTGAGTGCCCGCCACACGCTGGGACCTCAGGGTTTCAACCCTGAAAATAGCTAGCCAGTGGGTAAGGTCTTCACTTAGGGCTTTGGTTCCTGACTTGGCTTTACATCCGTGGATGGTGACATTTTCCACTGCAAGCTTTGACATTTCATAATAGGTTTTTTCTTTCTCAGAGATATATTATTTTATCCAGCTTCCCAAGAAAGATCAAATTAACATGGTCTTTGATATTTCAGTGTATCACTCAAAATGCAGACACATCTCCACAGAAACTTCCCTCCTAGGCAGGTTTTCTTGGACTAAATGTTTCTACTTGAAAACGTCAACCCTTGGCCAGGCGTGGTGGCGCACGCTTGTAATCCCAGCATTCAGGAGATTCAGGAGGCTGAGTCCGGAGGATCGCGGTTCACGGACAGCCTCAGCTACTTAGTGAGGCCTCTGCAATTCAGTGAGACCCTGTTTTTAAAAAAACAAAAACTAAAACTGGGCAGGGGGTGTAGCTCAAATGCCCCTGGGTTCCATCCCCAAACCCGCAAAAAAATAAAAAATAAATAAATAAAAGAAAGAAAGAAACCGTCAACCCTTCATCACTGTTCCTGCTATTCTCTGACTGACTCCCTCCACAAACCAGCTCTCCCAGATACTTAAAGACATTTTAACATCCTGTAAGAATAGATATGTGCATTCCCCTTCCTGTTTTTAAAGTTTATTTTTATTTTAATAAATTCTTGTTCTCTATATTTTTTTTTTTTTTTTTTTTTTGGTGGTACTGGAACCCAGGGGATTCTACCTCCGGGTACACTCCCAGACCTATTTTATATTTTACTTGGAAATAGGGTTTATTAAGCCAGCTGAGTCTGGCTTTGAACCTGCGTGATCCTCCTGTCTCAGCCTCCCAAGCGCAGGGATTACAAGCATGCGCCACCATGCCCGGCTCTATATTCTTTTTAAACATGAAAATTCAAAAATCATACAAACTACAAGAGCTTTTCACTACCACCAAGCCTGGCTGTGGGGCCTGCTGTGACCACACCTCCTGCTTCTATAGGCCACCAAAGAAATGCACCTGCTTACTCTGAAAATCTCACTTCATTCCAAGTCTACCCAGTTACCAATATTTTTTCATGCATATGACAATTTGGGGCCTTTCTTAAAAAAATGTGGCCATTTTCTGCTTATTCTCCTGGATGACAATCTATCTGTCTCTGCCATTTCTTCTAAACCATTCTATTTGAAAAATGTTTCAGAAGAAGGTGCCTTTACACTATTATTTCCAGAAATGACTAGATATACAGGAGAAATTACAATCTGCTGAGAAAATTGCAAGATAATTCCTAACTCTATTTGCTATAATTTGACAATTCTATCTTAAGAGTCCAGAAAAGGTACCATTGCGAACTGTCTCAAACCCATTATCCTAATTGAAATCTATTTAAATGGAATAGTTAGTTCCTTTTCAAGTCACATAAAAGCACATACAGAGCAGAAATTTTTCCTATATATGCCTATAAAGGACATGTCACCAAAGCGTAGATTTTAGCCTCAAAATACCTTAACCATGCTGGGCGTGGTGGCACACGCTTGGGAATCCCCGTGCTTAGGAGGCGGAGACAGGAGGATCTCACAGGTTCGAAGTCAGCGCACTGGCTTAAGAGACCGTTTTCAAATAAAAAATATAAAATAGGTCTGGGAGTGTAGCCCGGAGGTAGAAGGGTTTCCAGGAACCCCAGTACCACCAAAAAAAAAAAAAAAAAAAAACAACAACAACAAAAAAAACTTAACCATTTGTCAGGGCATGTGTGAATGGTGATTTAGAGAGCTTCAAATATTGACATACTATAAAGTGAAGTAATGAACAAATCTTTAAAAAAAATCAAGTGTGGTGGTGCACACCTGTAATCCTAGTAACCTGGGAGGTTGAGACAGGAGAATCTTGGGTTCAAGACTAGCCTCAGCAATTTAGCGAGACAGTAACCTAAGGAAAACCGTTTCAAAATATAAATAAATAAATAAATAAATAAATAAATAAATAAATAGGGCTAGGAATGTAGCTCAAAGATAGAATGCCCCTGGGTTCAATTCCTAGTAGTATACCCCCCCAAAAAAATAAAGTCAAGAAAAGCAGGTGTGTTAATAGTTACCTGGTTGGTTTTCTGTCTTCCACATTTTATTGTTTTCTTTTAAATATACTAAACCAACCAGACACAGTAACACACACCTGCAGTCCTAGCTGCATGGGAAGCTGAAGTAGGAAGGCTCCTTGAGCCCAAGTGTTTGAGGCTAGTCAGCCTGGGCAACTTAGTGAGAAACAATCTCAAAATACCACCACCAACAAAAAGCCCAACACTAGCCAGGTGTGGCAGTACATGCCCATAATCCCAGCTACCCAGGAGGCTGAGGCAGGAAGACTGCAAGTTTGAGGCCAGCCTGGACAACCTAGAGAGAACCTGTCTCAAAATTAAAAGGGCTGGGATTTGGCTCGGTTTGGTAGAGTGCCCCTGAGTTCCATTCCTAGTAGCACAAAACAAAAACAAAACACTAGACCTTTCACTCTTCTGAGTTCATGGAATGGATAATCCTAAACATCTGACTTTGTACTGAGCTGCATATTTTGGTAGCTTCTCATTAAAATGGGTATGTGTCATAGGAATGTAAACAGACTGGATGAGAGGGAGGGCAGTCCACAGGTACAACAGGAAGCAAAGGAAGGCCAGCTGAAGGCTTCAGGACCGCAGCAAGAAACCATCTACACTTGAATAAATGAGGGCCAAGCCCTACTCCCTCTGTATTTAAAATCCACAGTGCTGACTCTTCATTAATTTTAGATGAATTTCATGGCAGGTTTTCTGTAATTACCAACAGCTTGCATTACCAGCTCATGAGATGGCTCCATCAACGAAGAGATCCAGTTTCTTCAACAGTGTCCTGGAGCACATGCCACCTTTGCATGAAGGTGCATGCTGGCTACAAGCTAAGGAGTCCTCAGAAGCAAGAAGGGGAAGCGCTCTCCTCTAAATCCTTTAAGAGCCAGATCCCTGACTCCTTAGAGCACTCACCAAGGGAGAAAGCAAAGACGGTAAGAAGCTTAAATGGTCAAAGGCAGAAGATGACCATCTTTGACTGTAATATTCTGGACTGGCTGGAAGTTTTGGTAAAGCATTTGCCTAGCATGCTTGAGGCCCCAAGTTTCATGCCCAGCATCCCTCCCCCATGTTTTTTCCCTATTTGCTACCAGCCTTGTCTTATACAGTAGGCTGCCCTTGAAAGAATGGTCTTTCTGAAGTCAACTACTTCTGTCTTTACTGACTCTGGAAAAATTGGATAAAGGAATATACACTAGAGCCATATTTTCATGAGCAGAGTTTCACCATAATAGGACACACATCAGGTTCATGAGGAAAAGAAGGAGTCAGTGACCAGTGATGGCAGTCGTGTGCTCTACAGTGGCCAGAGGCTGCACAGCACCCAGCTGGACCTGGGGACTAGAGGGCCAGGTGAAGACTTGGTGAGGATCCATCCACCATAGCTGTCTGTTTGCTGGGGCTATGAAAAGGAGGAGCTTCCTGGCTGCAAACAAGATGCCAGACCCAACAGAAAAGCTAACCGTAGGAAACAATCTATTTGGAATAAAAAAGGAAGGAGGAAGAAGGGGGAGAGGGAGAAGTAAAAAGAGGAGGAAGAGGAATAACAATAAATCCAAGAAGCCAGGTGTGGCGGCACAGGCTTGTAATCCCCGTGCTTGGGAGGCGGAGACAGGAGGATCACGATGGTTTGAAGCCAGCCTTGCTGGCTTAAGAGACCTTGTTTCCAAATAAAAATATAAAATAGGTCTGGGAGTGTAGTCCGGAGACGGGTTCCATCCCCAGTACCAACAAATAAATAAATAAACAAATAAATAAATATCCAAGAAAAATGAAGAGGCCATGTGAAAGTCAGAGGAGCAGTTTAGGGCATTGGTCCAAAGAAACTAAGGATAACAGGAGGGAGAAAATATCCCGAGACCCAGGATACCTGGCTAGGAGGACAAGTTCACCCAGCGCCTTTCCTACAAAGGCTTTATAGGCTTTAAGGGCTCGTAGTGAGGAAAGAGCATATCCGGGGAGCTGGGATAACCTTGGTGTTGTGGTGAGAGGAAGCCCGCCATGAGGAACCTGCGGTTTGCTCTCTGGCCTTGTCTGTTCTCCAGGTTCATCCCTCCCAGGAACCTCCTCCTCCACTCTCAAAGGCTGACTTCAGAGCTGCTTGGACAAGAGGGGCAAGATTTCAGAGCTGGAGCTCTCCTTACTTGGTTGAGGGATATTTGAAAGCCTGCTGAACATCAAAGGCACCCCATATACACAATTTCATACTCAACTTTCCAAGAGACAGACTTCCTTCCCTCTCTCCTCAGGAATGGAAAGCACAGATGTCAAGAATCCATTACACTGATCAGAGTAAGAGGGGTGGGGTTTTGAGCGCACCGTTGGGGTGATGTGTGCATGGTCCTGGGGAGTCTGGGCAGGACAAGAGACAGTACCAAAGTCCTGCTTTAAAAGATGACATCCCTGCCGAGCGTGGTGGCGCACGCTTGTAATCCCCGCGCTTAGGAGGCAGAGACAGGAGGATCGTGCAGGTTCAAAGCCAGTCACGCGCACTGGCTTAGGAGACCCTGTTTCCAAATAAAAATGTAAAAATAGGTCTGGAGTGTAGCCCGGAGGTAGAAGGGCTTCCAGGAACCCCAGTACCACCAAAAAAAAAAAAAAAAAAAAAAATGACATCCCAAGGGCTCCCAAAGCTTCACCAATATTTTACTTCAGAACCAAGACCATAATAGGAAGACAGCTGGTTGCTTTCTAGATTTTCAAGAAATAACCAAAAATTGAAAAAAATAAAAATTTCAAAGCATACCTAAGTGCTTACTTAAGTTAGAGAGAAAAAGAAAAACTGGTGCATCTATTTATAAGTAATTGATTTGGGAGAAAATAATTTAACTGATAATAATTTAATTCTTAGTTATAACTAAGAATTTGTCATGTTTAGTGCAGTTCAAAAGGTTAAAATATTTGCTTTAAATTCTTCAAAGACATTCCCTAAAAAGGGTAGATAAAGATCTCATTTTAAAGATTCTCAGTTGGTGTGGTGGTACATGCCTGTAATCTGAGGACTTGGAAGGCTGAGAAAAGAGGATGTAGGTTTGAAATCAGCTTTAGCAACTTAGTGACACCATGTTTTAAAATAAATATAAAACAGGGCTGGAGGAAGAATGCCTCTGGATTCAATCTCTAGTCACACACACACACACACACACACACACACACACACTTCCAAGAAGGCTAACTTTCACAATAAGAATCTGGTCGTGCCTATTCATGGTGCCCAAGCACACCACTGTCTTTTTTTTTTTTTTTGGGGGGTACTTGGTGCTGAACGCAGGGGCACTGTACCTCCAGTTTATACCTCTAGCCCTATTTTATTTTTTATTCTGAACAAGGGCTTTTAAGGTTACCGAGAATCTTGCTATGTTGCTAAGGCTGTCCTTGAATCTGCAATCCTCCTATCTCAGCCTCACAAGTAATGGGATTACAGGTATGCACCATCATGCCCTATGTGTACCGCTGTCTTCTGAGCAGCAGCAGCTGCTGAATTATCAAGGGACTGATAGATAACCAGATTCAATATGGGGATAATCTACCTTTTAAGCCTTAACAAATCTCAAATAATCTGGTTTGAAATCATCCCAATGGTTAAATAAAAAAGCCAGTTTTAGCTGGGTGTGGTGGCGCACGCTTGTAATCCCAGCACTTGGGAGGCTGAGACCAGAGGATCGCGGCCAGCCTCAGCTTTAGTGAGGCTCTCTGCAACTCAGTGAGACTCTGTTTCAAAATAAAGAATAAAAAATAGGGCTGGGAGTGTAGCTTGGAGGTAGGATGCCCTTGGGTTCCATCTCCAGTACCGCAAAAAAAAAAAAAAAAAAGAAAGAAAGAAAGAGTAAATAAATATACCTTCTTTTCTTTTCATTTTTGTGGGACTTGAGGATTGAACCCAGAAGCATTCTACTTCTATGCTACACCCCCAGCCCCCACCCCTTTTTTTGGTGGTACCAGGGATGGAACCCAGGGGCACTGTCCCTCTGAGCTACACCCCCAGCCCTATTTTTTAGTCTTTTCATTTCTGAAACAGGGTCTCACTGAGTTGCAAAGGGCCTAAGTAGCTGAGGCTGTTTGTGAACCATGATCCTCTGGTCTCAGCCTCCCGAATGCTGGGATTACAAGTGCCACCATGCCCTGCTTATTTTGTTTATTTTGAAACAGGGTCTTGCTAAGTTGCTGAGGGTCTAAGCTATTGAAACTGACCTCAAACTTGCAATCCTCCTATCTCAGCCTCCCAAGTACTGGGATTACAGGTGCAAATCATCATGCCCAGCTCACCTTTTTTCCTTAGCTTGTCAAGGATCACCATCTCATTCAACATTAACCACCCAGCAGGGCGGCCTGCAGGTGCAAAGCTGGGGCACCACTGCAGCACCATGAGAGGGAGCCCGGAGGAGCAGGGCAGTAGCCCTTAGAGGCAAACTGAAGCTAGTGGGTCAACTGTGCAGATACCACAAAACTGCTAAACTGCTTATCAGGACCCAGCAGAGCTGTTTTTAAAAACACTTAAAACTGCAATTTCTAAAAGGCTCCTTCAAAGCTGTGAGTCAAAAAATCTACACATTAAAGTGGGGCGTGATGGCACACACTTTAATCCCAGTACTTGGGAGGCTGAGACAGGAGGATCACAGGTTCAAAGCCAGCCTCAGCTCTTTAGTGAAGCCCTCCAAAACTTGGTGAGACCTTGTTTCCAAATAAAGAATAAAATAGGGATAAGGGTGTAGCTTAGAGGCAGAATGCCCTGGATTCAATCCCCAGTGTGCCCCCCCCAACTCTACACATCAAGCATGTTTTCTTTCAGTCTCCTTTTTTAAGACTAACACTCTGGCATTATAAATTCACATAATCCTCTGAAGGGCCTCTTGACCATCTACCCCAGAAAATTCTGGGCTCTGAAATTGCTATACTTGCTGCCAAAGCAACTCTGTCACCTAATTTCAGAAGCTTGAGGTGTGTTTTTTTTTTCTTCCTTTCCTCAGATTCTGGGACCACAAATCAGATCTCCTGGAATAAAATTCACTTCGGGCTATTAAGCCTCCTATGAACACCCCTCTTGATCACAGTCAAGCCTTAAGACAAAAGCTAGATCAACCAAATGAGTTTGGTCTCTAGCTCAGAGCATGATCAATAGTTATTCCTGTTGGGAGTTTTAGCCTTAAAAAATTAATGTTCCTGCTTTACCATTAACATAACCTGTCAGGATCCAATACCACTCATCCTACCCCCACGGGTTTTAGCCTACCCTGGGAAATTAAAACAAAAGCAACTCCTTTCCCATGGGCTTTCCACTTCTCTGACTTATTTTCTACTTTGATATCACCTCTGAACTTGGCCAGAACAGCAGCTCAACTTTCCCTCAGGACAGCTCCCTGCAGGCTACAGAAAGCAGGTACTAGGGTTCCTGCTCCGAACACTGTAGGGGGCATGAGGTGGATGGGAAGCCGAGAAGACACACAACAAATTAGTCATTGATAGGGCTGGGGGGAGTAGCTCAGTGGTACAGCACACACACACTCAGCATGCGGGAAGGAGGTCCTGGGTTCCATTTTCAGCATTGGGGGGGGAGGCTCATTGATGTAGACTACTATTCAGGAGGATTTTTCTTTTCTTTTCTTTTTTTTTTTTTGTGGTACTGGGGATGGAACCCAGGGGTATTTTACCTCCAAGCTAAATCTCCAGCCCTATTTTGTATTCTCTATTTTGAAACAGGGTCTCACTGAGTTTCAGATAGCCTAAGTAGCTGAGGCTGTCCACAAACCGCGATCCTTCCGTCTCAGCCTCCCAAATGCTGCGATTACAAGCATGTGCCACCACGCCCAGCTCAAGAGGATTTTTCTAACAATCCTCTGAGTATTGAGGACATTAAGATGGCTCCTGTTCCAGTTTAGGTGAGGAGGGTTTCCATCAAAGGAAATAATCATATAGGGTAGGAATGTTCAGCCCAGTGACTGTGGTGGTCAGCCAGCCTGCATGAACACCCGCTCATGCATAATTCTGGGCCTCAGACGCAGGTTCCTTGAACTCTGGTGGCTTTTAGCTATTCCACAGTGTCAACTGGCTTTTCCCTGATGGCATCAAATCTAAAACACAACACACACACACACATATACACCTTTCCCTCTACCTGTTCTGAGGTAGAATTAGCAGCAAGGTCAGATTAGAAGTCACCACATGGTCCACTTGCAACTTACCTGAAATACAAGCATCTGCATGGTGAGCTATACCTGCTAGAGGGCCTGTTTTAAATCAGTCTGTGGCAGCATTCGGGAGGCTGAAACTGGAGGATTGCGGTTCGCGGACAGCCTCAGCTACTTAGTGAGGCCTTCTGCAACTCAGTGACACCCAGTTTTAAAATAAAGAATAAAAAATAGGGCAGAGGGTATAGCTCGGAGGTTGAATGCCCCCGGGTTCCATCCCTAGACCCGCAAAAAACAAACAAACAAAAAAAACCATAAATCAATCTGTGGAAAAGAACATTGCTGCTCTGTCTAGAAGGCCAGGTCCTACAAGGACATCACCTGCTTCCCCCACCCTTGTTGTGTGTCTTCTTGGTTTCCCATCCCAAATGTTTCCCATCTATTTCCATGACCAGGGTGATGGGGTTATCCCTCAGAGGCTTTACTTTGGGGGAGCAACATGTACCCATGTGTTGGCTTGACTTCCAACACCAACTGGCCTGATCATGTTTCCTGGGCCATGCTGCAAAGTTTCCAGTGTGAGGTGGCCAGAGCCGCTCACCGCGGGCACAACTTTGCAGATAGCAGAGTCCCACAGGAGTGTTCTTGACCAGCTTTGGTACCAGTTTCCACCAGCGTTCTTTCCTGGTTGCCACTCTGGTGCCAAGACAGCTGCTAAGTCCCAAATGTTTCCTTGTAATCTGGATCTGCAATTTTCCTGTATACTTTTCTCTTCTGCCACCCTCTTCTTTTTTGTGGTACTGGGGATGGAACCTAGGGGTGCTCTACCACTGAGCTACACTCCCCAGTCCTATTTTATTTAGAAACAGGCTCACTAAATTACTGTACTGGCCTTGAACCTGTGATCCTTCTGTCTCACCCTCCCAAATACTGGAATTACAGATGTCAACACCATGCCCAGCTCTTCTGTACCCTTAACATATAGCTTGAAGCCTTTGTAACCAGACTTCCACTGGGGATAGAACCCAAGGGCATTCTACCTCCGAGCTATACCCCCAGCCAGCCCTATTTTTTATTCTTTATTCTTTATTTTTGAAACAGGGTCTCGCTAAGTTCCAGAGGGCCTCACTAAATAGCTGAGGCTGTCCGTGAACCGCAATCCTCTAGTCTCAGCCTCCAGAATGCTGGGATTACAAGCGTGTGCCACTATGTCCGGTGTTATCGCCCCATTCTTCATAAAGTATCTCCTTTCTCTGCTTATCAGAGGCTGTGGTCTGGGAACCAGGCCCTCCCCTCTAAAGGACATCATCTAGGAAAGCCTCTGGTAACACCTCGTCCTCATTTTCTTGAGTCACAACCACAAATGTTGTAGAAGAAATTTACCACTTAGTTTCAGGTCCTTCAATTTCCTGTTCAGAACTTCAAAGTTCCAGGGAAGATCATGTTTCTCCTCCTTCCATGGGGCAGTGATCTGTAGGCACTGGCAGGCTGCCTGGCTTATCAGGAGGCCCGAGGACAGGAGGAAGTCTCCACTCTTGAGTGCCAGGTCCAAGATAGCTGCCCCTTCTCTCCAGCAAGGAAGCTTCCAAGAGCAGGCAGCCTCTTTCCCCCAGGGCAAAACCAGAATTCTCTGCTACTACCTGGAGCCTTTAAATTTTATTTATTTATTTATTCTTGCAGTAATGGGGATTGATCCCGGGGAGTGCTCTACCTCTGGGCTACATCCCCAGCCCTACTTTATTTTTTATTTTGAAACAGGATTTCACTAAGTTAGTACATGCTGGCCTCAAACCTTTGATCCTCCTGTCTCAGCCTCCCAAGTACTTGGATTACCTGAGTGCACCACCCAACCTGCCATCCCCAGCCTTTTGTGTGTGTATGTGGTACTAAGGATTGAACCCAGAAACAGTCTACCTCTGAGCACCAGTACCAGCATAATTTTTAATGTTGAAACATGGTCTCACTAAGTTGCTGAGGCTGGTCTCAAACCTGCAATCTTTCTGTCTCAGCCTCCCAAGAACTGAGATTACAAGCATGTGCTACCATGCCTGGCTATTCTGTGTGTGTGTGTGTGTGTGTGTGTGTGTGTGTGTGTGTGTGTGACCAGGGATTGAACCCAGGGGCATTCTACCTCTGAGTTATACCACCAGTCCAGTTTTATCTTTTATTTTGAAACAGGGTCTCATTAAGTTGGGGAGGGCCTAAGTTGCTGAGGCTGTTCACGAACCTGAGATTCTCCTGTCTCAGCCTTCCCAGTCACCGAGACTATAGGCATGCACCACTGCTAGGGCCCTTTTTAGTGTCTACCTGGTATAATTTTTAAGTAGTATCAGGGGCTACAATCAAAGGCTTGACAATCCCACCCCAGCACACACACACACATGTAAAGTGCTCTGCTTTGCTGATGGGCATGAAGGAGGTGGGTAAACAGGAGAAAAGAAGTACAAATGGCAGCAGCACAGAAGTCCCACTTTAGGAAGAGAGGAAGACTACTACACCATGACTGTGGGCTGCATATGGAAGACTCCAACCTGAGGTCTCAAAATGGAGTCTATGCTTCCGTGACATATCTAGGGAGAGAGTGTGCAGGCACTGTGAGGTCTGACTGTGAGGCCTGGCTAGAGGAGGTTGAGAACAAAAATATTTCAGGAAGGTAAGAAAATGCCTCTAACCATCTCCCTGCCCCAGCCCCATAAATTTACCTGCCCTGGCCTGCTGTTAAGCCCACCAACTGGAGAAATATATGACTGTTTTGCTTTCTCTCCCTCCTAACGCTCCATAAAAAGCCCCTTATCTGTAAGGAAGGGGGCTCCTGACTCCCTTTGACTATCTCTCCCATCCCCTCCCAGGCTTCATTCCATTTAAAGAGCCTGTTATGGTCTGTAAAGCTGTATTTTCTTTATTCCTATATTTTCTAACAGAGAGATGTCTCCTGAAGCTAGGTGTAGGATGCCCGTCCAGATGAGAGGGCCACTCTTAAATCCCATTCTTAGACCACGGTTGGACAAAAGCCTTTCAAGTCTGGGATAAGGGTGTAGAAAACATTTTCTTAGAACCTGTTTTTGTAAGGTGCCTCCTCTAACACAGGTTTCCAAAGAAGGGGGTGGTGCTAGAATGCAACAGACATAAAACCATGCAAATTTAAGATCGGAGTAGCAGAATATGCCTATAATTCCAGTATTAAGGAGGCTGAGACAGGATGATCATAGGTTCAAGGCCAGCCTCAGCAACTTAGTGAGATGCTGTTTCAAAATAAAAAATTAGATAAGGCTAGAGTTATAGTTCAAAAGAGACTGCCACTGGGTTCAATCCCCAGGACCAAAAACCAAAACTTTCATCATTATATCTTTGTGTATTTGCTTAAAGAAGGTGAATTTCCAGAAAAATTTTTTTCTGAAAAGTGGCAAAGCCACTCTACAGCCCTAGCAACAATCTCTGTGGACTCTTCCCACCTTCCATTTCCCCTCCTAGGTTAGTCAGCTCTAAAAGTTACTTGACCTCTCCAGTAAAGTCAAGTCTTAAAAAGCATTCATCTGTAATTCCAGCACATGGGAGGCTGAGTTAGGACTGCTGCAGGTTTGGGGTCAGCTTGGTGAGACTCTGTTTCAAAATAAAAACCGTAAGAGGCTGGTGGTATAGCTCAGTGGTAGAGCACCCCTGGGTTTGGTCCCAGCACCTCCTCCCTCTCCCACACATGCAGACAAAGGCACTCCTCAAGTTGAGGTTCCCCTCGTTTTCTCCTGCACTTGCGCTCACTCATTCACCCAACAGAGACCTCAGCAGCACGGGCAATGGGCAGATGTTACGCTGGGTCCTGGGGACACAAGGGTGAGCAAAATGAACACGGCCTGGCCCTCCTGGAAGAAAGAAGTGTGGATGCCTGCCGAGGAATATGCAACAAGCAGGTGCTGCAAAAGTAAGAAAAGTGGGGCCGCTTCTGCAGGAGACAGAGGCCCAAGCTGAAGAAGCCAGGGCCTAGACCACATGTTCAGAATGTGGATCTTATCCCAGAGCAACAAAAAGCCTCCATGGGGCCTGGACAAGGATTGTGCCAGGGATTTTTAAAGACTGTTCTGCCTACGTGTGGTGAAGAAATTAGAGAAGAGTAGAGGGCGATGTGGGCAGGTGAGTGGGGAGCTGCTGCAGGTCGCCTCTCCAAGAGAGAAGATGGCCGTCTGCACTACAGTGGTGGCAAGGAGGCCAGCGAGAGGAGAACAGTAGAGAGGTGTTTACAAGGTAAGATCAACTGCAGTTGGCAAGGAATGGCTATGGGGTTCTGCAGTGAGGAGAAATGTCAAGACCTCCAGCAGAAAGCATTGCTGTGCAAACTCTGCAGCTTGCTAGTATGTTTCCTTTGGCATCTGATTTCCAGAATTTCTAGATAAATTTAAAGCCCTTCTACTTACTGGCAGCCACCATCCTTCTAAGCAATGTGTTTTGTCAAGCATCTACTGCACACTGGGGATAAGAGTTGACCAAGACAGCCCATGCCCAGGCAGCCATCATCTCCCCACTTCTGGTGCTGCCTGGCAGCCTCTAAGTCCTCTGGGCAGACAACACAACTCCCAAGGCTGGGCTCGTCCTATCTCCTGAAACTTTCAGGCAAGCCATCTGCCCTTCCTCTCTACTTCTCAGTGACATTCCACAATGGAGAGTACTCACCACTCAGAGATCCGCTCCTCATGTCCTCAGAGCCTATGCCCTAGAGACACAGCAGCAGCATTTCAGATGTCTTGGGTCTCTGAGCCCGGAGGAAAAGAACTGCGGGTTCTCACCACAAAATCCTATTCTCTAAAATGTACGGGGTTTGGAACTATGTGTGATTTGTGCTCTTTCATTTGTTGCCTAAATAAGTTTGTGCTGGATTCTATCCTATCATCGAGACTGGTGGTTTTAAATCCTGGAGCTGCATTGTCCAAAATAGTTCATGAAGCTATTTAAATTAAAATTAGATAAAACTAAAGTTTCTGTTTCTCCGTGGGACTATCATCTTTCAAACATTCGACAGTTGTAGGTGGCAAGTGGCTACCATATTGGAGACCACAGATCTAGAACATTTCCCACACTGAAGAAAGGTCTGTTGGACAACAGCTTCCAAGGGCACTGTCATAGGGTTCTTTACAGGTTTTATTTAAATTTAAGATATAGAGGCTTTAACACATAGAGACTCAACATATTTGTGTCCTCTATAGTTATATAAGAAAGTGTTATAAATTTAACTTTAATATATACCACTAGAATACTGCTTTTTCCATCAGTTTCATGCTTTGGCTTTGTGCAAAATTCATTTGAAAATAATCTGTGACTTCACTGGGGGCAAGAATGGCACCATAATTTTATGAGCCATTATAGACACAGGCCATCTTATTTTTTAAATGTACCTTACACAGTTCAATACAGTTGATATTTAGTAAACACATTGATCACCTTGAAAGTGCTCTCAATTTCTCATGCCTATTTTCTATAAGGAGCTTCCAAGAAATGCTTGTTTCATATTCTGAATTTCAACTACTTTAACACCAGCCTTATAATTATGCAGCATGCAGGACGTTTTTCTCTATGATCATAGCTACCATATTTTTCAACCTAAAGATATATTTGAACTATGACAGAAAATTCACCAAAGTGTTTCAATTTGAAAATGTCTGGGCAAAAAACTAGCAAAATGTTAAAAATTATTAAAACTGAGTGACAGATACATGGGGTCCATTATATTATTTTTACTTTTGTGCTTTTTTAAATTTTTTCTAGAATAAAATACTTTTTTAAAAAATGCAATTATATACAACTTTGATGGAATCTAATAAAATAATAAACACTTTGCAGTATAATTATAAGCTTTAATATAGTACTTTACTATTCCAAGCCAGACCAAAGAGCCAAAGCCTCTGACCTGCTTTAGGAAGTTCTCCCCGGTATGATACCAGGGTACAGACATCCTCTGAGTGGGAAAATACCACATCTCATCTTGTCAGAGCTGGAGCTCAGGCAGGTTCCACACAAAGCAACTTAAGAGTCATCACATCTGATCACTTGGTATTAAGACCACCAGCCTCTGACTTTTTTTTTTGTGTGTGTGTGTGGTACTGGGGATGGAACCCAGGGGCTTTTCTACCTCTGGGTTATACTCCCAGACCTATTTTATACTTTATTTGGAAACAGGGTCTCACTAAGTTGCTGAGAGCCTCATTAAGTAGCTGAGGCTGGCTTTGAACCTGTGCGATCCTCCTGGAAAATGTCTCTGGGTTCAATCCCCAGTACCACCAAAAAACAAACAAAGGTCAAAAATCTATGTCCCCCATCTAAACACTAAAGCAGGAGAGCAGGAACAATGGCTTCCAGGCCACTTGGTTCCACACTGAGCATGGCAACCACTGCAAAGGCTCCTACAGGTAGGGTGTGCTCCCTGGAACAGGCACGCTGCCTCAGACGGCCTCCAAGAGGCAGCTGATCCGGCTGTTACCTGCAACCTTGAGGTTCCTCCACACGGCCAGTGATTAAAACTGGTGCTGAGCCAGGCAATGGGGGTGTACTCCTGTAATCCTAGTACTTGGAAGGCTGAGACAGGTTGATCCCAGGTTTAGGCCAGGGCTTCAGCAACTTAGTAAGACCCTGTTTCAAAATAAAAAATAAGAAAAGGAATAGGGCTATAGCTCATAGGTAGAATGCTCCTGGGTTCCAGCCCCAGTACAAAAAACAAACAAACAAACAAACAAACAAACAAACACAAAACTGGTGACTGTGAGCAGAAGAACAGCCACTGTGGGTCAAATTCCCCACTGCCCAGAGAGTCAGCGAACCCTGACCTATAGCCCTTTCTGTACATTCTAGGCGCTACTCTGAATCTAGGCTCACTGAATCGTCACAGCCACTTGGGAGGTGGGGAGGCACAAGAGGTTAAGAAACTCCCCAAGTTCCCTGCAGCATCTGGCCCTAAGCCCCCAGCCAGCCCCGCAGGATGCTGCTACTTCCCGGCTTCTCCTCCTTGGCCCTCCACTACCGCCACACCAGCCTCACTGGGCAACGCTCTTCCTAGCAGTGCCGACCACGGGCTCCTTCCCTTCCCTCTTTCTCAGTGCCTGTTCTCCTTCAGAGGAAGGAGACTTCACACTCACTGCGATCTCCTATGTAGGGTGCACACAATGCATCTGTTGGCTTCATTATTGTCCAGAATTAAGGTGCCATGTGCAGGCAGGGCCACAGTTACTGTGCTCCCCTTGGGGAGACACTCAAATGCCCGGAGAGGGACAGAAAGACACACAACCATTGTTCAATCCTTTCAGTAGAAAAACTTTAAATTCTCTACTGTTGGCCCCGAACTATAACTATAAGATCTTTAGGAATACACCTTAAAGGACAGCATTAGGTTTAAGAAAGGACTGGGAATTGGATAAGAGAACAAGCCGGCTTATGTCAGCTTTCAAGAGCAAAAGAAAAATGAAACAAAAAAATGCATATTGTGACTCTGAAAGGTACTTTCAAGAGGAATTCAAAGGGTGGGTTTTGATGTCAAATCCTAAAGAAGCTTAAGACTGAAGACAGCTCCTCTTGCCCTGTGCCATTCTTTACTGTTAGAAGGAGCCAGGGAGGCACTCTGTATCTTAGTTTCAATAATCTTCTTAGGGAAAGCTCTCAGAACCAATATTCCAGGCAAATCCAACAGACAAAGGCTACCTAGCTGTTTCAAAGCCCACCCTGGTTTCTTTCCTCTGAGCTACCCCACAAAAAGGTCAGATTCTTCTCAATAGCCCCATTTATGCTCTCAGTGAGGTGACTGAGCCAATGGCTTTTGTTCACCAAAGAAAAACCTCTCCTTTCAAGGACTTAAGTCTCCTGCAACTCTCATAGGAGTTATTCTTCAGGTTTAACAAAGTTCCCCCAATTCGCTGATGTCCTGCAGAGAAACTATGCATTTAAACAAGTGTCAGTACATATTAGTAGACTAGAAATCTGTGCGGCCTTGAATCAGGGAATCGTGCACACACGCGTGCGTGCGTGCGTGCGTGTATGTGTGTGTGTGTGTGTTTCTGGAACCCAGGGGGCCTTTTACCTCTGGGTTATACCTCTAGCCCTACTTGATTTTTTATTATCCTCTTTCCTAGAGGATGTTGCTAAGTTGCTGAGAGCCTCACTAAGTTGCTGAGGCTGATTCTGAACCTGTGATCCTCCTGTCTCAGCCTCCCAAGTACTGAGATTACACACCCGGCAGAATCTAATTTCTAACCTGGGAAAGCTTGCAGGGTACATAGCTTGAGAGGATTCCAAAAGGAGGCAGGACCCATGACCCACTTGAAGCGAGTACAGAACTCAGAGTAGGGAGCAACAGAAGCCTGAGTTGTAGTCCCAGCTATGAGCCCTGGATCTTGCTGTGTGATCTTGGCCAGGTTATTTAACCTCGCAGTTTCCTCATCTTAAAATACGACTCACAGCAACAGCACCCGCTCAGCAAAGCTCCACAAATGACAGCTACTTACATCGTTATCACCTGCTCATTGCTTCCTGCTCTACAAAGCAGCATCATAAACCTCTAAATGAGACTTTGAAAGCTCTGAATAAAGTCATTTCCTTTTGGCCACTTAATATTCCAGATTCTTAGATTTCATACACTCATATAATCTATGAGACTGTGTGGGAGGGGAGTGACTAAGAAAGAAGTCCTCCCCATAAGGAAGGCCCAGAGTGCTACCATGATGTGGCCAGGAACCTTGGCGAGAGCTACCCACGTGAGGTCACCAGAACTCTCCAAGCGCAGGGCTCGGTTTACCTCTTCCAGAGTCAGCCAGGGCTTCTGTACTTCCAGACCTCCTAGCAACCTTCATTAATAGTGTCTCGTGGCCATTTCATGCAATGCAATTAAGCACTGTAAAGAGCTTTGCAAGGGAACAACACAGAGTCATTTACATATCCTTGAATAACTTTAAAAATCACATATAAGAATACTCACATAACACATTAATATAGGTTTCCAGTCTTTTTATACCAACACTTATTCTTAACTTGGGATTTAAAGTTGATAAGACCTTAATGAACAGGCAAAGGTTGTCTGTTCATGGCTTGTATGCTCCTGAAGTTAATGCTTCTCACAGAGAAAAGAGAAAAGAGTCAGCCAAAGGACAGAGCTCCAGGCAAATTGGAAACCATTCCTGCAGCCCACAGATCATGGAGTTTTGCCTGGGCTCTGAGTGCCAAAGCCTACAGGAGTCTCCGTCACTTTACCCCAAAGCCGCCTACCAGTTAGCTGTTAGTTCTCTCACTTGACGGCATCAACTGTTACTGGGCACTCACTGTACACCAGGGACATGAGTGGCCTCATTTAATCCTCACAACCACCTGTAAATAATGTACTACCACAGTCCATCTACCTTAAGACCACCGACTATAAGACAAACCATTAAGCTGGGCACGGTGGAGGACATATGTAATCCCTGTACTTGGGAGGCTGAGACAAGAGGATCATAGGCTCAAGGTTAACCTCAGCAAGTAGTGAGACTCTCAGCAACCTAACAAGACCCTGTTTCCAAATAAAAATTTAAAAATAGGACTGGGGCATAACATAGAGGTAGAATGAAGAGAACGGAAAAGTGTTCTGCTCACAGGCAGAATACTCCTGGGTTCAATCCTCAGTACCACAAAAAAGAAACACAACAATAAAACCCATAGGTTATAAAATGCCTTTTTAAATGGTTGAGAGAGTACAAATTATACTACTTTATCACTGTTAAAATATGAACACTATGCCGGGTGTGGTGGCGCACGCTTGTAATCCCCGCGCTTGGGAGGCAGAGACAGGAGGATTGCGCAGGTTCGAAGCCAGCCGCGCGCGCTGGCTTAGGAGACCCTGTTTCCAAATTAAAATGTAAAAATAGGTCTGGGAGTGTAGCCCAGAGGTAGAAGGGCTTCCAGGAACCCCAGTACCACCACCAAAAAAAAAAAAAAAAAAAATATGAACACTGAGGCCAAGTATGGTAGCACATGCCTATAATTCCAGGACTTGGCTGTCTGAGACAGGAGGATCACAGGTCCAAATCGAGACCAGCCTCAGCTACTTAGTGAGATTCTCAGCAAACTAGCAAGATCCTGTCTCTAAACACAAAATATAAAAAGGGCTGGAGATGTAGCTCAGAGTTAGAATGCCCCGGGTTCAATCCTTAGCACCACACACACAAATGAATATTGTGCCCAGCTGGTGGCACACACCTGTAATCCTGGTACTTGGGAGGCTGAGATGAGAATAACAGGTTCAAGGTTAGACTCAGCAAATTTAGTGAGACCCTCATCAACTTAGCAAAACCCTGTTTCAAAGTATAAAAAAATTAAGTTAAAAGGATTAGGGGGCTGGGTGTGGTAACCCACACTTGTAATCCTAGTACTTGGGAGGCTGAGACAGGAAGATCGCAGGTTCACAGCCAGTCTCAGCTACTTGGTGAGACCCTATTTCAAAATAAAGAGTAAAAAATAGGGGTAGGAGTGTAGCTCTGAGGTAGAATGCCACTGGGTTCAATATCCAGTACCAAAAAAAAAAAAATTATTGTCTCACAGTATTCTTTGTAGAACACAAAGGCCACAGAGTTGGTCACAGCTGGTAAGAAGCACTGGGAGTGAGACCCTCTAAGCTTAGTCACCTTTTCACAGCAGTATACCCAGACTTCCCAGGGCTGCAAGGATTGCCCGGAACTGCAGGGCAGAGGCAGCACACCAGCTGCTAACTTGTCCTATCACAGTACAGAAGCTCATTAAGTGTGGCAATTCTCTAACATCTCTGAACCTGACCTTTCATATGTCTACTAGAGCAGACCCTGTGAGATTCTCCTAACTCCATCCTCTCCCAGCAATAAAACACAGGGTACAATGCAAAGGAAACACGGTGCAATGGGAAAAGCACATTTTGGAATTAGAAGGACCTAGATTGAAGTTCCTGCTCTACCTCTAACCAGCCCGTCACCCTGGGCAAGTTAGTGGGTCACGCTGAGCCTCAGTTTCCTCTTCTATAAAAGGAGGCGATCACCACCACTCTCAGAGGCTGCTGCAGGATAGAAAAGGACACAGACAAGGGCCAGGACGTGGGACCTACTAAAGCTGGAACTCGGACAGTGCCTTCTTCTCAGTGCTATTCGCCTTCTGCTTTGGATCAAAGACCCAACATTCCCGGTAACAGCAACAATTCCCAAGGGGACCCTGAGGCCTAAATAAGGATAGAACAAAGCTGGGTATGGACACATGCTTTTACTCCCAGTACTTGGGAGGCTGAGACAGGAGGATTGCAAGTTTGTGGCCAGCCTAAGCAACTTAATGAGACTCTGTTTCCAAATAAATTTGGGCTGCTGGTATAACTTGGAGGTAGAATGCCACTGCAGGGGTTCAATCCCCAGTACCACAAAGAAGGGAGGGAATGGAAGAGAAGACCCTGAGAGCCAATCAGGAGAAGAAATGAACTGAAAATACCCAGAAGCACAGTGTTTGTTTAATGGACTTTCCAACTCTGAATGAATGGATTGGGGAAATGGATAAAAAGATGACTGGCTCTTATCATCAAAAGACACAAGCCAATGGACGTGAGGGTTGAATGCACTTTTATGACAAACCTGACACAAAACTGATCTTGAAGATTTCATTTGATAACAAAGTCATCTACATTGGGAAGAACTTCATTGCTCTGTTTTGTTTTTACATTAAGTAATTTCCTGTGCATTTCTCCCTTTCACTCAAGAGGTTCAGAAAATCCTCAAAAAGCAGGAGCTTTTGACTTGGAGAGAAGGCCACTCACATGACATGTAGAAACAAACTCTTCCCTCTTTCTTCCTCCATCATATACACAGTGCCTTGAAATTTATGGTACACCACAGACTCAAAAATTAGTTGAAGTCAGGCATGGTGGCACATGTCTGTAAATCCAGTACTTGAGAGGCTGAGACAGGCAGAGCACACACAAGTTTGAAGCCAGTCGTAGAAACTTAGTGAAGCCCTCACGATTTAGCTAGACCCTGTTTCATAATAAAAGATAAAACAGGGCTGGGGGCATAGCTTACAGGTAGAAGGCTCCTGGGTTCAACCCCCAGAATAAAAAAAAACACAAAAAGTTGAGTATTCTTTTCTTGACCCTACGCAATTTCTTTTTATCCAAAACATCCAACTGGGCATGGTGGCATATGCCTGTAACTGTACTTGGGAGGCTAAAACTGAAAGATAGCAGCCCTCAGTAACTTAGTTAGACCCTGTTTCAAAATAAAAAATAAATTGGGTCTAGTAGCTTAGAGATAGAATGTCCCTGGATTCAATCCTGAGTACCACTACAAACCAACCAACCATCCTACATACCCATTCTATGTAAAAGCCTGGCCATTTCAGCTTTTGCTCCGGAAATATTCTAATGACATAATCTCTAATAACAAACACTATGCTTGGCACATGTGGCATCTATTGCTCACACTAACATTCTACTCCCTCTCCAAAACCTCCAACAACTCAGCCCAAACCAAACTCATCTGCCCCAGCCCTCAGATTAGCAATCCAGTGAACTCAATTACCACCAGGCTCTGATCTAAATCTGTTTATTAATCTCCTTCCCCTCAGGCACGTGCTTTTGGACATAAATGCGCAAGCAAGGGCAGTCCCCTGGAGCCTCCACATTCCCTCTCCCAGTCTTCAAAGACACTCCCAGAGGGACTCAGGTAACAAGAAAGACACCAGCAAAAGCCTGACTCCATTTTCATCACCTGAAGAGGCTTATTAGTTTTTCATAAATTTAGATCAACTACAAATCTCTGGAAGAATCTGAAAGATAACTGAAATAGTTTTAAGGGTTAGGTAAGAGCTAACAGAAATGACAGTTTCACTTTTTCAATACAAAATAAGCGTTCTGGTGTCATGAACTCGCAAACTCACAAACCTAGACTCCTCAAACTCTCTACCCCAGGGTTCCAGGATCCATCGCCCTTCCATTTTTCCTTCCGTATAAATCACTTAGTCTCTCTCAGCCTACACCTGGCTCTGAATCCTTGTGTGAGACTCGTCAAAAAAATAAAAAAAAAATAAAAAATAAAAAAGTAAAAGGCTCAGCCCCTCCACCTTGTGTGCAGGGCAGTGACGGTGTCAAGACGCTGGGCTTCAAACACGGACAGGGCACAACCCCTGCCCTCAGGAAGCCCACGCTTTCCCTTCAGTTCTAAAAAATAAAAAAAGCACGTCCTCCCTGCGCAGCATCTCTACGAGGTTGTGAGAAAGTACCCCAGAGCTTGGCCCTTACATTTGATGCCCGGTAACCATAACAACGGATGACTTAAGTAACATCAGCCCGCCGAGGGACTAAGTTTCCCCAAACCCGCTTTCCAGTGGGGAAACTCCCGGGCCGGCGCGGTGCTGGGGCCGGCTGCGCTCCTCCCCGGCGCCCGCCGCGCCCCGGGTGCGGGCTCGGCCGCCGGCGTCACCCCGCGCTCCCGGCGGGGCAGCTGGCGTCAGGCCGCAGCCCAATGTCACTTGTTAACCTTCCGATCCCCGGGGTTTCGGCGCGCCGCCTCCCTTCTTGGGCACACAAGCCGCCCTGCGGCCACCGGCGTTTTCCAGAAGTTGGAGAAAAACCAGCGCGGCGCAGACCACCCTGACGGATTCGCGTAAAAGTAGCTGCGGTCCCCGACTCGACGTGGGCGAGAGCGGGGCGCCGAGCCCCGGGCCCCGTCCACGGAGGCGCGCCGTCTCCCTCCCGCGAGCCCGGGCTGCCGCCTGCCTGCGCGGCCCCCACGCTGGCCACGACCCGCCGCGGGGCTCGCGGGCCTCGGGCGCAGACCCGGCCGGCGCCCGGACGGACCCCGCGCTCCGCCGCGCCAACGGCCGCCCGCACCCGGACTGCGAGGCCCGCGCCGGCCTCCTCCGCCCCGCGCTGCCGCCGCCGCCCGCCCGGCCCCCGGCGCGCTCACCCCGCTCCGCCGGCTGCCTCATCCTACGCGCCGGCGCCCGTGCTCTGCGACCGCCGCGGCTCGGGCTCGGCTCCGGCTCGGGCTCCAGCCGCCGTCAGGCTGCCCGCCCGCCCCCGGCACCGGCCGCCCCGCCCCGCCCCGCCCGCGGGCCCGCCCCGCGCCCGCGCCGCGCCGCCAATCAGAGAGCTGCGGGGGCGGGGCGAGCCGCGCGCCACGTCCGACCAATCGAGCCCCAACGCGGGCCGAGGAAATGGACGGTCGATTCTTCAGGCCTGTTAAAGGGACCGTGGCCCTCGGGACTGGAGGGAGGGCGGTGGCGGGCAGGGATGGATTGTTACCTGGAAGAGCCCGGGTTGGGAGGAGTAGGAGCTTCTCTCTCCTGCCAATGGGCTTGCAGAACTTTCCCAACAATTTTCGCTGCTTCTTACTTTTATTTATTTATTTTTGTGGTATTGGGAATTGAAGCCAGGGGCATTCTACCTCTTAGCTACACCCTCGGACCTTTTTATGTTGTTGTTGTTTTTTGAAACAGGGTCTCGCTAGGTTGCTGAGTCTTGCTGAAGTTTTCCTCGAACCTGTGATCCTCTTTTCTCAGCCTAAGTACTTGTCATTACAGACGTGCACCACGATGCCTGGCCAATTTGCACTTCTTAATTTCCTCTCCCTGCAACCTAGCAACAAGTGCCCCTGACAGAAAAGGAAACTGAGGCTTTGAGAATCGGGGATGTCTTGCTGGTAAATTCACTAGAATTTGGGGCTTAGATGTTTGTCGGACACATCTATCCTTGTCTAATTCCAGATATTGGCTTAAGAGACAAATTCCCAGCCTCTCCACATGACCCCAAACTGATTCCGTTGTTAGTTTTTAGAGCTTAGAACTCTTCTAGGATAAAGTGTTCATCTTGGAGAGGCAATGTCTGAAGCCAGGAGATGGGAAGTAACCTCTAGAGGTGAACTCTCACGTGGATCAAGCTTCTTGGGTGTAGTGATGCCCATTTTGCGTTTGTCACTGTGAACCCGGGGCCAATGTGCATTCCTTTTTCAATCCCCACCCGCATTACTGCTGAGGGTGCTCTAAGGGCTCACTCAGTTGCATATTTCAAGTCTAGCTTAGTTATGAAATCCAAATTCAACTGCCAAAAATAAAGCCAAGCTCCTTTTTATCTTCAAAATTCATAATATGGTTGGGAGACTTTTAGTGAGACCAGAGGTCACCTACTGGGGAAAAAACAACAACAACAACAACAACAAAAACCAACTAATTCCCTGTAAAGTTTTTGCCAAAAATTCAATTTGGACAGACACTGGAAGCTGAGCATGGTGGCGCATGCTTGTAATCCTAGTATTCCGGAGGCTGAGACAGGATGATTACAGTTTCCAGGACAGCCTCAACAAATAGTGAGATTCTCATCAACCTAGTAAGACCCTGATTTAAAATAAAAATGACAAAAATAGGAATGGGGCTGGGGTGTGTGTGGCTAAGAGGTAGAATGCCCCTAGGTCCAATCCCCAGTAGAAGAAAAGAAAGGAAAGAAGAAAAGAAAGAGAGAAAGAAAGAATAGAAAGGCACTGGAGCCTAGCTCAGTGGCACATGCCTGTGATCCTAACACTTGGGAAACTGAGAGGAGGATCACAGGTTCGAGGCTAGCATCAGCAACTTAACAAGACAATCAGCAACTCAGAAAGACCCTGTTTCAAAATAAAAAGTGTAAAAAAAGGGCTAGAGGCATAGCTCAGAAGTAGAATGTCCCTGAGTTCAATCCCCAGTACAGAAAGAAAACACACACACACACACACACACACACACACACACACACACACACACCTAGAAAGGCACCGGCCTGGAAGCAAGCACCGGAAGCCTGAGCTCCTTGCTGAGGGAAGAGCAGGGATGGGGTGAGAACATCTTGAGGAAGGTAGTCTTTCTTTCTGACTGGTGAGACAATGTGTAAACATCTTAATAGCCATTCTCATCCCAGGTCCAGTCATAACCCCGGGAGGTTGCCCTGTTCCTCTGGCGCAAGCCCTGCCCTCCCTCCTGGCCACATTCCTCTCCTGGTTCCAGTTCCCAGACACCTGTGTGACCCAGAAGTCATCACTGCCCTGGACATGGAGGTCAGCTGCTCCTGTCTAAACTCCTCCCACACAGACTTCCAACTCTTGGAGTGGCCTCCCTATGACAGCCTTTTTTTCCTTTTTTTTTTTTTTTCCTTTTCTGTGATATCTGATGGGCGTTGTGTTTGACAGGGATGATTCTGCACAGAGATTGATCAGCCTTGTCAGGGCTGAGTCTCTGGGTTGCAGGCAGGGCTGCCTGGGATCATCACTAGCCTTCCTTTCTTCCCCAAAAGAAAATGAATTCTGGTCCTGATAGATGGATACTTGGAAATACACAGCAAGGTCAGTTCTCAGTGGAGACACAGCTTGAAGCTCTTCTTTGGCACATCTCCAAAAGCTCCAAATCAGAGAGCGGGGTTTGAATGTGCACTCCTGTAAGAAACCAGACCCTATAAGCATCTTTGTTTCGCGTGTGTGTGTGTGTGTGTGTGTGTGTGTGTGTGTGTGTTACTGGAGATTGAATCCAGAGCCATTCTATCTTCAAGCTACACCCAGATGGATTTTATTTCTTATTTGAAAACAGGGTCTCACTAGGTTGATGGTAGACTCACTACTTGCTGAGGCTGTACTCGAACTTATGATCCTCTTGTCTCAGCCTCCAAAGTACAGGGATGACAGGCATGCACCTGGCTTATAAACATCTTTGGAAGTTGTATTATGCCTGTTAGAATGCCTACCACCTTCCGTGACCATACCTAGCCCTACGTAAATGTTAAATTAATCAACATGACCTCACACGAGGGGTGATAAGATCCAATATGAACACTTGGAAGAACTCTTCTTTTTGAAAAGTGAGACATTTGGATACTTTGAAAAATAAATGAAAATATAATAATATTACTACTTCCTGCTTCTTAAGAGGTCACTCTGCTCCAGATAACTGCCGTTTTACACATATTAATTCACTGAAACCTTACAATAACCCTATGTGATAGGGCTGATTGTTATTTCTCTATTTTACAGATACAGAAACTGAAGCTCACAGAGAAATGGTGGATGTCCAGGACAGCAGGACTAACAGAACAGTAAGTGTTCATGACCCTAAGGACCAGGCTCCTCCAAACTGCTCTGCTGTAGTGACTGCCAAAATGACATTCTGCAGTCAGAACCAGGATGGACAACTTCAGGATTAAATGAAGCAGATGTCACTCATCTGCATAAAAAAAAAATAGCCAGGCGTGGTGGTGCACACTTGTAATCCCAGTACTTGGGAGGCTGAGACAGGGGGATCGCAGGTTCGTAGACAGCCTCAGCTACTTAGGGAGGCCCTCCAAAACTTACTGAGACCTTGTTTCAAAATAAAGAATAAAAAAAAGGGCTGAGGATGTAGCTCGGAGGTAGAATACCCCTGGGTTCCATCCTCAGTACTAAAAAAATAAAATAAATATATATAGGAGCCTAGAGTTTAGGCCCATAGCTCTAACTTACTATCTGCTTGACCTTGATTTGAACAAGTTATATAGATCCTCTGTAAAATGGGAACAAGTTCTGTCTCCTTGGGCTGGTGTGAACACTAAATTAACTAAATATGTGTGACTAAATTAACTATATATGTGTGACCCTGTGGTCCTCACCCTACTATGGTCTGAGTAATTTCTTTTAATTTTATGATGGCACGAACATTGACAGGCATTCCGTAGAAACCATACTGTACTTCAAATTTTGATCTTTTCCCAGGCAGGGAATGTGCGGTATGACACTCTCTGGATGCTAGGCAGGGACAGTGAGCTGCAGCCCCCATCCTGACACGTGATCACCACCTCTACAGTGGACTGTGTAGCTGAGCTGTGATGTCGGTACCTGAGGTGTAGCCAGCGCCTTCTTTTACCTATGGTATTTTCAACTTTCTGTATCTCCACCCAGAGTCCAGACGTCTATGTCTTTGAACACACAAACGTAGAGTGATGGTAGAGCTTGGCGTCTGTGACTCATGGTAGTGACCTCAGACAAGGTCAGAGACTGGTAGGCTTCACTTAGATATCAAACTTAGATATCAACCCCTTCCTTTGTCCTCCAAACAGCTGCTCCATGTGCTCAGCTGTACAAAGTAAACTACTGTGTTCCACCCACAGGGGAATCCACGCCCAAGTACGAACGACTCTGGCTTCTCCCCCAGCCCGCACCCTGTGCTCTCACAACTCAGGCTTCAGCCATCCAATAAGCCTATGTGGGTTCTGGTAGACTCGAATTATTCCCAGTTATGACTTTTCAAGATAATCCTTATTTTCTCACAAATCTTAAAACACACAGAAAGTGCCCTAAGATTTTTAATTCCATTTTTGTTGTTGTTGCTGTACTGGGGATTTAACCAAGGGACATTCTGCCTCTGAGCTACATCCCCAGCCTAATTTTATTTTTTACTTTGAAACAGGGTCTCACTAGATTCTCAGGGCCTTGCTAGGTTGTTAACACTGGCTTTGAACCTGCGAGCCTCCTGCCTCAGCCTCTCAAGTACTGGGATTACAGGAGTGCGCCACCACACCTGGCATGAGTTTCATTTTTGACACCACACTGCACTTTGGGAGAAAATATGGCTAAAAAGTACAGAAAAACAAAGAGTTGGTCCATTTGCATATTTACAGAGGTCAGAGATCCCTTGTGCCACGGGTTGTACCTTTAGTCAGCGATCAGAGAGCAGAAGTGGGAGATGATGTGTCGAGGGCCTGGGGACAGAGATGAGACAAAGATACTTGTAGCCGAGCCAGGTGTGCTTGCGACACCAGATCCACTTCAGAAAGGCTGAAAGGTTGACAGACAATTATATGCTCCCTTTGAGGTAAGCCCAGGAGCCATGGGGGCAAAAATAAGTCCTTACAAATGCTGGAGGACCCTGATAAGGCTTTAGGGGTGGCTTTAGGAGGTTATTAAGAGAAACCGGGAAGTGATAGAAATCCTAATAAAGAAGCCAGCGTGGCGGCACACACCTATAAACTCAGCATTTGGGAAGCTGAGACGGGGATCGAAGATGCGAGGCCAGCCTCAGCAAGTGAGAACGTGTTTCAAAATAAAAAATAAGCTGGGCGTGGTGGTGCATGCTTGTAATCCCAGCCCTTGGGAGGCTGAGACAGGAGTATTGCACAGGTTCAAAGCCAGCCTCAGCTACTGAGTGAGGCTCTCAGCAACTTAGTCAGACCTGTTTCCATATAAGGTATAAAATAGGTCTGGGAGTATAGCCCGGAGGTAGAAAAACCCTGGGTTCCACCCTCAGCACCCCCCCACACATAATAAAAATAAAAAATAAGTCAGCCGTGGTAGCCCACTCCAGAAATCCCAGACCTTGGGAAGCTGAGACGGGAGGATCACAGTTTTAGACTTTAAACGAGACCACTAGACCTTTAGACCTCAGATCACTTAGACCTCAGACCCTGTTTCAAATATATATATATTTGAAACATATACATATATATACACATACACACACACACACACACACACACACACACACACACACACACATATATGGCTAGGGGTGTAGCTCAGAGGTAAACTGTCCCTAGATTCAAAACCCAGTCTATAACATGAATAAATAAAAAGAGCTGGGGGTGTACCTCACAGGTAGAAGGCTCCTGAGTTCAATCCCCAGTATCAAAAACATAAATAAGCCGGGTGTGGTGGCACACACTTGTAATCCCTGCGCTTGGGAGGCTGAGACAGGAGGATTGCACAGGTTTGAAGCCAGCCTCAGCTGGCTTAAGAGACCCTGTTTCCAAATAAAATATAAAATAAGTCTGGGAGTGTAGCCCAGAGGTAGAAGGCCCCTGGATTCCATCCCCAGTATCACCAAAAAACAAAAACAAAAACATAAATAAGCTAGATATGGTGGCACATGCTTGTAATCCCAGTACTTGGGAGGCTGAGACAGGAAATTGCAGGTTCGAGGGCAGCCTCAGCTACTTAGTGAGGCCCTCTGCAACTCAGTGAGACCCTGTTTCAAAAGAAAGAATATAAAATAGGGCTAAGGGTGTATCTCAGAGATAGAATGCCCCTGGGTTCCACCCCCAGTACCACAATAAATAAATAAATAAATAAATAACCCAAGTAAGAGTGTGGTCACCAAAGCAAAGGAAGGAGGGAGGGGTCAGTAATAATGCACGTCTCAGAAGACAAGTAGAAAGGGTTTGAAAGACGCTGGGCGTGGTGGCGTACACCTCTAATTCCAGTAGTTGGGGGGCTGAAACAGGAAGATGGCAGGTTTGAGGATAGCCTCAGCAATGTAGTGAGAGTCTCAGCAACCTAGGGAGACCCTGTTTCAAAACAAAATCATAAAAAGCGCTGAGGGTGTAACTCAGAGGTAGAATGCCCCTCTGGATTTAATCCCCAGTTCCACATACACACACGTGCACATAAACGCTCTGAAAAGTACATGATTTCTTGGAATTTAGAAATCAGAATGTCAAGCTTGGTGTTGTGGTACACGCCTATAATCCTAGGGCTGAGACGGGAAGATCAAAAGTTTTAGGCCAGCCTCAGCAACTTAGTGAGACCCAGTTCCAAAATAAAAAATAAGCCAGGCATGTGAAAGGTTTGAGCCGCTCTTGCCCCACAAGGGGCAGGGCCTGAAGCTAGGAGGCGAAGCCTGGTGATTCCTAGAGGGGACCACGCCTCCAGGTCAGGAAGAAGCAAGTTCAGAGTTCAGAGGGGAGCCCCAGGGAGACTTGCCACGAAATAAAGCCATCCATATCATATAATGGATCTCTGTGTGTCTCTGTGCGACAGGGGGACCCGCCAAATATCTTTCAGCATGGTGGCCCACACTTGTAATTTCAGTATTTGAGAGGCTGAGACAGGAGGATCACAGGCTTGTGACAGCCTCAGCAGCTTAGCAAGGCCTCTGCAACTTAGTGAGAACCTGTTTATAAATAAATAAATAAATAAATAAATAAATAAATAAATAAATAAAATAAGGCTGGGAATGTAACTCAGAGTAGAATGTCCCTGGATTCCATCCTCAGTAAATAAGTAAAAACAAAAACAGTAATGCCGGGCGTGGTGGCGCATGCTTGTAATCCCCGCACTTGGGAAGTGGAGACAGGAGGATTGCGCAGGTTCGAAGCCAGCCGCGCTAGCTTAAGAGACCCTGTTTCCAAATAAAAACAATATAAAATAGGACTGGGAGTGTAGCCCTAAGGTAAAAGGGCTTCCAGGAACCCCAGTACCACCACCAAAAAAAAAAAAAAAAAAAAAAAAAAAAAAACCCAGTAAATAAGTTAAAACAAAAAACCCTACCCATGAGTCTAGGACATTCACCATCATGATGAGCTCAAGGGCAGAGGAAGAACAGCAGTGTTGCCCTCTTGACTGCAAGCTCCCAGCGGCCAGCTGTGTGTCTAGCACCTTGTAGGGCCCCAGGGTCCAGCGTTTCCACCTAGACTGATGGATGACATCATGGTTCCTCCCAGCCTCGGAAACTGGAAACTGCGTGCCTCCCAAGTCTGGGACAGGTAGTTCCTAGCCTAATGAGAGAGGCTTTGCTAATGACAACGAAGAGGAGGATGGTTCAGGGATGACTTGTCATCAGGAAGGGCCGATAGCTCTCCTCAGTAATGATTTAAATGGGTCACACATGGCTCAGAGTGACTTAGAAGGCAAATAGGTGTGTGTGTGTGTGGGGGGGGCTGGATATAGGAGGGAGGCCATTCCGGTTCCACCAGTAAGCTGAGTTTGCTTGGTGACCTTAGGCTAGCTCCTTGACTTCTTCTTCCCTTTTAATTTATTTTTAAATGGGAAAGATAACCATCTCCCTTCCTCCAAGTGGCCCCAGGCCCCGCTAATAAAAGTCACTGTGGTGCTTGTGTGATAAACAAGGGGACCTAATAAGCCAGAGGCTGAGCCTGCCTTCCCAGAAGCAGAGGCTTGGGCTCTGTATTAGCCCAGCGCAGGACACTGTGAAAAAGGCCAGTCATCTTCCAGCCAGTGCCAACTCCAGGGCTTGGCCCTGCGGAAGGGTAGCTGGCAAACGGTCCTGCGTGTCCCAGGACCTGTGGGAATGTTTCCGGTTTCCTCTGGCTGAACAGAGCAGGTGACACCTGTAGGGAGGAGGGCTCTGTGTGCCTTTCCTGAGAAGTTTTGCAGACACTGATGGGCAGGTTCTGGAGAGCTTCCCAAGGAAGCAGGGGCCTGGGGCGCCTCAGCTCCATGGAACCAGCATGCACGGTGGGGGGCAGAGTTGCCACAGACACTAGAATGTTCCTGATAGAATGAAGTGAGCGCTTTGACTAGCAGCCAGGCAGACAGCCACAACACAGCAGACAGAGGGAGTGGGGATGGGACCCAGGGGCAGTCTACCTCTGAGTTATACCCCATCCCTATTTTTTTTTTTCTCAATAGGGCTTCTCTAAGTTGCTGAGGGCCTTGCTAAAATTGGGGAGGCTGGCCTTGAACCTGTGATCCTCTGATCTCTGCTTTCCAAGTACTGGCATTATAGGCATGAACCACCATGCCTGGCAACTCTTGCAGTTTTATAGAAGAGGAAGCTGAGCCCCAACAGGAGCCATATATTTATTTACCAGGTATTTCTCAAGAAGTGATTATGTAGTTGGCATGGTGGTACACACCTGTAATTCCAGTACTTGGGAGGCTGTGATAAGAGGATCGCAGGTTCAAGAAGAGCTCAGCAAGTAGTAAGACTCTCAACCTAACAAAGCCCTATTTCAAAAAAGAAAAGAAAAGAAAAAGCCAGGCGTGGTGGTGCACGCTTGTAAACCCAGCATTTGGAAGGCTAAGACAGGAGGATTGCGGTTCACGGACAGCCTCAGCTACTTAGGCCCTTTGCAACTTACTGAGAACCTATTTCAAAATAAAGAATAAAAATAGAGCTGGTGGTGTATCTCGGAAGTAGAATGCCCCTTGGTTCCATACCTAGTACTGCAAAAATAAAATAAAGTAGAATAAAAATAAAATAAAATAGGGCTGGGAGTATAGCTTGGAGGTAGAATGTCTCTGGGTTCAATCCCCAGTATCAGAAAAAATAAAAATAAAAATAAAAATAAAAATAGGCCGGGCGTGGTGACACACGCTTGTAATCCCAGCATTCGGGAGGCTGAGACCAGGGGATCGTGGTTCACAGACAGCCTCAGCTACTTAGTAAGGCCCTCTGCAACTCAGTGAGACCCTGTTTCAAAATAAAGAATAAAAAATAGGGCAGGAACTGTAGCTCAGAGGTCGAATATCGCTAGGTTTCATCCCCAGACCCGCAAAAAAAAAAAAAAAAAAAAATAATAATAATAATAATAATCAGCAGGCTAAGTCCCCAAGACCTTGAGCACCATCCACACCACCCCGCAGTCCTGTGCTGCCCCAAACGCACGGGCCTTTGGGGCTGCACGCAGCTCCCTGTCTCATTCCTCCGGTGGCCTTTCAGCCCTTCAGTTTCCCACAGAGCCCAGCGTTATCACCGCCCCACCCGCTCTCCAGGGATGACTTTCCTTCCTACTGGAGAGCTAAAAACCAGAAGCCACCAGGCGGGAGTTTGCTCTGTTTCCTGCCCGGACCTAAGAATGACTCTGCACCCACACCTTCCATATCCATCCAGCTGATCTCAGGGGGAGAGGAGATCCTCTTCTTGCCCCAGGGTAACTCAGGCCTCCTTGGATGCTCACCTATTGGTCCCCCCCTCTTCTCAGCACAAGTCTGTACCCTGTGGCCTCTGCACACCTGCCGCCTCTCTTTAGTTTGTATTGCCCTCAAAGGCCCAGCCTCTTTTCTCTTGCACATTCGATTTCCTCCTGTCTCCTGACTACTGCTTGTCAATCCGCAGACATACTCTAGAGTCACTCCCCAAAAAGCCACCCCCTCCTGCCGCTGCACTCTTTGCCATTTATTTATTTATTTATTTATTTATTTATTTATTTATTGGAGTACTGGGGATGGAACCCAGGGGCATTCTATCTCCAAGCTACACCCCCAGCCCTATTTTTTATTCTATGTTTTGAAACAGGGTCTCACTGAGTTGCAGAGGGCCTCACTAAGTAGCTGAGGCTGCCCACGATCTGCGATCCTCCTGTCTTAGCTTCCCAAATGCTGGGATTACAAGCATGCGCCACCACGCCTGGCTCACTCTGTTTTTGACAGCAACATTTTCTCAAAGCGTTCTCTTCTTCCTTCTAGTGTGTGTGTGTGTGTGTGTGTGTGTGTGTGTGTGTGTGTGTGTGTGTTACTGGGGACTGAATGTGGGGGCATTCTATTTCCAAGCTATTCTCCCAGTCCTTTTTATTTTGAAACAGGGTCCTAATAAATTGATGAGGCTGGCCTTGAACCTGTGATCCTCTTGTCTTAACTTCCTGAGTACTGGGATTGCAGGTGTGCACCACTGCACCCAGCTCCTACCCACCTCTTCAATTTGCCCCAAAGTGACTGCAGTCTTCACCCTTTCAGCCCTGAACCTGCTGCTGCCAAATCACTAGTGAGCTCCACTCTGCCAAGCCCAGAAGTCTCTTCTCAGTCTTTGTCTTCCTCAATTCTTCTAAAAACATGTTAAAATTCCACCACTAAACCAAATACAAGAAGAAGGAACGGGGTGGGATTGGGGAAGGGCTAAATGAGTGATGTGTACCTGTGTGCCTCTACCATCCTATACCTCATCAAGATGTATGATTACAATGTACCAATAAATTATTAAAAACAAATCTGTAAAACAAAAGCAATGGGACTCCATTATTTTGGACCGAGCTCCTGAACTAGACCCCAACAGACCTGATCAGACCATAATTCAGCCACTCATGCTAAAAGCCACATAATCACACTGAAACTTTAGGGAAGGAGTCAGATCCCCAAATGGACCAGTTTTCCTTTGAAAACAGGACATTCTGGTCTCCTGAGTCAGCTTAATGAAGTTTCTCTGCTTTAACCCTCAAAGAAAAAGTAAGCTGAAGTCACCTGATGTTAACCAGTTCTTTTTTCCCATTGTTCTATTTCCTAGTTCTCACCTTACAAAACCCAAGGTTCTGCTCTTGCCCAGGGCCAGTGCTCACTGTTTTGTAAAATGGAGGCCTCCCCTATTCATGAATTACAAATAAAAGCTAGCTAGACCCTAACTAAATGTGTTATAATTTTATTTTATGCGTATGTGGGTGGGGGTTTTGGGGATTGAACCCAGTGGCACTCTACCTCTGAGCTTTACCCCCAGTCCATTTTATTTTTTATCTTGAAGCATGATCTTGCTAAGTTGCTGAGGGCCTTGCTAAATTGCTGAGGCTGGCCTTGAACCTGTGATCATCCTATCTGCCTCCATGTACTGGGATGATAAATATGTGCTAACATACCTGGCCTAATTTTATTTTTATTTATTTTTATTTTTTTATTTTTTATTTTTTTTTTGGTGGTACTGGGGTTCCTGGAAGCCCTTCTACCTCCGGGCTACACTCCCAGACCTATTTTTTACATTTTCATTTTGGAAACAGGGTCTCCTAAGCCAGCGCGTGCGGCTGGCTTCGAACCTGCGCGATCCTCCTGTCTCTGCCTCCCAAGCGCGGGGATTACAAGCATGCGCCACCACGCCCGGCTCTAATTTTATTTTTTGACACACCTGTCTACTCCTGCGAGCCTCGTTGTCTTGGCCTGGTCTCTCCCGGCGGTGTGTTTCGTGTGCAGCAGATCCAACCTGAGGCATGGGCCTCCATCTGTTCACTGGTGCCAGGAAGTGCAAGAGCAGGGGTGGGCCGGGGCAGCCCGGGCGTCACGTCACCAAACAGGGTCCCCCAAAACCTGTCCTCTTCATCTAGTACACGGGGTAGGAAATGCAACAAACAAACAACCTACTGGTGCACGCGTGTATTCCCAGCGCTTGGGAGGCTGAGACAGGAGGATCGCACGGGTTTGAAACCAGACAGCTACTGAGTGAGGCTCTCAGCAACTTAGTGAGACCCTGTTTCCAAATAAAATATAAAATAGGTCTGGGAGGATAGCCCGGAGGTAGAAGGCCCTTGGTCCCATCCCCAGTACCACAAAAAACAAAACCGAAAAACTCCTTTTACAGGATGCATTGGAGATAGCTGGTGTTTCTTTTTCTCTTCTCAGTGTGCACGATTGTACTAATGCTGTTGGAGCCAGAGAGAAAGTTGGATGCCAAAAGAAAGAAAATGCCTGCCAGGACGTGGTGCTCGCCTGCCCGCATCTCGCCCGTGGGTACAGAGCAGGGAGGAGCTGCCGGGGGCACGGCCATGGCGGTGACCTGCTCGCTCGTCTTCTGAAGGACACGGCAGCCTCAGGCCTGATGGGCGTCAGCCACTCGAGGTTCCCATGCAGCTGGGACTGTGGTCAAGAACTTGGCCATAGACTCCTGTATCCCCTATAATTCGGTTTAACTACATGAAGAACAACTTGAAACCTCTCACCCTATTCTCTCTTTCTGGAGATCAATTCATAAGGAGCCCCAACCTTTTTTTTTTTTTTTTTTTTTTTTTTTTTTACCAATCAATCCACCTCCTCTCTCTCAGACCCCTTTTTTTTTTTTTTTTTTTTTTTTTTAGTATTGGGATTGAACTCAGGGCCTGCACATACTGGGCAAGTGTTCTATCCTAGGCCTTTCTAAAGTTAAAGTTTATTCTGACCCAGGGTCGCCCTAAGTTGCCCAGGCTGGCCTCCAACTTGCGATCTCCTGCCTCAGTCTCCCGCACAGCACCCAGCAGCCCTACACCTTCGCATTCTCCTTTCTCTAGAGAGGAAGGCAAGCCGGTCACCACGGCAACCGCTCCCTTGGCCCTGGGTTGTGAACTGAGAGTGGCCTAGGTCCCTCTGGTCCTCTCTTGCGGCCCTTGGGTATTTCCTTTGTGACACTTATTAAAGAGAGGTTCAGCTATTACTGATATCTTTGCCACCCTTGGACTCTGACCTTCCTCAGGGCAGAGCTGAGCTGTTGTCCTCCCCTCCTTTGCCAAGACCAGGGCACCACCAGCCCTCAACAAACACTTGTTACTGAAGGGATGACCTGCACTTGGAGATGGCCCTGCTCTGGACGTGCTGGGCTCACGGAAGCCCCTCCCAGCAATTCCCTCCTTCCTTATTTTCTTCCTTCCTTCCTTCCTCCCCCTCCCCCCCTTTCTCCAGAGATGAAGGCAACTTTTCTGTCTTTTGGGTACTGAGGATTGAACGCAGGGGTGTTCTACCTCTGAGCCAGAACCACAGTTGCTGAGACTGGCCTGGAACCTGCAATCCTCCCATCTCAGCCTCCCAAGCCCTGGGATTACAGGCGTGTGCCACGGCGCCGGCTCCCTCCCAGCCTTTCTATGTAGGCGTGCTCTGTTCCCCGAGAGCTGGGAAGGTCCTGCCTGGCTCTGGCCTTCTCAGCCAGAAGGGGAGGAGGACTTTGCTGTGTACGGGGCTGAGGCATTTTTAGGCTAGAAGTTGCCAGGGTGGACCCGAGTTTCTCCTTGTGCCAGGGTGGTGGGACAGACATGATTTTCTCCTATGCGTTAAATCCCAGAGAGGGATCAGAGCAGAACCAAGAGAAAAAAGGAATAAATATTCTAGTCTGAATCCTTAGGGTAAAGTTTCTGGGGGAAAGTTAAGAGCCTGTCTAAAGTATGGGAGGAGGGGGGAGGGCAGGGACTCAAATGACATTATGTCCCACATCTGCTGAACCTAAGGAACCCTGCCTGGTGGTATTTGGTTCAGAGAATGAACTCTTTGTCTTAAAATTATTTTATTTTTAGCCAGACATGGTGGTAGAGACCAGAAGATCACAGGTTCAAGGACAGCCGCAGCAATTTAGTGGAGCTCTCTGAAATTTAGTGAGACCCTTTTTCAAAATAAAAAAATAAGGCCGGGCATGGTGGTGCATACCTGTAATCCCAGTACTTGGGAGGCTGAGAAAGGAGGATCACAGGTTTGAGGACAGTGTCAGCACTAGTGAGACTTCTATCAACCTAGTAAGACCCTGTTTCAAAACAAAAATAGAATGAGTCTGGGAGTTTAGCTTGGAGGTAGAATGTGCCTGGGTTTCATACCCAGTACCAATATATGAATATATAAATAAATTATAAAAAATAAAAATACAGCCAGGTGTGGTGGTGCACACATGAATCCCAGCATTCAGGAGGTTGAGACAGTAGAATTGCAGTTCATGGACAGCCTCAGCTACTTAGTACGGCCCTCGACAAGTCAGTGAGACCCTGTTTCTTCTAAAGAATAAAAACTAGGGCTGGGGGTGTAGCTCAGAGGTAGAATGCCCCTGGATTCCATCCCCAGCATCGCAATCAATAAATAAATTTTAAAAAACATAAAATAGGAATTGGGTGTGGTGGCACCTGCTTGTAATCCCAGAATTTGGGAGGCTGAGACAGGAGGATGGCAAGTTTGAAGACAGCCTCAGAGGTGTTCGTGTTCTCTCTCTCTCTCTCTCTCTCTCTCTCTCTCTCTCTCTCTCTCTCACACACACACACACACACACACACACACACACACACAGGAACAATTTTGAGATTTTTTTAAATCAATAATGCCTGCTGCAGCCTCTTCTCACCTATTTCCTACCAAGTCTGTTAGTGCCACCTTGTGGTCAAACTAAGCAACTACTCTAAAACAACCGAAGCGTTCAACTGAGGTATGATGTAAACAGCATAAATGTCACACGGGGCTTTCCACCTGTGCTTCTAACCCAAGACCCATCTCAGCCCGGGGACTCAGAGTCCGTATCAAGGGACTCATGCAATTGTTCTCATGGCTGAAACGTTTCAATATCGTTGTAGCGCAAAATCGTACAAAATCCCTCTAGCTTCATTCAGTTGACTCAGATATTACAAATTCTGAAGGTCACACAGCTGAGTAATAAATATATATACTACTGCTAGCTTTTGCTGTAGATAACACCTCTGATGCTGGGTATGGGGGTGCATGCCTGTAATTCCAGTACTTGGGAGGCTGAGACACAGGGAGATGAAAGGTTTGAAGCCAGCCTTGGCAATATATCGAGGCCCTCAGCAGCCTTGCGAGACCCTGTTTTAAATTAGAAAATAAAAAGGGATGGGGGTGTATTTCGAAAGAAAAATAAATAAATCTGCTTTTCATCCCTAGTAAACCCCCCCCCCCCAGCCCCGTTAACACAAGATAACACCTCTGACGTGTGGGGTTGGTGGTAACAGTGGCCTAGGTTGCTTTTGGGGATGTGAAGGTTGCTTTTGCTGAAAACACTGGCTGCACCTGGTCCGCAGGTGTTGCTGGGTGCTGAAACGGGGAGAGAAAGGCTGGCATCTCTGCCTTCATCTGCTGTCTGGCTTCTCTACTGCCTTAACCTTTGATTCTCCCCCGCTCTTCATGTGACACAGTGATCGTTTGGGAAATGTTTCGCATGGAACTCTAACACAGGGTCAGCTTGACTTAGACTCCCTGAGCCTCTGCCCTCCCCCTTCACGCCAAAAGACACCTACCTGCCACCATGACAGCAGATCCTGAAAGGAGCAAAGGGGTGTCCCCTGAGTCCCGGGGAGCCCCACCCTTCCCAGAACCGCCTTGAATGTCCCCCCTCCCAGCCCCTTCTCCCTCTCAGTCCTGTCCTGTGTCTATAGCCCCAGTTCCCTGGAGCGCAGGAGTCCATTTGCGAGCCTGGCTCCCTCTCTCCCCAACACTCTCCCTGACATTGTTATCATCCCTGGGGTGAGCGTGGTCTGGGATCAGGCGCCCTAGGACTGACCAGTCTGTGATGCAGTCTCCGCGCCTCGACCGCCCTCCTCAGGGCTGCACTGCGCTCAGCCTGAGTTCTCTGAGAGCTCTCTGCACTCTGTCCCACCTTCAGAGAGGCGCCCTCCTGCCCTAAGTTCACAGCTAGTGCAGAGAAGCCCCACCTGCCCGTGAGAAAATCACCTGAGCGAGGGCGGAGTCTGAGAGGACCCGCACCTGCACCTGGCTTCTCCACACGAGGGACCCATTCCTGGGGCACCCTCTTCTGTTTTTGGTTGTGTGTGTGTGTGTGTGTGTGTGTGTGTGTGTGTTACTGGGGATGGAACACAGGGGCATTCTACCTCTGAGCAACACCCACTGCCCTATTTTTTACTCTTTATTTTGAAACAGGTTCTCACTGAGTTGCAAAGGGCCTCACTAAGTAGTTGAGGCTGTTTGCAAACTGCGATCCTCCTGTCTCAGTCTCCCAAATGCTGGGATTACAAGAATGGCCACCATGCCCAGCTCTGTGTGTGTGTATGGGGGGGGGGCTGGAGACTGAACTAGGGCAGTCTACCTTCCAGCTACACCCCAGTCATTTTTAGGGTGTTTTTTTTGAAGCAGGATCTTGCTCAGTTGCTGAGAGTCTCACTAAGTTGCTGAGGCCATCCTCGAACCTCCCAAGTATTTATTACAGGCCTACACCCCTGCACCCGGTGCCCCTGCTGAGTAAGGAGCGAGGCCCTGTTAAAGTCACTCAGAGCTGGGCGTGGTGGCGCACACTTGTAATCTCAGCATTTGGGAGGTTGAGACAGGAGGATCCTGGTTCGTGGACAGCCTCAGCTACTCAGTGAGGCCCTCTGCAACTCAGTGAGACCCTGTTTCAAAATAAAGAATAAACAATAGGGCTGGGGATGTAGCTTGGAGGGAGAATGTCCCTGGGTTCCATCCCCAGTATTTCAGAAAGAAAAAAAAAAAAAAAGAAAAAAGAAATAAAGTCACTCAGCCCCACAAAGCCCAGGACCCGAGATTTCAGAGACTGGCACCTGCACCCCCCACGGGGATTCTCTGGAAGCCATTGACGCTGATGTAAAGAGTTCCATTGCTTCCACCCCAGAAATTCTGCTTCAGGGGCCTGGCCAGGGCCCAGGAGCAGACAGAGGCTCGGGGGTTGGGGTCCTGGGAGTCCCTGGACGATGTCCATTCTGAAACTGCCAGTCTCTGTCCTCTTCCTGCGGAATCTGGAAACGTCTTCCTGAGCGTGACATTGCTTCAAGAGCTTCCAAGAAGGACACGTGTCCTTGAGACAGGGCGCTGTCTGTGACAGGTAGATGGTATTAGTACCCGTCTCCCAGATTACTATGACGATTGTTTAATATAGTTATTTATTTACATTTTCTCATAACTAATATACGTGAAACTCAAAGCCTTTAAAACAATAAAGCTATGACTACTAGCAGTTATTTTAATTACTATTATCACATATGGGTGCCTTTAAATAATTTTTATTTTCATTTATTTTATTTTTGGGGAGAAACACTGGATATTAAACTCAGGGGCATTTTACCCAGAAGCTACACCCCAACCCTATTTTTAATTCTTTATTTAATTTATTTTAATTTTTTGTGGTCCTGAGAATGGAACCCAGGGGCATTCTACCTCCAAGCTATACCCTATTTTTTTTTTCCTTTATTTTGAAACAGGGTCTCACTGAGTTGCAAAGGACCCAACTAAGTAACTGAGGCTGGGTGCAAACCCAGATCCTTCTGTCTCAGCCTCCCAAATTCTGGGATTACAAGCGTGTGTCACCACACCTGGCTTTTATATTTTCTTTTCTTTTCTGCAGTACTGAAAATTGAACCAGGGGCATTCTACCTCTGAGCTACAAGCCTCAGCCCTAGTTTTCATTCTTTACTTTTGAAGCAGGGTCTCACTATGTAGCTGAGGCTGGCTGGGGAAGCTTTGGTCCTTCTGCCCCAGCCTCTCAGGTACTGGGATTACAAACATGTGCCTCCACACCCAGCAAATCATTGTTATTTTTGTGCTGGTATTAGGAAAGGGCTTCAAAATGTATTTGGAAATAGCTTTGGTATTAGAAAGTCGGCGCTTGGGTGTGGGCAGGCTCTCAGAAGGGGAGGGACTCTGCATAGTTCCCTGCACCAAGGGTGATTAGCAAGAAAATAGAGGTAGCCCAGGGCCTTCGCATTTTAAAGGCAAGTAACACATTTGAGGGATCTTAAAGATCTGAGCTTACACCTACAGGAAGAAGACTTTTGGTCAGGCAGGACTTCAGATAGTGAATCCCCACATCAAAAGACTTGCCCCAGAGAAGGGGCGAATCTAGTCGGGTCAGAATATGATTGGTGAAGCAAAGATACGGGATAAAATTCTTTATAAAAGTAACTTATAAAGTACTCCAGTAACTTATTTTCAAGTTGGTCCCCTACACCCTTCCGTTTGGGTGTAGGGCTTTAATCTAATATCTGTTCCTTTTTATTTTGTAATAATAAAATTACTTAAGTTTACAGCAAAAGAGTTCGGGCTGTTCTTTTCCTAAAATTGCTCAGAACAAGAACCCGTGGCAACATTTCACACCAGTGCAGTTTTGCTGTACCACTGTAACAGTTTTGGAGCCCAACAGGGGCACCGTAACAATTTTTATTTTTAAAATAGAAAGCCAGAGCTGGATGTGGTGGCGCACGCTTGTAATCCCAGTACTTGGGAGGCTGAGAAAGGAGGATACAGATTCGCGGACAGCCTCAGCTTCTTACTGAGGCCCTTTGCAACTCAATGATTATCTGTTTCAAAATAAATAATAAAAATAGAGCTGAGGGTGTAGCTTGGAGGTAGAATGCCCTGGGTTCCATCCCCAGTACCACCAAATAAATACATAAATAAATAAATAAAATAAAAAAGGAAACCAGGCTTGGTGGTGCATGCCTGTAATCCCATACTCGGGAGGCTGAGACAGGAGGACGGAGGTTCGAGGACAGCTTCATCAAGTAATCAGACTCTCCTTAACCTAGCGAGACCCTATTTCCAAATAAAAAGTAAAATCAGGCTGGGGGTGCAGCTTAAAGGTAGAATGCCTCTGGTTCAACCCCCAGTACCACAAGAAAAAAACTTTAAAAATAAGCTTGGGACACAGAGCTTATTTTATAATAAAATTACAAATTTTTTTTGTTTTTTGTTTTTTGTTTTGTTTTGTTTTTTGTTTTGTTTTTTTGGTGGTACTGGGGTTCCTGGAAGCCCTTCTACCTCCGGGCTACACTCCCAGACCTATTTTATATTTTTGAAACAGAGTCTCTTACGTGGCGTGATCCTCCTGTCTCTGCCTCCCAAGCGCGGGGATTACAAGCGTGCGCCACCACGCCTGGCAAAATTTTAAAATTTTAAAATAAGCTCTGCTGCTGCTTCTTGGAAAATCTCTGGTGTATCAATGTGTTTGGCTTACAATGGAACACAAATAAGAAACGCTTTATTCTAGAATTTCCCCAAAGCATTAAAATTTTTTTTCTTTTGGTGTAATAGGGATGGAACCCAAGGGTATTCTCCCTCTGAGCTACACTCTCAGCCCTTTTTATTTTGAAACAGGGTCTCGCTAAGTTGCTGAGGCTAGTCTTGAACCTGCGATCTTCCTGTCTTAGCCTCCCGAGTCCTGAATGACAGGCATGGCCTGCCAGCCTGGCTCCGAGGCACTCTTTCACGGAAGCCTGTGCTCTGAGCATGGCGCTCCCTGGCCCAGTCTGGGCGCCCCGGGCCTGCAGGGGAGTCGCTACCCCAGCCCGAGCTGGCCCTGCCCGCGTTCCAGCTTCACCTCCTCTTGTGCCCAGGTCAGCTCTCTGCTCCAGCCAGAGATTTCCTTGTGTCTTAAAGCATATCCAAAATATACCAGTTCTCCCTTTTTTGATGAAAAAATTACGAACATTTATAAGTGTTTTGAAAAATAATATGACCACTTGAATACCTTCAACTAGATTTACTACTCGTTAACACTTTACCCATTTGCTTGTTTTCTCTTTTTCTGTATATATCTTACATATTTTTTATTTTTATTTATTTATTTATCTTGCAGGTCTGAGGATGGAATCCAGTATATCTTACATATTTTAAAATTATTTTCATATCCACTGAATCATTTGAAAGTAAGGTGCAGACATATTGACGTTCTATTTTGTTTTGCTTTCTTCCCCCCTTTTTTCAGTACTGGGGATGGAACCCAGGGGCATTCTATCTCCGAGCTACACCCTCAGCCCTATTTATGATTCTTTATTTTGAAACAGGGTCTCACTGAATTGCAGCGCCTCACTAAGTAGGTAAGGCTGCCCTCGAACGGCCATCCTCCTGTTTCAGTCTCCAAATGCTGGGATTATAAGTATGTGCCACCACGCCCGGTTTCTCTGGTCTCTTTTAATCTAGAGAAATTCCTCAGCCGATTTTGATCTTTCTGACATGCCCAGCTTCAAATTCAGCTTGTGGTTTTTGTCCTGGAAATGTAAAATTAAGTCGCCACCAGGTGGCGCTGCTTGCAGCCCTTGGTCCTCAAAGCCCTGCGAAGGGCCATTTAACACAAGCAAAGATGTTCTGTGTGTTGATCAGACAAAGCTCTGATGCTGGAAGTCCCCTTTTCCTTCTAAGGCAGTGGTGACTTTCCTATTAAGCTCCTGGGGATCTTGTTAACCAGGATTCTGCCTTGGACCCAGAGTGGGTCCTAAGAGTCAACATTTCTAACAGGCTGCTGAGCTGTGAGGCTGCAGGCAGCACCTTGAGTGGCAGGGGTCTAGAACAAGCATTTGATGAAATATATCTATGTATAGTTAGGCAACTTTTATTTTTATCTCATAATTGGCAACAAAACCGATCTCATCTCTTGCTCTCTCCTCTCTCTAGCCCTTTAGCTCTCTTGCTTCTGTACCACAGGGCCTTTGCACACTAGCTGTTCCCTCTGCCCGGAATGCGTTTCCCCCAATATCCTCCCCTTGGTGAACTCCCTCATTTCCCTGGAGTTTTTGCTCGAATCTCACCTTTTTCCTGTTTTTTTTTCTTCTTAACTTAAAAAAAATTTTTTTTGGGGGTGGTATTGGAGATTGAACCCAGGGGTATTCTACCACTGAGCTATTACTCCAGTCCTTTATTTTTTTAAATTTAGGAACAGGGGCTCACTAAGTTTCTGAGGCTGTGCTTGAACCTGTAATCCTTCTGTTTTTGTGTCCTAAGTATTAGATTACAGCCATTCACCACTGTCCCTAAGTCTCCCCTTCTTTTTTTGTGGTACTGGGGATGGAACCCAGGGGTGTTCTACCTCCAAGTTATACCACCATTTCTATTTTTTATTTTTTATTTTGAAACAGAGTCTCACTCAGTTGCAGAGGGCTTCACAAGTTGCTGAGCCTCTGGCCGTGATCCTCCTGTCTCAGCCTCCCCAGTACTGGGATTACAGGTGTGCGCCACCATGCCTGGCAAGTCTCCCTCCTCCTCCTCCTCCTCCTCCTCCTCCTCCTCCTCTTCCTCCTTTTTTTTTTTTTTTTTGGTGGTACTGGGGTTCCTGGAAGCCCTTCTACCGCTGGGCTACACTCCCAGACCTATTTTATAATTTAGAAACAGGGTCTCTTAAGCCAGCAAGGCTGGCTCTGAACCAACGCGATCCTCCTGTCTCTGCCTCCTAAGTGCGGGGATTACAAGCGTGCGCCACCACGCCCGGCAAGTCTCCCTTCTTAATGAGGCTCCGTAGCCTGCCTATTGAATACTGGGCCTTCCCCCACACCTGCTTCTGGTTCTCCCTCAATCAGCTCAATTTTTTGCCTTCTCACATATCATAGTACCTAATTGTTGTGTTTCTCATTTGTTTTGCCTACCCCCTCTGTAGGAATCTGTACTCCACCAAGGGAGGGATCTTTGTTTGTTGTGATGGTGATGGTGGTGGTGGTGGTAGGGATTAAACCCAAGGAGCATTCTACCTCCAAGCTATTCCCCAGCCCTATTTTATTTTTTATTTGAAAGCAGGGTTTTGCTACATTGTGGAGGCCTCCCTACATAGCTGAGGCTGGGTTTCAGGTGAGTGATGCTGTAAGGATCCAACTGAAAACAAAGACAAAAACTAGAGGATCTAGAACAGCTTAGAGAACCTCACAGGCCAGGCTGGGTGGCACAAGCCTGTGATCCCAGTACTTGGGAGTCTGAGACAGGAGGCTAGCAGGTTTGAGGCCAGTCCCAGCAACTTAGCGAGTCTCCCAGCAACCTAACAAAACTGTTTCAGAACAACAACAAAAAGGTTGGTGGTGTAGCTTGGAGGTAGAATGCCCTTGGGGTTCAATTCCCAGCAACGCACGCACACACACACACACACACACACACACACACACACACACACACACAGAGAGAGAGAGAGAGAGAGAGAAAGAGAAGAAGAAGAAGAAGAAGAAGAAGAAGAAGAAGAAGAGGAGGAGGAGGAGGAGGAGGAGGAGGAGGAGGAGGAGGAGGAGGACCTGATGATGCAGGTCTTTGCTAACCATGGAGCCACAGGTCACAAACTGGGTGTCTGTGCTCCCAAGGACTTCCCATGGTCAATCATGCATCCCCTGGAGAGGGACACTGCTCATTTGGAGACTCACCTGGTTTCTGGCCACTGGGAAGTTCCCTAAAGAGCAGGGACAATTCCTGTTTTCTCTGATGCTTTTGCAAAACCAAGTTCTTTTTCTTTTTTCTTTTTTCTTTTTTTTTGATAGTAGGGATTGAATCCTGAGCTACTACATACTAAATCGTGTGTGTGTGTGTGTGTGTGTGTGTGTGTGTGTGTGTGTGTGTGTGATGGGGATTGAACCCAGAGGTATTCAACTTCCAAGCTACAGCCCCAGTCCTTGTTTTATTTTTTTTGTGTTGAAACAGGGTCTCCCTAGGTTGCTGAGAGTCTGTCTTTCTGAGGCTGTCCTCAAACCTGTGATCCTTCTATCTCAGCCTCCCAAATACTGGGATTACAGTATTTGTAAAGTGGGCCACCGTGCCCAGTTTCCAACTCCTTTTAATTTACAGATTTCCTGAAGCCTTTTTCTGTCTCGTGAACTTTGAACTCTTTTCCCTCTCCTCTTCTCTTCTCTTCTCTCTCTCTCTCTCTCTCTCTCTCTCTCTCTCTCTCTCTCTCTCTCTCTCTCTCTCTCTCCCTCCCTCCTTCCCTCCCTCCCTCCCTCCCTCCCTCCCCAGGGGGAATTCTACCTCTGAGCTATACCCTCAGCTATATTCATGTGTGTTTAATTAGAAATAGGTTCTTGCTAAATGACCTTATGCCAGTTTTGAACCTCTGATCCTCTTCCTCAGCCTCTCAAGTGCTGTGATTTTGGTGTGTGGAGAACTTTTGTTGTTGTTATTGGAGATTGAGCCCAGGGGCATTCTCCCTCTGAACTACACCTCCAGCCCTATTTTTTTTTTCTTTTTTGAAACAGTCTCCCTAGGTTGATGACAGTGTTTTTTTTTTTTTTTTAATTATTGGTGCACTGTAATGGCACGCCTTGATGCGGTGGTAGTTCAGGGTGGCAGAGACGTACGTGCACACAGCACTCATTCAGCCCTCCCCGGTTCCCACCCTATTTCCTCCCATTCCCTTCTCCCCATGTCAGCAGTGATTGACTTATGTCTGTGTATGTGTGTCATGTCCATGGAGGAGTTTCCCACTCCCCTCCAGCCCTCGGTGAGGTCTCCTCCCTCACTCCTCTGAGCTTTCTCCCCCTTTGTCTGGAGTTCCTCCTATGACCCGTTTTCTCCCCAGCTTCCACATATCAGGGAGAACCTCTGACTTTCCACTTTCTGTGACTGACTAATGTCACGTAGCATACTGTTCTCCAGTTCCATTCATTTCCCTGCAAATGACATGATTTTGTTCTTCTTTATGGTGAGTAAAATTTCATTGTGAACAACCCCATAGTTTGTAATCTACTCATCTCTGTTGGTGGACATCCCGGCTGGTTCCATAGTGTGGCAGTGGTGATTGTGTGGCTATGAACATAGGTAGGCATGCATTGGTCTGGGCGTTCGGTTTCCATTCTTCTGGGTAGGTACCAGACGTGGTACTGCTGGGTCGTGTGGTAGGTTCATTCCCATTCTTCTGAGGAGCTTCCATTTGGTTTTCCAGAGTGCTTGGACTAATTTGCACTCCCACCAGCAATGTGTTAGAATTCCCACTTCTCCACACCCTTATCAGCATTTGTTGAACATTGTTACACATTTATTAGTCATTTATTTCTTATTTTGTGAAGTATCTATATACTTCACTTGCCTATTTTTAATTTTTTTTTTTTAGCAGCGAGTTTCCCAAGTTCTCTGTATATTATAGATATTAGTCCTCTATTGAAGGAGTAGCTGGAAAAGTCTTCTCCCATTCTGCTGATTATCTGTTGAGCGTCTTGGTAGTTTCCTTGGCTGCACAGAAGCTCTTCAGTTTAATGAAGTTTAACATATTGACCTCCTCCTTTTAATTTCTTGTGCCTTTGGAGTCTTGTTGAGACAATTTTAACCTGTGCTATAAACTGAAGTATTAAACCTATGCCCTCTTTAGGTAGCTGCAAGGTCTCTGGTCTAATTTTCAGGTCTTTGATCCATCTTGAATTGACTCGTGCCACGTGAGAAAGTAGGGTTTATTTCCATTTTTCTACATATGGTTAGCCGTTTTGCCAATACCATTTATGGAATAGGCTATCTTTCTCCCAATATGTGTTTCTGGCCCCTTTGTCAAAAATCAAATGATTGTAAATGTGTGAATTTATTTCGGAGTTCTCTATTCTGCTCCATTGGTCTGTGTATCTGTTTTTATGCCAATACCATGCTGCTTTAATTACTATGGCTTTGTTGTATAGTTTGAAGTCAGGTATTGTGATGCCTTCTGCATGGTTCTTGTTGCTGAGAACTATTTTGATTTTTTGTTGTTCCAAATGAATTTAAGGACTGATTTTTTGATATCTGTGAAGAATGACCTTGGTAGTTTAATGGGTATTGCACTAAATCTGTAGATCACTTCTGGAAGAATGGCCATTTTGATATTTATTCTGCCTATCCATGAGCATGGGAGGTCATTCTATCTTCTAAGGTCTTCGTCAATTTTTTTCAATGTTTCATAATTTTTCTTGTAGAAGTCTTTTACTTCTTTGATTAGGTTTATTCCTAAATATTTTATGTTTTTTTGTGGAATATCATGAGTGGAAATGTTTTCTTGATTTATTTTGAAGTGGATTTATGGTTGGCATACAGGAAAGCTTCTGATTTTTTAAGACTGATTTTGTAAAAACACTGCAGGGAATTGGAATAGAAGGAACATATCTCAACATTATTAAGGCAATCTACAATAAGCCCACTGCCAACATCATATTAAATGGGGAAAAACTTCAAGAATTCCCCCTAAAAACAGGAATGAGACAAGGATGTCCATTATCACCACTTCTCTTCAATATAGTACTAGAGACTCTAGCCAGAGCAATAAGGCAAGAAAAGGAAATCAAAGAAGTACAAATAGGAAAAGAACTCAAACTTTCACTATTTGCAGATGACAGGATACTATATTTAGAAAACCCAACAAACTAAACCAAAAGGCTTATAGAACTGGTCAACAAATTCAGCAAAGTATCTGGATACAAAATTAATCTTAAAAAATCAGAAGCTTTCCTGTACATCAATCATAAGTCCATTGAAAAAGAAGTTCAGAAAACACTTCCACTCAGGATTTCCCACACACACAAAAATAAAATACTTAGAAATAAACTTGACCAAGGAGGTAAAAGATCTCTACAAATTATAAAAATTAAAAAATTTATATATAAAATTTTATATAATTTTATAAAAATTATAAAACACTGAAAAAAGAAATCAAAGAAGATCTTAAAGATGGAAGGATCTTCCATGTTCATGGATTGGCAGAATAAATATCACTAAAATGGCCATCCTCCCAAAAGTGATCTACAGATTTAACGCAATGCCCATTAAACTACCAAGATCATTCCTCATAGACATAGAAAAATCAGTCCTTAAATTTATCTGGAATAACAAAAAGCCCAGAATAGCCAAGGTAGTTCACAGTTCGCAGCAACAAAAACTATGCAGGAGGAATCACAATACCTTACTTTAAACTATACTATAAAGCCATTGTAATAAAAACAGCATGGTACTGGCAAAAAACAGATACATAGACCAATGGAGCAGAATAGAAGACCCAGAAACAAGTCCACACACTTTCAGCCAATTGATTTTTGACAAAGGGGCCAAAAACATACACTGGAAAAAAGATAGCCTCTCCAACAAATGGTGTTGGCAAAACTGGTTAACCATATGCAGAAAATTGGAAATTAATCCCACTTTCTCACCCTGTACAAAAGTCAATTCAAGATGGATCAAAGATTTGGAAATTAAACCAGAGACCTTGAAGCTCCTTGAAGAGGGCATAGGTCCAACACTACAACACATAGGCACAGATAAACACTTTCTCAACAAGACACCAAAGGCACAACAAATTAAAAGGAGAATCAATACATGGGATTGCATGAAACTGAAGAGCTTCTGTTCAGCAAAGGAAACTGTCAAGAACCTCAATCGAGAGCCAACAGAATGGGAGAAGATTTTTGCCACCCACACCTCCGATAGAGGACTAATATCTAGAATATACAGAGAACTCAAGAAACTCAACCCTAAGAAAACAAAGCATCCAATAACAAAATGGGCAATCGAACTAAATAGACACTTCACAAAAGAAGAAATTCAAATGGCCAATAAATGCATGAAAAAATGCTCAACATCACTGGCAATCAGAGAGATGCAAATCAAAACTACCCTGAGATTTCACCTAACTCCAACTAGAATGGCAATCATTCAAAACACAAACAACAAAAGATACTGGCAAGGATGTGGAGAAGTGGGAACTCTAAAACATTGTTGGTGGGATTGCAAATTAGTGAAAACACTTCAGAAAACAGTATGGAGAATCCTCAGAAGAATGGGAACAAATCTACCATTTGATCCAGCAATACCACTTCTGGGTATGTACCCAAAATATAGGAAACCAAACTACCAAACTAATGCATGTGTATCTATGTTCATAGCTGCCCAATTCACCATAGCCAAACAATGGAACCAGCCAAGATGTCCATCAACAGATGTATGGATTACAAAATTGTGGGATATGTACACAATGGAATTTTACTCAACCATTAAAGAAAACTCAATTACATCATTTTCAGGGAAATGGATGGAACTGGAGGACATTATGCTAAGTGAGATTAGTCAGTCACAAAAAATAAGGAAGCAGATGCTTTCCCTAATATGTGAGAGTTAGGGAGAAATGGGTCATAGGAGGAACTCTAGATGAAAAAGGAAATCCTATAGAGGAGCAAACAAGGCAACCTAAAGGAGGAGAAAGGAGGGGGTAAGAAGGAAAATCTCTAAAACACACAATGTACTTAAACATCAAAATGAACCACTAAGTTGAGCAATGGAGGGAGGGACGGGGAGGAAATGGGGTGGCAATTGGGTAGGGGTTAAATCAGTGATGTGTACATGTATGTCCACACAAGTTCTTTACCCCAATATGATGTATGAATATAATGCACCAATAAAAAAAATTGATTTTGTATCCAGATACTTTGCTGAATTTGTTGATCAGTTGTAAGCCTTTTGTTTAAGTTTGTTTGTTCTTCTGTGTATAATATCATTCATATCATATGCAAATATAGTTTCAGTCCTTTCTTTGTCCAGCATCATCTATCTTTTTTGTTGTTTGTTTGAGAAACCAGCCATATATATATATATATATATATATATATATATATATATATATATGGTGTGTGTGTTTGTGTGTGTGTGTGTGTGTGTGTGTGTGTGTGTGTGTGTGTGTTTGTGTATTGATCCCGGGGCATTCTATCTTCCAGCTACACCACCAGCCCTATTTCCTTTGTCTTTCTTCTCTTGTCTTATTGCTCTGTGTTAAATCTCAAGTACTGTGTGTGTGTGTGTGTGTGTGTGTGTGTGTGTGTTACTAGGGATTGAACCCAGGGGCATTCTCTCTCTAAGCTACACCCCCAGCCTTATTTTTTTATTCTTTATTTTGAAATAGGATCAAAACTGAGTTGCAAAGGGCCTCACCAAGTAGCTGAGGCTGTCTGTGAACTGTGATCCTCCCATCTCAGCCTCCCAAATGCTGGGATTACAAGCATGTGCCACCACACCCGGCTTCAAGTAGGATATTTAACAGGAGTGGTGATAGTGGACATCCTTGACTTGTTCCTGTTTTTGAGGGGAACTCTCATAGTTTTCCCCATTCAATATGATGTTGGCTGTGGGCCTGTTGTATATTGTCTTTATGATGTTGACGTATGTTCCTTCTATTCCAATTCTACGCATTATTTTTTAGCATGAATAGGTGTTAGATTTTGTCAAATGATTTTTCAGCATCTACTCAAATGATCATGTAATTTTTGTCCTTAGTTATGTTCTTGTGATGACTTATGTGGATTTCTTTTTACTTGTTGAACCAGTCTTGCATCCCTGGGATGAACCTGTCTCGGTTGTGGTGTATAATTTTCTTGATATGTTTTTGAGTACACATTGCTAGTATTTTGTTTAAAAGTTTTGCATTCAAGTTCATCAACGATGTTGGCTTGTAGTTTTCTTTTTCTTGAGCTGTCTTTGGTTTTGGTATTAATATGATGTTGGCTTCATAGAATGTATTTGGCAGAGTCTCATTTCTTTCTACTTTATAGGATATATTGAGAATTATTGGTATTAGGTTTTCTATAAAAGTTTTTTTTTTGGTGGTACTGGTGTTCCTGGAAGCCTTTATACCTCTGGGCTACACTCCCAGACCTATTTTTACATTTTTATTTGGAAACAGGGTCTCCTAAGCCAGCGTGCGTGGCTGGCTTCGAACCTGCGCGATCCTCCTGTCTCTGCCTCCCAAGCGCGGGGATTACAAGCGTGCGCCACCACGCCCGGCTCTATAAAAGTTTTAAAATTTACCTGGGACACCATCTGGACCTGGGCTTTTCTTTGATGGTAGGATCTTTTTTCTTTTGGTGGTACTGGGAATGGAACTCAGGGGTATTCTACCTCCGAGCTACAGCCCCAGCCCTATTTTTTTATTCTTTATTTTGAAACAGGGTCTCACTAAAATTCAGAGGGCCTCACTAAGTAGCTGAGGCTGGCCATGAACCTGTGGTCCTCATGTCTCAGTCTCTCAAATGCTGGGATTACAAGCATGTGCCACCACACCCAGCTTGATGGTAGAGTCTTTATTGATGCTTCAATCTGTCTGATTGTTATTGGTCAGATTCAATTTTCGATATTTTGATTCAATTTAGAAATGTTGTATGTGTCTAGAAATTTGTTGATTTCTTCTTGGTTTTCTATTTTGCTGGAGTATAATTTTTCAAAGTAGTTTTTGATAATCTTCTGGATTTCTGCATGGTGTATGGTAATATTTTTTATCTCTTATTTTAGTAATTTGGATTGATTCTTTGGTTAGGTTGGTTAGTGGTTAATCTATCTTTTTTTTTTTTTGTGGTACTGGGGATGGAACCCAGGGGTATCTACCTCTGAGATACACCTCTAGCCCTAATTTTACTTTTTTTAAAGTTTAAAACAGCGTCTCACTGAGTTGTCGAGGGCTAAGTAGTCGCTGAGGCTGTCTGTGAACTGCAATCCTCCTGTCTCAGCCACCCAAATGCTGGGATTACAAGTGTGCTCCACCATGCCCAGCATCTTTGTTTTGTTGTTTGTTTGAAAAACCAGCTTTTTTTTCTATGTTGCTGGGAATTGAACCCAGGGGCATTCTACCTTCCAGCTACACCAGCAGCCCTATTCTCTATTTTTTTATTCTTTATTTTGAAACATAGTCTCACTAAGTTGTGGAGGGCTTCACTAAGTAGCTGAGGTTGGCCATGAAGCTGTTATCCTCCTGGCTCAGCCTTTAAAGTACTGGGATTAAGAGTGTGTGTCACCATGCCTGGCTCTGTGTGTGTGTGTATATGTGTGTGTGTGTGTGTGTGTGTATGTGTGTGTGTGTGTGTGTGTGTGTGTGTGTGTGTGTGTGTGTGTGTATACATATATATTATGCCCTACTTCATTTATTTCTCCTCTGGTTTTAATGATTTCTAGTCTGTTGGCTTTGGGATTAGAATGTTCCTGTTTTTCAAGGGCTTTGAGCTGTGTCATTAGGTTATTTATTTGGTAATTTTCTGTTCTTCTTATGTGAACACTCAGTGCTATGAATTTTCCTCTTGATGTTGCCTTCCAAGTGTTACAGAGATTTTGATATACTGTGTCTCTATTTTTATTTCTAAGAATTTCTTAATTCTTCCTTTATTTATTCTATGACCCATTCCTCATTCAGCAGTGTGGAATTCAGTCTCTATGAATTTATAAAGTTTCTCTGGGTCTTATAATTGATTTCTAATTTCATTCCATTGTAGTCTGAGAAGAAGCAGGGGTTTATATCACATTTTTTGAATTGCTAGTGCTCACTTTTGTGGCCCAGGATGTGGTCTGTTTGGGAGAATGTTCTATGAGCAGCCAAAAAGAATGTTAATTCAGCGGTAGTTAGGTGGAATGCTCTGTATGTGTCTAGTAGAACATTTTGGTTTATGTGGAGTTCCTTAGGTCTGAGGCATCTTTACTGACCTTTTGTCTAGAAGACTGAGAGGAGCGTTGAAGTCTCCAGATATTATTGTATTGGGATCTATGTGTGACTTACTTAATGTCATGAAGATTTAGTTTTATAAAAGTGGTTGCACCTATGTTTGGGGCATAAATGTTGACTATCGGCATATTCTCTTGATGGATTGTTTCTCTAACCAGTAAAAAAATGTCTTGCTTTGTCTACTCTGCTAAGTTTAGGCTTGAAGTTTATTTTGTCTCATATAGGGCCTGCTGATGTGACCCAGCCAGGCCTCTCTGTGTGCCAGAGTCCAAGGAGACCTGGAGTGTGGCTGCTGTTCTGTATGCACGTGGCCTCTCAGAGGATGACACTTCACAGATCTGTGAAGAGTAAATTCCAAATTTATTTAATACAATAGCCTTCAGGGCCCTGCGGCAGCATCGCTGAGATGAACGGGGAAGGGGATTTGGCCTGGGTGTGCTCGCCGTGCAGGGACTGGACCAGCTCAGCCTCCTTTCCACGCTTTGCCACTCCCTCAGAGACATCTCAACCCTCAGGAGGCCATTTCCTTAGGAAGGATTAAATTAAAAAAGTGGTAAGAAAACTATACATTTCTTTCTTTTCTTTTCTTTTTTTTTTAAAACTACACATTTCATTTTGTTATTAAGCATCTTTGCTGATGGCGACAGTCCTCTGTCTTCTGGCCTTTGTGGAGCAGAGGAAAGGAGAGCTAGAGGAGGGCCCAGGCCCCTGTGTTTGTTGCCCTGCTGTGAGCTCTGATGCTGCCCGCAGGGCCTGGGCTGAGGGCACCATTTCAAAGGACTTGCTCTGGGCCTCTTGCTAGGTCTTCTTGTTTGTGGCAGGTGAGAAAACAGAGATAACAGGGGAAGCCATGGCCAGTGCGCTGCATGTCCAAAGGACAAGGACCAAGAACTTTTTATATTTTGTTTTGAAACAGGGTCTCACTAAGTTGCTGAGCTACACCCCAGCCCTGTTTATGCCTTTGGCTTGCGGATTGACTTTCAGAATATGAAAGTCCTCCTTGGCTGGGCGGTTGTGGTGGTAAATGCTGGTAATCCCAGTACTTGTGAGGCTGAGGCAGGAGGATTGCAGATTTTAGACCAACCTCATCAACTCAGTGAGGCCCTGTTTCAAAATATCAGAATAAAATAGGGCTGGGGATGTGGCTCAGCGGTAGAATGCCCCTGGGTTGCATCCCAGAACCACAAAAATAAAATACATAACTGCCATCCTTGTGCCTCTCATTCCTCCAGAACTGATACAGTAATGAGACAAGGCGTGAGTCTGTGGGTGCTGCCCCAGTCTGGGGTCTTCTCTCAGTTAGTACTTGGGTGCTGCGCTCAGTCCTGGAGGCTTGGCAGGGAGGAAGCAGTGGAGGATGGGGCTGAGCAAGGCTGGGCAGAGAGCGAAGGCAGCAGGAGCAGCTCGTGAGCCCACCCATAGCCAGTCCACTGAGGAGGCTGAGCCCTGATCATCGATCATCATCGCAGACACAGCTCCCAGCTCTGCAGGACCTTGGGGCGGGGCCACCACAGGACAAGGAGGGATGAGAGAGCTGTACCTGGTGCCTGGGCACAGGGGACTTGAGGCTACTCTCACAGGGTGGTGGGTGCTCAGTGACTACAGGAATAAGACATGGAGCCTGTGGTTGCTTTTTTTTTTGTTGTTGTTACTGAAGTTTGAACCCAAGAGCATTCTACCTCTGAGCTACATTCCTCTGTTTTATTTAGACACAGGGTTTCACTAAGTTCCTGAAGGCCTCACTAAATTGCTGAGTCTGGCTGCAAACCTGCAATCTTCCGATCTCAGCCCCCAAGTACTGGGGTTTCAGGCATATGCCCCCACACCCAACTCTGGGGCTGCTTTTTTTATTTTTGCAGGTCTGGGGATGGAACTCAGGGGTATTTGACCTCCATGCTACTTCCCCTGCCATATTTTTTTATTCTTTATTTTGAAACAGGGTCTCACTAAGTTGCGGAGGGCCTCACTAAGTAGCTGAGGCTGTCTGTGAACCACGATGCTCTGGTCCAGCCTCCCAAATGCTGGGTTTATGAGCGTGCACCACCACGCCCAGCTGTGGCTGCTTTTTTCAGGTGGGAGAGAGAAAGATTTTGAAACTAGTGTGAGAGTTGATGCCCTTTTCTGCCCCCTCCTGCTCTCCTTCCCTCCCCCACTCCCAAGACCTTATCAGGCTCCCAGGACTCCGCCCCCAGCCCACCCTGAGAGTCAGGGCCCACACTCACTGGGTTGGTGTTCTGGGTCCCATTATACACCTTCTCTGGGCTCTTTGTCCCCAGAGCTGGAAGAGGGAACAAGCAGGAGTCAGTGCCGCCTCAGGACCCCAGGCCGGCTCTGCTGTGCCCACCCAGCCAGTGCTGTCCGTGTCCGAACCACCAGGGACCTCGCCAATGCCCGACTCCTAAGGTCCAGGGCTGACCAGTATCACCAAGGTGGGCAGGGCGGCCGTGCAGAGGACACCTGGACCCGAGGGGCCTCACCTGGACATCTCCATGCTCATCTCCTTGGGGATTTCTTTGGCTTTCAAAAGGAAAGAGAAAAACCAGAGTCAGTATCAGATGTCCAGGTCCCTCCCAGGTAAGAAGGGTCATTTCAACCACATTTGATATTGCTGAAGACTGCAGACCCATAAAAGAGAGGAAAGAAAACCAAACATATTCATGCTTGAAAAAAAAAATAGAAAGGAAAGAACGAGGTTTTCTCTTGGTCTTATTCCAAGAGACTTCACATCACCCCCTGGATATGTCACCTTTGGACCCTTTGAGGCAGAAGCAGTTTTTGTTAGTGGGACGTGATGGAGATGCAGAGAATGGGACAGAAGCCAGACTGGCCAGATGTGAGCCGCGCCTCTGTGGGTCAGCACAGTTCCAAGAGTAGGGCTAAGTTGAGCCTTTGCTGTTTTCCCTGTATGTTTTGTTTTGTTTGGTGCCCTCTCTACCCTGGAAATGCCTCCTCCAGTGCTCTGTCCTCTCCGGCAATGGCACTGCGTTCCTACTGCCGCCAGCTGCTGTCCAGGTGCTAAGGACACAGCGTTGGCTGGGGTGTAGGGAGGTGGCAGAGCGCTTGCCTGGCATGCATGGGGCCCTGGGCTCCATCCCCAAACACACACACACACACACACACACACACTGAACACGGTGGACAGTGCTTCTGACTTCTGCAGCCCACATTCTAGCAGCTGAACACATGAATAAACCAGAAAGGTGGAACATATATTTTGGGAGACAAGTACTTTAGAGAGAAATGAAGCCAGGTAAAGGGGTGGAATGAGAGGGAACTTCTAAGCACATGGGTTTGGAAATCAAACAGGCCTGGGGGTCACTCTCGTTCTGCACGTGGTGGCCCTGTGACCCAGGGTGAGTTATTAACCTCCTAGTCTTGGATTCCACATCCATACAATGGGCACCACAATACCTACCTCCTGGAGTTTTTGTATAGTGTTAGACCATGGGCAATTGTTACGTGTGTGTGTGTGTGTGTGTGTGTGTGTGTGTGTGTGATACTGGGAATTAAACCCAGAGGTATTCTACCTCTACTACACCTGTAGCCCTATTTAATTTTATATTTTAAAACAGACTCTCACTAAGTTTCTGAGGGCCTTGCTAAGTTACTGAGGCTGACCTTAGACCTGAGATACTTCTGTTTCAGCCTCCAAACTATTTCAATTACAGGTGTGCACCATTGCATTTGACTTGTTACCATTATTTCTGAGCATGCAAATGCTTTCTTATTCCCAACCCTGTCACAAGACCTGTGTCTGGGATCTAGATAGTGTTTGGCAAAAAGGAAAGATAAATGGAATACGATCATAGAAAATGAGGGAACGTTCCCGAGTGCTTGATCTGCGTGGGGCGTTTGCTAACGCTCACAGCAAAGTGTCTCCCTTAATGGTCCTAACAGCCCTACAAGGTGAGCGCCCTCATCACCTCCAACCAAGAGCCCAGGAAGGTCACCAACTCACCCAAGGTCACAGCAGCCTGAGTGACAGGGCTGGGACTGAGCCAAGCCTGTGCACTGCGCTCCATGAACACACACACACACACACACACACACACACACACACACACACACACGGGCAGGTAAGAGGGAGGTCCAAGAGAAGGGGACATTTGCGACTCTTTTGCGATCCACTCTGGGCTCCTGCTCGAGGTCACAGTGGTGCTGCCTGGGCGCCGGCCCTTCCCTCCTCTGGCAGCTCTGTGACCCTGGGTCCTGAGCGCTCCTGGCTCCTGGCCTGGAGCCCTATCTGTCCTGGATACCCCAGGCCTCTCTGCCTCCTCCTTCTCCTCCACGATCATTCTCAGGCTGCCTCATGCATCTCCCATTTGGTCAATGTGAGTCCACGAGGGAGGCAGAGGTGAGGGCCTGGCCCCCTCTTCCTCCCTGTCCCCCCAGATCTGAACTCCTGCCTCTGAGCTGCCATGGCTTAAATCAGAGGCTTCCAAACTGCAGCTCCCTCACTGGAGACCTCGACCTGGTGAGTCATGGCCAGTATTTAAAAAACTGAAAGAGAATTCTTCTCTGTTTCTACCTAGAAAATACCCAAACTGCATCATATAGATTAGGGGAAAGTACTGTTCTTGAAACTTTTGTTTGGGAAATATACATAGGTTATATAACTAAACATATTATGTAAGTACATATATTTCATATATATTACTTAAACTGTGCCCTGAAGTGAATAGGAACAGGCCTTATGTCCTGAGGATAGCAGTCTGGGCCAGAAAGCCCAGCCCCTTTCCCACTTCTGGGTGCTTTCTCCCTCCACCACCCAGAAAACACGAAGGATAAGGAGCAGGACTCTGACCTTTCACGGTGACCAGCTCAGTCTTGGTGAACTCTGAGGTCCCAATGTCATACAAAGTAATGACTGTAGCTTGGCAGCGGAAAATCAGATCATGGTCCTCCTCCTCAATAGGGAATTTTATCGTCACAACATTGCCACGCTGAGATAACTTCTGTGTTTTTTGCTTGACGAGATTTGTATCTACTTCAAATTTTTCAATTGTGAAATAAATCGGAGCCCTCTCTTTGACAGCACAAGTGACAGCCACCTCATCGCCTTCTGTCACCTCCTTCTTGTCCAGCGTCACCTGGGTACTGGGCATTCCTTTGGAGAACGAGAAAGGTCAGTTGAGGGTCAGTGTGATCTGGTCATAGGAGCCTCCTGTGCTGTGGTCCACCCATCTGAGGGTCCTTCCTGCACCCCAAACACCCAGTGCTACCTCTCAGGAAATAACCAAGTGTGTTTGTGCCAGCACTAGGCCATGAACTCTGAAAAAATATATGTCCAAGCAGAGGGATCATGAGTTCAAGGACAGCCTCACAAATTAGTGAGACTCTCATCAACCTAGCAAGTTGCTATTGCATAAATACAACATGATTACCCTGGACACTCTCTATTTGGGGGGTGGGGGGGAAATGGAAGGGGAAGGGCATGAAGCTCAATGTGAATGTACACCACTCTCAATATGTTCCACTTATAAACAATAAAAATAAAAATAAAATAAAAATGACATTGGGCTGGGGATGGAGCATAGAGATATGCCCCTGGGTTAAATATCCACTACCAAAATATAATAACCTAACAATCCCAGTGCAGTGGCACAGACCTGTAATCCCAGTATTTTGGAGGTTGCAGCAGGAGGATCGCAGGTTAGTGGGCAACCTCAGAACTTAAGAACCTTAGCAACTTAGCGAGACCCCGGTTCAAAAGAAAAAATAAAAAGGGCTGGGGATGTAGCCCAGAGGAGGAATGCCCCTGGACTTAATCCCCAGTATCAGATAACAATAACAATGATGATGTTGATGATGACGATGACGGTGGTGGTGGTGGTGATATAAGGCTGGAGGTGTAGCTCAGTGGTAGAGCGCTTCCCTGGCACGCAAAGGCCCTGGTTCCTTCCCCAATCACACACATGAAATAAAAGAAATGTCCTGGCCTATATCAAACCCAAGCCATGCATACATTAGCAGGTTTGCAGGAAAATGCCAGAAAGAACGAGATGGGCACTGGATGGCAAGGGCTCGGTGTTGCCATGCGTCTGGTTACTCCTCTTAAGCTGCACGTGCGGTGGCCACTGGGCTCTGTTCTAATTCAGGGACTCACCTTTCACAGTCAGCACGTAGACATCAGAGTCCATCTCACTGTCATCTACAAACCCAGCACATCTGTATATCCCCGAGTCATGGATACTGGCCTGGGGAATAAAGATGCTCTCCGTGTCCTTAGTGGAGGTGACGCTGTGGAATATCTTATTGTTCCTATAGAACAGCATCGTGTGCTCGGGCTTGACTTGCGAGGTGGTGCTGATGTCCACGATGCAGTTCAGGGTCAGGTTCTGCCCGTTTTGCACTGTCCAGCCAGGCACGCTCTCCATCTGGATGTGACTGACTTTGGAAGCTAGAGCAAATGGAGGGGCACACACACCCGTGACCGCCCTACGCAGTGCGGTGCCCGATGCCCACCTGGACCGAGCCCATCCTGCCGTGGGTGCTGCTCCAGTAGGAGGCGCAGGACAGCAAGCTGCCCTCTTCTCACCAAGACCTGGGGCAACGTGTGGCCAATGAGGTGGGAGCAGCCTGTGAGCCGCCACCTCGGGGCCGGAGGGAACATTAAGGTTTCAGCAGAGCCGGGGTGGATACGCACACCTGGAGCCCCAGTGCTGGGAGCTGAGCGTGGACCCCAGGGGTTGATGGGAGTTTTAAGAATCATGGAAAATACACAACAAGGGAAACAGAAACTCAATGACTTACTGATTTCTGTCGCCTCAATGCTGACACCTGGAAGAGAGAGAAGAAATGTTTATTTCAGAAGCTTCGATTCTTGGGAATTTAAAGGGAAGAGGAAGAATTCAAAGTCTCACCGAGTATCAGAGTCAGCAGGGCTCCGAGCTGCATCCACGGCCACATCTTCATCCCACAGTGTGTCGACCTGGGGCAGAAGATACGTCCCAGTCACCACACCCTGGCACCCAGACTCAGGCTGGAGGCCAGCCTCATCTTGCCTCAGGAAACGACTAGATTTCCCCAGAGACTACCGCAGGAACTTGCTTTGTGTGGAGGGGAGGGGAGCACAGGTGACACCTGCCATGCCCCTGTCTTGCCTGGGTTTGAGAACCCTTTTATGCAGCGGGGTGAGGGACTTAGCCAGCCAGCCTTAGCAACGCAGTGAGGCCCTCCACGACTTAGCAAGACCCTGTTTCAAAATAAATAAGTAAAATAGGGCTGAAGGTGTGCCTCTGAAGTAGAATGCCTCTGGGTTGAATCCTCAGCACCACAGACACACGCACAATTCTGAGTTATTGTGGGACAATTAATCATTCCCTGTGGCAACACTTTCCATCGGTGTCTTTGAATGGGCTCAGCATTATTTATTGTCAATACCAAAATATACAATTGTTTTGTCAGCATCAGCAAGTTGAATTGTAAAGAAGCAATCCTTTAAATCAATAACTATAGGAGGCCAGTCTTGAGGACTCGTAGCAGGGTTTGGTAGACCGGGCTGCAAAGACCCCATGGGCGGAATAACAGCACTGAAAGCTTGTAAATCATGGAAGAGTCCCCACTGGCCAGGGTTCTTAGGGAGAGCAAAGGCAGGTGTGTCCAAGGGCTGGTCGATGGTTCTGTATGTCCAGCATCTAAGGGTTTCTTTACTAATTGCTTTAAATGGGGGGAGTCTCTCCCCTTTAATAGGGCACTGATCAACCCAAACAGGCCCCTTAGTCATCCCTGTGAGGGCAAGAGGGGAGGGTACAGTGGATCCTTTGAAAAATTTTTTGTGCTGAAGTTAAGTTCCATTGAGAGAGAAGATCCCTTCCCCTTAAAGCAACAGAGATGTCAGCAATGACAGGCTGGATACAAGCCCTCTGAGGACAGCCCTGTCCCGGGTCTGCAGGGCAGGGGAGAGGCCTTGGTCCTTGGGGAGAGGGAGGAGGGTCCGCTCTCTGAGCAGCAGGATGGAGAGGAGCTGCAGGCTTTACCCAGCCCAGGCCACAGGCCACAGAGAAAGGTGCCCACTGCGTAGCGCTGGGCAGAGGCCGAGGCACAGTGAGGGGATGCTCTCAAGGGCACCACCACAGCCGCTGCCGAGGCCAAGGAGCTGCTGCTGCCATGGGGGAGCTGACCCACAGGCCAGGCAGCGGCAGACAGGACGATCATCCCAAGCTTACTTTTTCTCCACTTTCTTTGACCACGACCCTAGAGGTGGGGCCGTTCTCTGTACCCTTCCCTTAGGCCCAGTACCCTGCAACTGCAAAAAGGACACCAGTATCGCAGCAACCCCATTGTGTCACTGTGAAATCTCATCTTTTTTTTTTTCCCCCCTTTAGTAATAAGCAACATTTTTAGCTGAAACCCTCACAGCACTATTTTACAAAGGAAAAGAAGGTAAGGCACCAAGTCAAACAGACAGACTCACAGACAGACGGGTGGGAATCCGCAGACGACAGATAAGCCAGCGGGACAAGACCCCGTGTCCAAGATGGGGACGAGTCGCCCAGACGAGATTCCATGGTTCCCAGTTAGCCGAGATTCCAACACGAGGGGAGCCACAAAAGCTCCCACAAAGGGGACCATCCAAATGCCCCACCAGAAAAGGGGGACAAAATGTGAGGAATCGGGGCTACGGAGCGCACGCCAAGGGGGCTGACCCCAAAGGCCGACGCTCAGTTTCCCTTCTCCCAAATCAGGGGAATGGCAGAGTACACTGGCCAGGAAGCTCCCTTCACTGTTTCTGGCACCTTCTCTTTCTCTCTCTCTCTCTCTCTCTCTCTCTCTCTCGTTAATTGAACCCCAGGGCATTTTACTTTTGAGGTCCCCCTCTCCCAACCCTTTCTATTTTGAAACAGTTTTCACTGAGCCACTGAGAGTCTCATGAAATTCCTGAGGCTGCCCTCAGACCTTTGATCCTCCCATCTCAGCCTTCTAAGAAGTGGGATTGCAGTCATGTGTCCTCGTACCCAGCTTCAGGAGCCCTCTTACCACCTGCCCTGGTATCTCTCATCCAGGACCTGGCCGGGCCTGTGGAATGCCAGGCAGTCTCCTCTGCCGCTGGCCTTTTAGGAGTGGCCTGTGAGCTGGACCAACCCCAGCAGAGCCAGCCATGAGCATGCCTCCAGCTGAGGACACTGAGCCCCGCGAAGGCTGGAGTGACTGACAGGACTCAGGTGTGCGGCCTCCCCAGCCTCTCCCTCCCCTGCATCCCTCATCCGTGCCCTGCAGCCCTCTCCAGCCCTAACCCCAAGACCAGACTCCTCCAGGGGCCTCCCAAGCGAGGCCAGCAGCCAAGGGGGAGGCTCCACAGAGCGACTCTGCCTTCCAGTTCTCCACCTGCAATGAGACAGCCTGCAGCTGCGCTACATCCACGTCACACCTGATTTAACTGAGAAGGCCTCCAAGGAAGGGGAGAGTGGGCCAGCGTCCAGCCCGAGACCACATTCTCCTCCCTGCTGACCCCGGAGCCCCGGGAGCCCTGGGGATTGTTGGTCCCAAGCCCAACCCGGGCTCCTCATCTGGGACCTGTGCTGCTCCCTGTGGCGTTTCTGCAGCAGCCCCAACAGCGCCCCAGCTCCCACCAGAGAGGAAGGGAGCTCAGTTTCCATGGTGCCGAGTCACCAGGAAGGCGCAGAGCAGGGATGGGCAGCAACAGAATTTTTCCTTCCCCTGGCTTCCTGTAAATAGATTCCCAGTGTACCTCTCGGAGTTGGCTGGACACCTGGGCACTCCAGGCTGAGCCCGAGACGCACCTGCAGAGGACGGAGGAGGAGGAAGGGCTGTCAGATGGCAAGCCAAGGGAGCCCAGCCCCTCTTAAATCTGTCCGAGGTCCTGAGCTAGCCCAGTACCTGGTGGTTACGTGCCTGTGCAAGCTGTCAGTGCATACCATCTGCGTGACTCCATTATCTCTATCTTACATCAAGGCCCAGATGGACCAGGAATGGTGGCCCGTGGCTGGAATCCCATCCCTAGTACAAAAAATATATATATAAACGTCAACACAGGTTTTGCAATAGCCCTTTACAACAGAAGGACGTAGGTCAGGTGACTGAGGCTTTTGCAAGAGAAAGAGGAGCAATGGGGCATTCTTCAGAGTCTTTGGGGGTCCTCTCGGAGGCCTTTTCTTCATGAAAATAAGGCTGTGATGCCCATGGAAAACATTCAAACTTGTGTGTGTGTGTGTGTGTGTGTGTGTGTGTGTGTGTGTGTGTGTTACTGGGTATTGAACTCAAGGATTCAATCTACCTCTATGTTATACTCCCAGCTGTATTTTATTTTCATATGGAAATAGGGTCTCCTTGGTTTATGAGAGTCTCACTACTTTCTTAAGCTGTCCTCGAACCTGTGATCCCCCTGTCTCAGCCTCACAATTACTGGGAAGAACCATGAAGACAACTTCAATTGTAATAATAATAGTTTTTGGTCTGGTTTGGGTCCCAGCCTGCTTCATCTGAACTACAGCTCTTGGGCCAGGTGTGGTGGAGAGCGGGTGTTTATACAGGAGGTTGAGCTCTTGAGTTCAAGATGAGCCTTGGCAGCATAGTAAGACCTTGTTGAGAGAGAGAGAGAGAGAGAGAGAGAGAGAGAGAGAGAGAGAGAGAGAGAGAGAGAGACATGGAAAAGAGAGGGGATTGATTATCTGTTCAGTTACCTAGAACTCAGTTACCAAGAACTGCTGTCTTAATGAGCTTGGGGGCTCAACAACTTCTCTTTGATGTCCTCTCCTTGTTCGCCCATCCAAGCTCCACTCTGCCCCCTCACAGAAGGTTGGCAGTACTAGCCAGTTGTGAGCGCACACCTTTAATCTCGCTACTTGGGAGGCTGAGACAAGAATGAGGTAGAATAGAAGAAATAAAATATTAGATAGGAGACAAGTTGGGAAGGAAAGAAAAATATAGTTTTGAAATCTAAAAAAAAAAATAAACCTTCATAATTCTTTGCTTCACATTGCAGAGCCTGTCTGCTCTTAGACAAAAGTCCTTAATGGGCCACATTATATTATAATAGCAGACCTGACTGTCCTTTCTTGATGAAAGGTTTTCAACAGGCCTGGACAGTACAGTTTAACAATAATAGCCCATCTGGCCATTCTTCACTTGGGTTCTCAACAATGCCTGGCCCACACGTTTAATCATTGCGGCCTAGCTTCACCCCTGAGATTCCTGAGATGCTAGATCCCAAAGAAGGAAGTGTAACCTTTTGTGGGGCCTCATTCCTGGGAGGAAAATCTCCCCAAAGTCTCACCTTTAGTCTTGCACCAGCACCTACCAATGAATTGTTGAGAACCTGGAAATATAAAGAAAGGAAAATGGCCATCCCATGACACCCCATCCCCATCATGTGCCCCTAGTCACCCTCACCTGGGGTCATCTATCAGAAACGGATGGCAAAGATCCAAAGGGGAGACCAAGGGGTCACCGTTCTCACACTCTCGAGGTGGACCCTGTTTTCCCTTGAATAAAATCTCTGTCTTTGTTTCTGACTGGCATGCGCTGAAATTCTTTTCATCATGGAAGCCAAGAACCCCAGGGGTCCTGAGGTGAGTTTTCCTTTCCCAAACTGGGTGACTGCTTAGGGCTCTCCACAGAATTATTGTTTTCTGGAGAGGAGGATAACAGATTCAAGGCCAGACTTAGAAACAAAGGTGGGCAGCCGGGCCAAAAAGGAAGCAGGCTGTGGTAGTGGAGGGTTTGTGGAGGTCCGTCTCCAGAGACAGGGACGGTACTGCGTTGACTCATCACTATAGGCAGTTCAGTTGTTGTAGACATTTCCCCCTTACAGAAAAACTAGAAATTATATTTTACCACTGTCATGGGGGAAACACGATAATTCCATAGAGTTCTTGGCTTAGGTAGCAGAAAAGAATTTCAGCATGCTTTGTTCAGAGAAAATGACAGCGGTTTTATTTAGGAAACTGAGGGATTTGAGGGAGAAGGAAGGCCATGTAAGAGGGGGAGTGTCCCATCAAGAAAGCCTTTGTGGCGATTTCAGTTCTTTTATAGAACTCCCATGTGGGAGTGGGTGGGGTTGCACAGTGGTGGTCTGGACTTCTTAATCTTCATGTTCACTGGCAAGGATGGTGGTGGGTGGCTGGTGTCTAGCCTTTGTCCTCCTCATGGACCCTTTGTTTACTAAGCATCTCAGGAATTCCAGGTGGGTAGAGGGGCCATTATAATTACGGGTGAAGGCTCACTGATGTTTCTGCCTGAAACAGAACATATTTATAGAGTGAAGTTAGAGATTATGAACTTTCCAGATTTTAAAACTGTATTTTTCTGTCCTTCCTAATTTGTCTCCTTTCTGCCCAATATTTTATTTCATCTATCCTACCTTATTTCCCCCTCATCCCCGGAGATTTCAATCCCTTAAACTGAAACGTTGATGGAGGGCAAAATTCCATTTTCTCTAACTGCTTCTGAACTGGCGTAGGCCTTGCCTAGCCAGAAACCAAAAGCTGGTCCTGACTGATCTAAAGGAGACACAGGGAGGTCAGGTTTTGTTGCTGGCTGTAGAGCCATCATCCTTTGATGTTCTGGAAAACAAAACATGCGAGACATTAGCCCCTGACAACAGTAAATCAAACAGAATTGTATTCCAATGCAGGTGTACTTGTCAAGAAAATGAGAATTTTATCCCATCTAAATGTTAACCAATTGTTTTCTTACAGGGAGGACCCCCATCAAGGTAATTTATATGAACTGGAGTGGGTAGTAGCCCACAAATCCAACAGGCACCTTTATAAATATATTATGTCCAGTTTTCTTTTCCCTGGAAGAATGATGTAAAAAGTAGGAGAAAAATAAGCTGATATATATATTTTTTAGTGGGTGGACATAAAGTAGTTATAAAGAAAAAACACAAAAATAAAATTTATCTTGATTCAGTATTTTTGGTTCTTTTGAATAATAATTTTTTCTTTTTATGCAGTGCTGGGGATAGAACCCAGGGACAGTCTACCTCTGAGCTCTACTCCCAGCCCTATTTTTAATTCTTGATATGGAACAGAGTCTCATTGAGTCGCAAAGGGCCTAAGTAGCTGAGTCTGGCCTGGAACCATGATCCTACTGTCTCAGCCTCCCAAATGCTGGGATTACAAGCTTTCGCCACCATGCCCAGCTGAATAATACTTTTAAATCTTCCAAAGGCTCACAGAAATAGTGTTTTCAGGTCTTATCAGTGTCCAGAGGATTATTCCTAACTTTAGAGCCTTGATTGTATAACTTCTCAATAGGGATAGATTTAGCTTTATAACATTTTATAAATACTCAGAAGTTTTAGGCATCAGTGCCATATTATATTTTCTGTGAGCCTAAAATCTGAAAAATTTTTTTTTTTGCGGGTCTGGGGATGGGACCCAGGGGCATTTGACCTCTGAGCTACACCCCCTGCCCTATTGTTTTTTATTCTTTATTTTGTAACCGTTTCTCACTGAGTTGCAGAGGGCCTCACTAAATAGCTGAGGATGTCCGGGAACCACGATCCTCCCGTCTCAGCCTCCCAAATGCTGGAATTACAAGTGTGCGCCACCACACCCAGCTCAGAAATATCATTATTTAAGAAATTTATTAATAAGAGGCTGGAGGCCTCAGTGTGTCTCTGACTTGATGGGATACTGTTGCCTACAGGGGTAAACTTTTGGGATTTTTAATGAAATGAAAACAGGGTGAGAATTGCCTTTCCTGAGATTTTAATGGCCTAGTCCTGAGGGTCTACCCAACATAAAATATACTCAGATATATTTATATTTTATTGGTTTTGTTATTAATGCATTTAGGAATGGGGGTGCTTGTTTTGGTGATTAAGAGTTGCTCCAGGGTGAGATAAAACAAGTTGCTTCCCAGTGAAGAAGTGGGACACTTCTTCATGTGGAGAACGAAGATGGTTTGGGTGAAGATTAGTTCCATAAATCTACATGTTAAAGGCACTGTGAATCTTTTGGCCTTGGGGGTGCCACCAACACCAGTTACAATGCCTGTCTCTTTAGAAAGGGGCCTTAGAACAGAGAATTGAGCCCTATATCTAAAAGCAGCTTGATATAAACTATAAAGCCTGCCATATCAAAAGTTACCCAGGCTCCTCTGTTGTGCTGTCCAGTTGGTTAGAGGGCTGATCAGAGGGGCCCTTGCCAAGCCCAGGCATCCGTGTCTTTGAGGGCAGCTGTGATGGGAGCAGATGGCCTTACTTCTCTTCAGAGGTGAGGGCAATCATGCTTCCAGTGGTTTTCCTCTTTGCAGAGGGGACAGATCCCAGGCCCAGATGGACTCCACTTAGGGCAGTCCTTGACCCAATGCCCAGGCTCTTTGCAATAATGGGAGGTGCTCAGATTGTGTGTGGGGGGGCGTGTGCATGTGAAAACTCAGTGAAAATGCTGAGAAAGGAGTCTTCATAACATATTGCAAGGATAGGATTTGAAGGAAGCAGGATGGGAAGATTAAGAGAAGATACAGGTGAGTATGTGATACTCATCTTTAAGTAAATGCAATGCTTTGATAAGAAGTGGAATTCTAGCCTGGAGTCATGGCCCAGGCCTGTCATCTCAGTATGTGGAAGGCTGAGACAGGAGGATCGCAGGCTTGTGAGAAGCCTCAGCAACTTAGTGAGATGCTCAGGGAGTTAATGAGAACTATCTCCAAAATAAAGGGTTGGAGGTGCAGTTTGGAGGCATACTGTCCCTGGGTTCAATCCTCAGTACAAAACAAAACAACACTTATGGTAGAAACCACTAAGCATGCAGACCCAACTAAGCAAGGAATGATGAGGGCCAAAAACTCAAGAAAATCATCCAGTGGCCTCTGTGTGCACAGTCCCCATCCCCAGGTGGCGGGAGAATGAGAGAGGCCATGAACAGGGTCATCAGTCTCCTGAGGAAGGACAGAGCCATGGGAGTGTGGGAGACAGCAAGACCGGCAGGCTGACCCTGGAGGGGTGGTGAGGACATCGGGACCACCATGGCTTTGAGGGGGAAACACAAATACAGAGAATCTTCAGCAAGTATCCCTGAGTAGTGTGGTATAACTCTATTTGGCATCCCCCTTCCAGCTCACGAGAGCAGGGGACCACACGGGTGCAGGGAGGGAGGAAGCCAGCGGACAGGTGGGAAACACTTCCCTTTCATCCTCTACGGATGGCGATTTTGCTAGATTATTTTAGAATTGTCTTTTTCTTTGTCTTCTTTCTTCCTCTTTCTCTTCCTCTTCCTCTACTTCTTGTATTAAGGATTGAACCCAGGGATGTTCTACCTCTGAGCTACACCCAAGCCCTATTTTCTATTCTTTAATTTCAAAACAGGGTCTTCTTACTTTGCAGAGGGAGTCACTAAGTTGCTAAGACTACCCTCAAACCTGTGGTCCTTGCCTACTACCTACCAATTACTAGGATTACAGGTGTTTGTTCCCTTGCCCAGCTTTTTAACCAAATTTATTACAATATTCCTGTTAGCAGAAACTCATCTATTGATCAGTTTATCAGTCAGTATAGCTATCTCATTCTTCTTTGAGCCATCACTGCATCTCACTGTCTACATCATTAATGAAATTAAGTAAAATATTTGACATACATCCTCTTATATCTGTGTGAGGGTTATGATTTTACTCTCTAAAATTATTCTTTTGGTTGTAATTCCAGGTAATTGGGAGGCTGAGGCAGGAAGATCCTAGGTTTGAGGCCAGCCTGGACAATTATCAAGACTCAGTGTCAAGGTAAAGTAAGCCAGGGCCGGGTGTGGTGGTGGGTACAGTGGCACGCACTTCTAATCCCAGTACTTGGGAGGCTGAGAAAGGAAGATTGCAGGATGAAGGACAGCCTCAGCAACTCGTGAGACGTTCATCAACCTAACGAGACCCTGTTTCAAAATAAAATAAGGCTGAGGATGTAGCTCAGAGGTAGAATGCCCCTGAGTTCAATTTCCAGTAACACACACACACACACACACACACACACACAGAGACTGGTTGTCAAGAGAAATAAGATCATATGCTGTCACACACACACACACACACACACACACACACACACACACACATGCACACATCTCCATGAATATTCCTTTGTAATTTCAGATTTCCTTGAAAACTACATCCCTAGCCCTATATTTTATTCTTAGTTTTCAAGTCCTTTGCTCCCTGGGAAGGAGGATGCCAGGTTTGTGACCAGCCTCAGAAACTTAATGGGACTCTCAGGACATTAGTGTGACCCTAGTTCTGAAATAAAAAAGGGTCTGGGGATGTAATTTGGAAGCAGACTATCCCTGGGTTCAATCTCCAGTACCACACACACACACACACACACACACACACACACACACACACACACACACACAAAAAAAAAAAAACTTATGGTAGAAACAAAGTAGACAGACCCAACTGAGCAAGGAAGGACAAGGGGCAAAAAATCAGAAATAAAATCAAACTGTGGGCTGTGTGCACACAGGCCCCATCCCAGGCATGCAGAAGTACATCCCAGCCCAGGAGCAAGCAGGGAGGCAAACGGTTAAGTAAATGAAATGACATACATACTGTGGAATATTACTCAGAAATGAAAAGGAACAAACAAGAGAAGGAACAAGTTCCACACACGAACTCTGACCAGTCTATCTCTTGGGAATTATGCCGAGTGAAGAAGTCCAGGCCCCAAATGATGATTCTATCTATAAAATGCCTTTCAAATAACAACAAAATGTGTTTTGTGTACGTGCTCTTGGACATTGAACCCATGGTGCTCTACCTTTGAGTACAACCCAACCCTTTTTATTTTTTGTTTTTTGAAACAGGGTCTCGATAAGTTACTGACACTGGCCTGAGGCTGGTCCTGAGGTGAGATTCTCTTTCCCAAACTGAGGAGCTGCTCAGGACTCTCCATGGAACCGTCCTGCTTTCCGTGACAGAGGATCGCAATTTGAGGCCAGCCTCAGCAACAAAGGTGGGCAGCTGGGCACATTGGAGGCAGCTGCGGTTGTGGTGGTCCCTGCTGTCCATCCCTCTGGAGGTCCCTGCCCAGGGATGGGGACAGGATGTTATGACCCACAGCTAGGGGCAGTTTAGTGGTTGTTACCAGCCTCAGCCTAGTGAGGCCCTCTGTGACTTAGTGAGACCCCATTTCAAAATAAAGAATAAAAAATAGGGCTGAGGATGTAGCACAGAGGTAGGCTGCCCCAAATACCACAAAAAAAAAGAAGAAGGAAAGGAATATAGGACCTTTTCCATTTAAAGTTTTATATAAACACTTTAAATTTTGTAGAGTAAAAATATAAATGGGGCCATATAGTCACAAGGTATGTGCAGATACCCATGGTAAGTGCCCATTTCTCATGGACTTCAAAATGCCATTAGGCTGCCAGGTGTGGTGGTGCACGCCCCTCGTCCCAGTGTCTCAGAAGGCTAAGGCACTAGGACCCTGAGTTTGAGGCCAGCCTCAGCAACTTAGCAAGATTCTGTCTCAAAAATAAATTAAAAGGGCTGGGGATGTAACTCGGTGGCAGAGCAGCCCGCTTTCAATCTCCAGAACAAAAATGTCATTCTTATTACTATTACTGCTACTACCTCACCATGTGCATGCTCTTCTCACAGCAGCCAGACCTTCCTAGAACGTGTTATATTACACCACCTCTCTGTTAAAGTCTCTTGGCTGGCTCCCCATCTTGCCTGGTCAAAACCCAAAGTCCTACATGACCAGTGTGCAGGAATCCTCTGGCCTTTGGACTGGCCGCTGCCGCTGCCTGACCGTCCTCTAGGTACCCACAAAGCTTGGTCACTTGGTCTTTTATGTCTCTCTAAAATGCCACCTATCCAAGGAGGCCTTCTCTTTGTTTTTTTCTTTTTCTTTTTTGGTAGTGCTGCATATGGAACCCAGGGGTATTCTTCCTCGGAGCTACAGTCCCAGCCCAATTTTTTATTCTTTATTTTGGAACAGGGTCTCACTGAGTTGCAAAGGGCCTAAGTAGCTGAGTCTGTCTGCAAACCACGATCCTCCTGTCTCAGCCTCCCGAATGTTGGGATTACAAGCAGGTGCCACCATGCCCAGCTTATGAGGTCTTCTCCATAACCATTTTCTATAAAATCGTAGTGCCCTATAAACATTTCTTAACACCCTTCTCTACCTTTTCTCCAGGACACTTATTACATTGATGTATTTCTTTTTTTGTGAGATACTGAAGATTAGAACGCAGGGGCATTCTACCTCCAATTTACACCCCAACTCTATTTTTTTGGGGGCAGAGGAGAACAGGGTCTTGAGGCTGACCCAAGCCTGCAATCCTTCTGTCTCAACTTTCAAAGCACTAGGACTACAAGCACGCACCACCACACTCAGAAATTTTTTAATTTTTTTTTTTTTTTGGTGGTACTGGGGTTCCTGGAAGCCCTTCTACCTCCGGTATACACTCCCACGGGCTACACTCCCAGACCTATTTTTTTAACATTTTTATGTGGAAACAGAGTCTCTTAAGCCAGCGAGGCTGGCTCCGAACCAGCGCGATCCTCCTGTCTCCGCCTCCCAAGCGCAGGGATTACAAGCGTGCGCCACCACGCCCGGCAGAAATTTTTTAATTTTTGAAACAAGCTTTCACTAAGTTACTGAGGCTGTCCTCAAACCTGTGATCCTCCTGTCTCAACCTCCCAAGTTCTGTGATTTCATGTGTGTGCCCCATGCCCAGTTGACATGGATGTATATTTATGCATGTATTGTTTGCTCAGCTAAAACATATGCTCTTCATGGGTAGAGGAGGTTTTGTTGTGCTGCTGTGTCCCTGTCACTAAAAATAGTTCCTAGCATGGAGTGAGCACTTAATGTCTGTTGAAGCCAGGCACGGGGCACAGGCCTTCAATCCCAGTGCTGGGGAGGCTGAAACAGGAAGATCATAGATTGGAGGCCAGCCTCAATAACCCAGCAAGATCCTGTTTCAAAATCAAAGATAAAAAGACCTGTGGGTACAACTCCAACTTAGAATGCTCTTCAAATCTGTTAATCTTTTAATGACATCTCTTGTTTTGGTTTTACCAACAAACTTAAACTTATTAAAAACTCAAGTTACACAAGCTAGGAAGTCCTCTTACTTTGGCTTTTTTACTTATTTAGTATACATTCAAGGGAAGAGTTCTCAGGGATAGAAGCAGAATTACCCAGATCTTGTTTGTGCACTTTAAGGATTTTTCTGAAAATATAAAGAGAAAGAGAAAAGAGAAAGATACCAGACTAGGATTTTAAAATAAGACAAAACAAAGACAAAACAAGGACAATCGGGATCAGATTATCATCTGTCCTTATCAGGCTGTTAATATAACTGCCATAGCCAGCCTACTAGTCATGGAAATATCAGCTCAACCCCAAACGGACATTGCTGGCCTGTTTTATTTATTTATTTATTTATTTATTTATTTATTTATTTATTTATTTTAGTAGTATTTATTCTGTCCTTGTTTTTTTTTAAATTTTTTTTATTGGTGCATTATATTCATACAACTTATTGGGGTAAAAAACTTGTGTGTACAAACATGTACTCATCGCTGATTTAACCCCTACCCAAATCCCACCCCATTCCCTCCCCGTCCCTCCCTCCCTTGCTTGGCTTAGTGATTGACTTCGATATGTTTAAGTACATTGTGAGCTTTAGAGATTTTCCTCTTCCCCCCTCATTTCTCCTCCTTTAGGTTGACTTGTTTGCTCCTCTTTTCTCCCTAACTCTCACATATTAGGGAAAGCATCTGATTTCTTATTTTTTGTGCCTGACTAATCTCACTTAGCATAATGTCCTCCAGTTCCATCCATTTCCCTGAAAATGATGTAATTGAGTTTTTTTTGATGGCTGAGTAAAATTCCATTGTGTACATATCCCACAGTTTTGTAATCCATTCATCTGTTGATGGACATCTTGGCTGGTTCCATAGCTTGGCTATGGTGAATTGTGCAGCTATGAACATAGATACACATGCATTAGTTTCGTAGTTTGGTTTCTTTTCTTTTGGGTAGATACCCACTAGAGTTCCCACTTCTCCACATCCTCGCCAGCATCTGTTGTTTGTGTTTTGAATGATGGCCATTCTAGTTGGAGTTAGGTGAAATCTCAGGGTAGTTTTGATTTGCATCTCTCTGATTGCCAGTGATGTTGAGCATTTTTTCATGCATTTATTGGCCATTTGAATTTCTTCTTTTGTGAAGTGTCTATTTAGTTCGATTGCCCATTTTGTTATTGGATGCTTTGTTTTCTTAGGGTTGAGTTTCTTGAATTCTCTGTATATTCTAGATATTAGTCCTCTATCGGAGGTGTAGGTGGCAAAAATCTTCTCCCATTCTGTTGGCTCTCGATTGAGGTTCTTGACAGTTTCCTTTGCTGAACAGAAGCTCTTCAGTTTCATGCAATCCCATGTATTGATTCTCCTTTTAATTTGTTGTGCCTTTGGGGTCTTGTTGAGGAAATGTTTGTCTGTGCCTATGTGTTGTAGTGTTGGACCTATGCCCTCTTCAAGGAGCTTCAAAGTCTCTGGTTTAATTTCCAAGTCTTTGATCCATCGTGAGTTGACTTTTGTACATGGTGAAAAAGTGGGATTAACATCCAATTTTCTGCATATGGTTAACCAGTTTTGCCAACACCATTTGTTGAAGAGGCTATCTTTTTTCCAGTGTATGTTTTTGGCCCCTTTGTCAAAAATCAATTGGCTGAAAGTGTGTGGACTTGTTTCTGGGTCTTCTATTCTGCTCCATTGGTCTATATATCTGTTCTTTTGCCAGTACCATGCTGTTTTTATTACAATGGCTTTGTAGTATAGTTTAAAGTCAGGTATTGTGATTCCTCCTGCGTGGTTTTTGTTGCTGAGAACTACCTTGGCTATTCTGGGCTTTTTGTTATTCCAGATAAATTTAAGGACTGATTTTTCTATGTCTATGAGGAATGATCTTGGTAGTTTAATGGGCATTGCATTAAATCTGTAGATCACTTTTGGGAGGATGGCCATTTTAATGATATTAATTCTGCCAATCCATGAACATGGAAGGTCTTTCCATCTTCTAAGATCTTCTTCGATTTCTTTTTTCAGTGTTTTATAATTTTCTTTGTAGAGATCTTTTACCTCCTTGGTCAAGTTTATTCCTAGGTATTTTATTTTTTTGTGGGAGATCCTGAGTGGAAGTATTTTCTGAATTTCTTTTTCAGTGGATTTATGGTTGGTGTACAGGAAAGCTTCTGATTTTTTAAGATTGATTTTGTATCCAGATACCTTGCTGAATTTGTTGATCAGTTCTATAAGCCTTTTGGTTGAGTTTGTTGGGTTTTCTAAATATAGTATCATGTCATCTGCAAATAGTGAAAGCTTAAGTTCTTCTTTTCCTATTTGTACTCCTTTGATTTCCTTTTCTTGCCTTATTGCTCTGGCTAGAGTCTCTAGTACTATATTGAAGAGAAGTGGTGATAGTGGACATCCTTGTCTCGTTCCAGTTTTTAGGGGAAATTCTTGAAGTTTTTCCCCATTTAATATGATGTTGGCAGTGGGCTTATTGTAGATTGCCTTAATAATGTTGAAATATGTTCCTTCTATTCCAATTCTCTGCAGTGTTTTTATCATAAATGAATGTTGAATTTTATCAAATGCTTTTTCAGCATCTATTGAGATGATCATGTGGTTTTTGTCTTTGATTCTGTTTATATGATGAATTACATGGATTGTTTTTCATATATTGAACCAGCCTTGCATCCCTGGGATGAACCCTACCTGGTCATGGTGAATGATTTTCTTGATGTGGTTTTGAATGCGTGTTGCTAGTATTTTGTTTAATAGTTTTGCATCCAAGTTCATCAGAGATATAGGCCTGTAGTTTTCCTTCCTTGAACTGTCTTTATTCGGTTTGGGTATTAGTGTGATGTTGGCTTCATAGAATGTATTTGGGAGAGTCCCGGTTTTTTCTATTTCCCGAAATAGTTTGAGTAGTATTGGGATTAGTTCTCCTATAAAGGTTTTATAGAATTCACTTGGGAAACCATCTGGTCCTGGGCTTTTCTTTGATGGTAAGCTCTTTATTGCTATTTCAATCTCTTTGATTGTTATTGGTTGGTTTAAGTGTTCTGTATCTTCTTGACTCAGTTTAGGAAGGTTGTATTTATCTAGGAAGTTGTCGATTTCCTCCAGATTTTCCATTTTGTTGGAGTATAGTTTTTCAAAGTAGTTTCTGATAATCCTCTGGATTTCTACGCTGTCAGTAGTAATGTCTCCTTTTTCATCCCTTATCTTCATAATTTGGGTTGATTCTCTCTTTTTTTTAGTTAGGTTGGCTAGTGGTTTATCAATCTTGTTAATTTTTTCAAGAAACCAGCTTTTGGTTTTGTTGATTTTCTGTATTGTTTTTTTATTCTCTATTTCATTAATTTCTGCTCTAATTTTAATAATTTCCCGTCTTGCTGGCCTGTTTTATTTCTGCAGCTATTGAAAAATAAGAGTCCTTACATCTAATGCACAGTTTTGACTGGATCTTGGTGCCCTCTTCGGCCCCTCTAGACTCAGGCCCTCTTTGGCCTCTACAGAAAATGTCAAACAAACAAAAATTTTTGTTTGTTTTTTTGTTGAACAGGGGTTCTTGGAAGCCCTTTCTACCTACGGGCTACACTCCCACACCTATTTTATACTTTTTTATTTTTGGAAACAGGGTCTCTTAGGCCAGAGAGGCTGGCTTCGAACCTGCACGATCCTCCTGTCTCCGCCTCCCAAGCCCGGGGATTACAAGCGTGCGCCACCACGCCCGGCGAGCTGACACTTATAAAACAAAAGGATTTAAAGAACAGAAGCTCAAGCCAGTCCTGGAGGCGCGGGCTTGTCATCCCTGCGCTTGGGAGGCGGAGACAGGAGGATCGCTCTGGTTCGAAGCCAGCCGCGCTGGCTTAAGAGACCCTGTTTCCAATTTAAAAATATAAAATGGGGCTGGGAGTGTAGCCCGGAGGTAGAGGGTAGAGGGGTTTACAGGAACCTCAGTCAATACGTTGCTCTGCCAGCCGATGTGCTTCCACAGACTGGCTCTGGTTTGGACTTCCTCGCAGATCCGGGTGATGGGTAGATGGTAGACTGTCTTGCTTTGTAGGTGAGGAACATCGGCCCCAAACCACTGCAGCCATTGAGCTGTGGAGAAGAGACTGAGACCTCGGGCTTCTGACTTCACGCTAGGACAGGCCCATTCTCTGGCTGGGTGAGACCCACTGCAGTGGGCAGGGGATTTGTCCTGCACATCAACTCTGAGGCCAGTGTTAGAGTCTTCATAATGCTCTTCGTTTGCTGGGTGACATCACCCTCTTTGGTCAATGAGAGACGTGCTTGGGAAGAAGCCAGCGAGAGGGAGGGAGGAAGCCCCTCGCCCGCCCACGAGAGAGGGGTCCCCAGACCCAGTGAGACAGAGGGATGCTCAAAACTAGGCGGGCCAGTGTCACTTGGCTTTTTCCCCCTTTAAGCAAAGCGACTGCATTGAGTGGTCTCTCAGGAAGGCCAGCCATTTCCTGAGGAGACATCAGGCCGGCCCAGGCTTCATGGTTCTGGATTTCCAGCAGTGGCCACCATTACCTGACCAGCCCCCCAGCCAGTCTCTCCGTGGGCACCAGAGAGGTGACCAGAGTGGCTTCTGCTCTTCCCAGGGCTGTTTACCAGCAGTGGCGAGTGGCACACGCCTTCTGCCCCGCCACGTGGCCCCGAGGCAGAACCGTCTGCGCCCTGCGGTCTTCACTCTGAGGATGCAGCCCGGGTGGGCCCGGCGGGCCGAGAGGGGGCTCGGAGCCCTGCTGACGCTGCTGCTGCTCTGTGAGTTTGACTCTCTTTCCTCTAACTTCATAAGACCGAAGCTTCTGAAATCAACCTATTTCTCTTATCTCTTCTAGGTTCCAGCCTCGAGGGGAAAAAATGCTGTAAGTCGCTGTGTTTCTATCTTGCTTCATAGCATCTTTTCTGTGATTCTTACCGCATATTTCTCGGGTTTGATATTCATAGTGATTGAGAAAAACACCCCAGTGGGAAAGCAGCAGGAATTCTGCCTTGGAGGCTTAAGATGAACCTTGTCCTAAGCCAGTTCTAATCAGCGCTTTAGAACTGGCCTTTTCCAGGCCTGGGGGGGGGGGCTGCTTTCTGTTGGCATCATGGAGGTATAAAGGAGTGAGTGATTCCATATTATTTACTTATAAACCCTTTGGGCTCCTCCAGCTCTGGCTGCCTCCCCTTGCCTCAGGAGATGGATTTGATGTTTTTTACCTAGAAAACTGCCTGTCTAGAGGGAACTCCCCCAACTTCCCCTGGACTGGGCTGGGGGCTCATCTGCCTCCCCACCCATCCTCCTGGATTTCTCTGGCTCCACCCCTAGCTGACTGAGGCCAATGTCTCACCTAGACCCTGGGTCCCTCCCACCCCATCAGGACCATGTCTGTATTCTTGTCCCTCCTCCCAAAGGAAGGAAGACAGTGGGGAAGGAGAGTTTGGGGCATAATTATTTGTGTTCAGAATAGAGATAGTTGCCATTATTTAGAACTTACTGTGTAGCAAACAATATACTGGTACTTTCTGACTACTCTCTTATAAATATGTTATATTACCATCCCGTCTTACAAATGAGGAAACCGGATTTAGGGGGTATAACTGCCCAAGGTCACATAGTAAGTGATGAGTTTTGAACACTTGTCTACTGGAGTCCTTCCTTCCTTCCATCTCTTCCTTCCTTCCTTTTCTTCCTTCCTTTTCTCTTCTTTCTTTCTTTCTTTCTTTCTTTCATTCTTTCATTCTTTCTTTCTTTCTTTTTCTTGTGGTCCTGGGGATTGACCTAGGGGCATTCTACCTCTGAACTATACTCCCAGCCCTAATATATATATATATATATATATATATATATATATATATATATAACTATACACCCCCATCCTATTTTTATTCTTTATTTTGAAACAGGGTCTCACTAAGTTGCAGAGGGCCTCACTAAGTAGCTGAGGCTGTCCATGAACCGCGATCCTCCTGTCTCAGCCTCCCAAGTACTAGGATTATAAGCCTGCACCACCATGCTGGGCTCTTCCTGCATATTTTAAAACAATTTGTTTATTCATTAGTAGCCCTCAGCCTCTTATGGGACTTAACACTTAATGATTTTTCTTTTTGATACTGGGGATTAACCCCAGGGTGTTCTACCACTGAGTTACATCCCCAGCCCTTTAACAAATTTTTGAGGGCTGGGATGTAGCTTCGTGGCAAAGCTCTTGCCTGGCAAGTGCACCACCCTGGGTTCAATCCCCAGTCCAAAAAGACAAAACAAAACAAAACAAAAGACCCTTTTTAAAATTTTAATTTTGAGGCAAAATTTTTATTTAAATTGCCTAGACTGGCCTCAAACTTACAGGCTTCCTGCCTTAGCCTCCTGAGTAGCTGCAATTCCAGATATGGGCCACCAGCCCAGCACCTAATGACTTTTTTTTTTTTTTTTTTGCAGTACTGGGAATTGAACCCAGGGGCATTCTACCTCCGAACTATACTCCCAGCCCTAATATCCTAATATATATATATATATATATATATATATATATATATATATATATATATATATAAACAGGGTCTCACTAAGTTGCAGAGGGACTCACTAAATTGCAGAGGCTGGCTTTGAACCTGAGATCCTCCTGTCTCAGCCTCCCAAGTACTGGGATTACAAGCATGAGCCACCACGCCCGACACCTAATGACTTCTGAAAACCATTTCATGGGCAATTTGTGGCTCAAGTACCTGCTTTGCATTCTCAATATGTTCAGAGCTAGGAAAATGTAAATTAAGAAGCAAATAGGCTATTTGTCCACTGTAACAGTAAAGTCTGAAGTATGGAAGGGTTCAAGGGTTCAAGGTTCAAGGTTCATGGAGCAATTGTGCAAAGCGGCCTTCCCCAGCATCCCCTGAGACTGCCCGGTCTCTCAGGTCAGTGCTCCAGTATTCACTTTCTGTGTCTTTGACCATTGCAAAGGCTCATATCTGAGCACTTATTTACAAGCTAAGCAGTCTATGGAGATCATGTATCCACCCTCACAAATGGTCTCATTTTATGGGTGGGGATCCTGAGGCATAGAAATTTTAAGACACTTAGCTGGGTGTGATGGCACATGCCTGTAATCTCAGTACTTGGGAGGCTGAGGCAGGAGGACCACTGGTTGGAGACCAGTCTCAGCAACTTAGCCGGATCCTCCACCATTTATGAAGACCCTATGTCAGGCCTTATATTTTGGATCACTAAGCAACACTGACTTTATTTGGGGGGAGGGAGATAGACGGAGGTCACAAGTCACACAGATCCCAGTGCAGGGCGCCAGCCCCTCACCACCTCTGCCTTGAGGCCTCTGGTCTTGGGGCATCTGAAGATACCAGCAAAGACCCGTTTACAGTTGGCGAAGGCTATCCCAGTCTGGACCGCAGAGTGTACAGAAGAGGGAGAGCCCCTTTCCTCTCTACTTCTAGGTTTCTGCCTGGGGCCTGCAAATTAGACTAAGGAGAGCAAAACAGGGCTGGGGGTGTAGTTCAGTGGTAGAGCCTGGCATGGTTTGCTTAGCATGTGTGGCCCTGGGTTTAATTGCAGCAGGAGGAGGAGGAGGAGGAGGAGGAGGAGGAGGAGGAGGAGAGAGAGAGAAAGAAGAAGAAGAAGAAGAAGAAGAAGAAGAAGAAGAAGAAGAAGAAGAAGAAGAAGAAGAAGGAGGAGGAGGAGGAGGAGGAGGAGGAGGAGGAGGAGGAGAGGAGGAAGAGGAGGAGAGGAGAGGAGAGGGAAAATTCTATGATGAACAACTACAAGCAGTGGTTAGAACTTAGGGTCTCTACAGCATCTTAACAAAGAACAATACATTTGTGAAAAGGTGACAGACAAAGAAGAGCTGGGCTTCAAGATCTCCAGTCTGTGGGAAGGTAAATATCTGGGGAAAACCAAGGGCATGAGGCTTGTTTGTGCATTTCTATCTTGACACCAACTTTATATGCTCCAGGCCCTGAAACTTCCCTGAGAGGGAACCTGTGTGGCTGTCCCCATGTCTCAGAGTTACTGCTTCTACTTGGATAGAAAGCGCTGGAGGCTCCTTTCTGTGTCTGTTGGTTTTCATTTGATCCAGCTCAGAGTCGTCTTGTGTAGATGGGCCTCTCTTGGAGTGGCACCTTCTGATTGCCTACGTGTGCTTTAGGGTGGCCGCCTGCTCAGTGGGTTCTCTCGGGTCCCCTGGCTGGTTCCAGCTCACTCAGCACTGAGCAGTTGTGAGCTGACCACTCCCTCAGGCGGGAGCCCTAGGCACCTTAGAACCCATCTCGTAGGGCTTGAGGGGTGAGGAGCCCTGGCTTTGTGGGAGATATGGAGCCTGCCCTGGTGCTGCCTCTAAACCAGGTGTGTGCCCTCCACCAAGACGTCTCAGCCCTCAGAGACTCGGCTTTTCAGCTTCTCAGTGGGGATGGTATTGAGTGAGAAAGGGGATGAGATGGATGGTGGGTCACAGGGCTAGTGATTCCAAGCAGGGAGTCTATTATTTCTACCTTACAGTGAGTATTTGATGTGTTTTAAAAGGCAGGCTTGACATGGTGATACATACCTATGATCTTAGTAGTTGGAAGGCTGAGATAGGAGGACCAGAGTTTCAAGACCAGCCTCAGCAACTTAGTGAGACCTTGTTTCAAAACAAAAAATAAAAAGTTTGGATCGTCCTTGTCCTTTGCATGTGCACAGCGCTGACCACGTGTCTTCTCTGTGTCCCTTATATTACCTCACCTGCCACTAAAGAGAGGACCAAGCTGCCCTGGAACACAAGTCCTTGAAAATGCCGACCTGCAGCCCAGGTCCTGTGGACAGCGCCACAGCTCACAGCGGGGCAGCGAGCACAGGGTCCTGAGCCCTCCTCTCCCTCTCCTTTCCTCTGCTCCACTGAAGGCCAGAAGACGAGAGGACTGTCGCTTGCAGCCAAGATGTTTAATAGGAAAATGAAATGTATATTCATCTTACTAGTTTTTTCAGTTATTCTTGCTAAGGAAATGGCCTGTTGGGTCTTAAGATGTTTCTGACGGTGTCTCAAGAGCGTGGGAAGAGGGTCCAGTGCCCTGAGCAGTGAGCGCATACAGCCCACTTCCCTGTCAACAATAGAGACAGCTGCAGGGCTCCAAGGGCTGTTGTATTAAATAAATTTGGAATTTACGTTTCACAGATCTGTGAAGTGTCATCTTCTGAGAGATCACATGCAAACAGAACACCAGCAGCACTCCAGGACTCCTCGGTCTCTGGCTCACAGAGGCCTGGGTGGGTCTCATCAGCAGGCCCAGGGCCTGTGGGGCTTCTATGGAGACCAGGCCAGAGGCTGTGTGAGTCAGGTGTGCATGGCACACATCTGTGATCCCAGGACTTGGGAGGCTGAGATGAGAGGATTGCAGGTTAGAGGCCAGCCTCAGCAATTTAGTGAGCCCCTCAAAAACTTAGTGAGACCCTATTTCCAAAATAAAAAATAAAATAGGACTGATGTGTAGCTCAGAGGTAGAATGCCTCTGGGTTCAATGGCCAGGACCACAATACGTGAATGGATGAGTAAACAAATAGCAAGCAAGCTGGGCGTGGTGGTGCACGCTTTTAATCCCAGTTCTTGGGAGGCTGAAGCAGGAGGGTCGCAGGTTCTAGGACAGTCTCAGCAAGTAGTGAGACTTTTATCAACAGAGTGAGACCCTGTTTCAAAGAAAAAATAAAATAGGGCTGGAGTGTAGGTCAGAGGTAGAATGCACCTGGGTTCAATCCCTAGTGCCAACAAAACGAAACAAAACAAAACAAACAAACAAAAAACCAAACAAACCAACCCCCCAAAAAACACACAAAAAACCCAGTACCACAAAAATAAGTAAAGGGCTGGGTATGTATCTTGGAGGTAAAACACCCATAAGTTCAATCCCTAGTAACACTACACACACACACACACACACCTAAAATAAGTAAATTCAAGATACCCAGTTTGATTTGAGCTTCAGATAAACAACAAATACCCTGGGCGTGGTGGCACACTCTCACGCTGTAATCCCGATCATTGGGAGAGTGCGACAGGAGGATCACAGGTTTGCGGCCAGCAGCCCAGTGAGAATCTCCGCAACACAGCCAAGCTCTGTTCTCAAATCAAAAGTAAAATAGGTCTTGGGGATAGCCGGAGGTAAAAGTCCCCTGGGTTCTATCCCCAGTACCACAATATAAATGTAGATATAATAACCAAAACAACAAATAATTTTCAGTATAAGTATGTCCCACGTAATGTTTGGGATAAACTTAAACTAAATATAACTTAATTATTTGGACTGCATGTACTTGGTCTTAGACAGGAGGATCATAGGTTCAAGGCCAGCCTCAGCAACTTAGTGAGATCTTGTTTCAAAACAAAATATTAAAAGAGCTGATGTGTAGCTCAAGGACAGAATGCCATTGGGTTTGAAATAAACACATACACACAATACATACACAGGATGAGAGTGAGATTCTCCTTACCCAGCACACACACTAAGTTGCATCACAAAAATATAGTTCCAAGGTATTGGAACCATGGGCCAAGATGGAGGACAGAGGATGAGGTGGCTAGATGACATGACCTTGAATGCCCTTCAAGTTTGATGTGTCAATGATTTGGGGAGAGCCAAGAGCATCTGTGTCAACCCCTCAGTCCCTCGCTGCCTCTAGAGAAAGATCAGTGTTGTGGAAGCTGCAAAGATGCTCCTCCACTGCTGGGCCCTATCTACGGGGCTGGCACCAGCTGTATTATTTCCTCTGCCTATGCTTCTGAGGGGGAAACACACACAGGGGCTTTCCTTAGTTTAGTGCCTTAAAAAATTGCCCAAATCAGCTTTGTGGTGCATGTCTATCTAAATAATTAGACTGCAGTTTTAAAGCCAGCCATAGCCACTTAGCAAGATCCTGTTTCAAAATAAAAGAAAAATTTAAAAGACTGGAGGCAGTAGCTTGAAGGTAAAATGGCCCTAGGTACAACCCCCAGTCAAACAAAAAACAGAAAATGAAACCTGTTTAAACCCAGGACCCTGCTGGAGCCTGAAAACCAGCCCACATCACCAAGCATCACTCTGAGCACCTACCCCAGGGCACTCAGTGAGGGAACTCTTTGGTTACACCACCCTCTTGTGTCCTCGTGATGGAATTGGTTACCAAAGTTCTTTGCAAGCACCTAGTAGAATATTTCACTCTTCAGAGGAGCCAGGGAAGGCTTCCATCTCACAAGCCTATGCTGGTCTCCCCATCAGTGTTCACTGGCAGACTAATCAAGCTCATTCCTGAGCTAGACTCGAGGTGGCAAGGGGGCCCCTGCGGTAGACACTTGTTCATGAGAGCCATGGGTTTTAGCTAGGCATTTTCTCCCCAGTATTTACTGGATAGTGTCTAGAGACATTGTTGGCTGTCACACCTGGGTGCATGTGCTCCTGGCAGGCAGTGGGTAGGAACTGGGGATACTGCCCAAAACCCTCCATGCATGAGACAGGCTTCCTCGACAGATAATGGTCAAGTCCTAAACAAACCCATTATCAGCTCATTCTCGCAACAAACTTGTACTCATTGCACTCTGCATTCCTGACTCCTGTGCTGAGCACAGGCAGGAAGGTTGTAGGAGTCCTGCAGCCCCTGCCTTACTGTAGCAGAGCCCAGCAGAGAGATGGGGAGGGGGCGCCAATCACAGCAAAGGGTGGCGAGGGTCGGGATGCAACATGAATTGCAAACAGAAATACTCGGAGGGCACAGACTTGGGGGATCAGAAAAAGTTCAAGAGGACACTGGGGCTCACCAAAGACCCAAACACAGGTGGAGGGTGGTGGGTGGGAAGGGTAGGGTGAGGAGCTTAGCAGACAGAGGGAGAAGGTTCAGGAAAGCCTGGAGGCAAGTGAGAGCATGGTGTCTTCACAAAATAGTGGGAGGGGACTGCCAGCACTGTGGCCTCCAGAGATCCCCAGCAAAAAAGCTAATGACTTGAAATAAAGTAAGCACCTGTAGCTCATTGAATTTTAATTGGCAAGCTCCCGCACAGACCCCGGCTATGACTTTCAGCAGTGGTAGCCGAGCTCACTGCATCCTCCAGAGATACAGAGCAGTGCTCAACAATACTATAAGTGAACCAGCAGTCCCCATGAGAGACCACCCAGCATGGCTGCAGGGACTCGCTCTGCAAGCAATAGACTCCCAGGGTCTGAGACTTTGCAGTTCACTCTGGTGAAGGTGGGGATGGAATCTGATGTTGGACACAGCAGAGGCACGGATTCACTGACAGCCCCCAGGGCCAATAAAGCAAAAAGGTCTATAGTCTCCAGGGCTCAGAGCCCTAGTAGGACCTGTGGAGATCACCCAATCATGGTGACCAGGGAGAATTCAGACCAACTTAGACCTATCTGTGGGGAACTCAGACTCCTATATATACACTGGGTGTAGTCCCAGTGTCTTCTGCCACCTATGCAGGTGGGGAGAGACATGGGCTCAGGGTCTGTGAGAAACATGGAGACCTGTGCTTAACACTAGATCCAGCCCCAATGATACCAGCACCCTCACAGACTGAGAGAGTCTCAGAGACAGTTTTTTTTGAAAGCTCAGAGAGCTAGGCTTGCAGTGGGAAAGGTGCCAGTAGTACTCGGTGCTTGCACAAAGACACCAGGCCAGGGTCCCAATCATTGAAGAAGACCAAAGAGTGGGGCTAAAAACTCATAACATTACTCTAGGTTACAGAGCAAATTATATTGCTTGGAACATGCCCAAGAACCTATTGTAGAATATGAACCTTAAGCTGCTGAAAGGATCTACACAGACCCAGGAGGACTGCAGAGGTAAGTCTGCTTAATAGTCATATATTTGTATGGTTGTATTATTTTGTTGGTTTTTTTTTTTGTGAGTGTGTATGTTTGTTTTCTCTCTTCCTCACCCCTTTTACAAGCTTATTTCCTCATTGATATCTATTCTCTTCTCTCCATCCCTTTTTCCTTTTCTTGTATTAAATCCACTTTATTTCACTACACGAAATAATCTACATTTAGATTGTACTAGAATCTCTAACCTCTACTATATATTACCTTTCTAAACTCAAACTCTCATTCTATTTGATCCTATCTGCTACTTCACCCTATTGTTGCACTTACTACTTCATCACTTTCCTCCTCACTGAACCTTCACCATTGGATACAACACAACTTGCCCTTGTGTATACCAGCTGACACCTACAGAGTGAGAGAAAGCTACCCAAAGCAACTAAGATACAAACTTAGCAAACCTGAACTCATGAGAAAAGAGGAATAGCAAGGAAGCAATGAGCTCCTACATCCAAAATAACAGAACACTCCAGCACAGAATTGCAGAGATCGCCAGAAGGACAAATCAGAAAATTAATAGTAGAAATGAGACAGAATTTTCAAAAAGAATTGAGAGAGAGCCTGAAAAAAATAAGGGAACAAGTAAACAAAGAATCTAACCTCCTGAACAGGAATCAGAAAGAAGGTCTGAAAGATGTGAATGATGATATCATTGAAGTGAAGGCATCAATACAAACTATAAACAATAGATTAGGCTAGATTTCCGGGAAGATGGCGACGGAGAAAAGCAGGGTTTATGAGCCCTGCTAACAACCAATCTCTGTTACCACAAAATCAGCGCCTTTCATAGCCAGAAAACACCATCAGCAGAGAAACAAAAAATGTAATTACAAGGGACAGAGAAAAAGAGGGCTGGAAAAACAAGATACCAGAAAGAAACCAGATCGTAGTGCTGTGGCTGGAGCTGTGGCATGGAGTGGCGGGTGCCATCTTTCCTTGCAGCAAAAGGCCCCAGAGAGAAGGGGAATCAGACCGGAGCTCAGAGCCAGAGAGGAGATACACCAGCCTCATGCCTGAGGACGCGGCAGCAGCGCCTTACTGATGGCAGCAGCGGCGAGTTCACCGGATGGCTCCAGACCAACGCACTCAACAGCACACCAGGCTCCAGAGAGGAGCGGCAGACAGCGAGCCGAGGTGAGCCACTGTGGAACAGCCGGGTGGGATTCGGCAGATTTCTCGGCGCAGGGAGCATCTAAAGCTCCCAGAGGCTGGGCTCAGCACACCCTGCAGGGACTCAGAGCGGAGCTCAAAAACAGAAAAGAAATACGCCAGCCTCACGGCCGAGGGCGTGGCAGCAGCGCCATATTGCCACCGGTGGCAGCAGCAGCGAATTCACCAAGTCCACTACAGTTCCATCTGCGCATTCAACAACAGTGAGTCAAATTGTGGCCCCTAGAGGAGAAATCCCAGTACTGCACTCCCAGGGACTTGACCCAGTGAGGGAGTGGCGGTGGCAGAGATATCACACCATAGGAGAACGCCCAACCTGGCACCCCCCATGGTCTAAAGCAGCCTCGATTGACTCCCAGGGTCTGAGACTCTGTGATACAACCCAGTAAAGGAGTAGTGGGGACTGAGATACCACAGACTCAAGATCCAGAGCACCTTAAGTGAAGTCGTAGTGACCCAAGGGAAGAACCCAGAGAAGGCACAAACTTCTGAAATCATGGGAAAGAGGAATAACAATGGAGCAATGAATGCCCACAACCCCACAACATCAGAACCCGATAAAACAGAAATTCAGAGATTTCTAGAAGATCAAATCAGGAATATAATTGTAGGAAATAATAGAGGTGTTTCGAAAAGAATTCAGAGAGAGCCAAAAAGAGATAAAGGATGCAATTAATAAAGTAAAGGCCTCAATTCAAAGTATAAACAACTGATTAGACCACATGGAGAATAGAATCTCGCTCTTAGAAGATGATCGTTCAAAAAATGAACGCATAGTTTCTAATTTAGAAAAAAAATCTGACAGCAGGAATCTGACATTGAAGAAATATGGGCCCATTTTAAGAGAGCTAACCAAAGAATAATTGGAATAGAGGAGGGAAAATGAGGTGAAACCAAAGGGATCAACAATCTCTTCAAGGAAGTAATAGCAGAAAATTTCCCAAACATAGAGCAAGAGCTTGATACACAGGTCCAGGAAACTTATAGAACTTCCTATAGACAGGATCGGAGAAGAGGATCCCCACGCCACATAATTGTCAAAATGATCAATGTGGAAGCCTAGCAGAGAATCTTAAAGGCAACAAAAACAAAGGGCCAAGTGACATTCAGAGGCAAACCTATTAGAATCACTCCAGACTTCCCAAACCAAGTCATGAGAGCCAGAAGGGCTTGGAGTAACATAGTCCAAACTCTGAAAGAAAACAACTTCCAGCCAAAAATTTCCTACCCAGCAAAACTTTCTATCAAATTAGATGGAGAAATAAGAAGCTTCCATGACAAACAGAAACTGAAGGAATTTATGTCTTCAAAACCAGCACTAGAGAAAATACTCAAAGAGATTAACTACAAAGAAGAAATAGGTAACACACACCAGAACCAGAGAAACAAGATTTTCCATCCAACAGACAACTAAGATTAGTTATCTGTGGAGATTCATTATTTATGTTAGTCTTTTTCCTATCTCTAAATTGTATTGTTTGCTTTTATTGTTGCTAAGTTTTAGGATTTCTAGTTGGAATATTAATATACCTTCAGATATAGCATTTGGAAATATTTTATCCCATTCTATCAGTAACTTTTAACTCTGTTTACATTGTCTTTGGATATACAATATTTTTTTTTTATTTTTTAGGGAGTTTGTTTACCCTTTTGTTGCCTGTGCCATTGAAATCATATCCAAGAAATTACTGCCAATTTCAATGTTGTGAGGTTTTATGACCCAGATTTTCTTCTAAAAGTTTATAGTCTTAAGATTTATATTTAGGTCTTTTATCTATTTTGAGTTAATATTTGTATATGGGATTAGGTAAGGGTCCAATTTTATTCTTTTTCATGTAATTATTATTTTTCAACAATATTTAGTTAAAAGATTATTATTTCCTCCACCAAATGTTCGTGGAAACCTTGTCAAAAATAACTTGACAATATATGGAAGAATTTATCTCTAGGTTTTTATTTAACTCCAATGGTTTATATATCTGCCCTTAGGACAGTACTACACTATTTTAATTATTGTAGCTTTATATGGTTTGAAATCAGAAAATATACATCTTCTAGCTTTGTTCTTTTTCGAGATCATTTTGGGTATCTAGAGTCCATATTCTATATTAGGATAGATTTTTTCTGAAAAATAAATAAATAAATGTATGATAGTTACACCTAAAAAAAAGAACAAAATATTCTCTGGTAAGAAAGAAAGCAAAAAGAAATATTGAAATGCTATCTTTAAGTTATCAAAGCTTGGTATCAGACAAATGAAACTGTTATGTGAGATTATCATCGTTAATATTGGATAAATTGCTATAAAACTAGATGTCAACCACTAAGCCAAGCATGGGAAGGAGGGATGGGGAGGGAACAGGGTGGGGATCGGGTGGTGGCTAACTGGGCAATGTGTGCATATATGTCTACAAAAGTATTTTCTTTATACCATTATGATGTATGAATACAGTGCACCGATAAAAAAAATTACAAAAAAAAGCATTAAGTGAGAAAAAAAAGATTAGGCTACATGGAAAATAGAATCTTACTCTTAGACGATGACCACTCCAAAAATCAACATATAGTATATAATTAAGAAAAAACTGTTTTGACAGTATTGAGATTGAAGAGATATGTTCTATTCAGCAATATTATTTCTCAAATTCGAAGGGGAAATAAAAATCTTTCACGACAAATAGAAGCTGAAACAATTTATGTCTTCTAAACCGGCAATAGAGAAAATACTCAAAGAGATGAAGTACACAAAATAAATAAATAATAAATGCCAGAACCAAAAATGCAATAATTTCCATCAAACAAGCAAAAGAACAAACACTACCTCAAACAGAAATTAAAACTCAAAATGTTGGGAATTAAAAATCATCTCTAATAATTATGCTGAACATAAGTGGCCTCAACTCTCCAATAAAAAGACATAAGGTGGCAAAATGGATTAATAACCAGAATCTGGGCTGGGCGTGGTGGCACACTCTTGTAATCCCCGCGCTTGGGAGGGGAAACAGGAGGATCGCGCAGATTTGACCAGCCTCACTAGCTTAAGAGACCCTGTTTCCAAATAAAAATATAAAATAGGTCTGGGAGTGTAGCCCAGAGGTAGAAGGGTTTTCAGGAACCCCAGTATCACCAAAACAAAAACAAACCCCCCACCCCCAAATCCATCTATCTACTGCCGGCAAGAAATACACCTTACAAGTAAAGATAGTTACAAACTAAAGGTAAGGGCTGGAGCAAGGTAAACCATGCCAGTGGAACTCTAAGACAAGCAGTGAGTTCTGCTCTTGCTTTGTCTGCTAATGTTTTTCTCAAAACATAGCAAACAATTATCTCAGTTTCTTGTTGTGCTAGCCTTGAGTTATAAACTCATCTAAAGAACTACAGACATGCTTGAACTGTTTTACGAAAACAGTATGTAAATTCCTTGTTCTCTTTCAAAGAAAAACAAACTCTTTGGCAATAAAAATGAGGTTGGAGACTCAGACTCATTAAAAAAACAAAAACAAGCCTGGTGTGGTGGCTCAAGCTTGTAATCCCAGCACCTGGGAGGCCAAGACAGGATGACTTCAGTTCCAGGACAGCCTCAGCTACTTAGTGAGGCCTTTTGCAACTCAGTGAGACTCTGTATCAAAATAAAGAATAAAAATAGGGCTGGGGGTGTAAGTTGGAGATAGAATTCTCCTGGATTCCATCCCCAGCACTGAAAAAAACCAAATGGCCAGGTGTGGTGGCACATGCTTGTAATCTCAGCATTCTGGAGGCAGAGACTAGAGGATCATGATTCTGTGGACAGCTTCAGCTACTTAACAAGGCTCTTCACAACTCAGTGAGACCCTGTTTCAAAAAATAAAGATTAAAAAAAAAATAGAGCTAGGGTGTAGCTCGGAGGAAGAATGCTTCTGGGTTCCATCCCCAGTACGGAATAAAAAAACAAACACAAACAAACAAACAAAACATTCTGCCCGGACTCCTTGACCAGGAAAGCCAGTCTGTCTCCAAAAAATTTGCATTTACCTTCTAAATATACACTTGTACTAAAGACAAAAGAATGTCTTCCTGCTTTCAAGCTGGGTTCAGCATGGCCTCTGGGTTTTAATTTTTTAACAAAGCCTCATTTGACAATTCGGCTGCATTTGGGAAGAGGAGAAGGGCATGGTCTCTCCTCCACTCGGTGGCTGGATCGTGGGCAGGGAGGCTGTAGCTCAGGCCAACTTTGTATCTTTGGTTTCACCCTTTATTTAATTTTTAAAAAATCTCCACAGAAGGCCGGGCGTGGTGGTGCACGCTCGTAATTCCCACACTTGGGAGGCATAGACAGGAGGATCGCGCAGGTTCGAAGCTAGCTAGCCTCACTGGCTTAAGAGACCCTGTTTCCTAAAAATATAAAATAGGTCTGGGAGTATAGCCTGGAGAAGGGTTTCCAGGAACCCCAGTACCACCAAAAAAAAAAAAAAAAATCTCCACAGAAACACTCCTGTGATTCAAGTTTTTAACTTCTGTATTGAGTAAGAGGATCAACACAAGGCTTCTTAAGAATGAAACCAGGCCAGGCATGGTGGCGCACACTTGTAATCCCCGCACTTGGGAGGCTGAGACAGGAGGATCGCGCAGGTTCGAAGCCAGCCTCAGCTATTTAGTGAGGCTCTCAGCAACTTAGTGAGACCCTGTTTCCAAATAAAATAGAAAATGGGTCTGGGAGTGTAGCCCGGAGGTAGAAAGCTTCTGGGTTCTTCCACCCCCAGTACCACCAAAAAAAAAAAAAAAAAAAAAAAAAAAAAAGAATGAAACTAGGAGTTTGTTTCCTGACACTGAAGCCTCAAGCCTGGGCATGTCTCCTGTCTCTCTCCATCTCTCACACTCAACCTAGCATCTCCACATCCCTTACCCAGCTCCCACAGAACCTTCCTTCACAGCCAAATGCCTCACATTGAGATTTTGTCTAAGGGGTTTATCACTTTTAGCTCTTAAGAATGCAAGTGACAGCTGGGTGTGGTAGAACATGCCTATAATTCTAGTACTTGCGAGACTGAGATAGGAGGATGGCGGCTTGGAGGCTAGCCTCAGCAACTTAGCAAGACTTACAGCAAGAAAACCAATGACTTGATGTAAAGTAAGCAGCTGCGGCTCATCGGAATTGTAAATAGCTGGCACCTCTTTACACACTCCACAGAGATCCTACTACCTGAATGCCTTGCTAGATCCTGTAGCAGCAGCTGAGCCCACCTCCACTTTCCAAGATCCAGAGCAGCCCTCAACAGCTTAAGTGAAGTGGCCATCCACATGGGAGACCAATGAGCTCAGCTGCAGGGACTTGCACAGAAAGTGATAGGCTTGCAAGGTCTGAGACTTTGCAGTTCACCCTGGTAAAGGTGGGGGTAGAATCTGCTGTATGACACAGTAGAGGGATGGATTAGCAGACAGCCCCCAGGGACAATCAGGCCAAGAGGCTTACAGTCTCCAGGGAATAGTGTCTGAGTAGGGCCTCCAGAGAGTGCCACAGACCACCCAGTGGTAATCGTGAAGAAGTCAGACCAACCCCACCCTGTGGAGAATGTGGACCCCTATGTAAGCACTGGGTTTGGTCCCAGCAGTACCCATCACCAACATAGGATTTATGTCTTCCAAACCAACACTAGAGTAATAAAGAGATTAATTACAAAGAAGAAATAATTAATGAGTGAACCGGAGAAGCAATCACTTATATAAAACAACAAAGCAAAGAAGAACAAACACTACCTAAGACCAAAGGTAGAACTCAAAGTGTTAGAAATTAAAAATAATCTCAATAATCAAACTGAATGTAAATGGCCTCAACTCTCTGATAAAAAGATGTAAGGTGGCCAGGCATGGTGGTGCATGCTTGTAATCCTCGCGCTTGGGAGGCAGAGACAGGAGGATCGCGCAGGTTTGAAGCCAGCTGCGCGCTGGCTTAGGAGACCCTGTTTCCAAATATAAAATGTAAAAATAGGTCTGGGAGTGTAGCCTGGAGGTAGAAGGGCTTCCAGGAACCCCAGTACCACCACCAAAAAAAAAAAAAAAAAAGATGTAAGGTGGCAAAATGAATTAAAAACTAGAATCCATCTATCTGTTTCCACAAGAAACACACTTTACAAGTAACGATAGTCACAAACTATAGGTGAAAGGCTGGAGCAAGTTAATCCATGCCAATGGAACTCTAAGACAACAGATCAATCCTGGACACAGAGTGAACACTAGCAAATTAAAAAATGTGACACACTCCCCTGCATCTTTTCAGACCACAACAGATTAAACTAGAAATAAACTTAAGAAGACTCAGATAAACTACATAAATATGTGGAGAGTCAATACCACTCTGCTGAATAAAAAATTGATCATAGAAGAAGGGGTGTAATTAAGAAATTACTAGAAACAAGTGAAAATGGATAAATCACATATCAAAACCTCTGGGACAGTGGGCATGGTGGCACACGCTTGTAATCCCAGTGCTTGGGAAGTTGAGACAGAAGGATCGTACAGGTTTGAAGCCAGCCTCAGCTAATTAGGCTCTGAGCAACTTAGTGAGACTCTGTCTCCATGTAAAATATATGTATATATATAATAGGTCTGGGAGTATAGCCTGGAGATAGAAAAGGCCCTGGGTTCCGCCCCCAGTACCAACAAAACAGAACAAAACAGAAAAACTCTGGGGCACCTTAAAGACAGTATTAAGAAAAAAAATTATAGCACTGAGTGCTCACATAAGAAGAATAGAAAATCACCAAATAAATTAATCTAATGAAACACCTAAAGTCCCTGGAAAACAGAAACAGTATAACCCCAAAGACAGTAGAAGACAGAAAATTATTAAAATAAGAGCAGAGATCAATGAATCAATAAAAGAACAATACAGAAAATCAACAACACCAAAAGCTGGTTTCTCAAAAAAAAAAAAAATTAACAAGATAGATAAACCATCAGCCAACCTAACCAAAAGAAAGAATCAAAACAAATAACTAAAATAAGAGATGAAAAAGGTAATAATACCACTGACAGAATGTAAATCCAGAGGATTATCAGAAATTGCTTTGAAAACTATACCCAAACAAAATGGAAAATCTAGAAGAGACTGAAAATTTCTAGATACATACAACTTTCCTAAACTGAGTTAAGAAGTTATAGAGAATTTAAACCAATCAATAGCAGTCAAAGAGATTGAAGCTTACCATCAAACAAAAGCCCAAGACCAGATGGTTTCCCAAATTAATTTGATAAAACCTTCATAGGAGGGCTAATCTCAATAGACCTCATTCTATTCCATGAAATAGAAAGAAGTGGGACTCTCCCAAATACATTCCATGAAGCCAACATCACATTATCAAAACCAAATAAAGATAGTTCAAGAAAAGAGAACTATAGGCCTATATCGTTGATGAACTTAAATGCAGACCTACTAAACAAAATACTAACAACATGAATTCAAAACCACATCAAGAAAAGCATACACCATGACCAAGTAGAGTTCATCCCACAGATTCAAGGCTAGTTCAATGTATAAAAGATAATTCATGCAATTCACCAAATAAACAGAACCAAACAAAAATCACAAGATCATTTCAATAGACTCTGAAAAAGCATTTGATAAAATCCAACACCCTTTCATCCTAAAAGCAATGCAGAGAATCAGAATAGAAAGAACATACCTCAATATCAAAAAAGCAATATACAACAGACCCATAGCCAACATCATTTCAAATGGGGAAAATCTGAGAGAGTTTCCCCTAAAAACAGGAACGAGACAAGGATGCCCATTATCACCACTTCTTTTCAATATAGTACTTGAGACTCTAGCCAGAGCAGTAAGGCAAGAGAAGGAAATCAAAAAGTACAAATATACTTAGAAGTCCCAAACAAACTCAACCAAAAGCTTATAGAACTGATCAACAAATTCAGCAAAGTGTCTGGATAAGCTGGGCATGGTGGTGCACGCTTGTAATCCCCGCGCTTGGGAGGCAGAGACAGGAGGATCGTGTAGGTTCAAAGCCAGCCGCGCTGGCTTAAGAGACCCTGTTTCCAAAAATAAAATAGGTCTGGGAGTGTAGCCTGGAGGTAGAAGGGCTTCCAGGAACCCCAGTACCACCAAAAAAAAAAAATAATAATAAATAAAAATAAAAAAGTGTCTAGATAAAAAAATTAATCTTAAAAAAATCAGAAGATTTCCAAATGTCAACCATAAATCTACTGAGAAAGAAGTCAAGAAAATACTTCCACTCAGGATATCCCGCCAAGAAATAAAATACTTAGGAATAAACCTAACAAAGGAGGTAAAAGGCCACTAAAAGGAAAATTATAAAATATTAAAAAAAGATTTTTAAGAAGTCCTTAGAATATGGAAAGACCTTCCATACTCCTAGATAGGCAGAATAAATATCTCAAAAGTGTCGTTCTTCCCAAAGTGATTTATAGATTCAATGCAATACCCACTAAATTAACAAGGTCATTCCTCTCAGACATAGAAAAATCAGTCCTTAAATTCATTTGGAACAAAAAAACCAGAAGAGCCAAAGTAGTTCTCAGTAGCAAGAACCACGCAGGAGATATCACAATGCCTGACTTCAAACTATACTACAAAGCCACAGGAATACAACTGCAGCATGGTACTGACACATAAACAGAAACATAGACCAAGGAACAGAACATAAGACCCAGAAACAAATCTGCACACTTATGGCCAATCGACTTTTGACAAAGGGACCAAAAACATTCACCGGAAAAAAGATAGCCTCTTCAACAAATGGTGTTGGCAAAACTGGTTAACCATATGAAGAAAAATGGAAACAAAGCCCATTTTTTCACCCTGCACCAGAGTCCATTCAAGATGGATCAAAGACTTGGAAATCAGACCAGAGACCTTGCAGCTCCTGAAGAGGGCATAGGTCCAACACTGCAACACATAGACACAGGTAAAAACATTCTCACAAGACTCCAGAGGCACAAGAAACTAAAAGGCAGATCAAGACACGGGGTTGCATTAAACTGAAGAGCTTCTGTACAGCAAAGGGAACCATCAAGAACCTCAAGAGAGCCGAAAGAATGGGAGAAAAATTTTGCCAACTACTCCTCAGATAGAGGACTAATATCCAGAATATACAGAGAACTCAAGAAACTCACAGCTAAGAAAACAAATAACCCAATCAAAAATGGGCAAGTGAATTAAATATACACTTCACAAAAGAAGAAATGCAAATGACCATTTTTAATGTATAGGAAAAGAAGGATGCGGCAATATGCACCTGAGGCCTCAGTGCCCTTGGAGAGCTCTGGAGCCGGGGGGCCCTCAGCATCTCCCCAGATTGAAGCAAGAGGACTCAGCTAGGCATCACCTGCTCAGGACCCTCCAGAGCTGGGAGATGAGGGGTGTGAGCCTGGGACAGGCCGTTCCCTTCACGCCAGGCAGTGGCCAGTGAGGCGGCACTCCAAGCCATACACCAAGGCTAGCAGCTGAATCTCCCAGCAGCTGGGGACGGTGTAGGGCCCCAGGGAGCACCTCTGGGCAGCAGCTGTGGGCCAGCCAAGGCGATGGGATGACCACTTTAGCCTCTGATTCACTCCTAAGGCTCAGACTCTAGATACTAATCTAGAGAACGCTATAGCAGGAGTGTCAGCTCATGCCCATACTGGGAAGTGGCTCAGTCGTAGTTCAGTATTTCACCTGTACTAGGAAGTAGCTGGGAGGCTGAGGCAGGAGGATCACATGTTTGAGGCCAGCCTCAGAAATTTAGCAAGACCCTGTTTCAAAATAAAAAGGTCTTGGGGTACAGCCTGTAGGTAGAATGTCTTAGAGTTTCATCTCCAATATGTTACAGATTGGGAGAATATGGTTTGAGGAAACTGTTTTCCGGGGACCCCGGCTAGGGTCCCGGACACACTTTCCCCCAACCCATAACAAAACCCCAAACGACCAAAAACAGAAAAAAAAAAAAACCCGTGGATTCTTGTCCTAAGCTAAGAATAAATATGCATAGCTTGGACAGTTGCTGAAGATTTAAAGAAGTTTATTAAAAAGATAGAAATACAGGAGATAGTTACAGCCCTGTGCCGGAAAGGGGCACTGGGGGGCAATTCTAATGAAAATACCAAAGAATTCCAGTATACTGAGTGTTTTTATCCAGACCAGTTCTGTGGCAGGTCCTTTGACCTGTAGATATCTCTAGCCCTATCTCTAGCCCTGTTTTCTGCTGTCTGCAGCCAGATTTGCCCCAGAAGGGGGGGCAGCCCCAGCTCCAAACACCTTTGGTTCCATCCCCCCAAGATGTGTTAAATTATTTCTCCAGGATCTGGGATTTCCTCCCATCCCTGGCTCTGGCTTTCTTCCTTCTCTTTAGAAATGTAAATTACAAGTACCTCCTTCCTACCATTCCTGGTTTTTCTAGTACAGATTATATATATATATATATATATATATATATATATATATATATATATATATATATATATTTTGTGGTACTGGGGTTCCTGGAAGCCCTTCTACCTCCGGGCTACACTCCCAGACCTACTTTTACATTTTTTTGTTTGGAAACAGGGTCTCCTAAGCCAGCGTGCGCGGCTGGCTTTGAACCTGCACGATCCTCCTGTCTCTGCCTCCCAAGCGCGGGGATTACAAGCGTGCGCCACCACGCCCGGCCAGATGATATATTTTTAAAATTGGAAATCTTTCCCAATACTGGTACATTAATATATTTTAAAATCTCTTCCCAGCCGGGCATGGTGGCACACGCCTGTAATCCCTGCGCTTGGGAGGTGGAGACAGGAGGATCGCTCAGGTTCGAAGCCAGCCGTGCGCGCTGGCTTAGGAGACCCTGTTTCCAAATAAAAATATAAAATAAATCTGGGAGTGTAGCCCGGAGGTAGAAGGGCTTCCAGGAACCCTAATGCCACACACACAAAAAAATCTCTTCCCAATACTAGTACACAATACTCCCTCCAAAAAAGCCTAAAAAATTGCAAATGGTTTTGTCTGGTAGAGATGCAAATGATCACTGTGTGTGTGTGTGTGTGTGTGTGTGTGTGTGTGTGTGTGTGTGGTGTTGGGGATTGAATTCAGGGCTTTGAGTTACACCCCAGCCTTTTAAAATTTTTATTTTTAATTTTTTGAAACTGGGACTCAGATGCTGAGGGCCTCCCTACATTACAGACGCTGGCCCCAAACCTGTGATCCTCCTATCTCAGCCTCTCAAGTACTACGATTTGGGGTGTGCACCATCACACCTGGCTCAGCCACCTCTTTCTTTTCTTTTCTTTTCTTTTCTTTTCTTTTCTTTTCTTTTTTTTCTCGCTCTGAGAGGTAGAGTCACTTGCCTGAGGTCACACTCTAAGTGTGGCAGATCCGAGGCGTCAGCTCAGGTCTTTCTGATTCCATAGTGCAAATTCTTATTATTTTCGTCTCTCCCTTTTCTTTGGTGGTACTTGGAATTGAACCTAGTGGCTGTCTACCTCTGAGCCACACCTCAGCCCTATTTAATTTTAATTTGAAACAGCATCTCACTAATTGCTGATGGTCTCACTAGATTGCTGAGGCCCGTCTTGAACCTGTGATCCTCATGCCTCAGCCTCCCAGCACTGGGCTTAAGGGCCTGCACCACCAAGACTGGTCTATTATCCTGTTTCTATGGTCTCTGGAGAAGGATATGTATGAAGGGCTTAGCTCAGCACCTGAACCAGTCTCAGCAATTTAGCAAGACCCTGCTTCAAAATAAAAAGGGCCGGGGGTGTAGCTTGGAGGTAGAATCCAAATCCTTGGAGTTCAATCCCCATTTCTGCACATGTTTCTGGTAGAGTGCTGCATGGCTTTATATCCACATAATTTGTGTGTGTGTGTGTGTGTGTGTGTGTGTGTGTGTGTGTGTGTGTTTGGTACTGAGGATTGATACCAGGGGCATTTTACCTGTGAGCTACACCCCCAGACTGATTTTATTTTTTTATTTGGAAACACGGTCTCACTAAATTGACAGCCTCACTAAGTTCCTGAGGCTGCCTCTGAAACTGCAATCCTCCTGTCTGAGCTTCCCAAGTCATGAGAGTACAGGATTGTGCCCCCACACCCAGCATGAATATTGTTACTAATAACTTAGATAAGGCTCCATTCTAACTTGAATTAGATTGGGAACTGGACTGTGACCGTCCCTGATGCCAACCTGGCATCTGCACAAGGTCTCCTGGGACAAGCTGCTTCCTGGGCTCCCAGGGAGGGGGTCAAATAAATCAAGATCTCCCAGGATTCAAACTTCAGATAAACAACAAATCATTATTTGGTATCTCTTATGTAAGATAAGTGGTTTGTACGTAAAACATGCCATTAAGAAAATTTTTTTCTTTTTTCTTTTGGTACTGGGGATGGAACTCAGAGGCATTCTACCTCTGAGCTACACCCCCAGGCCTATTTTTTATTCTCTATTTTGAAACAGGGTCTTACTAAGTTGGGGAGGGCCTCACTAAGTAGCTGAGGCTGGCCATGAACCTGGGATCCTCCTGTCCCAGCCTGCCAAGTAGTGAGATTACAAGTATGTACCACCATGCTTGGCTGTCACTGCCAACCTTTGCAAAGAGGCCAGACTGGGGCTCTGACCACCCAACAAGGGGGGGTGAGCCATTAAAGAAAAGTCTTTGGGCCCCCAAGCTCATTAAGACAGCTTAGTTACCAAGAACATCAGTGTCGTGTCCTCTCGTCTCCTCTCGTCTCGTCTCCTCTAGTCTCTTCTCCTCTCCTCCCCTCTTCTCTTCTCTCTCATGTTTTTCCTAAGACAAGGTCTTGCTATGTTGCCAATCTCAGCCTCCTGTATAAACACCGCACTCGTCACCAGACCTGGCCCAAGAGAGGAAGGTGAGATGGGGCAGGCTGGGACCGAACCACAGCAGCAGCCACTATTATCACTCCTGTGGTTGTTTCCATCCTTATCGTCTTACTGTCCTGAATACAAAAGGAGAAAGATCATGATGAAAACAATATTGAAAGGGCTTTTCCAAGCAGAGTCAGAGGCCCCTGGGAGGCAGGACGTGTGCGCAGTCCAGCCGCAGCCCAGGAAGGCTGGTTTCGGTCCCTCCACCCTCTGACTGCGCCCTAGAACAGAGGCTCTCCTTGACCCCGGAGGCCCAAGGGCAAGTCTAGAGGCTCGCAGACACTTGCTTTACAGATATATATATATATATATATATATATATATATATATATATATATATTTAGATATATCTGTATATCTATATCTATATCTATATCTCTCTCTATATATATCTGTAGATATATATATATATATCTGTAGATATATATATATATCTGTAGATATATCTGTAATCTATTTGGTGGTACTGGGATTCCTGGAAACCCTTCTACCTCCAGCGTGATCCTCCTGTCTCTGCCTCCCAAGAACAGGAATTATAAGTGTGTGCCACTACACCTGGCTTTTACAGACATACGTTACAAATTACTGGCATTCTTTCTCTATCTTCTATTGGTCACTTAGCCTCCATCATACCACGCTTGTTTTTTCTCGATTCCAATTGCATTTCCTACCAAGGGAATTGTTCGGTTTTGTTCTGTCTGCCCACTGAAGCTCCCGCCTTCTCTGGGACCCTGACAGAGAGCTTGATGACCCGTGTCTCCAGAATTGCCGTCCCTAAGATCCCAAATACATTTGCAGTTTCTAAATTTGACTTGGTCAGCATTGCTGAGGGTTGAGGATTGCGGGTCTCAATCCTGTGATCCTCCTGTCTCCATGCAGGGCTGAGCCAAGTACAGGGATTACAGACATCTGCCACAACATCTGCCTGCATAGCTTTTATCTGAAGATTCAATTTCTCAATTTATAATAGGTAATATATTCATATGACTTTAAAACTAAAAAGACAGAAGGTGGGTAATGAAAAGTACACTGGAACGTAAGTTCCTCATACCTTCATTCTCTCTCCCAGCCCTGTCTCTCCCAAGTCCCTGGGAGATCTGTAGATCAGAGATAACAAACAAATGAATAAATAAATAGCCAAGAATAAAAATAAAAGCAACTATAAGCTGAGTGTGGTGGTGCATGCCTGTCATCCCAGTACGTAGGAGGCGAAGACAGGAGGACAGTTTCCAGGCCAATCTCTTCACTGATTTGTATCTTAGAACCTCCCTGCGGCCCAGTGTAGGATGTGTGTGAAGGTGCAGGCCGGAGGGGCCTCCAGGAGGTGTGGGCACCTCATAAGTGCCGGTGTCACCCACTCCAAAACCCGCATGGAGGCTGGAGACAACGCCCTCGTTTCAGAGTTACAAACTCTGCTCCCCAGCGGCTGCTCTCCCAACAAACCCCTGCTATTTTGACAGAGGGAAAGTCAAGACCCAGATTTATAGTGTGACGGGAGCCCCTCAGTGGGGGTGGGGCCCAGGGAGAGCAGATGGGTCTTGCTGGGTGTTTGGTCAATGAGAGATGTGCTTGGGAAATAACCAGCGAGAGGGAGGGAGGAAGCCCCTCGCCCGGCCATGAGAGAGGGGTCCCCAGACTCAGGCAGGAGAGAGGGATGAGCCAGGCATGGTGGCACACACCTGGGAGGCTGAGACAGGAAGATTGCAGGTTTGAGACCAGCCTCAAAAAACATAATGAGACTCTTAGAAATCGAGCAAGACCCTGTTTCCAAACAAAACAAAATATAAAAAGGGCTAAGATGTAGCATGCCCCGGGCTCAATCTTCAAGACCACAAAAGCCTATTGTTTTCTACACATAGTTAAGAACAAGAACCCACGGTTACATCTCATGGTTATAGTTTGGAGCCAGCAGGGCCCCGGTAACATCTCCCGCCGTAACACAGCCCATTGCTAGGGTTTTCTCCAGCCCTCATCCCAGCTCCCACCCAGGCTGTGCCCTGAGGTCCAGACCCTGCCCTGCACACGGCCCAGGCTGGTGGCTCCCACCACACTTGATCCCCACTTCCTGTTTCCCAGCTCAGTCCTTCTCCCGTCTCCTTCCCCACCTCAAGTGAAAGCCAATGCTCCCTTCCTTGGGTTCCTAGAACCTTTGTCCTTCAGGGAAGACCTCGGGAAGGGAGATTCTGCCCCTCCTCCTAGGGCCCTGCCTTGTCTCACAGTTGGGGGGAACTGGGTCTGTGCAGGGCAGGGCTGAGGCCGGCCTCTAAGGCCTCCATGCCTTAGGCCTCCCCAGACCAGCACGATTTGCAGGCTTGCTCCAGGCTTCCGACTTTGGGTCCCCGGCCGCCCCAGCCCCTTCTCCTCCTTCTGTCTCAGGCTACTGGGGACCTCTCCAGCCCTGGAAACCTCCCCTCACCTCAGGAGATTATTATGGCTGATTCTTACCTAGAAAACAGTGGTTCTGGAGGAAGCTTCCTCAACATATGGCCTGAACTGGCCTGTAGGCTCTTCAACCTGCCTCCCATCCTCTGGCTTCCCGCCTGGCTCCAGGACATGTGTCCACCCTCAACTGACCGGGGCCAGCTGGCTCACCAAGACCCTGAACCCCTTCCTCCCTGGGCCCAGGCCCACTTCTACATTTATTCTTGCCCCCGCCCCATCCCACCTTGAAAACCTCCAGCCCTGCTCGAGCTTGTGTCTCAGCCTCCAGTCCCAGTTGGTGACTCCTGGGTTTTGGTACTAGGACTTGAGCCAGGGATGTTCTATCTCTGAGCTACATACACCCTCAGCCCTTTTTGTCTTTTATTTTGAGACAAAGGCTCACCAAGTTCTCCTAAGGGCTCCCTAAGTTGGTGAGGTTGGTCTTGAACCCGCAATCCTCCTGTCTTAGTCTCCCATGTACTAGAATTACAAGCACGGGCTGCAATACCAACCAAGGCTCTTTCAAGAGACAGAAGCAGAGGAGCAGTGACCTCGTCCCTTCCCCTGGAGACTCTCTTACCTGGCTGACCTGAGCACCTGATTGGAGGACGCTCAGCACGAACTTTGTGGCTTTGAGAAGACTGAAAACAGGTTGACCTCCCCGCATTTGTTTATTGTTTCTGAAGAGCTTTGCTCTTGGGGAATTCACTGTGAAAACCAGAAGTTCTGGAGCAGCCACGCTTAGCGTGGTCCTGCCCTGATGAACATCAGAAGCACCCAGGCAGCTTTAAAAAATCCCAGCGTCAGGATTCACCCAGACCAAATAAATGAGGATCTCTGGAGTGGTCCTCAGGCCTCTGAGGGTCTGGAAGCTCCCCAGGTGATTCTGATGTGCTGCTAAGATTGCAAACCTGTGCTCTAAGTTGTTGGATAGTGGGGAGGGAACTGGGCTGGTTATGGCCCCTCAGCCAGCCGCGTGACTGAGGGCAAGTGCTAGACCTCTCTGAACTTTACTTTCCTCATTTATAAAAATGAGATTAGTCGGGCGTGGTGGTGCACGCTTGTAATCCCTGCGCTTGGGAGGCGGACAGTGGAGGATCGCGCATGTTCAAAGCCAGCCGCACTGGTTTAAGAGACCCTGTTTCAAAAAAAAAAAAAAAAAAAAAAGGTCTGGGAGTGTAGCCCAGAGGTAGAAGGGCTTCCTGGAACCCCAGTACCACCAAAATAAATAAATATGAGATCATACCTTCTTTTATGATCAAGTGACCCTTAACTGAGATCAGTTTTCAAAGGGGCCCAGTCAATTGTTAAGTGTGGTACAAATGGAAGTTGTCCTTTTCTGACTTATCAGCTCAGCAGAAATGGGTGGAGTTGGGGACTGGGCCGGGCAATGCCAGGTTAACAAGGAGAAGAGAAAGGAAGCTGATTGGCTGGGATGGAAGGACACAGAGGGGACAAAAGGGCCTCCTAACTGTTGGACTAGGGTAGGAACTGTCTTGTTCCTAAATTCCCTGTTTCCTCACTCTGGCTCCTTCGCTGGAGGAGCTGTACAAGGCAACTGTGTGAACTAGCCCCGCCGGGAAGCTTGTCACCTGACAGGGCCCTTCCTTGGTCCCCTTCACCAGCCAGCGCAGAGTCAGAGGTTCTCCTGGGCTTGGCATGTGGCCCTTGGTGTCAGGCAGCTGGCAGCGGGCGTGGGGGTGCATACCTATAATCCCAGTACTGGGGAGGCTGAGACAGGAGGATTGAAGTGTCGAGGTCAGTCTCAGCAACTCAGTGAGGCCCTCAGCAACTTAGCGAGACCCTGTTTCAAAATTTAAAAAGTCAGGGTCTGGTTACACGCGTGTGCTCCAGCACCCATCTCCAGGTCTCCTTCTTAGGCAATTCCTTGTGTCTTTACATTAATCCAAAAATACAATTGTCTCCCTTTTTTTTTGGTGAAAAAATTACAAACATTTAGAAATGTTATGAGAAATAATATGAACACCTAGATTCACTAGTTGTCAACATTTTGCCCATATGCTTCTTTTCTCTCTGCTTATATAGTATGAATTTTAATTATTTTTATCTCTGCTGAATTATTTGAAAGTAAGGCGCAGACATATTGATGCTTTATTTCAAATACTTCAACATGTATCCCATAAGAACGAGGACTTCTAGCCAGGCTGCTCTGGGGGCTAGGGCAGGAGAATCAGGAGTTCAAGGCCAGCCTGTGCAATTTAGCTAGCCCCAACCCTCCAAATAAAAAAAAATAAAGGAGCTGGAGGCACAGCTTAGTGACAGGGCATCCCTGGGTTCAATCCCCAGGACCGCCAAAATAAATAAAGACATTCTACGTAACTACAGTATTTCATCACATTTGAGTGGACGTACTGGGGATTGAGCCTGCAGGTGTTCACCACCAGCCCCCTTTTTACTTTTTCACTTGACATAGTGTCTCATTAATTTACCAGGTGCTGGCCTCGAACCTGTGATCCTCCTATCTCAGCCTCCAAAGTACTGAGATTATGGGCTTGCAGCATCATACCCGGCTATTTTAGCTATCCCATTTGGGGAATTCAACATGAATACTGTGTTATAATCAAATATAAGTTCCACGTTTAAGTTTTCCACCTGGCCCGATGATGTCCTTTAATACCCTTTTTAATACCCTTTTTGTTGTTGTGTTTTAAAGGTCTGTTGTCCAATCCAGGAACGTGTGTTCATCTTCTTTGCTCTCTTAATCTAGAGAAGTTCCTCAGCCATCAGCCAACTTGGTCTTTTCTGGCATGCACAACTTTGAAAAGTCCAAGCTGTAATTACTTTAAATATTTATTTTATTTATTTATTTATTTATTTTTGGTGGTACTGGGGTCCCTGGAAGCCCTTCTACCTCTGGGCCACACTCCCAGACCTATTTTTACATTTTTATTTGGAAACAGGGTCTCCTAAGCCAGCGCGCACGTCTGGCTTCGAACCTACGCGATCCTCCTGTCTCTGCCTCCCAAGCGCGGGGATTACAAGCGTGAGCCACCACGCCCGGCTAATTACTTTATTTATTTATTTATTTTTTTGGTGGTACTGGGGGTGGAACCCAGAGGCTTTCCACCTCCGGGCTATACTCCCAGACCTTTTTTTTTTATATTTTATTTGGAAACAGGGTCTCACTAAATTGCCGAGAGCCTCACTAAGTAGCTGAGGCTGGCTTCGAACCCGTGCGATCCTCCTGTCTCCGCCTTCCAAGCGCGGGGATTACAAGCGTGCGCCACCACGCCTGGCTTCTAATTACTTTAAATATGAGACTCAATCAGCTTCTGATCTTTGCCCTGGAAATGTAAGCCTTATTGATGTGTCCACCAGGTGGCGCTGTTAGAGCCCGTGGTCCTAAAAGCCCCGTGAAAGGGCCCTTTCAGGCCAAGCAAAGCTGCTCTGTCTTGGGTCTTCAAGCTGCCTGAAGTGCTTCCCGGGGCCAATCGTGCATCCCATAGAGAGACGGTGCGCATCTAGAGACTCATCTGGTTTCTGGCCACTGGGAAGTTCCCTAAAGAGCAGGGACAATTCCTGTTTTCTCTGATGCTTGTGCAAAACCAAATTCTTTTTTTTTTTTTTTTTGCTAGTAGGACTTGAATCCTGAGCTACTACACTCCAAGTGTGTGTGTGTGAAACTGAGGATTGAACCCAGGGGCATTCTACTTCTAAGCTATAGCCCAATAAAAAAATTATTTTAATTTTATTTTAATTTTTAAAAAACTTAATTTTTTATTTTTATTTTTATTTTATTTGTTTTATTATATTCTATTATTTTTATTTTATTATTTTTCGAAATAGGGTTTCCATAGGTTGTTGAGATTCTCTCTTTCTGTCCTCAAACCTGTGATCCTCCTATCTCAGCCTCCCAAATACTGGGACTATAGGCATGGGCCACCATGCCCAGTTTCCAATCCCTTTGTAATTTACAGATTTTCTGAAACCCTTTTCTGTCTCATGAACTTTGAACCTCAATTTCTCTCTCCCTCTCTCTCTCTCTCTCTCTCTCTCTCTCTCTCTCTCTCTCTCTCTCTGCCCAGGGAATTCTACCTCTGAGCTACACCCTCAGCCATATTTATATGTGTTTTAATTAGAAATAAGTTCTTGCTAAATGACCTTATATCAGTTTTTTTTCCTGCAAAACCCCTCAAATTTTGTTCATGGTACAAAAGCAGCAAGTGGCAAATTAATACAGAAAAACGTAGATTACGACTCATTCATTAAAACCAGAATAGTCAAGTAAAGTCAGTACAGGTTCTTGTTTTTACTATCAAAGTAAAGTCAAAAGTATCCATTGGGAACTGAACTGTTTTTGTCTCCTTTGTAGAGATGTGATATGCATGTTTTCTGGTTGGTAATACTCTATCAGACCCTGCACTAAGCCAAGGCTGACAGGTGACAAGGAGAGCAGTCCGCGGCCTCCTGCTCATGCTGAGCTAGACCGGTGTGCCGCTTTCAAGCACGACACCGGAGACGATCTTCTTCGGACTCTTTATTATCCCAGGCTCTTACATACTCTTTTCTCTCCGCTCCCCGCTCCCCGCTTATATATCCCAAGCAGCCAATCAGCACTCAGATCACTCGCTCCATGCAAAATTAGCTCATTTGTTACAAACAGTGGTATGTTGTGTTCCCGTGCGTCCCATGCTCCGGTTACTGGACTTCCTGAAAGTTGTTTACTGCTTAATGGGCCTCACAGAGCTTCCGCTCGGCGCTATTTTTAGGTCTTCGAGCTAGCAGGCAATGGGTGGGGCTCTTCACAGTTCCCCCTTTTTGTTTTTAAGCAGAAGAGGATAGAGGACTCAACCCCTGCTATAGTTTATGCAATTATTTGCCACCACCTTTTTTGCAGGGACGGGCGAGCAATACAGTGGTAACCCGTATGCAGCTGAGCATATCCTCCTTGGGATGCACCCTCCCGGGGTCCCAAGTGCAGTCCTTGCTGACATTCTGCTTTATGATTTTTCCATTGCGGCTAGCCAAACAGTAGGCGATTGTCCTGCTTCAACCGCCATGAAAGCCTGAGCTAGGAGCATCTGATCCTTGGCCCTCTGCAGAAATAAACGTCTCAGGCAACAGAGACATAGAATGCACAGGAAAACAAAACAAAATCCCAATGCTCCCAACCCGGCCCATTCTTTTAGATGGAATGCTGCCTTCTGGATCCGGGACGCCAGCGTTTGGGCCACTTTGGGGTCGATTCGGGTGGTGTTGACCTTGATGATTTCATCACGTAATTGTTCGGTGAGTTTATCAAACTCCCAGCTCCAGTTGCCTGTAAGATGTTGGGAAAGCTCCCGAGAAGTTCTAGAGATGCATTTGTAGTAAAATTTCTAGGGAAGGTCTGGGAGGAGCAACTCAATGGTAATGGAAATGGAAAAGCTGTAAAAATACCCCATTGTTGCTCACTCCATACTGGTTTTGTCCAGATCAGCATGGTGATCAGGTGTATCCATCCCTGAGGCGCCATCTTGCAATATTATTTGACGAGTCAGTCTCTCTGGGATCCAAATCGGATCAGTTCCGTCCTGTGGGAAAACACAAACAGAGCCTCTGGCCCATGTGAGTACCGGATCAGGTCCCTTCCATTTTCCGGTGAGGACATCTTTCCATTTTACCATATCATGGGGAATACTAGAAGGACAAAAATGGCGATCTGCGGCCGATTTGCCATTAATATCTAAATTTAAAAAATTTAAAGTAAAAAGTGCCAAAGATAATCGCTGCCTTGGTTTCAGATTCTCACCTATTCCCCCTTTTTGTTTTATTAGACATTCTTTTATTGTGCGATGGGCGCGTTCAACAATGCCCTGTCCTTGAGGATTATATGGAAGGCCATGTTTTAATGTTACGCCCATCTGTTTACAGAAAGACTGAAATTTTTGTGAGGTATAAGCCGGACCATTATCAGTTTTTATTTCTTTTGGCACATTCCATGCTGCCCAAGCTTCAAGACAATGAGCGATAACGTCACGAGCTTTTTCCCCTGTGTGAGTAGAAGCATATATAATTCCAGAAACAGTATCAACAGAAACATGTACATACTTAACAGAGCCAAATTCAGGTATATGGGTCACATCCATTTGCCATAAATGTAAGGGGAGCAACCCACGTGGGCAAACACCAACATTAGAAGAGGGGATAAAGGGTGCACAAGCACCACAGGCCTTGATAATGTCACGGGCTTGACAACGAGGAATTTTAAATTTAATCTGTAAAGTTTTAGCATTTACATGAAACTGGCGATGAAAATCTTGTGCCCGTTGAAGTGGGGTGAAAGAGAAAATCATGGGCATCTTCGTAAGCTTATCTACATAATCATTACCTTGGGCAACAGGCCCTGGTAAGCCTGTATGTGCCCTAATATGTTGTACATAAAAGGGATTTTTCCTCATCAAAATTAAAGCCCAGAATAGCCAAGGTAGTTCTCAGCAACAAAAACCACGCAGGAGGAATCACAATACCTGACTTTAAACTATACTACAAAGCCATTGTAATAAAAACAGCATGGTACTGGCAAAAGAACAGATATATAGACCAATGGAGCAGAATAGAAGACCCAGAAACAAGTCCACACACTTTCAGCCAATTGATTTTTGACAAAGGGGCCAAAAACATACACTGGAAAAAAGATAGCCTCTTTAACAAATGGTGTTGGCAAAACTGGTTAACCATATGCAGAAAATTGGATGTTAATCCCACTTTTTCACCCTGTACAAAAGTCAACTCACGATGGATCAAAGACTTGGAAATTAAACCAGAGACTTTGAAGCTCCTTGAAGAGGGCATAGGTCCAACACTACAACACATAGGCACAGACAAACATTTCCTCAACAAGACCCCAAAAGCACAACAAATTAAAAGGAGAATCAATACATGGGATTGCATGAAACTGAAGAGCTTCTGTTCAGCAAAGGAAACTATCAAGAATCTCAATCGAGAGCCAACAGAATGGGAGAAGATTTTTGCCACCTACACCACTGATAGAGGACTAATATCTAGAATATACAGAGAACTCAAGAAACTCAACACTAAGAAAACAAAACATCCAATAACAAAATGGGCAAATGAACTAAATAGACACTTCACAAAAGAAGAAATTCAAATGGCCAATAAATGCATGAAAAAATGCTCAACATCACTGGCAATCAGAGAGATGCAAATCAAAACTACCCTGAGATTTCACCTAACTCCAACTAGAATGGCCATCATTCAAAACACAAACAACAACAGATGCTGGCGAGGATGTGGAGAAGTGGGAACTCTAAGACATTGTTGGTGGGATTGCAAATTAGTGCAACCACTTTGGAAAACAGTATGGAGAATCCTCAGAAGAATGGGAACAAATCTACCATTTGATCCAGCAATACCACTGTTGGGTATCTACCCAAAAGAAAAGAAACCAAACTATCAAACTAATGCATGTGTATCTATGTTCATAGCTGCACAATTCACCATAGCCAAACTATGGAACCAGCCAAGATGTCCATCAACAGATGAATGGATTACAAAACTGTGGGATATGTACACAATGGAATTTTACTCAGCCATCAAAAAAAACTCAATTACATCATTTTCAGGGAAATGGATGGAGCTGGAGGACATTATGCTAAGTGAGATTAGTCAGGCACAAAAAATAAGAAATCAGATGCTTTCCCTAATATGTGAGAGTTAGGGAGAAATGGGTCATAGGAGGAACTCTTGAAAGAGCATCAGTAACTTTTAACTCTGTTTACATTGTCTTTGGATATACAATATTTTTTTATTTTTTAAGGGAGTTTATTTACCCTTTTGTTGCCTGTGCCATTGAAATCATATCCAAGAAATCACTTCCAATTTCAATGTTGTGAGGTTTTATGACCCAGATTTTCTTCTAAAAGCTGATAGTATTAAGATTTATATTTAGGTCCTTTATCTATTTTGAGTTAATATTTGTATATGTGTTAGGTAAGGGTCCAATTTTATTATTTTTCATTTATTATTATTTTCCAACAATATTTAGTTAAAAGACTAGTATTTCCTCCACCAAAAGTTCATGGAAACCTTGTCAAAAATAACTTGACAATGTATGGAAGAATTTATCTCTAGGCTTTTATTTAGCTCCAATGGTTTATATATCTGCCTTTAGAACAGTACTACACTGTTTCAATTATTGTAGCTTTATATGGTTTGAAATCAGAAAATATACATCTTCTAGCTTTGTTCTTCTTTGAGACTGTTTTGGGTATCTAGAGCCCATATTCCATATCAGGATAGATTTTTTTTCTGAAAAATAAATAAATAAATGTATGATAGTTTCACCTAAAAAAAAAAAAGAAAAAAAATATTCTCTGGTAAGAAAGAAAGCAAAAAGAAATATTGAAATGTTATCTTTAAGTCATCAAAAGTTTGGTACCAGACAAATGAAACTGTTATGTGAGATTATCAATGTTAATATTGTATAAATTGCTATAATACTAGATGTCAACCACTAAGCCAAGCGTGGGAAGGAGGGATGGGGAGGGAATGGGGTGGGGATCGGGTAGGGGCTAACTGGGCGATGTGTGCATGTATGTCTACAAAAGTATCTTATTTATACCACTATGATGTATGAATACATTGCACCAATAAAAAATAAATTTAAAAAAAAAATTAAATGTTGAATTTTAGATGCCAAGTAGTGGATGGGCGTATGTGTTGATATTTGCCCCGCACATTCAAGGGACTTTATCATCTCTATAGCATAGGAGGAGTCCGATAACAAATTAAAGGAAGAATCATATCTCTCAAACACTTCTAATATAATATTTAGTTCAACTAGCTGAGGTGATATATGCTGATATTGAACAACTATGGGTTTTTGTCCTTCTATCATAAAAGCTCCAAGGCCAGATTTTGATCCATCAGTAAAAATATTGATAGCGAAGGGTATAGGTGTTCTTCTGGTTATGGTTGGAAAGATAATAGGATGTTGAGTTGCAAAATGTAATATAGGATCTTTAGGTAAGTGATTATCTATCTCTCCATTAAACACACATCGTAATATAGCCCAATCATCCAGGGAGGTTTGTAAAATTAATATTTGGTGTTTACTATAGGGAACAATAAGCTTATTAGGGGTTTGGCCAAAATGTTGAATACATTGCTGTATGGCAAGAACAGCAACCTTTGCCACCATAGAGGGATAATACTCAATAACCTTTTGAGGAGATAGTTTAGGATGAATCCATAATAGAGGTCCTTGTTGCCATAAGACCCCAGTGGGTTGGAGCTCAGTAGCCAGTATGCATGCCCAAATAGAATCCCTCGGTGAAATGCGCTTAAGGGAAGCCTTAGTTAAAGCTTGTTCTACCAAACTTAAGGCTTCCCGGGCTTCAGCAGTCAGCATTCTAGGAGAGGTTAAGGAAGAATCTCCTTTAAGGATATCATATAAAGGTTTTAGCATAAAATTTGGGATTCCTAAAGCAGGACGTATCCAATTAATATCTCCTAATAACTTTTGAAAATCATTTAAAGTGTGTAACTGGTCTGTACGAATGGTGACCTTTTGAGGCGTGACGAAATTGGGATAAAGAATATTTCCCAAAAAATGGGTGACGGTGCCCTTTTGAACCTTTTCAGATGCTATAACTAAACCCTTTTCCTCAAGGGCTTTAACAAGCACACAATACGCTTCATCCAGTACCTTTTCATTTTCACAGGCTAATAGGATATCATCCATATAATGGAGACAACGCAATGGAGGGAATTTATCCCTAACAGGTTGTAAGGCAGCATCCACATATAGTTGACAAAGAGTGGGGCTATTCGCCATACCCTGGGGGAGCACTCTCCACTCATATCTCTGGTCAATTTGCTCTTGGTTTAGGGATGGCACAGTAAAAGCAAAACGTGGGGTATCTAGAGGATTTAATGGTATAGAGAAAAAGCAATCTTTTATATCAATCACTATAATTGGCCAGAATTTTGGAATAGTTGAGAGAAGGGGGAGTCCACGTTGGACTGGTCCCATAACTTGCATTTGTTCATTTATGGCTCGGAGATCATGTAATAGTCTCCATTTTCCTGATTTTTTCTTTATTACAAATATAGGGGTATTCCAGGGTGATGTGGATGATTGGATATGTCCTAATTTTAGTTGTTCTTTTACTAACTCTTTTGCTGCTTCCAATTTTTCACGGGGGAGAGGCCACTGGGAAACCCATACTGGATCCCCCGTCTTCCAAGTGATGGGAATTGCCTCCCCAGTGGCTACTCCACAAAACCCAATCCCTGTTTAGTGTTTTGTCCTTCAGTGGGGACAGGGCTCCTCCGTCCCTGTAGGTTTCGCCCTAATCCAAATGATGGATGAAAACCTTGCTTGTTAAACATATGTAGCGCCTGGGGAGAATATTCATTATGTAATCGGAATCCCATGTCCAGAAGTAGATCTCGACCCCACAAGGAGACTGGAATTTCCAGCATATAGGGTGTAAAGGTCCCAGAATGTTTTTCTTGGTCCTCCCAATGAAGGGGTCTAGCACTAATATCAGGTGTTTTAATGTATCCTAATCCTCTAAGCTGTGTGTCAGCCTTTTTTATGGGCCAGGCGGGGGGCCAATCCTTAGAAGCAATTACACTAGTATCTGCCCCTGTATCAAGCAATCCTAGAATCGGCTTTCCCTCCACTTTCAAAGTAATTAAAGGTCGTTTTCCCATATCAAAGGCGAGAGATATTATATTAGTACCAGAGGACCCAAACCCTTTTTCTCCTCGCTGTTCCTTTTTTGAAGGGAAGAGAGAATGTAGACTAGGTAATAATAACAGCTGCGCTATCCGATCACCAGGAGAGATGGCAACAATTCCTCTGGGGGCGGAGACCATAACCTTTATAACGCCCTCATAATCTTGGTCAATAACTCCAGGATGAGTTATTAGGCCTTTCATGGTGGATGATGATCGCCCCAAAACTATGCCCACCGTTTCTGGGGGTAATGGCCCTGACATATCAGTCGACATAATTTGAATTCCCATTCGAGGGGTTAATACCAGCCGGGTGGTGGCACAGAGGTCCAATCCCGCTGAACCGGGAGTGGCTCTCCGGATTCCTTGGGCGGTTGGAGATTGGGCCATTGGGGTGTTTGGTGTGTCTCTATAGCATTGTACATTTGTGCATTCAGTATTACATTGTTCGAAAATAAGCTGTTTAACAAGTGGCATGGCTGCATCGACATCCCCGAATATTCGTCCAGCAGCTTCTACCATCCTAGCCACAAAATCAGAAAAAGGCTCAGTGGGACCTTGAATTATCTTAGTAAGATTGCCTGACACCTCCCCTTTATTAGGCAAACTTTTCCATGCCCTGGTGGCCAAATTGTTTATCTGATCATACACTTGTTGAGGGTAACAGGTCTGGTTGTTAGCAAATTGTCCCTGTCCCAAAAGCATATCCAAATTCCAGGCAGGTTGTCCTGCGGCCTGATTCACCGCTGCTTGCTCTGCTGCGAACTCAATAAGGAAAGCCTTCCAATCTAAATACTGTCCTGGGGTCAAAGCCGCTCGGGCCAAGTTCTGCCAATCTCCAGGGGTCATGGCATACCTGTAAATGCTTTCTAAGGTGGCTACGGTGTATGCAGCATTGGTACCATAAGTCCGCACGGACTCAGCAATATGTTTTACAAGCTTATAATCTAAAGGCTCATGATACCGAGGTCCTCCTCCTTGTGGTTGAAACACGGGGAAAGCCTGTCTGGATAGTAACATTTCCGGCTCACGCCATACCTTTTCATTAAAGGAGCGGCCTCCGCTTTGTCCTGGAGCTGAGGGATTATAGGGCGGAGGAACAGAGCCCTGCGAGGGGCCCGTAGCTAGGGTTAATCTGCTGACTTCCTCCTCTATTGCCGCAAGTTCCTCGTCCGAGTCCCCCTCCCCTTCAGAGCCTAGTTCACTAGCTGGGTGAGAGGAAGTGGACCGTTCCTCTTTTAACAGATCAAGTGCCACTTGTCCCTCTCGCACTAGCGGTTTGTAGTATTTCTGCTCCAAACATGCCCTGACGAGGCGCCACAAAGGATAAGTTCCTCCCGTGACTTGATTGTTTTTCTCTGCCCTTTTAATATCCTTCCCTAACTTATCCCAACTTGCCAGGGTCAAGTTTCCTGATACTGCAAACCAAGGGGCCACCTCATCCACTTGGCTCAAAAAACCCTGAATAGTCTTATCCCTAAGTTTTAACCCCTTTCCGTTTAATAAGGCTTTTAAAGCCTTTTGTATTGGATGAGATGGATTATTTCCCATACCTATTCAGCCTCAGGTCCAGCCTGAGAGTATACTACCCTATAAATCCTCCCCTCAAAGGAGCTCCCCTTCGTCCTCAAACGGAGTTGGGAAAGAACAATCTTATGATCCTCTACTTTGTAGAGCCTCCCTCTTCACAGGAGAACTTACCAGCCGGCTGCCCTGGAAAGTCCAAAGTTCTGACCGTCTCGTTGAGAGAGATTCCCCGTACGGGCCACCACTTGCCGCTTTCAAGCACGACACCGGAGACGATCTTCTTCGGACTCTTTATTATCCCAGGCTCTTACATACTCTTTTCTCTCCGCTCCCCGCTCCCCGCTTATATATCCCAAGCAGCCAATCAGCACTCAGATCACTCGCTCCATGCAAAATTAGCTCATTTGTTACAAACAGTGGTATGTTGTGTTCCCGTGCGCCCCATGCTCCGGTTACCGGACTTCCTGAAAGTTGTTTACTGCTTAATGGGCCTCACAGAGCTTCCGCTCGGCGCTATTTTTAGGTCTTCGAGCTAGCAGGCAATGGGTGGGGCTCTTCACACCGGTGGAATGCCATCTTGGCAGGCGAGAACCCAACAGAAAGAAACTGCAGAATCCCCCCCTGCCCCGACAGAAACCCCACCGAGCCGGCGTACGCAGAAAGTGTTTAAAGCTGACACGCACACACACTGACCATGCTACAACAGCAAGCTAGCTCCAGTCGACTTTCAGCACACAACAGACACTCACTGGTGTCCATGAGACAGGCACACCCATGTGGAAAGCATTTTGCCTTCTTAGCACTGACGACTGAAAAGCACACGGCATATAATACTTGGATCTTGTAATCCCAGCATTTGGGAGGCTGAGACAGGAGGAACTCAGTTCGTGGACAGCCTCAGCTACTTAGGGAGGCCCTCTGCAACTCAGTGGGAATCTGTTTCAAAATAAAAAATTGGGCAGGGGTTGTAGCTCGGGAGTCGAATGCCTCTGGGTTCCATCCACAAGATCCGCAAAAAAAAAAAAAAAAAAAAAAGAAAAGAAAAAAAGAAAGAAAGAAACAGAGGAGAAAAGAACAGCACGAAGGTGTCTTCCTCTAGGGCATCCATCACTACTGTGCTTGTCCACCTGCAGCCCCCTGGCCTCCCTCCCAGCCTGTGCCTGGCCCCCATGGGTCTCCTCGCCCAGCCGGGCGGCTTTGCGTGCCTTATGCCAGTTTTGAACCTCTGATCCTCTTCCTCAGCCTCTCAAGTGCTGTGATTTTGGTGTATGGAGAACTTTTGCTGTTGTTATTGGAGATTGAGCCCAGGGGCATTCTCCCTCTGAACTACACCCTATTTTTTTTTTCTTTTTTTGAAACAGTCTCCCTAGGTTGATGAGAGTTTTTTGTTTTTAATTGGTGCACTGTAATGGCACGCCTTGATGCGGTGGTAGTTCAGGGTGGTAGAGACGTACGTGCACACAGCACTCATTCAGCCCTCCCCGGTTCCCACCCTATTTCCTCCCCATTCCCTTCTCCCCATGTCAGCAGTGATTGACTTATGTCTGTGTATGTGCGTCATGTCCATGGAGGAGTTTCCCTCTCCCCTCCCAGGCCCTCGGTGAGGTCTCCTCCCTCACTCCTCTGAGCTTTCTCCCCCTTTGTCTGGAGTTCCTCCTATGACCCGTTTTCTCCCCAGCTTCCACATATCAGGGAGAACCTCTGACTTTCCACTTTCTGTGACTGACTAATCTCACGTAGCGTACTGTTCTCCCGTTCCATTCATTTCCCTGCAAATGACATGATTTTGTTCTTCTTTATGGTGAGTAAAATTCCATTGTGAACAATCCCATAGTTTGTAATCTACTCATCTCTGTTGGTGGACATCCCGGCTGGTTCCATAGTGTGGCAGTGGTGATTGTGTGGCTATGAACATAGGTAGGCATGCATTGGTCTGGGCGTTCGGTTTCCATTCTTCTGGGTAGGTACCAGGCGTGGTACTGCTGGGTCGTGTGGTAGGTTCATTCCCATTCTTCTGAGGAGCTTCCATTTGGTTTTCCAGAGTGCTTGCACTAATTTGCACTCCCACCAGCAATGTGTTAGAATTCCCACTTCTCAACACCCTTAACCAGCATTTGTTGTTTGTATTTTTAGTGATCGCCCTTTTAATTGGGGTTAGGTAAAATCTCAGAAAGATTTTTTTGCAGCTCTCTTATTGCTAATGATGTTGAACATTTTTACACATTTATTAGTCATTTATTTCTTATTTTGTGAAGTATCTATTCACTTGCCCTTTTTTTTAAGCAATGAGTTTCCTGAGTTCTCTGTATTTTATAGATATTAGTCCTCTATTGAAGGAGTAGCTGGAAAAGTCTTCTCCCATTCTGCTGATTTTCTGCTGAGTGTCTTGGTAGTTTCCTTGGCTGCACAGAAGCTCTTCAGTTTAATGCAGTTTCACATATGGACCTCCACCTTTTAATTTCTTGTGCCTTTGGAGTCTTGAGAAAATTTTAACCTGTGTCTAAAAACTGAAGTATTGTTTTGTTGTTTGTTTGAGAAACCAGCTTTTGTGGGGGGTTTTGTGTGAGTGTGTGTGTGTGTGTGTGTGTGTGTGTGGTGCTGGGAATGGAACCCAGGGGCATTCTACCTTCCAGCTACACCATCAGCCCTATTTTCTATTTTTTATTCTTTATTTTGAAACAGGGTCTCACTAAGTTGTGGAGGGCCATGAAGTCGTTATCCTCCTGACTCAGCCTTCCAAGTACTGGAATTATGAGGGTGTGCCACCACACCTGGCTCTGTGTGTGTGTGTGTGTGTGTGTGTGTGTGTGTGTGTGTGTGTGTATAATATATACATATATATTATTCTCTATTTCATTGTTTTCTCCTCTGGTTTTAATGACTTCCACTCTATTGGTTTTTGGATTAGAATGTTCCTGTTTTTCAAGGGCTTTGAGCTGTGTCATTAGGTTATATTTTTGGTGGTTTTCTGTTATTCTTATGTGAACACTAAGTGCTATGAATTTTCTTCTTAATGTTGCCTTCCAAGTGTTGCAGATATTTTGATATACTGTGTCTCTATTTTTGTTTGCTTCTAGAAATTTCTTAATTCTTTTTTTATTTCTTCTATGACCCATTCCTCATTCAGCAGTGTGGAATTCAGTCTCTATGAATTTATGAAGTTTCTCTGTGTCTTATAATTGATTTCTAATTTCATTCCATTATAGTCTGAAAAGATACAGGGGTTTATATCACATTTTTTGAATTGCTAGTGCTCACTTTGTGGCCCAGGAAGTGGGCTGTTTTGGAGAATGTTCTATGAGCAGCCAAAAGGAATGTTAATTCAGCGGTAGTCGGGAGGAATGCTCTGTATGTGTCTAGTAGAACATTTTGGTTTATGGTGTTCCTTAGGTCTGAGGCATCTTTACTGACCTTTTGTCTAGAAGATTGAGAGGTGTATTGAAATCTCCAGATATTATTGTATTGGGATCTATGTGTGACTTACTTAATGTTATGAAGATTTAGTTTCATGAAAGTGGTTGCACCTATGTTTAAGGCATAAATGTTGACTATCAGCATATCCTCTTTCTGGGTTGTTTCTCTTACCCGTAAAAAATGACTTGCTTTGTCTCTTCTGATAAGTTTAGGCTTGAAGTATATTTTGTCTGATATCAGAGTTGCTAGTCCTTCTTGTCTTTGAGTTCCATTAACATGGCCATCTTTGAAATTGCGATCCTCCTGTCTCAGCCTCCTAAGTACTATGATTATAGGCGTGTACTACCATGTCTGGCTACTCCCAGTCCTTTTCATTTCATATTTTGAAACAGGGTCTTGCTAAGTTGCTGAGGCTGGCCTCCAACCTGCAAACTTGCTCTCTCAGCCTCCCAAGTACTAGGATTACAGGTGTGTGCCAGCATGTCCTGCTAGCAAATTCTATTACTATTATTATACTATGTATTATTATTATTATTATTATTATTATTATTATTATTACTAATTTTGTGGTACTGGAGGTTGAACCCGTGGACCTTCTAACTTTGGACTATATCCCAGAACTATTTTCATTTTTATTTGGAAACAGGGTCTCAATAAGTTGCTAGCTTTGAACTTAAGATCCTCCTGTCTCAGCCTCCCAAGTACTGGGATTACACTGTTCACCACCACATTTGGCTTATTTCTTTTAACTTATTTTGGCACTAGGATTGAACCCAGAGGCATTCTACCTCTGAGCTACACCCAGCCTATTTTATTTTTTATTTGGAAACAGAGCATCACTAAGTTGCTGAGGGTCTCATTAAACTGCTGAGCCTGGACTCTAACCTGCAAACCTCTTGTCTCAGCCTCCCAAGTCCTGGGATCACAGGTGTGTTCCATGCCAGGCTGGCCCGTGGGTTTCCTGACTCACATGGCCTCTGGCCTGGTCTCTTTGGAAGCCCCACAGGCCCTGGGCTGCTGATGAGACCCAGCCAGGCTTCTCCGTGAGCCAGAGACCGAGGAGTCCTGGAGTGCTGCTAGTGTTCTGTCTGCACATGGCCTCTCAGAGGATGACACTTCACAAATCTTTGAAACATAAATTACAAATTTATTTAATATAACATGATGGGGCCCTGTGGCTGCATCGCTGAGGTGAACGGGGAAGGGGATTGGGGCTGGGTGAGCTCGCCGTGCAGGGACTGGACCAGCTCAGCCTCCTTCCCAAGCTCTTGCGACTCCCTCAGAGACATCTCGACCCTCAGGAGGCCATTTCCTTAGGAAGGAGTAAATAAAAAAAAAGTCATAATAAAACTACACATTTCATTTTCCTATTAAACATCTTAGCTGAGGGCGACAGTCCTCTCGTCTTCTGGCCTTTGTGGAGCAGAGGAAAGGAGAGGGAGAGGAGGGCTCAGGCCCCTGTGCTCGCTGCCCCGCTGTGAGCTCTGAGGCTGCCCGAGGACCTGGGCTGAGGGCGCCATTTCAAAGGACTTGCTCTGGGCCTCTTGCTAGGTCTTCTCGTTTGTGGCAGGTGAGGAAACAGAGGGGCGGAGAGAAGCCACATGGCCAGCACGTTGCATGTCCAAATGACAAGGACCAAGAACTTTTTATATTTTGTTTTGAAGCAAGCTCTCACTAAGTTCCTGAGCTACACCCCAGCCTTGTTTATGCCTTTTGCTTGCGGATTGACTTTCAGAATATGAAAGTCCTCCTTGGCTGGGCGGTTGTGGTGGTAAACACTGGTAATCTCAGTACTTGTGAGGCTGAGGCAGGAGGATTGCAGGTTTGAGAACAACCTCATCAACTCAGTGAGGCCCTATTTCAAAATATCAGAATAAAATAGGGCTGGGGACGTGGCTCAGCGGTAGAATGCCCCTGGGTTCCTAACCAGAACCACAAAAATAATGTACATAACTGCCGTCCTTGTGCCTCTCATTCCTCCAGACTGATACTGTAATGAGACAAGGATGAGCCTGTGGGTGCTGCCCCAGCCTGGGGTCTGCGCTCAGTGAGTACTTGGGTGCTGCGCTCAGTCCTGGAGGCTTGGCAGGGAGGAAGCAGTGGAGGACGGGGCTGAGCAAGGCTGGGCAGAGAGCAAAGGCAGCAGGAGCAGCTCGTGAGCCCACCCCCAGCCAGTCCACTGAGGAGGCCTGGCCTGATCATCGCAGACACAGCTCCTAGCTCTGCAAGACCTCGGGGTGGGGCCGCCACAGGGCAAAGAGGGAAGAGAGTAAGGCTGCGCCTGGCATCTGGGCACAGGGGGCTCTGGGCTGCTCTCACAGGGTGGTGGGTGCTCAGTGACTTAGGAATAAGAAATGGAGCCTGTAGGTGCTTTTTATTTTGTTATTGAAGTTTGAGCCCAGGAGCATTCTACCTCTGAGCTACCCTCCCCTGTTTATTTAGACACAGGGTTTCACTAAGTTCCTGAGGGCCTCACTAAATTGCTGAGTCTGGCTGCAAACCTGTGATCCTCTGGTTTCAGCCCCAAAGTACTGGGATTACAGGCATATGCCCCAGACGCAGCTCTGTGGCTGCTTTTTCAAGGTGGTAGAGAGAAAGAATTTGAAACTAGTGTGAGAGCTGATGCCCTTTTCTGCCCCCTCCTGCTCTCCTTCCCTCCCCCACTCCCAAGCCTTATCAGGCTCCCAGGGCTCTGCCCCCCATTCTATCCAGAGAGTCAGGGCCCACACTCACTGGGTCCCATTATACACCTTCTCTGGGCTCTTTGTCCCCAGAGCTGGAAAAGGGAGCAGGCAGGAGTCAGTGCCGCCTCAGGACCCCAGGCCGGCCCTGCTGTGCCCGCCCAGCCAGCGCTGCCTGTGTCATTGCACGACAACTATGGTCCAGGGCTGACCAGTGTCACCAAGGTGGGGCAGGGTGGCTGTGCAGAGGACACCTGGACCCGAGGGGCCTCACCTGGACATCTCCATGCTCATCTCCTCGGGGATTTCCTAGGCTTTTAAAAAGAAAGAGAAAAACCAGAGTCAGTATCAGATGTCCAGGTCCCTGCCAGGTAAGAAGGGTCATTTCAACCACATTTGATATTGCTGAAGACTGCAGACCCATAAAAAGAGAGGAAAGAAAACCAAACATATTCATGCTTGAAAAAAGGATAGAAAGGAAAGGAAAGGAAGAAAGAACGAGGTTTTCTCTTGGTCTTATTCCAAGAGACTTCACATCACCCCCTGGATATATCACCTTTGGACCCTTTGAGGCAGAAGCAGTTTTTGTTAGTGGGACGTGATGGAGATGCAGAGAATGGGACAGAAGCCAGACTGGCCAGATGTGAGCCGCGCCTCTGTGGGTCAGCACAGTTCCAAGAGTAGGGCTAAGTCGAGCCTTTGCTGTTTTCCCTTATGTTTTGTTTTGTTTGGTGCCCTCTCTACCCTGGAAATGCCCCCTCCAGTGCTCTGTCCTCTCCGGCAATGGCACTGCGTTCCTACTGCCGCCAGCTGCTGTCCAGGTGCTAAGGACACAGCGTTGGCTGGGGTGTAGGGAGGTGGCAGAGCGCTTGCCTGGCATGCATGAGGCCCTGGGCTCCATCCCCAACACACACACACACACACACACACACACACACACACACACTCGGTTGAACACAGTGGACAGTGCTTCTGACTTCTGCAGCCCACATTCTAGCAGCTGAACACATGAATAAACCAGAAAGATGGAACATATATTTTGGGAGACAAGTACTTTAGAGAGAAATGAAGCCAGGTAAAGGGGTGGAATGAGAGGGAACTTCTAAGCACATGGGTTTGGAAATCAAACAGGCCTGGGGGTGACTCTCGTTCTGCACGTGGTGGCCCTGTGACCCAGGGTGAGTTATTAACCTCCTAGTCTTGGATTCCACATCCATACAATGGGCACCACAATACCTACCTCCTGGAGTTTTTGGAAGCATTAAATAAAAATGCTATAAAGCCACTGTACAATGTTAAGCCATGGGAAATTGTTACTATTGTGTGTGTGTTTCTGTGTGTAATACTGGCAATTAAACCCAGAGGCATTCTACCTCTAAACTACACCTGTAGCCCTATTTAATTTTCTATTTCAAAACAGGATCTGCTAAGTTTCTGAGGGCCTTGCTAAGTTACTGAGGCTGGCCTCAGACCTGAAATCCTTTTGTCTCAGCCTCCCAAGAATTGGGGGTACAGGTGTGCACCATTGCATTTGACTTGTTACCATTATTTCTGAGTGTGCAAATGCTTTCTCATTCCCAATCCTGTCACATGACCTGTGTCTGGGATCTAGATAGTGTTTGGCACAAAGAAAAGATAAATGGAATACGATCATAGAAAATGAGGGAACGTTCCCGAGTGCTTGATCTGCGTGGGGCGTTTGCTAACGCTCACAGCAAAGTGTCTCCCTTAATGGTCCTAACAGCCCTACAAGGTGAGCGTCCTCATCACCTCCAACCAAGAGCCCAGGCAAGGTCACCAACTCGCCCAAGGTCACAGCAGCCTGAGTGGCAGGGCTGGGACTGAGCCAAGCCTGTGCACTGCGCTCCATGAACACACACACACACACACACACACACACACACACACACACACACACATTCACGGGCAGGTAAGAGGGAGGTCAAAAAAAAGGGGACATTTGTGACCCACTCTGGGCTCCTCTTGAGGTCACAGTGGTGCTGCCTGGGCACCGGCCCTTCCCTCCTCTGGCAGCTCTGTGACCCTGGGTCCTGAGCGCTCCTGGCTCCTGGCCTGGAGCCCTATCTGTCCTGGACACCCCAGGCCTCTCTGCATCCTCCATCCCCTCGATGATCATTCTCAGGCAGCCTCATGCATCTCCCATTTGGTCAAGGTGAGTCCACGAGGGAGGCAGAGGTGAGGGCCTGGCCCCCTCTTCCTCCCTGTGCCCCCAGATCTGAACTCCTGCCTCTGAGCTGCCATGGCTTAAACTGGAGGCTTCCAAACTGCAGCTTCCTCATTGGAGACCTCGACCTGGTGAGTCATGGTCAGTATTTAAAAAATCGAAAGAGAATTCTTCTCTGTTTCTACCTAGAAAATACCCAAACTGCATCATATAGATTAGGGGAAAGTACTGTTCTTGAAACTTTTGTTTGGGAAATTGACATAGGTTATATAACTAAACATATTATATAAGTACATATATTTCATATATATTACTTAAACTGTGCCCTGAAGTGAATAGGAACAGGCCTTATGTCCTGAGGATAGCAGCCTGGCCAGAAAGCCCAGCCCCTTTCCCACTTATGGGTTTTTTTTTCCCTCCACCACCCAGAAACCACGAAGAATAAGGAGCAGGACTCTGACCTTTCACGGTGACCAGCTCACTCTTGGTGAACTCCGATGTCTCCATGTCAATCATAGAAATGACTGTAGCTTGGCAGCGGAAAACTAGATCATGGTCCTGCTTCTCAATAGGGAATTTTATCGTCACAACATTGCCAAGCTGGGATAACTTCTCTGTTTTTTGCTTGACAAGGTTTGTATCCACTTCAATTTTTTCAATCGTGATATACATGGGGGCCTTCTCCTCAACAGCACAAGTGACGGCCACCTCCTCGCCTGCTGACGCCTCCTTCTTGTCCAGCTTCACCCGGGGACTGGGCACTCCTTTGGAGATCGAGAAAGGTCAGTGAGGGCCAGTGTGGTCTGGTCACAGGAGCCTCCCGTGCTGTGATCCATCCATCTGAGGCTTCTATATGCACCCAAAACACCCAGTGCTACCTCTCAGGAAAAAAACAAGTGTGTATGTGTCAGCACTAGGCCATGAACTCTGAAAAATTATAAAATCTGTCCAAGCAGAGGGATCATGAGTTCAAGGACAGCCTCACAAAGTAGTGAGACTCTCATCAACCTAGCAAGTTGATAACACAAAAATTACATTGGGCTGGGAATGAAGCATAGAGATATGCCCCCTGGTTAAATACCCACTACCAAAATAAAATAACCTAACAATAATCCCAGTGCAGTGGCACAGACCTGTAATCCCAGTATTTTGGAGGTTGCAGCAGGAGGATCACAGGTTAGTGGGCAACCTCAGAACTTAAGAACCTTAGCAACTTAGTGAGACACCGGTTCAAAAGAAAAAATAAAAAGGGCTGGGGATGTTGCTCAGAGGAAGAATGCCCCTGGACTTAATCCCCAGTATCAGATAACAATAACAATGATGATGTTGATGATGACGATGATGATGGTAGTGGTGGTGATATAAGGCTGGAGGTGTAGCTCAGGAAAAGGCCCTGGTTCCTTCCCCAATCACACACACGTGAAAAAAAAATATGCCCTGGCCTATATGGAACCCAAGTCATGCATACATTAGCAGGTTTGCAGGAAAATGCCAGAAAGAAGAACGAGAAGTGCGCTGGACGGCAGGGGGCGGTGTTGCCATGCGTCGGGTTACTCCTCTTAAGCTGCACATGCGGTGGCCACTGGGCTCTGTCCTAATTCAGGGACTCACCTTTCACAGTCAGTGTCTGGTCCTCAGAGGACTCCTCATTGTTGTTCAGAATCACAGCACATCTGTATATCCCCGAGTCATGGACACTGGCATGGGGAATAAAGATGCCCTCCGTTTGCCTCGTGGAGGAGACCTTGTGGATCATCTTATCGTTCTTATAGAACAGCACCGTGTTCTGGGAATTGCCTTGCGAGGTGCTGCCGATGACCATGTTGCACAACAGGGACAGTTTCTGCCCGTTTTCCACCGTCCAGCCTGGCACGCTGTCCATCCAGATGTAATTGACGGTGGAAGCTAGAGCAAATGGAGGGGCACACACATCTGTGACCGCCCTGCACAGTGCGGTGCCCTATGCCCACCGGGACCGAGCCCATCCTGCTGTGGGTGCTGCTCCAGTAGGAGGCGCAGGACAGCAAGCTGCCCTCTTCTCACCAAGACCTGGGGCAACGTGTGGCCAATGAGGTGGGAGCAGCCTGTGAGCCGCCACCTCGGGGCCGGAGGGAACATTAAGGTTTCAGCAGAGCCGGGGTGGAGACGCACACCTGGAGCCCCAGTGCTGGGAACTGAGCGTGGACCCCAGGGGTTGATGGGAGTTTTAAGAATCATGGAAAATACACAACAAGGGAAACAGACTCAGTGACTTACCGATGTCTTTCGCCTCAATGCTGACACCTGGAAGAGATAGAAGAAATGTTTATTTCAGAAGCTTCGATTCTTGGGAATTTAAAGGGAAGAGGAAGAATTCAAAGTCTCACCGAGTATCAGTGTCAGCAGGGCTCCGAGCTGCATCCACGGCCACATCTTCATCCCACAGAGTGTCGACCTGGGGCAGAAGATACATCCCAGTCACCACACCCTGGCACCCAGACTCAGGCTGGAGGCCAGCCTCGTGACTAGAAAATGACTAGATTTCCCCAGAGACTACCGCAGGAACTTGCTTTGTGTGGAGGGGAGGGGAGCACAGGTGACATCTGCCATGCCTCTGTCTTGCCTGGGTTTGAGAACCCTTTTATGCAGCAGGGTGAGGGACTTAGCCAGCCAGCCTTAGCAACGCAGTGAGGCCCTCCACGACTTAGCAAGACCCTGTTTCAAAATAAATAAGTAAAATAGGGCTGAAGGTGTGCCTCTGAAGTAGAATGCCTCTGGGTTGAATCCTCAGCACCACAGACACACACACAATTTTGAGTTATTGTGGGACGATTAATCATTCCCTGTGGCAACACTTTCCATCGGTGTCTTTGAATGGGCTCAGCATTATTTATTGTCAATACAAAAAAATACAATTGTTTTGTCAGCATCAGCAAGTTGAATTGTAAAGAAGCAATCCTTTAAATCAATAACTATAGGAGGCCAGTCTTGAGGACTCGTAGCAGGGTTTGGTAGACCGGGCTGCAAAGACCCCATGGGCGGAATAACAGCACTGAAAGCTCGTAAATCATGTAAGAGTCCCCACTGGCCAGGTTTCTTAGGGAGAGCAAAGGCAGGTGTGTCCAAGGGCTGGTTGATGGTTCTGTATGACCAGCAGCTAAGTGCTTCTTTACTAATTGCTTTAAATGGGGGGAGTCTCTCCCCTTTAATAGGGCACTGATCAACCCAAACAGGCCCCTTAGTCATCCCTGTGAGGGCAAGAGGGGAGGGTACAGTGGATCCTTTGAAAAATTTTTTGTGCTGAAGTTAAGTTCCATTGAGAGAGAAGATCCCTTCCCCTTAAAGCAACAGAGATGTCAGCAACGACAGGCCAGATAAAAGCCCTCTAAGAGCCGGGTATGGTGGCACACACTTGTAATCCCAGCATTTGGGAGGCTGAGACCGGAAGATCGTGGTTCGAGGACAGCCTCAGCTACTTAGTGAGGCCCTCTGCAACTCAGTGAGACCTGGTTTCAAAATAAAGAATAAAAAAAAAGGGCAGGGGGTGTAGCTCGGAGTCGAATGCTCCTGGGTTCCATCCCCAGACCTGCAAAAAAAAAAAAAAAAAAAAAAAAAAAAAAAGCCCTCTGAGGACAGCCCTGTCCTGGGTTTGAGCAAGGCTCTGGCTGAGGACACTGAGCCCTGTGAAGGCTGAAGTGACTGACAGGACTTCAGGGAGAGGCCTTGGTCCTTGGGGATGGGGGAGGGGGTTCTGCTCTCTGAGCTGCAGGATGGAGAGGAGCTGCAGGCTTTACCCAGCCCAGACCACAGGTCACGTAGAACGGTGCCCACTGTGAAGTGCTGGGCAGAGGCCGAGGCACAGCAAGGGGCTGCTGTCAAGGGCATCGCTGCTGCCAGTGCCAAGGCCAAGGAGCTGCCAAGGCTGTGGGGAGCCGCCCCGCAGGCCAGGTGACAGCAGACAGGACGATCTCATCCCAAGCTTACTAACTTTTTCTCAACTTTCTTCTAACCAAGACCCCAGAGGCGGGGCCATTTTCTGTACCCTTCCCTTGGCCCAGGATCCTGCAAGCACACAAATGATCCCAAAAGGACACCAGGATCGCTTTCCATTTACCCAAAGAACTGTCAGACCGCACCGCACTCAGAATACTCCACAGATCGTCTGCCACAATCCTTACACGCAGCAACCCCATCGTGTCACTGTGAAATCTCTGTTTTCTCTTCTTTTTTTTTTTTTAACTTTTCCCTCTATAGTCATAAGCAACATTTTTAGCTGAAACCCTCACAGCACTGACATTTCACAAAGGAAAAGAAGGTACAGACACCAAGTCAAACAGACAGACTCACAGACAGACGGGTGGGAATCCGCAGACGACAGATAAGCCAGCGGGACAAGACCCCGGGTCCAAGATGGGGACGAGTCGCCCAGACGAGATTCCATGGTTCCCAGTTAGCCGTGATTCCAACACAAGTGGAGCCACAAAAGCTCCCACAAAGGGGACCATCCAAATGCCCCCGCCAGAAAAGGGGGACAAAATGTGAGGAATCGGGGCTACGGAGCGCACGCCAAGGGGGCTGACCCCAAAGGCCGACGTTCAGTTTCCTTCCTCCCAAATCAGAGGAATGTCAGAGAACACTGTTCCCGCTCACGGAGAGGAATGTGACCTGCTGGCGTCATGGCCAGGAAGCTCCCTTCACTGTTCCTGGGACCTTTTCTCCCTCTTCCTCCCTCCCTCCCTCCCTTCTTTCCTTGCTTTCTCCTCCTCCTCCTCCTCCTCCTCCTCCTCCTCCTCCTCCTCCTCCTCCTCCTTCTTCTTCTTCTTCTTCTTCTTCTTCTTTCTCTCTCTCTCTCTCTCTCTCTCTCTCTCTCTCTCTCTCTTCATAATGGAACCCAGGGCATTCTACCTTTGATGTCCCACTCTCCCAATCCTTTCTATCTTTCCCTTTTTAAACAGTTCTCACTAAGCCCCTGAGAGTCTCATGAAGTCCCTGAGGCTGGCCTCAGACATCTGATCCTCCCACTTCAGCCTCCTAAGAAGTGGGATTGCAGTCATGTGCCCCCGTGCCCAGCTCGGGAGCCCTCTTACTACCTGCCCTGGTATCTCTCATCCAGGACCTGGCCGGGCCTGTGGAATGCCAGGCAGTCTGCCCTGCTGCTGGCCCTTTAAGGAGTGGACTGTGAGCTGGACCAACCCCAGCAGAGCCAGCCATGAGCATGCCTCCAGCTGAGGACACTGAGCCCCGTGAAGGCTGAAGTGACTGACAGGGCTCAGGTGTGCGGCCTCCCCAGCCTCTCCCTCCCCTGCATCCCTCATCTGTGCCCTGCAGCCCTCTGCAGCCCTAACCTCAAGACCAGACTCCTCCAGGGGCCTCCCAAGCGAGGCCAGCAGCCAAGGGGGAGGCTCCACAGAGGGACTCTGCCTTCCAGTTCTCCGCCTGCAATGAGACGGCCTGCAGCCACCCTAGGTCCATGTTACACCTGATTCAACTAGGAAGTCTTCCAAGGAAGGGGAGAGTGGGCTAGCGTCTAGCCCGAGACCACATTCTCCTCCTGACTAACCCCGGAGCCCCGGGAGCCCTGGGGATTGTTGGTCCCAAGCCCAACCCGGGCTCCTCAGCTGGGACCTGTGCTGCTCCCTGTGGCATTTCTGCAGCAGCCCCAACAGCACCCCAGCTCCCACCAGAGAGGAAGGGAGCTCAGTTTCCATGGTGCCGAGTCACCAGGAAGGCACAGAGCGGGGACGGGCAGCTCAGGATGTTCCCTTCCCCTGGCCCCGCCAACACATTCCCAGTGTACCTCTCGGAGTTGGCTGGACACCTGGGCGCTCCAGGCTGAGCCGAGACGCACCTGCAGAGGACGGAGGAGGAGGAAGGGCTGTCAGATGGCAAGCCAAGGGAGCCCAGCCCCTCTTAAATCTGTCCGAGGTCCTGAGCTAGCCCAGTACCTGGTGGTTACGTGCCTGTGCAAGCTGTCAGTGCATACCACCTGCCTGACTCCATATCCCTATCTTACATCAAGGCCCAGATGGACCAGGAATGGTGGCCTGTGGCTGGAATCCCATCCCTAGTACAAAAAAAATATATAAAAGTCAACACAGGTTTTGCAATAGCCCTTTACAACAGAAGGACCTAGGTCAGGTGACTGAGGCTTTTGCAGAGAAAAAGGAACCATGGGGCATTCCTCAGAGTCTTCGGGGGTCCTCTCGGAGACTCTTTCTTCATGAAAATAAGGCTGTGATTCCCATGGAAAACATTCAAACTTTGTGTGTGTGTGTGTGTGTGTGTGTGTGTGTGTGTTACTGGGTATTGAATCCAAGGATTCAATCTACCTCCATGTTACACCCCCAGCTGTATTTTATTTTCATCTGGAAATAGGGTCTCCTTGGTTTGTGAGAGTCCCACTACTTTCTTAATCTGTCCTCGAACCTGTGATCCCCCTGTCTCAGCCTAACAATTACTGGGAAGAACCATGAAAACAACTTCAATTGTAATAATAATAGTTTTTGGTCTGGTTTGTGTCCCAGCCTGCTTCATCTGAACTACAGCTCTTGGGCCAGGTGTGGTGGCGAGCGGGTGTTTATACAGGAGGTTGAGCTCTTGAGTTCAAGATGAGCCTTGGCCTGCCGGGCGTGATGGCGCATGCTTGTAATCCCCGCGCTTGGGAGGCCGAGACAGGAGGATCTGCCCAGTATTTTATTTCTTCTATCCTACCTTATATCCCCCCTCCTCCCCTGAGATTTCAATTTCTAAACTGAAGCGTTGATGGAGGGCAAAATTCCATTTTCTCTTTTAATTTGCTCTTTTACTACTTCATTAAGTATTTTTGAAAGAAGATTCATAATATACATTTTGAACAAGCATATCATCATTATCATTATCATCACCATCTATTTCCAATCTGGCCTTTATCTCTTTCTGTTTCAAACCTCTTGACTAAGTGGTTACTGGAAGGGATCTTATTTTCATTAAAAGAAGAGGCTGGGGCCTAGACCTAAAAAAAAAAAAAAAAAAAGCACAACTGCCTCTGTAGTCATTTTATCATCAAAACATTTTTAAAAACTGTCTAGAGATCTGAATAGATCTAGCTATTTTTGTGGTATTGGGGAATATAAGTAAGATGTGGTGCTCAAGATAACTGCTTCTGGGCTGACAAGGGGCATAGGCCCTGCCTAGCCAGAAACCAAAAGCTGGTTCTGACTGATGTTCTGGAAAATAAAACATGCAAGATATTAGCCCCTGACAACAGTAAACCAAACAGACTTATATTCCAATCAAGTGTACTTGCCAAGAAAAGGAGAATTTTATCCCACCTAGATGTTAACCAATCGTTTCCTTGCAGGGAGGACCCCCATCAAGGTAATTTATATGAACTGGAGTGGGTAGTAGCCCACAAATCCAACAGGCACCTTTATAAATATATTGTGCCCAGTTTTCTTTTCCCTGGAAGAATGATGTAAAAAGTAGGAGAAAAATAAGCTGATATATATATTTTTTAGTCTGGGTGGACATAAAGTAGTTATAAAAAACAAAAGATAAAATTTATCCTGATTCAGTATTTTTGGTTCTTTTGAATAATACTTTTTTCCTTTTTTGGAGTCCTGGGGATAGAACCCAGGGACAGTCTACTACTAAGCTATACTCCCAGCCCTATTTTTGATTCTTGATATGAAACAGAGTCTCATTGAGTTGCAAAGAGCCTCACTAAGTAGCTGAGGCTGGCCGTGAACCATGATCCTACTGTCTCGGCCTCCCAAATGCTGGGATTACAAGCTTGTGCCGCCACACCCAGCTGAATACTTTTAAATCTTCCAAAGTCTTAGAGAGGTTTATTCCTGACTTTAGAGCCTTGATTCTGTAAAGTCTTAATAGGGATAGATTTAGCTTTATAGCATTTTATAAATACTCAGAAGTTTTAGGCATCTGTGCCATATTATATTTTCTGTGAGCCTAAAAGCAGAAATATATATATATATACATATATATATATATATATATTTTTTTTTTGAACCATGGAACCCAGGGGCATTTGACCTATGAGCTACACACTTGCCCTATTTTTTAAAATTCTTTATTTTGAAACTCAGTAAGTAGCTGAGGCTGTCCGTGAACCACAATCCTCTGGTCTCAGCCTCATGAATGCTGGGATTACAAGCGTGCATTACCATGCCCAACTCAGAAATATCATTATGTAAGAAATTTATTAATAAGAAGATGTAGGCCTCAGTGTGACTCTGGCTTGATGGGATACTGTTGCTTATAGGGGTAAACTTTTAGGATTTTTAATGAAATAGAAAAAGGGTGAGAATTGCCTTTCCTGAGATTTTAATGACCTAGTCCTGAGGATCTACACAACATAAAATATACTCAGATATATTTGTCTTTTATTGGTTTTATTATTAATGCATTTAGGAATGGGGGAGCTTGTTTGGGGGATATATTAAGAGTTGCTCCAGGGCGAGATAAAACAAGTTGCTTCTCAGTGAAGAAGTAGGACACTTTTTCATGTGCAGAATGAAGTTGGTTTGGGTAAAGATTAGTTCCATAAATCTACATGTTAAAGGCACTGTAAATCTTTTGGCCTTGGGGGGGGTGCCATCAACACCAGTTACAATGCCAGTCTCTTTAGAAAGGGGCCTAGTTAGAACAGAGAATTGAACCCTATATCTAAAAGAAGTTTGATATCTTTACCTGCCACGTCAAGAGTCACCAGGCTCCTCTGTTGTGCTGTCCAGCTGGTTAGAGGGCTGATCAGAGGGGCCCTTGCCGAGCCTCGGGCATCCGTGTCTTTGAGGGCAGCTGTGATGGGAGCAGATGGCCTTACTTCTCTTCAGAGGTGAGGGCAATCATGCTTCCAGTGGTTTTCCTCTTTGCAGAGGGGACAGATCCCAGGCCCAGATGGACTCCACTTAGGGCAGTCCTTGACCCAATGCCCAGGCTCTTTGCAATAATGGGAGGTGCTCAGATTGTGGGAGGGGGTGCGCATGTGAAAACTCAATGAAAATGCTGAGAAAGGAGTCTTCATAACACATTGCAAGAATGGGATTTGAAGGAAGCAGGATGGGAAGATTAAGAGAAGATACAGGTGAGTATGTGATAATCATCTTTAAGTAAATGCAATGCTTTGATAAGAAGTGGAATTCTAGCCTGGAGTCATGGCCCAGGCCTGTCATCTCAGTATGTGGAAGTCTGAGACAGGAGGATCGCAGGCTTGTGAGAAGCCTCAGCAACTTAGTGAGATGCTCAGGGAGTTAATGAGAACTATCTCCAAAATAAAGGGTTGGAGGTGCAGTTTGGAGGCATACTGTCCCTGGGTTCAATCCTCAGTACAAAACAAAACAACACTTATGGTAGAAACCACTAAGCATGCAGACCCAACTAAGCAAGGAATGATGAGGGCCAAAAACTCAAGAAAATCATCCAGTGGCCTCTGTGTGCACAGTCCCCATCCCCAGGTGGCGGGAGAATGAGAGAGGCCATGAACGGGGTCATCAGTCTCCTGAGGAAGGACAGAGCCATGGGAGTGTGGGAGACAGCAAGACCGGCAGGCTGACCCTGGAGGGGTGGTGAGGACATCGGGACCACCACGGCTGTGAGGGGGAAACACAAACAAACACAGAGAATCTTCAGAAGTGTCTCCCTGAGTAGTGTGGTATAACTCTATTTGGCATCCCCCTTCCAGCTCACGAGAGCAGGGGACCACACGGGTGCAGGGAGGGAGGAAGCCAGCGGACAGGTGGGAAACACTTCCCTTTCATCCTCTACGGATGGCGATTTTGCTAGATTATTTTAGAATTGTCTTTTTCTTTGTCTTCTTTCTTCCTCTTTCTCTTCCTCTTCCTCTACTTCTTGTATTAAGGATTGAACCCAGGGATGTTCTACCTCTGAGCTACACCCAAGCCCTATTTTCTATTCTTTAATTTCAAAACAGGGTCTTCTTAATTTGCAGAGGGAGTCACTAAGTTGCTAAGACTACCCTCAAACCTGTGGTCCTTGCCTACTACCTACCAATTACTAGGATTACAGGTGTTTGTTCCCTTGCCCAGCTTTTTAACCAAATTTATTACAATATTCCTGTTAGCAGAAACTCATCTATTGATCAGTTTATCAGTCAGTATAGCTATCTCATTCTTCTTTGAGCCATCACTGCATCTCACTGTCTACATCATTAATGAAATTAAGTAAAATATTTGACATACATCCTCTTATATCTGTGTGAGGGTTATGATTTTACTCTCTAAAATTATCCTTTTGGTTGTAATTCCAGGTAATTGGGAGGCTGAGGCAGGAAGATCCTAGGTTTGAGGCCAGCCTGGACAATTATCAAGACTCAGTGTCAAGGTAAAGTAAGCCAGGGCCGGGTGTGGTGGTGGGTACAGTGGCACGCACTTCTAATCCCAGTACTTGGGAGGCTGAGAAAGGAAGATTGCAGGATGAAGGACAGCCTCAGCAACTCGTGAGACGTTCATCAACCTAACGAGACCCTGTTTCAAAATAAAATAAGGCTGAGGATGTAGCTCAGAGGTAGAATGCCCCTGAGTTCAATTTCCAGTAACACACACACACACACACACACACACACACACACACACACACAGACTGGTTGTCAAGAGAAATAAGAGCATATGCTGTCACACACACACACACACACACACACACAGACACACACGCACACAGACTGGTTGTCAAGAGAAATAAGAGCATATGCTGTCACACACACACACACACACACACACACACACAGACACACACGCACACATCTCCATGAATATTCCTTTGTAATTTCAGATTTCCTTGAAAACTACATCCCTAGCCCTATATTTTATTCTTAGTTTTCAAGTCCTTTGCTCCCTGGGAAGGAGGATGCCAGGTTTGTGACCAGCCTCAGAAACTTAATGGGACTCTCAGGACATTAGTGTGGCCCTAGTTCTGAAATAAAAAAGGGACTGGGGATGTAATTTGGAAGCAGACTATCCCTGGGTTCAATCTCCAGTACCAAACACACACACACACACACACACACACACACACACACCAAAAAAAAAAAAAAAACTTATGGTAGAAACAAAGTAGACAGACCCAACTGAGCAAGGAAGGACAAGGGGCAAAAAATCAGAAATAAAATCAAACTGTGGGCTGTGTGCACACAGGCCCCATCCCAGGCATGCAGAAGTACATCCCAGCCCAGGAGCAAGCAGGGAGGCAAACGGTTAAGTAAATGAAATGACATACATACTGTGGAATATTACTCAGAAATGAAAAGGAACAAACAAGAAGAAGGAACAAGTTCCACACACGAACTCTGACCAGTCTATCTCTTGGGAATTATGCCGAGTGAAGAAGTCCAGGCCCCAAATGATGATTCTATCTATAAAATGCCTTTCAAATAACAACAAAATGTGTTTTGTGTACGTGCTCTTGGACATTGAACCCATGGTGCTCTACCTTTGAGTACAACCCAACCCTTTTTATTTTTTGTTTTTTGAAACAGGGTCTCGATAAGTTACTGACACTGGCCTGAGGCTGGTCCTGAGGTGAGATTCTCTTTCCCAAACTGAGGAGCTGCTCAGGACTCTCCATGGAACCGTCCTGCTTTCCGTGACAGAGGATCGCAATTTGAGGCCAGCCTCAGCAACAAAGGTGGGCAGCTGGGCACATTGGAGGCAGCTGCGGTTGTGGTGGTCCCTGCTGTCCATCCCTCTGGAGGTCCCTGCCCAGGGATGGGGACAGGATGTTATGACCCACAGCTAGGGGCAGTTTAGTGGTTGTTACCAGCCTCAGCCTAGTGAGGCCCTCTGTGACTTAGTGAGACCCCATTTCAAAATAAAGAATAAAAAATAGGGCTGAGGATGTAGCACAGAGGTAGGCTGCCCCAAATACCACAAAAAAAAAGAAGAAGGAAAGGATATAGGACCTTTTCCATTTAAAGTTTTATATAAACACTTTAAATTTTGTAGAGTAAAAATATAAATGGGGCCATATAGTCACAAGGTATGTGCAGATACCCATGGTAAGTGCCCATTTCTCATGGACTTCAAAATGCCATTAGGCTGCCAGGTGTGGTGGTGCACGCCCCTCGTCCCAGTGTCTCAGAAGGCTAAGGCACTAGGACCCTGAGTTTGAGGCCAGCCTCAGCAACTTAGCAAGATTCTGTCTCAAAAATAAATTAAAAGGGCTGGGGATGTAACTCGGTGGCAGAGCAGCCCGCTTTCAATCTCCAGAACAAAAATGTCATTCTTATTACTATTACTGCTACTACCTCACCATGTGCATGCTCTTCTCACAGCAGCCAGACCTTCCTAGAACGTGTTATATTACACCACCTCTCTGTTAAAGTCTCTTGGCTGGCTCCCCATCTTGCCTGGTCAAAACCCAAAGTCCTACATGACCAGTGTGCAGGAATCCTCTGGCCTTTGGACTGGCCGCTGCCGCTGCCTGACCGTCCTCTAGGTACCCACAAAGCTTGGTCACTTGGTCTTTTATGTCTCTCTAAAATGCCACCTATCCAAGGAGGCCTTCTCTTTGTTTTTTTCTTTTTCTTTTTTGGTAGTGCTGCATATGGAACCCAGGGGTATTCTTCCTCGGAGCTACAGTCCCAGCCCAATTTTTTATTCTTTATTTTGGAACAGGGTCTCACTGAGTTGCAAAGGGCCTAAGTAGCTGAGTCTGTCTGCAAACCACGATCCTCCTGTCTCAGCCTCCCGAATGTTGGGATTACAAGCAGGTGCCACCATGCCCAGCTTATGAGGTCTTCTCCATAACCATTTTCTATAAAATCGTAGTGCCCTATAAACATTTCTTAACACCCTTCTCTACCTTTTCTCCAGGACACTTATTACATTGATGTATTTCTTTTTTTGTGAGATACTGAAGATTAGAACGCAGGGGCATTCTACCTCCAATTTACACCCCAACTCTATTTTTTTGGGGGCAGAGGAGAACAGGGTCTTGAGGCTGACCCAAGCCTGCAATCCTTCTGTCTCAACTTTCAAAGCACTAGGACTACAAGCACGCACCACCACACTCAGAAATTTTTTAATTTTTTTTTTTTTTTTTGGTGGTACTGGGGTTCCTGGAAGCCCTTCTACCTCCGGTATACACTCCCACGGGCTACACTCCCAGACCTATTTTTTTAACATTTTTATGTGGAAACAGAGTCTCTTAAGCCAGCGAGGCTGGCTCCGAACCAGCGCAATCCTCCTGTCTCCGCCTCCCAAGCGCAGGGATTACAAGCGTGCGCCACCACGCCCGGCAGAAATTTTTTAATTTTTGAAACAAGCTTTCACTAAGTTACTGAGGCTGTCCTCAAACCTGTGATCCTCCTGTCTCAACCTCCCAAGTTCTGTGATTTCATGTGTGTGCCCCATGCCCAGTTGACATGGATGTATATTTATGCATGTATTGTTTGCTCAGCTAAAACATATGCTCTTCATGGGTAGAGGAGGTTTTGTTGTGCTGCTGTGTCCCTGTCACTAAAAATAGTTCCTAGCATGGAGTGAGCACTTAATGTCTGTTGAAGCCAGGCACGGGGCACAGGCCTTCAATCCCAGTGCTGGGGAGGCTGAAACAGGAAGATCATAGATTGGAGGCCAGCCTCAATAACCCAGCAAGATCCTGTTTCAAAATCAAAGATAAAAAGACCTGTGGGTACAACTCCAACTTAGAATGCTCTTCAAATCTGTTAATCTTTTAATGACATCTCTTGTTTTGGTTTTACCAACAAACTTAAACTTATTAAAAACTCAAGTTACACAAGCTAGGAAGTCCTCTTACTTTGGCTTTTTTACTTATTTAGTATACATTCAAGGGAAGAGTTCTCAGGGATAGAAGCAGAATTACCCAGATCTTGTTTGTGCACTTTAAGGATTTTTCTGAAAATATAAAGAGAAAGAGAAAAGAGAAAGATACCAGACTAGGATTTTAAAATAAGACAAAACAAAGACAAAACAAGGACAATCGGGATCAGATTATCATCTGTCCTTATCAGGCTGTTAATATAACTGCCATAGCCAGCCTACTAGTCATGGAAATATCAGCTCAACCCCAAACGGACATTGCTGGCCTGTTTTATTTATTTATTTATTTATTTATTTATTTATTTATTTATTTATTTTAGTAGTATTTATTCTGTCCTTGTTTTTTTTTAATTTTTTTTATTGGTGCATTATATTCATACAACTTATTGGGGTAAAAAACTTGTGTGTACAAACATGTACTCATCGCTGATTTAACCCCTACCCAAATCCCACCCCATTCCCTCCCCGTCCCTCCCTCCCTTGCTTGGCTTAGTGATTGACTTCGATATGTTTAAGTACATTGTGAGCTTTAGAGATTTTCCTCTTCCCCCCTCATTTCTCCTCCTTTAGGTTGACTTGTTTGCTCCTCTTTTCTCCCTAACTCTCACATATTAGGGAAAGCATCTGATTTCTTATTTTTTGTGCCTGACTAATCTCACTTAGCATAATGTCCTCCAGTTCCATCCATTTCCCTGAAAATGATGTAATTGAGTTTTTTTTGATGGCTGAGTAAAATTCCATTGTGTACATATCCCACAGTTTTGTAATCCATTCATCTGTTGATGGACATCTTGGCTGGTTCCATAGCTTGGCTATGGTGAATTGTGCAGCTATGAACATAGATACACATGCATTAGTTTCGTAGTTTGGTTTCTTTTCTTTTGGGTAGATACCCACTAGAGTTCCCACTTCTCCACATCCTCGCCAGCATCTGTTGTTTGTGTTTTGAATGATGGCCATTCTAGTTGGAGTTAGGTGAAATCTCAGGGTAGTTTTGATTTGCATCTCTCTGATTGCCAGTGATGTTGAGCATTTTTTCATGCATTTATTGGCCATTTGAATTTTTTCTTTTGTGAAGTGTCTATTTAGTTCGATTGCCCATTTTGTTATTGGATGCTTTGTTTTCTTAGGGTTGAGTTTCTTGAATTCTCTGTATATTCTAGATATTAGTCCTCTATCAGAGGTGTAGGTGGCAAAAATCTTCTCCCATTCTGTTGGCTCTCGATTGAGGTTCTTGACAGTTTCCTTTGCTGAACAGAAGCTCTTCAGTTTTATGCAATCCCATGTATTGATTCTCCTTTTAATTTGCTGTGCCTTTGGGGTCTTGTTGAGGAAATGTTTGTCTGTGCCTATGTGTTGTAGTGTTGGACCTATGCCCTCTTCAAGGAGCTTCAAAGTCTCTGGTTTAATTTCCAAGTCTTTGATCCATCGTGAGTTGACTTTTGTACATGGTGAAAAAGTGGGATTAACATCCAATTTTCTGCATATGGTTAACCAGTTTTGCCAACACCATTTGTTGAAGAGGCTATCTTTTTTCCAGTGTATGTTTTTGGCCCCTTTGTCAAAAATCAATTGGCTGAAAGTGTGTGGACTTGTTTCTGGGTCTTCTATTCTGCTCCATTGGTCTATATATCTGTTCTTTTGCCAGTACCATGCTGTTTTTATTACAATGGCTTTGTAGTATAGTTTAAAGTCAGGTATTGTGATTCCTCCTGCGTGGTTTTTGTTGCTGAGAACTACCTTGGCTATTCTGGGCTTTTTGTTATTCCAGATAAATTTAAGGACTGATTTTTCTATGTCTATGAGGAATGATCTTGGTAGTTTAATGGGCATTGCATTAAATCTGTAGATCACTTTTGGGAGGATGGCCATTTTAATGATATTTATTCTGCCAATCCATGAACATGGAAGGTCTTTCCATCTTCTAAGATCTTCTTCGATTTCTTTTTTCAGTGTTTTATAATTTTCTTTGTAGAGATCTTTTACCTCCTTGGTCAAGTTTATTCCTAGGTATTTTATTTTTTTGTGGGAGATCCTGAGTGGAAGTATTTTCTGAATTTCTTTTTCAGTGGATTTATGGTTGGTGTACAGGAAAGCTTCTGATTTTTTAAGATTGATTTTGTATCCAGATACCTTGCTGAATTTGTTGATCAGTTCTATAAGCCTTTTGGTTGAGTTTGTTGGGTTTTCTAAATATAGTATCATGTCATCTGCAAATAGTGAAAGCTTAAGTTCTTCTTTTCCTATTTGTACTCCTTTGATTTCCTTTTCTTGCCTTATTGCTCTGGCTAGAGTCTCTAGTACTATATTGAAGAGAAGTGGTGATAGTGGACATCCTTGTCTCGTTCCAGTTTTTAGGGGAAATTCTTGAAGTTTTTCCCCATTTAATATGATGTTGGCAGTGGGCTTATTGTAGATTGCCTTAATAATGTTGAAATATGTTCCTTCTATTCCAATTCTCTGCAGTGTTTTTATCATAAATGAATGTTGAATTTTATCAAATGCTTTTTCAGCATCTATTGAGATGATCATGTGGTTTTTGTCTTTGATTCTGTTTATATGATGAATTACATGGATTGTTTTTCATATATTGAACCAGCCTTGCATCCCTGGGATGAACCCTACCTGGTCATGGTGAATGATTTTCTTGATGTGGTTTTGAATGCGTGTTGCTAGTATTTTGTTTAATAGTTTTGCATCCAAGTTCATCAGAGATATAGGCCTGTAGTTTTCCTTCCTTGAACTGTCTTTATTCGGTTTGGGTATTAGTGTGATGTTGGCTTCATAGAATGTATTTGGGAGAGTCCTGGTTTTTTCTATTTCCCGAAATAGTTTGAGTAGTATTGGGATTAGTTCTCCTATAAAGGTTTTATAGAATTCACTTGGGAAACCATCTGGTCCTGGGCTTTTCTTTGATGGTAAGCTCTTTATTGCTATTTCAATCTCTTTGATTGTTATTGGTTGGTTTAAGTGTTCTGTATCTTCTTGACTCAGTTTAGGAAGGTTGTATTTATCTAGGAAGTTGTCGATTTCCTCCAGATTTTCCATTTTGTTGGAGTATAGTTTTTCAAAGTAGTTTCTGATAATCCTCTGGATTTCTACGCTGTCAGTAGTAATGTCTCCTTTTTCATCCCTTATCTTCATAATTTGGGTTGATTCTCTCTTTTTTTTAGTTAGGTTGGCTAGTGGTTTATCAATCTTGTTAATTTTTTCAAGAAACCAGCTTTTGGTTTTGTTGATTTTCTGTATTGTTTTTTTATTCTCTATTTCATTAATTTCTGCTCTAATTTTAATAATTTCCCGTCTTGCTGGCCTGTTTTATTTCTGCAGCTATTGAAAAATAAGAGTCCTTACATCTAATGCACAGTTTTGACTGGATCTTGGTGCCCTCTTCGGCCCCTCTAGACTCAGGCCCTCTTTGGCCTCTACAGAAAATGTCAAACAAACAAAACAAACAAAAATTTTTTTGTTTGTTTTTTTGTTGAACAGGGGTTCTTGGAAGCCCTTTCTACCTCCGGGCTATACTCCCACACCTATTTTATACTTTTTTATTTTTGGAAACAGGGTCTCTTAGGCCAGAGAGGCTGGCTTCGAACCTGCGCGATCCTCCTGTCTCCGCCTCCCAAGCCCGGGGATTACAAGCGTGCGCCACCACGCCCGGCGAGCTGACACTTATAAAACAAAAGGATTTAAAGAACAGAAGCTCAAGCCAGTCCTGGAGGCGCGGGCTTGTCATCCCTGCGCTTGGGAGGCGGAGACAGGAGGATCGCTCTGGTTCGAAGCCAGCCGCGCTGGCTTAAGAGACCCTGTTTCCAATTTAAAAATATAAAATGGGGCTGGGAGTGTAGCCCGGAGGTAGAGGGTAGAGGGGTTTACAGGAACCTCAGTCAATACGTTGCTCTGCCAGCCGATGTGCTTCCACAGACTGGCTCTGGTTTGGACTTCCTCGCAGATCCGGGTGATGGGTAGATGGTAGACTGTCTTGCTTTGTAGGTGAGGAACATCGGCCCCAAACCACTGCAGCCATTGAGCTGTGGAGAAGAGACTGAGACCTCGGGCTTCTGACTTCACGCTAGGACAGGCCCATTCTCTGGCTGGGTGAGACCCACTGCAGTGGGCAGGGGATTCGTCCCGCACATCAACTCTGAGGCCAGTGTTAGAGTCTTCATAATGCTCTTCGTTTGCTGGGTGACATCACCCTCTTTGGTCAATAAGATACGTGCTTGGGAAGAAGCCAGCGAGAGGGAGGGAGGAAGCCCCTCGCCCGGCCACGAGAGAGGGGTCCCCAGACCCAGTGAGACAGAGGGATGCTCAAAACTAGGCGGGCCAGTGTCACTTGGCTTTTTCCCCCTTTAAGCAAAGCGACTGCATTGAGTGGTCTCTCAGGAAGGCCAGCCATTTCCTGAGGAGACATCAGGCCGGCCCAGGCTTCATGGTTCTGGATTTCCAGCAGTGGCCACCATTACCTGACCAGCCCCCCAGCCAGTCTCTCCGTGGGCACCAGAGAGGTGACCAGAGTGGCTTCTGCTCTTCCCAGGGCTGTTTACCAGCAGTGGCGAGTGGCACACGCCTTCTGCCCCGCCACGTGGCCCCGAGGCAGAACCGTCTGCGCCCTGAGGTCTTCACTCTGAGGATGCAGCCCGGGTGGGCCCGGTGGGCCGAGAGGGGGCTCGGAGCCCTGCTGACGCTGCTGCTGCTCTGTGAGTTTGACTCTCTTTCCTCTAACTTCATAAGACCGAAGCTTCTGAAATCAACCTATTTCTCTTATCTCTTCTAGGTTCCAGCCTCGAGGGGAAAAAATGCTGTAAGTCGCTGTGTTTCTATCTTGCTTCATAGCATCTTTTCTGTGATTCTTACCGCATATTTCTCGGGTTTGATATTCATAGTGATTGAGAAAAACACCCCAGTGGGAAAGCAGCAGGAATTCTGCCTTGGAGGCTTAAGATGAACCTTGTCCTAAGCCAGTTCTAATCAGCCCTTTAGAACTGGCCTTTTCCAGGCCTGGGTGAGGGGGGCTGCTTTCTGTTGGCATCATGGAGGTATAAAGGAGTGAGTGATTCCATATTATTTACTTATAAACCCTTTGGGCTCCTCCAGCTCTGGCTGCCTCCCCTTGCCTCAGGAGATGGATTTGATGTTTTTTACCTAGAAAACTGCCTGTCTAGAGGGAACTCCCCCAACTTCCCCTGGACTGGGCTGGGGGCTCATCTGCCTCCCCACCCATCCTCCTGGATTTCTCTGGCTCCACCCCTAGCTGACTGAGGCCAATGTCTCACCTAGACCCTGGGTCCCTCCCACCCCATCAGGACCATGTCTGTATTCTTGTCCCTCCTCCCAAAGGAAGGAAGACAGTGGGGAAGGAGAGTTTGGGGCATAATTATTTGTGTTCAGAATAGAGATAGTTGCCATTATTTAGAACTTACTGTGTAGCAAACAATATACTGGTACTTTCTGACTACTCTCTTATAAATATGTTATATTACCATCCCGTCTTACAAATGAGGAAACCGGATTTAGGGGGTATAACTGCCCAAGGTCACATAGTAAGTGATGAGTTTTGAACACTTGTCTACTGGAGTCCTTCCTTCCTTCCATCTCTTCCTTCCTTCCATCTCTTCCTTCCTTCCTTTTCTCTTCTTTCTTTCTTTCTTTCTTTCTTTCTTTCTTTCTTTCTTTCTTTCTTTCTTTCTTTCTCTTTCTTTCTTTCTTTTTCTTGTGGTCCTGGGGATTGACCTAGGGGCATTCTACCTCTGAACTATACTCCCAGCCCTAATATATATATATATATATATAACTATACACCCCCATCCTATTTTTATTCTTTATTTTGAAACAGGGTCTCACTAAGTTGCAGAGGGCCTCACTAAGTAGCTGAGGCTGTCCATGAACCGCGATCCTCCTGTCTCAGCCTCCCAAGTACTAGGATTATAAGCCTGCACCACCATGCTGGGCTCTTCCTGCATATTTTAAAACAATTTGTTTATTCATTAGTAGCCCTCAGCCTCTTATGGGACTTAACACTTAATGATTTTTCTTTTTGATACTGGGGATTAACCCCAGGGTGTTCTACCACTGAGTTACATCCCCAGCCCTTTAACAAATTTTTGAGGGCTGGGATGTAGCTTCGTGGCAAAGCTCTTGCCTGGCAAGTGTACCACCCTGGGTTCGATCCCCAGTCCAAAAAGACAAAACAAAACAAAAGACCCCTTTTAAAATTTTAATTTTGAGGCAAAAATTTTATTTAAATTGCCTAGACTGGCCTCAAACTTGCAGGCTTCCTGCCTTAGCCTCCTGAGTAGCTGCAATTCCAGATATGGGCCACCAGCCCAGCACCTAATGACTTTTTTTTTTTTTTTTTTTTTTTTTGCAGTACTGGGGATTGAACCCAGGGACATTCTACCTCCGAACTATACTCCCAGCCCTAATATATATATATATATATATATATATATATATATATATATATATATATTTAAATTTAGAAACAGGGTCTCACTAAGTTGCAGAGGGACTCACTAAATTGCAGAGGCTGGCTGTGAACCTGAGATCCTCCTGTCTCAGCCTCCCAAGTACTGGGATTACAAGCATGAGCCACCACGCCCGACACCTAATGACTTCTGAAAACCATTTCATGGGCAATTTGTGGCTCAAGTACCTGCTTTGCATTCTCAATATGTTCAGAGCTAGGAAAATGTAAATTAAGAAGCAAATAGGCTATTTGTCCACTGTAACAGTAAAGTCTGAAGTATGGAAGGGTTCAAGGGTTCAAGGTTCAAGGTTCAAGGTTCATGGAGCAATTGTGCAAAGCGGCCTTCCCCAGCATCCCCTGAGACTGCCCGGTCTCTCAGGTCAGTGCTCCAGTATTCACTTTCTGTGTCTTTGACCATTGCAAAGGCTCATATCTGAGCACTTACTTACAAGCTAAGCAGTCTATGGAGATCATGTATCCACCCTCACAAATGGTCTCATTTTATGGGTGGGGATCCTGAGGCATAGAAATTTTAAGACACTTAGCTGGGTTTGATGGCACATGCCTGTAATCTCAGTACTTGGGAGGCTGAGGCAGGAGGACCACTGGTTGGAGACCAGTCTCAGCAACTTAGCCGGATCCTCCACCATTTATGAAGACCCTATGTCAGGCCTTATATTTTGGATCACTAAGCAACACTGACTTTATTTGGGGGGAGGGAGATAGATGGAGGTCACAAGTCACACAGATCCCAGTGCAGGGCGCCAGCCCCTCACCACCTCTGCCTTGAGGCCTCTGGTCTTGGGGCATCTGAAGATACCAGCAGAGACCCGTTTACAGTTGGCGAAGGCCATCCCAGTCTGGACCGTAGAGTGTACAGAAGAGGGAGAACCCCTTTCCTCTCTACTTCTAGGTTTCTGCCTGAGGCCTGCAAATTAGACTAAGGAGAGCAAAACAGGGCTGGGGATGTAGTTCAGTGGTAGAGCCTGGCATGGTTTGCCTAGCATGTGTGGCCCTGGGTTTAATTGCAGGAGGAGAGAGGGGGGGGGGAGAAAAGAAGAAGAAGAAGAAGAAGAAGAAGAAGAAGAAGAAGAAGAAGAAGAAGAAGAAGAAGAAGAAGAAGGGAGGAGGAGGAGGAGGAGGAGGAGGAGGAGGAGGAGGAGGAGGAGGAGGAGAGAAAATTCTATGATGAACAACTACAAGCAGTGGTTAGAACTTAGGGTCTCTACAGCATCTTAACAAAGAACAATACATTTGTGAAAAGGTGACAGACAAAGAAGAGCTGGGCTTCAAGATCTCCAGTCTGTGGGAAGGTAAATATCTGGGGAAAACCAAGGGCATGAGGCTTGTTTGTGCATTTCTATCTTGACACCAACTTTATATGCTCCAGGCCCTGAAACTTCCCTGAGAGGGAACCTGTGTGGCTGTCCCCATGTCTCAGAGTTACTGCTTCTACTTGGATAGAAAGCGCTGGAGGCTCCTTTCTGTGTCTGTTGGTTTTCATTTGATCCAGCTCAGAGTCGTCTTGTGTAGATGGGCCTCTCTTGGAGTGGCACCTTCTGATTGCCTACGTGTGCTTTAGGGTGGCCGCCTGCTCAGTGGGTTCTCTCGGGTCCCCTGGCTGGTTCCAGCTCACTCAGCACTGAGCAGTTGTGAGCTGACCACTCCCTCAGGCGGGAGCCCTAGGCACCTTAGAACCCATCTCGTAGGGCTTGAGGGGTGAGGAGCCCTGGCTTTGTGGGAGATATGGAGCCTGCCCTGGTGCTGCCTCTAAACCAGGTGTGTGCCCTCCACCAAGACGTCTCAGCCCTCAGAGACTCGGCTTTTCAGCTTCTCAGTGGGAATGGTATTGAGTGAGAAAGGGGATGAGATGGATGGTGGGTCACAGGGCTAGTGATTCCAAGCAGGGAGTCTATTATTTCTACCTTACAGTGAGTATTTGATGTGTTTTAAAAGGCAGGCTTGACATGGTGATACATACCTATGATCTTAGTAGTTGGAAGGCTGAGATAGGAGGACCAGAGCTTCAAGACCAGCCTCAGCAACTTAGTGAGACCTTGTTTCAAAACAAAAAATAAAAAGTTTGGATCGTCCTTGTCCTTTGCATGTGCACAGCGCTGACCACGTGTCTTCTCTGTGTCCCTTATATTACCTCACCTGCCACTAAAGAGAGGACCAAGCTGCCCTGGAACACAAGTCCTTGAAAATGCCGACCTGCAGCCCAGGTCCTGTGGACAGCGCCACAGCTCACAGCGGGGCAGCGAGCACAGGGTCCTGAGCCCTCCTCTCCCTCTCCTTTCCTCTGCTCCACTGAAGGCCAGAAGACGAGAGTACTGTCGCTTGCAGCCAAGATGTTTAATAGGAAAATGAAATGTATATTCATCTTACTAGTTTTTTCAGTTATTCTTGCTAAGGAAATGGCCTGTTGGGTCTTAAGATGTTTCTGACGGTGTCTCAAGAGCGTGGGAAGAGGGTCCAGTGCCCTGAGCAGTGAGCGCATACAGCCCACTTCCCTGTCAACAATAGAGACAGCTGCAGGGCTCCAAGGGCTGTTGTATTAAATAAATTTGGAATTTACGTTTCACAGATCTGTGAAGTGTCATCTTCTGAGAGATCACATGCAAACAGAACACCAGCAGCACTCCAGGACTCCTCGGTCTCTGGCTCACAGAGGCCTGGGTGGGTCTCATCAGCAGGCCCAGGGCCTGTGGGGCTTCTATGGAGACCAGGCCAGAGGCTGTGTGAGTCAGGTGTGCATGGCACACATCTGTGATCCCAGGACTTGGGAGGCTGAGATGAGAGGATTGCAGGTTAGAGGCCAGCCTCAGCAATTTAGTGAGCCCCTCAAAAACTTAGTGAGACCCTATTTCCAAAATAAAAAATAAAATAGGACTGATGTGTAGCTCAGAGGTAGAATGCCTCTGGGTTCAATGGCCAGGACCACAATACGTGAATGGATGAGTAAACAAATAGCAAGCAAGTTGGGCGTGGTGGTGGATGCTTTTAATCACAGTCCTTGGGAGGCTGAAGCAGGAGGGTCGCAGGTTCTAGGACAGTCTCAGCAAGTAGTGAGACTTTTATCAAAAGAGTGAGACCCTGTTTCAAAGAAAAAATAAAATAGGACTGGAGTGTAGGTCAGAGGTAGAATGCACCTGGGTTCAATCCCTAGTGCCAACAAAACGAAACAAAACAAAACAAACAAACAAAAAACCAAACAAACCAACCCCCCAAAAAACACACAAAAAACCCAGTACCACAAAAATAAGTAAAGGGCTGGGTATGTATCTTGGAGGTAAAACACCCATAAGTTCAATCCCTAGTAACACTACACACACACACACACACACACACACACACACCTAAAATAAGTAAATTCAAGATACCCAGTTTGATTTGAGCTTCAGATAAACAACAAATACCCTGGGCGTGGTGGCACACTCTCACGCTGTAATCCCGATCATTGGGAGAGTGCGACAGGAGGATCACAGGTTTGCGGCCAGCAGCCCAGTGAGAATCTCCGCAACACAGCCAAGCTCTGTTCTCAAATCAAAAGTAAAATAGGTCTTGGGGATAGCCGGAGGTAAAAGTCCCCTGGGTTCTATCCCCAGTACCACAATATAAATGTAGATATAATAACCAAAACAAATAATTTTCAGTATAAGTATGTCCCACGTAATGTTTGGGATAAACTTAAACTAAATATAACTTAATTATTTGGACTGCATGTACTTGGTCTTAGACAGAAGGATCATAGGTTCAAGGCCAGCCTCAGCAATTTAGTGAGATCTTATTTCAAAACAAAATATTTAAAGAGCTGATGTGTAGCTCAAGGACAGAACGCATTGGGTTTGAAATAAACACATACACACAATACATACACAGGATGAGAGTGAGATTCTCCTCCCACAGCACACACACTAAGTTGCATCACAAAAATATAGTTCCAAGGTATTGGAACCATGGGCCAAGATGGAGGACAGAGGATGAGGTGGCTAGATGACATGACCTTGAATGCCCTTCAAGTTTGATGTGTCAATGATTTGGGGAGAGCCAAGAGCATCTGTGTCAACCCCTCAGTCCCTCGCTGCCTCTAGAGAAAGATCAGTGTTGTGGAAGCTGCAAAGATGCTCCTCCACTGCTGGGCCCTATCTACGGGGCTGGCACCAGCTGTATTATTTCCTCTGCCTATGCTTCTGAGGGGGAAACACACACAGGGGCTTTCCTTAGTTTAGTGCCTTAAAAAATTGCCCAAATCAGCTTTGTGGTGCATGTCTATCTAAATAATTAGACTGCAGTTTTAAAGCCAGCCATAGCCACTTAGCAAGATCCTGTTTCAAAATAAAAGAAAAATTTAAAAGACTGGAGGCAGTAGCTTGAAGATAAAATGGCCCTAGGTACAACCCCCAGTCAAACAAAAAACAGAAAATGAAACCTGTTTAAACCCAGGACCCTGCTGGAGCCTGAAAACCAGCCCACATCACCAAGCATCAGTCTGAGCACCTACCCCAGGGCACTCAGTGAGGGAACTCTTTGGTTACACCACCCTCTTGTGTCCTCGTGATGGAATTGGTTACCAAAGTTCTTTGCAAGCACCTAGTAGAATATTTCACTCTTCAGAGGAGCCAGGGAAGGCTTCCATCTCACAAGCCTATGCTGGTCTCCCCATCAGTGTTCACTGGCAGACTAATCAAGCTCATTCCTGAGCTAGACTCGAGGTGGCAAGGGGGCCCCTGCGGTAGACACTTGTTCATGAGAGCCATGGGTTTTAGCTAGGCATTTTCTCCCCAGTATTTACTGGATAGTGTCTAGAGACATTGTTGGCTGTCACACCTGGGTGCATGTGCTCCTGGCAGGCAGTGGGTAGGAACTGGGGATACTGCCCAAAACCCTCCATGCATGAGACAGGCTTCCTCGACAGATAATGGTCAAGTCCTAAACAAACCCATTATCAGCTCATTCTCGCAACAAACTTGTACTCATTGCACTCTGCATTCCTGACTCCTGTGCTGAGCACAGGCAGGAAGGTCGTAGGAGTCCTGCAGCCCCTGCCTTACTGTAGCAGAGCCCAGCAGAGAGATGGGGAGGGGGCGCCAATCACAGCAAAGGGTGGCGAGGGTCGGGATGCAACATGAATTGCAAACAGAAATACTCGGAGGGCACAGACTTGGGGGATCAGAAAAAGTTCAAGAGGACAATGGGGCTCACCAAAGACCCAAACACAGGTGGAGGGTGATGGGTGGGAAGGGTAGGGTGAGGAGCTTAGCAGACAGAGGGAGAAGGTTCAGGAAAGCCTGGAGGCAAGTGAGAGCATGGTGTCTTCACAAAATAGTGGGAGGGGACTGCCAGCACTGTGGCCTCCAGAGATCCCCAGCAAAAAAGCTAATGACTTGAAATAAAGTAAGCACCTGTAGCTCATTGAATTTTAATTGGCAAGCTCCCGCACAGACCCCGGCTATGACTTTCAGCAGTGGTAGCCGAGCTCACTGCATCCTCCAGAGATACAGAGCAGTGCTCAACAATACTATAAGTGAACCAGCAGTCCCCATGAGAGACCACCCAGCATGGCTGCAGGGACTCACTCTGCAAGCAATAGACTCCCAGGGTCTGAGACTTTGCAGTTCACTCTGGTGAAGGTGGGGATGGAATCTGATGTTGGACACAGCAGAGGCACGGATTCACTGACAGCCCCCAGGGCCAATAAAGCAAAAAGGTCTACAGTCTCCAGGGCTCAGAGCCCTAGTAGGACCTGTGGAGATCACCCAATCATGGTGACCAGGGAGAATTCAGACCAACTTAGACCTATCTGCGGGGAACTCAGACTCCTATATATACACTGGGTCTGGTCCCAGTGTCTCCTGCCACCTATGCAGGTGGGGAGAGACATGGGCTCAGGGTCTGTGAGAAACATGGAGACCTGTGCTTAACACTAGATCCAGCCCCAATGATACCAGCACCCTCACAGACTGAGAGAGTCTCAGAGACAGTTTTTTTTGAAAGCTCAGAGAGCTAGGCTTGCAGTGGGAAAGGTGCCAGTAGTACTCGGTGCTTGCACAAAGACACCAGGCCAGGGTCCCAATCATTGAAGAAGACCAAAGAGTGGGGCTAAAAACTCATAACATTACTCTAGGTTACAGAGCAAATTATATTGCTTGGAACATGCCCAAGAACCTATTGTAGAATATGAACCTTAAGCTGCTGAAAGGATCTACACAGACCCAGGAGGACTGCAGAGGTAAGTCTGCTTAATAGTCATATATTTGTATGGTTGTATTATTTTGTTGTTTTTTTTTGTGAGTGTGTATGTTTGTTTTCTCTCTTCCTCACCCCTTTTACAAGCTTATTTCCTCATTGATATCTATTCTCTTCTCTCCATCCCTTTTTCCTTTTCTTGTATTAAATCCACTTTATTTCACTACACGAAATAATCTACATTTAGATTGTACTAGAATCTCTAACCTCTACTATATATTACCTTTCTAAACTCAAACTCTCATTCTATTTGATCCTATCTGCTACTTCACCCTATTCTTACACTTACTACTTCATCACTTTCCTCCTCACTGAACCTTCACCATTGGATACAACACAACTTGCCCTTGTGTATACCAGCTGACACCTACAGAGTGAGAGAAAGCTACCCAAAGCAACTAAGATACAAACTTAGCAAACCTGAACTCATGAGAAAAGAGGAATAGCAAGGAAGCAATGAGCTCCTACATCCAAAATAACAGAACACTCCAGCACAGAATTGCAGAGATCGCCAGAAGGACAAATCAGAAAATTAATAGTAGAAATGAGACAGAATTTTCAAAAAGAATTGAGAGAGAGCCTGAAAAAAATAAGGGAACAAGTAAACAAAGAATCTAACCTCCTGAACAGGAATCAGAAAGAAGGTCTGAAAGATGTGAATGATGATATCATTGAAGTGAAGGCATCAATACAAACTATAAACAATAGATTAGGCTAGATTTCCGGGAAGATGGCGACGGAGAAAAGCAGGGTTTATGAGCCCTGCTAACAACCAATCTCTGTTACCACAAAATCAGCGCCTTTCATAGCCAGAAAACACCATCAGCAGAGAAACAAAAAATGTAATTACAAGGGACAGAGAAAAAGAGGGCTGGAAAAACAAGATACCAGAAAGAAACCAGATCGTAGTGCTGTGGCTGGAGCTGTGGCATGGAGTGGCGGGTGCCATCTTTCCTTGCAGCAAAAGGCCCCAGAGAGAAGGGGAATCAGACCGGAGCTCAGAGCCAGAGAGGAGATACACCAGCCTCATGCCTGAGGACGCGGCAGCAGCGCCTTACTGATGGCAGCAGCGGCGAGTTCACCGGATGGCTCCAGACCAACGCACTCAACAGCACACCAGGCTCCAGAGAGGAGCGGCAGACAGCGAGCCGAGGTGAGCCACTGTGGAACAGCCGGGTGGGATTCGGCAGATTTCTCGGCGCAGGGAGCATCTAAAGCTCCCAGAGGCTGGGCTCAGCACACCCTGCAGGGACTCAGAGCGGAGCTCAAAAACAGAAAAGAAATACGCCAGCCTCACGGCCGAGGGCGTGGCAGCAGCGCCATATTGCCACCGGTGGCAGCAGCAGCGAATTCACCAAGTCCACTACAGTTCCATCTGCGCATTCAACAACAGTGAGTCAAATTGTGGCCCCTAGAGGAGAAATCCCAGTACTGCACTCCCAGGGACTTGACCCAGTGAGGGAGTGGCGGTGGCAGAGATATCACACCATAGGAGAACGCCCAACCTGGCACCCCCCATGGTCTAAAGCAGCCTCGATTGACTCCCAGGGTCTGAGACTCTGTGATACAACCCAGTAAAGGAGTAGTGGGGACTGAGATACCACAGACTCAAGATCCAGAGCACCTTAAGTGAAGTCGTAGTGACCCAAGGGAAGAACCCAGAGAAGGCACAAACTTCTGAAATCATGGGAAAGAGGAATAACAATGGAGCAATGAATGCCCACAACCCCACAACATCAGAACCCGATAAAACAGAAATTCAGAGATTTCTAGAAGATCAAATCAGGAATATAATTGTAGGAAATAATAGAGGTGTTTCGAAAAGAATTCAGAGAGAGCCAAAAAGAGATAAAGGATGCAATTAATAAAGTAAAGGCCTCAATTCAAAGTATAAACAACTGATTAGACCACATGGAGAATAGAATCTCGCTCTTAGAAGATGATCGTTCAAAAAATGAACGCATAGTTTCTAATTTAGAAAAAAAATCTGACAGCAGGAATCTGACATTGAAGAAATATGGGCCCATTTTAAGAGAGCTAACCAAAGAATAATTGGAATAGAGGAGGGAAAATGAGGTGAAACCAAAGGGATCAACAATCTCTTCAAGGAAGTAATAGCAGAAAATTTCCCAAACATAGAGCAAGAGCTTGATACACAGGTCCAGGAAACTTATAGAACTTCCTATAGACAGGATCGGAGAAGAGGATCCCCACGCCACATAATTGTCAAAATGATCAATGTGGAAGCCTAGCAGAGAATCTTAAAGGCAACAAAAACAAAGGGCCAAGTGACATTCAGAGGCAAACCTATTAGAATCACTCCAGACTTCCCAAACCAAGTCATGAGAGCCAGAAGGGCTTGGAGTAACATAGTCCAAACTCTGAAAGAAAACAACTTCCAGCCAAAAATTTCCTACCCAGCAAAACTTTCTATCAAATTAGATGGAGAAATAAGAAGCTTCCATGACAAACAGAAACTGAAGGAATTTATGTCTTCAAAACCAGCACTAGAGAAAATACTCAAAGAGATTAACTACAAAGAAGAAATAGGTAACACACACCAGAACCAGAGAAACAAGATTTTCCATCCAACAGACAACTAAGATTAGTTATCTGTGGAGATTCATTATTTATGTTAGTCTTTTTCCTATCTCTAAATTGTATTGTTTGCTTTTATTGTTGCTAAGTTTTAGGATTTCTAGTTGGAATATTAATATACCTTCAGATATAGCATTTGGAAATATTTTATCCCATTCTATCAGTAACTTTTAACTCTGTTTACATTGTCTTTGGATATACAATATTTTTTTTTTATTTTTTAGGGAGTTTGTTTACCCTTTTGTTGCCTGTGCCATTGAAATCATATCCAAGAAATTACTGCCAATTTCAATGTTGTGAGGTTTTATGACCCAGATTTTCTTCTAAAAGTTTATAGTCTTAAGATTTATATTTAGGTCTTTTATCTATTTTGAGTTAATATTTGTATATGGGATTAGGTAAGGGTCCAATTTTATTCTTTTTCATGTAATTATTATTTTTCAACAATATTTAGTTAAAAGATTATTATTTCCTCCACCAAATGTTCGTGGAAACCTTGTCAAAAATAACTTGACAATATATGGAAGAATTTATCTCTAGGTTTTTATTTAACTCCAATGGTTTATATATCTGCCCTTAGGACAGTACTACACTATTTTAATTATTGTAGCTTTATATGGTTTGAAATCAGAAAATATACATCTTCTAGCTTTGTTCTTTTTCGAGATCATTTTGGGTATCTAGAGTCCATATTCTATATTAGGATAGATTTTTTCTGAAAAATAAATAAATAAATGTATGATAGTTACACCTAAAAAAAAGAACAAAATATTCTCTGGTAAGAAAGAAAGCAAAAAGAAATATTGAAATGCTATCTTTAAGTTATCAAAGCTTGGTATCAGACAAATGAAACTGTTATGTGAGATTATCATCGTTAATATTGGATAAATTGCTATAAAACTAGATGTCAACCACTAAGCCAAGCATGGGAAGGAGGGATGGGGAGGGAACAGGGTGGGGATCGGGTGGTGGCTAACTGGGCAATGTGTGCATATATGTCTACAAAAGTATTTTCTTTATACCATTATGATGTATGAATACAGTGCACCGATAAAAAAAATTACAAAAAAAAGCATTAAGTGAGAAAAAAAAGATTAGGCTACATGGAAAATAGAATCTTACTCTTAGACGATGACCACTCCAAAAATCAACATATAGTATATAATTAAGAAAAAACTGTTTTGACAGTATTGAGATTGAAGAGATATGTTCTATTCAGCAATATTATTTCTCAAATTCGAAGGGGAAATAAAAATCTTTCACGACAAATAGAAGCTGAAACAATTTATGTCTTCTAAACCGGCAATAGAGAAAATACTCAAAGAGATGAAGTACACAAAATAAATAAATAATAAATGCCAGAACCAAAAATGCAATAATTTCCATCAAACAAGCAAAAGAACAAACACTACCTCAAACAGAAATTAAAACTCAAAATGTTGGGAATTAAAAATCATCTCTAATAATTATGCTGAACATAAGTGGCCTCAACTCTCCAATAAAAAGACATAAGGTGGCAAAATGGATTAATAACCAGAATCTGGGCTGGGCGTGGTGGCACACTCTTGTAATCCCCGCGCTTGGGAGGGGAAACAGGAGGATCGCGCAGATTTGACCAGCCTCACTAGCTTAAGAGACCCTGTTTCCAAATAAAAATATAAAATAGGTCTGGGAGTGTAGCCCAGAGGTAGAAGGGTTTTCAGGAACCCCAGTATCACCAAAACAAAAACAAACCCCCCACCCCCAAATCCATCTATCTACTGCCGGCAAGAAATACACCTTACAAGTAAAGATAGTTACAAACTAAAGGTAAGGGCTGGAGCAAGGTAAACCATGCCAGTGGAACTCTAAGACAAGCAGTGAGTTCTGCTCTTGCTTTGTCTGCTAATGTTTTTCTCAAAACATAGCAAACAATTATCTCAGTTTCTTGTTGTGCTAGCCTTGAGTTATAAACTCATCTAAAGAACTACAGACATGCTTGAACTGTTTTACGAAAACAGTATGTAAATTCCTTGTTCTCTTTCAAAGAAAAACAAACTCTTTGGCAATAAAAATGAGGTTGGAGACTCAGACTCATTAAAAAAACAAAAACAAGCCTGGTGTGGTGGCTCAAGCTTGTAATCCCAGCACCTGGGAGGCCAAGACAGGATGACTTCAGTTCCAGGACAGCCTCAGCTACTTAGTGAGGCCTTTTGCAACTCAGTGAGACTCTGTATCAAAATAAAGAATAAAAATAGGGCTGGGGGTGTAAGTTGGAGATAGAATTCTCCTGGATTCCATCCCCAGCACTGAAAAAAACCAAATGGCCAGGTGTGGTGGCACATGCTTGTAATCTCAGCATTCTGGAGGCAGAGACTAGAGGATCATGATTCTGTGGACAGCTTCAGCTACTTAACAAGGCTCTTCACAACTCAGTGAGACCCTGTTTCAAAAAATAAAGATTAAAAAAAAAATAGAGCTAGGGTGTAGCTCGGAGGAAGAATGCTTCTGGGTTCCATCCCCAGTACGGAATAAAAAAACAAACACAAACAAACAAACAAAACATTCTGCCCGGACTCCTTGACCAGGAAAGCCAGTCTGTCTCCAAAAAATTTGCATTTACCTTCTAAATATACACTTGTACTAAAGACAAAAGAATGTCTTCCTGCTTTCAAGCTGGGTTCAGCATGGCCTCTGGGTTTTAATTTTTTAACAAAGCCTCATTTGACAATTCGGCTGCATTTGGGAAGAGGAGAAGGGCATGGTCTCTCCTCCACTCGGTGGCTGGATCGTGGGCAGGGAGGCTGTAGCTCAGGCCAACTTTGTATCTTTGGTTTCACCCTTTATTTAATTTTTAAAAAATCTCCACAGAAGGCCGGGCGTGGTGGTGCACGCTTGTAATTCCCACACTTGGGAGGCATAGACAGGAGGATCGCGCAGGTTCGAAGCTAGCTAGCCTCACTGGCTTAAGAGACCCTGTTTCCTAAAAATATAAAATAGGTCTGGGAGTATAGCCTGGAGAAGGGTTTCCAGGAACCCCAGTACCACCAAAAAAAAAAAAAAAAATCTCCACAGAAACACTCCTGTGATTCAAGTTTTTAACTTCTGTATTGAGTAAGAGGATCAACACAAGGCTTCTTAAGAATGAAACCAGGCCAGGCATGGTGGCGCACACTTGTAATCCCCGCACTTGGGAGGCTGAGACAGGAGGATCGCGCAGGTTCGAAGCCAGCCTCAGCTATTTAGTGAGGCTCTCAGCAACTTAGTGAGACCCTGTTTCCAAATAAAATAGAAAATGGGTCTGGGAGTGTAGCCCGGAGGTAGAAAGCTTCTGGGTTCTTCCACCCCCAGTACCACCAAAAAAAAAAAAAAAAAAAAAAAAAAAAAAGAATGAAACTAGGAGTTTGTTTCCTGACACTGAAGCCTCAAGCCTGGGCATGTCTCCTGTCTCTCTCCATCTCTCACACTCAACCTAGCATCTCCACATCCCTTACCCAGCTCCCACAGAACCTTCCTTCACAGCCAAATGCCTCACATTGAGATTTTGTCTAAGGGGTTTATCACTTTTAGCTCTTAAGAATGCAAGTGACAGCTGGGTGTGGTAGAACATGCCTATAATTCTAGTACTTGCGAGACTGAGATAGGAGGATGGCGGCTTGGAGGCTAGCCTCAGCAACTTAGCAAGACTTACAGCAAGAAAACCAATGACTTGATGTAAAGTAAGCAGCTGCGGCTCATCGGAATTGTAAATAGCTGGCACCTCTTTACACACTCCACAGAGATCCTACTACCTGAATGCCTTGCTAGATCCTGTAGCAGCAGCTGAGCCCACCTCCACTTTCCAAGATCCAGAGCAGCCCTCAACAGCTTAAGTGAAGTGGCCATCCACATGGGAGACCAATGAGCTCAGCTGCAGGGACTTGCACAGAAAGTGATAGGCTTGCAAGGTCTGAGACTTTGCAGTTCACCCTGGTAAAGGTGGGGGTAGAATCTGCTGTATGACACAGTAGAGGGATGGATTAGCAGACAGCCCCCAGGGACAATCAGGCCAAGAGGCTTACAGTCTCCAGGGAATAGTGTCTGAGTAGGGCCTCCAGAGAGTGCCACAGACCACCCAGTGGTAATCGTGAAGAAGTCAGACCAACCCCACCCTGTGGAGAATGTGGACCCCTATGTAAGCACTGGGTTTGGTCCCAGCAGTACCCATCACCAACATAGGATTTATGTCTTCCAAACCAACACTAGAGTAATAAAGAGATTAATTACAAAGAAGAAATAATTAATGAGTGAACCGGAGAAGCAATCACTTATATAAAACAACAAAGCAAAGAAGAACAAACACTACCTAAGACCAAAGGTAGAACTCAAAGTGTTAGAAATTAAAAATAATCTCAATAATCAAACTGAATGTAAATGGCCTCAACTCTCTGATAAAAAGATGTAAGGTGGCCAGGCATGGTGGTGCATGCTTGTAATCCTCGCGCTTGGGAGGCAGAGACAGGAGGATCGCGCAGGTTTGAAGCCAGCTGCGCGCTGGCTTAGGAGACCCTGTTTCCAAATATAAAATGTAAAAATAGGTCTGGGAGTGTAGCCTGGAGGTAGAAGGGCTTCCAGGAACCCCAGTACCACCACCAAAAAAAAAAAAAAAAAAGATGTAAGGTGGCAAAATGAATTAAAAACTAGAATCCATCTATCTGTTTCCACAAGAAACACACTTTACAAGTAACGATAGTCACAAACTATAGGTGAAAGGCTGGAGCAAGTTAATCCATGCCAATGGAACTCTAAGACAACAGATCAATCCTGGACACAGAGTGAACACTAGCAAATTAAAAAATGTGACACACTCCCCTGCATCTTTTCAGACCACAACAGATTAAACTAGAAATAAACTTAAGAAGACTCAGATAAACTACATAAATATGTGGAGAGTCAATACCACTCTGCTGAATAAAAAATTGATCATAGAAGAAGGGGTGTAATTAAGAAATTACTAGAAACAAGTGAAAATGGATAAATCACATATCAAAACCTCTGGGACAGTGGGCATGGTGGCACACGCTTGTAATCCCAGTGCTTGGGAAGTTGAGACAGAAGGATCGTACAGGTTTGAAGCCAGCCTCAGCTAATTAGGCTCTGAGCAACTTAGTGAGACTCTGTCTCCATGTAAAATATATGTATATATATAATAGGTCTGGGAGTATAGCCTGGAGATAGAAAAGGCCCTGGGTTCCGCCCCCAGTACCAACAAAACAGAACAAAACAGAAAAACTCTGGGGCACCTTAAAGACAGTATTAAGAAAAAAAATTATAGCACTGAGTGCTCACATAAGAAGAATAGAAAATCACCAAATAAATTAATCTAATGAAACACCTAAAGTCCCTGGAAAACAGAAACAGTATAACCCCAAAGACAGTAGAAGACAGAAAATTATTAAAATAAGAGCAGAGATCAATGAATCAATAAAAGAACAATACAGAAAATCAACAACACCAAAAGCTGGTTTCTCAAAAAAAAAAAAAATTAACAAGATAGATAAACCATCAGCCAACCTAACCAAAAGAAAGAATCAAAACAAATAACTAAAATAAGAGATGAAAAAGGTAATAATACCACTGACAGAATGTAAATCCAGAGGATTATCAGAAATTGCTTTGAAAACTATACCCAAACAAAATGGAAAATCTAGAAGAGACTGAAAATTTCTAGATACATACAACTTTCCTAAACTGAGTTAAGAAGTTATAGAGAATTTAAACCAATCAATAGCAGTCAAAGAGATTGAAGCTTACCATCAAACAAAAGCCCAAGACCAGATGGTTTCCCAAATTAATTTGATAAAACCTTCATAGGAGGGCTAATCTCAATAGACCTCATTCTATTCCATGAAATAGAAAGAAGTGGGACTCTCCCAAATACATTCCATGAAGCCAACATCACATTATCAAAACCAAATAAAGATAGTTCAAGAAAAGAGAACTATAGGCCTATATCGTTGATGAACTTAAATGCAGACCTACTAAACAAAATACTAACAACATGAATTCAAAACCACATCAAGAAAAGCATACACCATGACCAAGTAGAGTTCATCCCACAGATTCAAGGCTAGTTCAATGTATAAAAGATAATTCATGCAATTCACCAAATAAACAGAACCAAACAAAAATCACAAGATCATTTCAATAGACTCTGAAAAAGCATTTGATAAAATCCAACACCCTTTCATCCTAAAAGCAATGCAGAGAATCAGAATAGAAAGAACATACCTCAATATCAAAAAAGCAATATACAACAGACCCATAGCCAACATCATTTCAAATGGGGAAAATCTGAGAGAGTTTCCCCTAAAAACAGGAACGAGACAAGGATGCCCATTATCACCACTTCTTTTCAATATAGTACTTGAGACTCTAGCCAGAGCAGTAAGGCAAGAGAAGGAAATCAAAAAGTACAAATATACTTAGAAGTCCCAAACAAACTCAACCAAAAGCTTATAGAACTGATCAACAAATTCAGCAAAGTGTCTGGATAAGCTGGGCATGGTGGTGCACGCTTGTAATCCCCGCGCTTGGGAGGCAGAGACAGGAGGATCGTGTAGGTTCAAAGCCAGCCGCGCTGGCTTAAGAGACCCTGTTTCCAAAAATAAAATAGGTCTGGGAGTGTAGCCTGGAGGTAGAAGGGCTTCCAGGAACCCCAGTACCACCAAAAAAAAAAAAATAATAATAAATAAAAATAAAAAAGTGTCTAGATAAAAAAATTAATCTTAAAAAAATCAGAAGATTTCCAAATGTCAACCATAAATCTACTGAGAAAGAAGTCAAGAAAATACTTCCACTCAGGATATCCCGCCAAGAAATAAAATACTTAGGAATAAACCTAACAAAGGAGGTAAAAGGCCACTAAAAGGAAAATTATAAAATATTAAAAAAAGATTTTTAAGAAGTCCTTAGAATATGGAAAGACCTTCCATACTCCTAGATAGGCAGAATAAATATCTCAAAAGTGTCGTTCTTCCCAAAGTGATTTATAGATTCAATGCAATACCCACTAAATTAACAAGGTCATTCCTCTCAGACATAGAAAAATCAGTCCTTAAATTCATTTGGAACAAAAAAACCAGAAGAGCCAAAGTAGTTCTCAGTAGCAAGAACCACGCAGGAGATATCACAATGCCTGACTTCAAACTATACTACAAAGCCACAGGAATACAACTGCAGCATGGTACTGACACATAAACAGAAACATAGACCAAGGAACAGAACATAAGACCCAGAAACAAATCTGCACACTTATGGCCAATCGACTTTTGACAAAGGGACCAAAAACATTCACCGGAAAAAAGATAGCCTCTTCAACAAATGGTGTTGGCAAAACTGGTTAACCATATGAAGAAAAATGGAAACAAAGCCCATTTTTTCACCCTGCACCAGAGTCCATTCAAGATGGATCAAAGACTTGGAAATCAGACCAGAGACCTTGCAGCTCCTGAAGAGGGCATAGGTCCAACACTGCAACACATAGACACAGGTAAAAACATTCTCACAAGACTCCAGAGGCACAAGAAACTAAAAGGCAGATCAAGACACGGGGTTGCATTAAACTGAAGAGCTTCTGTACAGCAAAGGGAACCATCAAGAACCTCAAGAGAGCCGAAAGAATGGGAGAAAAATTTTGCCAACTACTCCTCAGATAGAGGACTAATATCCAGAATATACAGAGAACTCAAGAAACTCACAGCTAAGAAAACAAATAACCCAATCAAAAATGGGCAAGCGAATTAAATATACACTTCACAAAAGAAGAAATGCAAATGACCATTTTTAATGTATAGGAAAAGAAGGATGCGGCAATATGCACCTGAGGCCTCAGTGCCCTTGGAGAGCTCTGGAGCCGGGGGGCCCTCAGCATCTCCCCAGATTGAAGCAAGAGGACTCAGCTAGGCATCACCTGCTCAGGACCCTCCAGAGCTGGGAGATGAGGGGTGTGAGCCTGGGACAGGCTGTTCCCTTCATGCCAGGCAGTGCCCAGTGAGGCGGCACTCCAAGCCATACACCAAGGCTAGCAGCTGAATCTCCCAGCAGCTGGGGGCGGTGTAGGGCCCCAGGGAGCACCTCTGGGCAGCAGCTGTGGGCCAGCCAAGGCGGTGGGATGACCACTTTAGCCTCTGATTCACTCCTAAGGCTCAGACTCTAGATACTAATCTAGAGAACGCTATAGCAGGAGTGTCAGCTCATGCCCATACTGGGAAGTGGTTCAGTCGTAGTTCAGTATTTCACCTGTACTAGGAAGTAGCTGGGAGGCTGAGGCAGGAGGATCACATGTTTGAGGCCAGCCTCAGCAACTTAGCAAGACCCTGTTTCAAAATAAAAAGGTCTTGGGGTACAGCCTGTAGGTAGAATGTCTTAGAGTTTCATCTCCAATATGTTACAGATTGGGAGAATATGGTTTGAGGAAACTGTTTTCCGGGGACCCCGGCTAGGGTCCCGGACACACTTTCCCCCAACCCATAACAAAACCCCAAATGACCAAAAACAGAAAAAAAAAAACAAAACAAAACCATGGATTCTTGTCCTAAGCTAAGAATAAATATGCATAGCTTGGACAGTTGCTGAAGATTTAAAGAAGTTTATTAAAAAGATAGAAATACAGGAGATAGTTACAGCCCTGTGCCGGAAAGGGGAACTGGGGGGCAATTCTAGTGAAAATACCAAAGAATTCCAGTATACTGAGTGTTTTTATCCAGACCAGTTCTGTGGCAGGTCCTTTGACCTGTAGATATCTCTAGCCCTATCTCTAGCCCTGTTTTCTGCTGTCTTCAGCCAGATTTGCCCCAGAAGGGGGGGCAGCCCCAGCTCCAAACACCTTTGGTTCCATCCCCCCAAGATGTGTTAAATTATTTCTCCAGGATCTGGGATTTCCTCCCATCCCTGGCTCTGGCTTTCTTCCTTCTCTTTAGAAATGTAAATTACAAGTACCTCCTTCCTACCATTCCTGGTTTTTCTAGTACAGATGATATATTGATATATATATATATATATATATATATATTTTTTTTGGTGGTACTGGGGTTCCTGGAAGCCCTTCTACCTCCGGGCTACACTCCCAGACCTACTTTTACATTTTTTTGTTTGGAAACAGGGTCTCCTAAGCCAGCGTGCGCGGCTGGCTTTGAACCTGCACGATCCTCCTGTCTCTGCCTCCCAAGCGCGGGGATTACAAGCGTGCGCCACCACGCCCGGCCAGATGATATATTTTTAAAATTGGAAATCTTTCCCAATACTGGTACATTAATATATTTTAAAATCTCTTCCCAGCCGGGCATGGTGGCACACGCCTATAATCCCTGCGCTTGGGAGGTGGAGACAGGAGGATCGCTCAGGTTCGAAGCCAGCCGTGCGCGCTGGCTTAGGAGACCCTGTTTCCAAATAAAAATATAAAATAAATCTGGGAGTGTAGCCCGGAGGTAGAAGGGCTTCCAGGAACCCTAATGCCACACACACAAAAAAATCTCTTCCCAATACTAGTACACAATACCCCCTCCAAAAAAGCCTAAAAAATTGCAAATGGTATTTGTCTGGTAGAGATGCAAATGATCACTCTGTGTGTGTGTGTGTGTGTGTGTGTGTGTGTGTGTGTGTGTGTGTGTGGTGTTGGGGATTGAATTCAGGGCTTTGAGTTACACCCCAGCCTTTTAAAATTTTTATTTTTAATTTTTTGAAACTGGGACTCAGATGCTGAGGGCCTCCCTACATTACAGACGCTGGCCCCAAACCTGTGATCCTCCTATCTCAGCCTCTCAAGTACTACGATTTGGGGTGTGCACCATCACACCTGGCTCAGCCACCTCTTTCTTTTCTTTTCTTTTCTTTTCTTTTCTTTTCTTTTCTTTTCTTTTCTTTTTTTTCTCGCTCTGAGAGGTAGAGTCACTTGCCTGAGGTCACACTCTAAGTGTGGCAGATCCGAGGCGTCAGCTCAGGTCTTTCTGATTCCATAGTGCAAATTCTTATTATTTTCGTCTCTCCCTTTTCTTTGGTGGTACTTGGAATTGAACCTAGTGGCTGTCTACCTCTGAGCCAAACCTCAGCCCTATTTAATTTTAATTTGAAACAGCATCTCACTAATTGCTGATGGTCTCACTAGATTGCTGAGGCCCGTCTTGAACCTGTGATCCTCATGCCTCAGCCTCCCAGCACTGGGCTTAAGGGCCTGCACCACCAAGACTGGTCTATTATCCTGTTTCTATGGTCTCTGGAGAAGGATATGTATGAAGGGCTTAGCTCAGCACCTGAACCAGTCTCAGCAATTTAGCAAGACCCTGCTTCAAAATAAAAAGGGCCGGGGGTGTAGCTTGGAGGTAGAATCCAAATCCTTGGAGTTCAATCCCCATTTCTGCACATGTTTCTGGTAGAGTGCTGCATGGCTTTATATCCACATAATTTGTGTGTGTGTGTGTGTGTGTGTGTGTGTGTGTGTGTGTGTGTGTGTGTGTGTTTGGTACTGAGGATTGATACCAGGGGCATTTTACCTGTGAGCTACACCCCCAGACTGATTTTATTTTTTTATTTGGAAACACGGTCTCACTAAATTGACAGCCTCACTAAGTTCCTGATGCTGCCTCTGAAACTGCAATCCTCCTGTCTGAGCTTCCCAAGTCATGAGAGTACAGGATTGTGCCCCCACACCCAGCATGAATATTGTTACTAATAACTTAGATAAGGCTCCATTCTAACTTGAATTAGATTGGGAACTGGACTGTGACCGTCCCTGATGCCAACCTGGCATCTGCACAAGGTCTCCTGGGACAAGCTGCTTCCTGGGCTCCCAGGGAGGGGGTCAAATAAATCAAGATCTCCCAGGATTCAAACTTCAGATAAACAACAAATCATTATTTGGTATCTCTTATGTAAGATAAGTGGTTTGTACGTAAAACATGCCATTAAGAAAATTTTTTTCTTTTTTCTTTTGGTACTGGGGATGGAACTCAGAGGCATTCTACCTCTGAGCTACACCCCCAGGCCTATTTTTTATTCTCTATTTTGAAACAGGGTCTTACTAAGTTGGGGAGGGCCTCACTAAGTAGCTGAGGCTGGCCATGAACCTGGGATCCTCCTGTCCCAGCCTGCCAAGTAGTGAGATTACAAGTATGTACCACCATGCTTGGCTGTCACTGCCAACCTTTGCAAAGAGGTCAGACTGGGGCTCTGACCACCCAACAAGGGGGGGTGAGCCATCAAAGAAAAGTCTTTGGGCCCCCAAGCTCATTAAGACAGCTTAGTTACCAAGAACATCAGTGTCGTGTCCTCTCGTCTCCTCTCGTCTCGTCTCCTCTAGTCTCTTCTCCTCTCCTCCCCTCTTCTCTTCTCTCTCATGTTTTTCCTAAGACAAGGTCTTGCTATGTTGCCAATCTCAGCCTCCTGTATAAACACCGCACTCGTCACCAGACCTGGCCCAAGAGAGGAAGGTGAGATGGGGCAGGCTGGGACCGAACCACAGCAGCAGCCACTATTATCACTCCTGTGGTTGTTTCCATCCTTATCGTCTTACTGTCCTGAATACAAAAGGAGAAAGATCATGATGAAAACAATATTGAAAGGGCTTTTCCAAGCAGAGTCAGAGGCCCCTGGGAGGCAGGACGTGTGCGCAGTCCAGCCGCAGCCCAGGAAGGCTGGTTTCGGTCCCTCCACCCTCTGACTGCGCCCTAGAACAGAGGCTCTCCTTGACCCCGGAGGCCCAAGGGCAAGTCTAGAGGCTCGCAGACACTTGCTTTACAGATATATATATATATATATATATATATATATATATATATATATATATATTTAGATATATCTGTATATCTATATCTATATCTATATCTCTCTCTATATATATCTGTAGATATATATATATATATCTGTAGATATATATATATATCTGTAGATATATCTGTAATCTATTTGGTGGTACTGGGATTCCTGGAAACCCTTCTACCTCCAGCGTGATCCTCCTGTCTCTGCCTCCCAAGAACAGGAATTATAAGTGTGTGCCACTACACCTGGCTTTTACAGACATACGTTACAAATTACTGGCATTCTTTCTCTATCTTCTATTGGTCACTTAGCCTCCATCATACCACGCTTGTTTTTTCTCGATTCCAATTGCATTTCCTACCAAGGGAATTGTTCGGTTTTGTTCTGTCTGCCCACTGAAGCTCCCGCCTTCTCTGGGACCCTGACAGAGAGCTTGATGACCCGTGTCTCCAGAATTGCCGTCCCTAAGATCCCAAATACATTTGCAGTTTCTAAATTTGACTTGGTCAGCATTGCTGAGGGTTGAGGATTGCGGGTCTCAATCCTGTGATCCTCCTGTCTCCATGCAGGGCTGAGCCAAGTACAGGGATTACAGACATCTGCCACAACATCTGCCTGCATAGCTTTTATCTGAAGATTCAATTTCTCAATTTATAATAGGTAATATATTCATATGACTTTAAAACTAAAAAGACAGAAGGTGGGTAATGAAAAGTACACTGGAACGTAAGTTCCTCATACCTTCATTCTCTCTCCCAGCCCTGTCTCTCCCAAGTCCCTGGGAGATCTGTAGATCAGAGATAACAAACAAATGAATAAATAAATAGCCAAGAATAAAAATAAAAGCAACTATAAGCTGAGTGTGGTGGTGCATGCCTGTCATCCCAGTACGTAGGAGGCGAAGACAGGAGGACAGTTTCCAGGCCAATCTCTTCACTGATTTGTATCTTAGAACCTCCCTGCGGCCCAGTGTAGGATGTGTGTGAAGGTGCAGGCCGGAGGGGCCTCCAGGAGGTGTGGGCACCTCATAAGTGCCGGTGTCACCCACTCCAAAACCCGCATGGAGGCTGGAGACAACGCCCTCGTTTCAGAGTTACAAACTCTGCTCCCCAGCGGCTGCTCTCCCAACAAACCCCTGCTATTTTGACAGAGGGAAAGTCAAGACCCAGATTTATAGTGTGACGGGAGCCCCTCAGTGGGGGTGGGGCCCAGGGAGAGCAGATGGGTCTTGCTGGGTGTTTGGTCAATGAGAGATGTGCTTGGGAAATAACCAGCGAGAGGGAGGGAGGAAGCCCCTCGCCCGGCCACGAGAGAGGGGTCCCCAGACTCAGGCAGGAGAGAGGGATGAGCCAGGCATGGTGGCACACACCTGGGAGGCTGAGACAGGAAGATTGCAGGTTTGAGACCAGCCTCAAAAAACATAATGAGACTCTTAGAAATCGAGCAAGACCCTGTTTCCAAACAAAACAAAATATAAAAAGGGCTAAGATGTAGCATGCCCCGGGCTCAATCTTCAAGACCACAAAAGCCTATTGTTTTCTACACATAGTTAAGAACAAGAACCCACGGTTACATCTCATGGTTATAGTTTGGAGCCAGCAGGGCCCCGGTAACATCTCCCGCCGTAACACAGCCCATTGCTAGGGTTTTCTCCAGCCCTCATCCCAGCTCCCACCCAGGCTGTGCCCTGAGGTCCAGACCCTGCCCTGCACACGGCCCAGGCTGGTGGCTCCCACGACACTTGATCCCCACTTCCTGTTTCCCAGCTCAGTCCTTCTCCCGTCTCCTTCCCCACCTCAAGTGAAAGCCAATGCTCCCTTCCTTGGGTTCCTAGAACCTTTGTCCTTCAGGGAAGACCTCGGGAAGGGAGATTCTGCCCCTCCTCCTAGGGCCCTGCCTTGTCTCACAGTTGGGGGGAACTGGGTCTGTGCAGGGCAGGGCTGAGGCCGGCCTCTAAGGCCTCCATGCCTTAGGCCTCCCCAGACCAGCACGATTTGCAGGCTTGCTCCAGGCTTCCGACTTTGGGTCCCCGGCCGCCCCAGCCCCTTCTCCTCCTTCTGTCTCAGGCTACTGGGGACCTCTCCAGCCCTGGAAACCTCCCCTCACCTCAGGAGATTATTATGGCTGATTCTTACCTAGAAAACAGTGGTTCTGGAGGAAGCTTCCTCAACATATGGCCTGAACTGGCCTGTAGGCTCTTCAACCTGCCTCCCATCCTCTGGCTTCCCGCCTGGCTCCAGGACATGTGTCCACCCTCAACTGACCGGGGCCAGCTGGCTCACCAAGACCCTGAACCCCTTCCTCCCTGGGCCCAGGCCCACTTCTACATTTATTCTTGCCCCCGCCCCATCCCACCTTGAAAACCTCCAGCCCTGCTCGAGCTTGTGTCTCAGCCTCCAGTCCCAGTTGGTGACTCCTGGGTTTTGGTACTAGGACTTGAGCCAGGGATGTTCTATCTCTGAGCTACATACACCCTCAGCCCTTTTTGTCTTTTATTTTGAGACAAAGGCTCACCAAGTTCTCCTAAGGGCTCCCTAAGTTGGTGAGGTTGGTCTTGAACCCGCAATTCTCCTGTCTTAGTCTCCCATGTACTAGAATTACAAGCATGGGCTGCAATACCAACCAAGGCTCTTTCAAGAGACAGAAGCAGAGGAGCAGTGACCTCGTCCCTTCCCCTGGAGACTCTCTTACCTGGCTGACCTGAGCACCTGATTGGAGGACGCTCAGCACGAACTTTGTGGCTTTGAGAAGACTGAAAACAGGTTGACCTCCCTGCATTTGTTTATTGTTTCTGAAGAGCTTTGCTCTTGGGGAATTCACTGTGAAAACCAGAAGTTCTGGAGCAGCCACGCTTAGCGTGGTCCTGCCCTGATGAACATCAGAAGCACCCAGGCAGCTTTAAAAAATCCCAGCGTCAGGATTCACCCAGACCAAATAAATGAGGATCTCTGGAGTGGTCCTCAGGCCTCTGAGGGTCTGGAAGCTCCCCAGGTGATTCTGATGTGCTGCTAAGATTGCAAACCTGTGCTCTAAGTTGTTGGATAGTGGGGAGGGAACTGGGCTGGTTATGGCCCCTCAGCCAGCCGCGTGACTGAGGGCAAGTGCTAGACCTCTCTGAACTTTACTTTCCTCATTTATAAAAATGAGATTAGTCGGGCGTGGTGGTGCACGCTTGTAATCCCTGCGCTTGGGAGGCGGACAGTGGAGGATCGCGCATGTTCAAAGCCAGCCGCACTGGTTTAAGAGACCCTGTTTCAAAAAAAAAAAAAAAAAAAAAGGTCTGGGAGTGTAGCCCAGAGGTAGAAGGGCTTCCTGGAACCCCAGTACCACCAAAATAAATAAATATGAGATCATACCTTCTTTTATGATCAAGTGACCCTTAACTGAGATCAGTTTTCAAAGGGGCCCAGTCAATTGTTAAGTGTGGTACAAATGGAAGTTGTCCTTTTCTGACTTATCAGCTCAGCAGAAATGGGTGGAGTTGGGGACTGGGCCGGGCAATGCCAGGTTAACAAGGAGAAGAGAAAGGAAGCTGATTGGCTGGGATGGAAGGACACAGAGGGGACAAAAGGGCCTCCTAACTGTTGGACTAGGGTAGGAACTGTCTTGTTCCTAAATTCCCTGTTTCCTCACTCTGGCTCCTTCGCTGGAGGAGCTGTACAAGGCAACTGTGTGAACTAGCCCCGCCGGGAAGCTTGTCACCTGACAGGGCCCTTCCTTGGTCCCCTTCACCAGCCAGCGCAGAGTCAGAGGTTCTCCTGGGCTTGGCATGTGGCCCTTGGTGTCAGGCAGCTGGCAGCGGGCGTGGGGGTGCATACCTATAATCCCAGTACTGGGGAGGCTGAGACAGGAGGATTGAAGTGTCGAGGTCAGTCTCAGCAACTCAGTGAGGCCCTCAGCAACTTAGCGAGACCCTGTTTCAAAATTTAAAAAGTCAGGGTCTGGTTACACGCGTGTGCTCCAGCACCCATCTCCAGGTCTCCTTCTTAGGCAATTCCTTGTGTCTTTACATTAATCCAAAAATACAATTGGTCTCCCTTTTTTTTTGGTGAAAAAATTACAAACATTTAGAAATGTTATGAGAAGTAATATGAACACCTAGATTCACTAGTTGTCGACATTTTGCCCATATGCTTCTTTTCTCTCTGCTTATATAGTATGAATTTTAATTATTTTTATCTCTGCTGAATTATTTGAAAGTAAGGCGCAGACATATTGATGCTTTATTTCAAATACTTCAACATGTATCCCATAAGAACGAGGACTTCTAGCCAGGCTGCTCTGGGGGCTAGGGCAGGAGAATCAGGAGTTCAAGGCCAGCCTGTGCAATTTAGCTAGCCCCACCCCTCCCCTCCAAATAAAAAAATAAAGGAGCTGGAGGCACAGCTTAGTGACAGGGCATCCCTGGGTTCAATCCCCAGGACCGCCAAAATAAATAAAGACATTCTACGTAACTACAGTATTTCATCACATTTGAGTGGATGTACTGGGGATTGAGCCTGCAGGTGTTCACCACCAGCCCCCTTTTTACTTTTTCACTTGACATAGTGTCTCATTAATTTACCAGGTGCTGGCCTCAAACCTGTGATCTTCCTATCTCAGCCTCCAAAGTACTGGGATTATGGGCTTGCAGCATCATACCAGGCTATCTTAGCTATCCCATTTGGGGAATTCAACATGAATACTGTGTTATAATCAAATATAAGTTCCACGTTTAAGTTTTCCACCTGGCCCGATGATGTTCTTTAATACCCTTTTTGTTGTTGTGTTTTAAAGGTCTGTTGTCCAATCCAGGAACGTGCGTTCATCTTCTTTGCTCTCTTAATCTAGAGAAGTTCCTCAGCCAACTTGGTCTTTTCTGGCATGCACAACTTTGAAAAGTCCAAGCTGTAATTACTTTAAATATTTATTTTATTTATTTATTTTTGGTGGTACTGGGGGTGGAACCCAGAGGCTTTCTACCTCCGGGCTATACTCCCAGACCTATTTTATATTTTATTTGGAAACAGGGTCTCACTAAGTTGCCGAGAGCCTCACTAAGTAGCTGAGGCTGGCTTCGAACCCGTGCGATCCTCCTGTCTCAGCCTCCCAAGCGCGGGGATTACAAGCGTGCGCCACCTTGCCCGGCTTCTAATTACTTTAAATATGAGACTCAATCGGCTTCTGATCTTTGCCCTGGAAATGTAAGCCTTATTGATGTGTCCACCAGGTGGCGCTGTTAGAGCCCGTGGTCCTAAAAGCCCCGTGAAAGGGCCCTTTCAGGCCAAGCAAAGCTGCTCTGTCTTGGGTCTTCAAGCTGCCTGAAGTGCTTCCGGGGCGATCGTGCATCCCATAGAGAGACGGTGCGCATCTAGAGACTCACCTGGTTTCTGGCCACTGGGAAGTTCCCTAAAGAGCAGGGACAATTCCTGTTTTCTCTGATGCTTGTGCAAAACCAAATTCTTTTTTTTTTTTTTTTTTTTTGCTAGTAGGAATTGAATCCTGAGCTACTACACTCCAAGTGTGTGTGTGTGTGTGTGTGTGTGTGTGTGAAACTGAGGATTGAACCCAGGGGCATTCTACTTCCAAGCTATAGCCCAGTAAAAAAAATATTTTCATTTTATTTTAATTTTTAAAAAACTTATTTTTTTATTTTTAATTTTTATTTTATTTGTTTTATTATATTCTATTATTTTTATTTTATTATTTTTCGAAATAGGGTTTCCATAGGTTGTTGAGATTCTCTCTTTCTGTCCTCAAACCTGTGATCCTCCTATCTCAGCCTCCCAAATACTGGGACTATAGGCATGGGCCACCATGCCCAGTTTCCAATCCCTTTGTAATTTACAGATTTTCTGAAACCCTTTTCTGTCTCATGAACTTTGAACCTCAATTTCTCTCTCTCTCTCTCTCTCTCTCTCTCTCTCTCTCTCTCTCTCTGCCCAGGGAATTCTACCTCTGAGCTACACCCTCAGCCATATTTATATGTGTTTTAATTAGAAATAAGTTCTTGCTAAATGACCTTATATCAGTTTTTTTTTTCCTGCAAAACCCCTCAAATTTTGTTCATGGTACAAAAGCAGCAAGTGGCAAATTAATACAGAAAAACGTAGATTACGACTCATTCATTAAAACCAGAATAGTCAAGTAAAGTCAGTACAGGTTCTTGTTTTTACTATCAAAGTAAAGTCAAAAGTATCCATTGGGAACTGAACTGTTTTTGTCTCCTTTGTAGAGATGTGATATGCATGTTTTCTGGTTGGTAATACTCTATCAGACCGGTGGAACGCCATCTTGGCAGGCGAGAACCCAACAGAAAGAAACTGCAGAATCCCCCCTGCCCGGACAGAAACCCCACCGAGCCGGCGTACGCAGAAAGTGTTTAAAGCTGACACGCACACACACTGACCATGCTACAACAGCAAGCTAGCTCCAGTCGACTTCCAGCACACAACAGACACTCACTGGTGTCCATGAGACAGGCACACCCATGTGGAAAGCATTTTGCCTTCTTAGCACTGACGACTGAAAAGCACACGGCATATAATACTTGGATCTTTAAGTGGGTAATCATGGACATTCCAAGATTATATCCACTAGATTAGCCTGAGTATTCATCTATCAAAATATATATTTTTAAAAAATATTGCTTAAAAGAGAGTTCTAGAAACAATGGGGCCACATTAGGAGAAGCAGAAGAGTGTAACAAGGCCCGCCAGTGTAAGACTGGAAGTTATTTACCCACGAAGCTGTTACATATGGGCATCTCTCTCGGTTGAGCATACAGCCAACACAAGCTGTGATCAGGGAGATTCGGGAGTCTTAGGACAGGCAGTTGGCTCGAGCAACTCCCTAGATACATATCCCGAATAAAAACCCCACTGAGGGCGAAGGACCGCAGCCCATGTAAAAAGCTGTGAGTTCCCAGGGCTCGTGCAAAGGCTGCGGGGGAAAGGGTTCATGATGGGTGTGCACACCACCACTAGCTGGGGAAGGGCCCCAGGAGGTTGGGCCCACTCAGAGCACCAGAGGTGTCTACTTGGGGAGCACAGGAACATGGGCCAATGAATACAAAGGAATGTTTCAGAAGGAATGTGTAGGGAAGGGTCAGTCGGGTTGTCTTTGACCCACCAATACTTAAATGAATTAAGATTGCTGCAAAACAGATTCTTTCCAAGACCTCTCTTCTGTGGTCACCAGCTAGAGTCCCTCAGAGCCTGCTGGCCGGTGACATCCAGAATGAGCCCCTTCATTGCCTGCAGTTGAGTGGGACCTGGTGCCGCAGATGGTTCTGGGAAGCTGGCACAGGAGAGGATTTGTACAATGAAGTCACCACTAAGCTGCTGCTCAAGTCCAATCCCCGGCCTTCCTCTTCTGATCTACAGTCCAGAAATGTTTCTTTAAAAGTGAGAAAATCAGCCAGGCGTGGTGGCGCACGCTTGTAATCCCCGCGCTTGGGACTTAGACAGGAGGATTGCGCAGGTTTAAAGCCAGCCTCAGCTACTTAGCGAGGCTCTCAGCAACTTAGTGAGACCCTGTTTCCAAATAAAAATATAAAATAGGTCTGGGAGTGTAGCCCGGAGGTAGAAGGGCTTCCAGGAACCCCAGTACCACCAAAAAAAAAAAAAAAAAGTGAGAAAATGCATAAATGTGAGCAGCGTGTCGAATATGTCTTCAGCCACGTCATCTTTACGGTGCTGTGATGTAGTTGTGAACGCCACCATATTACTCCCAGGGATCTGCTCCAACAGCTGTTTTCCACCAGAGAAATATATTATTAAAAACGGGCGTGTAGGTAAGTTTATTCTCTTCTATGTCTCCAAACTCCTGGTAGTACTTATCCATGAAATTTCTCTGTAATAACTGAAACTCATCATCCATAATAATATCCTCTAAATATTCAACCACAGTATCAAAGTCTGTATCAGAAACAGGAAGCTGGGCGTGGTGGTGCACGCTTGTAATCCCAGCATTCGGGAGGCTGAGACAGGAGGAACGCAGTTCGTGGACAGCCTCAGCTACTTAGGGAGGCCCTCTGCAACTCAGTGGGAATCTGTTTCAAAATAAAGAATAAAAAATTGGGCAGGGGTTGTAGCTCGGGAGTCGAATGCCTCTGGGTTCCATCCCCAAGATCCGCAAAAAAAAAAAAAAAAAAAAAAAAAGAAAAGAAAAGAAAAAAAGAAAGACAGAAACAGAGGAGAAAAGAACAGCACGAAGGTGTCTTCCTCTAGGGCGTCCATCACTACCGTGCTTGTCCACCTGCAGCCCCCTGGCCTCCCTCCCAGCCTGTGCCTGGCCCCCATGGGTCTCCTCGCCCAGCCGGGCGGCTTTGCGTGCCTTATGCCAGTTTTGAACCTCTGATCCTCTTCCTCAGCCTCTCAAGTACAGTGATTTTGGTGTATGGAGAACTTTTGTTGTTGTAATTGGAGATTGAGCCCAGGGGCATTCTCCCTCTGAACTACACCTCCAGCCCTATTTTTTTTTTTTCTTTTTTGAAACAGTCTCCCTAGGTTGATGACAGTGTTTTGTTTTTTTTTTTATTTAATTATTGGTGCACTGTAATGGCACGCCTTGATGCGGTGGTAGTTCAGGGTGGCAGAGACGTACGTGCACACAGCACTCATTCAGCCCTCCCCGGTTCCCACCCTATTTCCTCCCCATTCCCTTCTCCCCATGTCAGCAGTGATTGACTTACGTCTGTGTATGTGTGTCATATCCATGGAGGAGTTTCCCACTCCCCTCCCAGGCCCTCGGTGAGGTCTCCTCCCTCACTCCTCTGAGCTTTCTCCCCCTTTGTCTGGAGTTCCTCCTATGACCCGTTTTCTCCCCAGCTTCCACATAATAGGGAGAACCTCTGACTTTCCACTTTCTGTGACTGACTAATCTCACGTAGCATACTGTTCTCCCGTTCCATTCATTTCCCTGCAAATGACATGATTTTGTTCTTCTTTATGGTGAGTAAAATTCCATTGTGAACAATCCCATAGTTTGTAATCTACTCATCTCTGTTGGTGGACATCCCGGCTGGTTCCATAGTGTGGCAGTGGTGATTGTGTGGCTATGAACATAGGTAGGCATGCATTGGTCTGGGCGTTCGGTTTCCATTCTTCTGGGTAGGTACCAGACGTGGTATTGCTGGGTCGTGTGGTAGGTTCATTCCCATTCTTCTGAGGAGCTTCCATTTGGTTTTCCAGAGTGCTTGCACTAATTTGCACTCCCACCAGCAATGTGTTAGAATTCCCACTTCTCCACACCCTTACCAGCATTTGTTGTTTGTATTTTTAGTGATTGCCCTTTTAATTGGGGTTAGGTAAAATCTCAGATTTTTTTGCAGCTCTCTTATTGCTAATGATGTTGAACATTTTTACACATTTATTAGTCATTTATTTCTTATTTTGTGAAGTATCTATTCACTTGCCCTTTTTTTTAAAGCAGTGTGTTTCCTGAGTTCTCTGTATATTATAGATATTAGTCCTCTATTGAAGGAGTAGCTGGAAAAGTCTTCTCCCATTCTGCTGATTATCTGCTGAGTGTCTTGGTAGTTTCCTTGGCTGCACAGAAGCTCTTCAGTTTAATGCAGTTTCACATATGGACCTCCACCTTTTAATTTCTTGTGCCTTTGGAGTCTTGAGAAAATTTTAACCTGTGTCTAAAAACTGAAGTATTGTTTTGTTGTTTGTTTGAGAAACCAGCTTTTGTGGGGAGTTGTGTGTGTGTGTGTGTGTGTGTGTGTGTGTGTGTGTTTGTGTGTGTGAGTGTGTGTGTGTGTGGTTCTGGGAATGGAACCCAGGGGCATTCTACCTTCCAGCTACACCATCAGCCCTATTTTCTATTTTTTATTCTTTATTTTGAAACAGGGTCTCACTAAGTTGTGAAGGGCCATGAAGCCGTTATCCTCCTGTCTCAGCCTTCCAAGTACTGGAATTATGAGGGTGTGCCACCACACCTGGCTCTGTGTGTGTGTGTGTGTGTGTGTGTGTGTGTGTGTGTGTGTGTGTATAATATATACATATATATTATTCTCTATTTCATTGTTTTCTCCTCTGGTTTTAATGACTTCCACTCTATTGGTTTTTGGATTAGAATGTTCCTGTTTTTCAAGGGCTTTGAGCTGTGTCATTAGGTTATATTTTTGGTGGTTTTCTGTTATTCTTATGTGAACACTAAGTGCTATGAATTTTCTTCTTAATGTTGCCTTCCAAGTGTTGCAGATATTTTGATATACTGTGTCTCTATTTTTGTTTGCTTCTAGAAATTTCTTAATTCTTTTTTTATTTCTTCTATGACCCATTCCTCATTCAGCAGTGTGGAATTCAGTCTCTATGAATTTATGAAGTTTCTCTGTGTCTTATAATTGATTTCTAATTTCATTCCATTATAGTCTGAAAAGATACAGGGGGTTATATCACATTTTTTGAATTGCTAGTGCTCACTTTGTGGCCCAGGATGTGGGCTGTTTTGGAGAATGTTCTATGAGCAGCCAAAAGGAATGTTAATTCAGCGGTAGTCGGGAGGAATGCTCTGTATGTGTCTAGTAGAACATTTTGGTTTATGGTGTTCCTTAGGTCTGAGGCATCTTTACTGACCTTTTGTCTAGAAGATTGAGAGGTGTATTGAAATCTCCAGATATTATTGTATTGGGATCTGTGTGTGACTTACTTAATGTCATGAAGATTTAGTTTCATGAAAGTGGTTGCACCTATGTTTAAGGCATAAATGTTGACTATCAGCATATCCTCTTTCTGGGTTGTTTCTCTTACCCGTAAAAAATGACTTGCTTTGTCTCTTCTGATAAGTTTAGGCTTGAAGTATATTTTGTCTGATATCAGAGTTGCTAGTCCTTCTTGTCTTTGAGTTCCATTAACATGGCCATCTTTGAAATTGCGATCCTCCTGTCTCAGCCTCCTAAGTACTATGATTATAGGCGTGTACTACCATGTCTGGCTACTCCCAGTCCTTTTCATTTCATATTTTGAAACAGGGTCTTGCTAAGTTGCTGAGGCTGGCCTCCAACCTGCAAACTTGCTCTCTCAGCCTCCCAAGTACTAGGATTACAGGTGTGTGCCAGCATGTCCTGCTAGCAAATTCTATTACTATTATTATACTATTTATTATTATTATTATTATTATTACTAATTTTGTGGTACTGGAGGTTGAACCCGTGGACCTTCTAACTTTGGACTATATCCCAGAACTATTTTCATTTTTATTTGGAAACAGGGTCTCAATAAGTTGCTAGCTTTGAACTTAAGGTCCTCCTGTCTCAGCCTCCCAAGTACTGGGATTACACTGTTCACCACCACATTTGGCTTATTTCTTTTAACTTATTTTGGCACTAGGATTGAACCCAGAGGCATTCTACCTCTGAGCTACACCCAGCCCTATTTTATTTTTTATTTGGAAACAGAGCATCACTAAGTTGCTGAGGGTCTCATTAAACTGCTGAGCCTGGACTCTAACCTGCAAACCTCTTGTCTCAGCCTCCCAAGTCCTGGGATCACAGGTGTGTTCCATGCCAGGCTGGCCCGTGGGTTTCCTGACTCACATGGCCTCTGGCCTGGTCTCTATGGAAGCCCCACAGGCCCTGGGCTGCTGATGAGACCCAGCCAGGCCTCTCCGTGAGCCAGAGACTGAGGAGTCCTGGAGTGCTGCTAGTGTTCTGTCTGCACATGGCCTCTCAGAGGATGACACTTCACAAATCTTTGAAACATAAATTACAAATTTATTTAATGTAACATGATGGGGCCCTGTGGCTACATCGCTGAGGTGAACGGGGAAGGGGATTGGGGCTGGGTGAGCTCGCCGTGCAGGGACTGGACCAGCTCAGCCTCCTTCCCAAGCTCTTGCAACTCCCTCAGAGACATCTCGACCCTCAGGAGGCCATTTCCTTAGGAAGGAATAAATAAAAAAAAAGTCATAATAAAACTACACATTTCATTTTCCTATTAAACATCTTAGCTGAGGGCGACAGTCCTCTCGTCTTCTGGCCTTTGTAGAGCAGAGGAAAGGAGAGGGAGAGGAGGGCTCAGGCCCCTGTGCTCGCTGCCCCGCTGTGAGCTCTGAGGCTGCCCGAGGACCTGGGCTGAGGGCGCCATTTCAAAGGACTTGCTCTGGGCCTCTTGCTAGGTCTTCTCGTTTGTGGCAGGTGAGGAAACAGAGGGGTGGAGAGAAGCCACATGGCCAGCACGTTGCATGTCCAAATGACAAGGACCAAGAACTTTTTATATTTTGTTTTGAAGCAAGCTCTCACTAAGTTCCTGAGTTACACCCCAGCCTTGTTTATGCCTTTGGCTTGCGGATTGACTTTCAGAATATGAAAGTCCTCCTTGGCTGGGCGGTTGTGGTGGTAAACACTGGTAATCTCAGTACTTGTGAGGCTGAGGCAGGAGGATTGCAGGTTTGAGAACAACCTCATCAACTCAGTGAGGCCCTATTTCAAAATATCAGAATAAAATAGGGCTGGGGACGTGGCTCAGCGGTAGAATGCCCCTGGGTTCCTAACCAGAACCACAAAAATAATGTACATAACTGCCGTCCTTGTGCCTCTCATTCCTCCAGACTGATACTGTAATGAGACAAGGATGAGCCTGTGGGTGCTGCCCCAGCCTGGGGTCTGCGCTCAGTGAGTACTTGGGTGCTGCGCTCAGTCCTGGAGGCTTGGCAGGGAGGAAGCAGTGGAGGACGGGGCTGAGCAAGGCTGGGCAGAGAGCAAAGGCAGCAGGAGCAGCTCGTGAGCCCACCCCCAGCCAGTCCACTGAGGAGGCCTGGCCTGATCATCGCAGACACAGCTCCTAGCTCTGCAAGACCTCGGGGTGGGGCCGCCACAGGGCAAAGAGGGAAGAGAGTAAGGCTGCGCCTGGCATCTGGGCACAGGGGGCTCTGGGCTGCTCTCACAGGGTGGTGGGTGCTCAGTGACTTAGGAATAAGAAATGGAGCCTGTAGGTGCTTTTTATTTTGTTATTGAAGTTTGAGCCCAGGAGCATTCTACCTCTGAGCTACCCTCCCCTGTTTATTTAGACACAGGGTTTCACTAAGTTCCTGAGGGCCTCACTAAATTGCTGAGTCTGGCTGCAAGCCTGTGATCCTCTGGTTTCAGCCCCAAAGTACTGGGATTACAGGCATATGCCCCAGACGCAGCTCTGTGGCTGCTTTTTCAAGGTGGTAGAGAGAAAGAATTTGAAACTAGTGTGAGAGCTGATGCCCTTTTCTGCCCCCTCCTGCTCTCCTTCCCTCCCCCACTCCCAAGCCTTATCAGGCTCCCAGGGCTCTGCCCCCCACTCTATCCAAAGAGTCAGGGCCCACACTCACTGGGTCCCATTATACACCTTCTCTGGGCTCTTTGTCCCCAGAGCTGGAAAAGGGAGCAGGCAGGAGTCAGTGCCGCCTCAGGACCCCAGGCCGGCCCTGCTGTGCCCGCCCAGCCAGCGCTGCCTGTGTCATTGCACGACAACTATGGTCCAGGGCTGACCAGTGTCACCAAGGTGGGGCAGGGTGGCTGTGCAGAGGACACCTGGACCCGAGGGGCCTCACCTGGACATCTCCATGCTCATCTCCTCGGGGATTTCCTAGGCTTTTAAAAAGAAAGAGAAAAACCAGAGTCAGTATCAGATGTCCAGGTCCCTGCCAGGTAAGAAGGGTCATTTCAACCACATTTGATATTGCTGAAGACTGCAGACCCATAAAAAGAGAGGAAAGAAAACCAAACATATTCATGCTTGAAAAAAGGATAGAAAGGAAAGGAAAGGAAGAAAGAACGAGGTTTTCTCTTGGTCTTATTCCAAGAGACTTCACATCACCCCCTGGATATATCACCTTTGGACCCTTTGAGGCAGAAGCAGTTTTTGTTAGTGGGACGTGATGGAGATGCAGAGAATGGGACAGAAGCCAGACTGGCCAGATGTGAGCCGCGCCTCTGTGGGTCAGCACAGTTCCAAGAGTAGGGCTAAGTCGAGCCTTTGCTGTTTTCCCTTATGTTTTGTTTTGTTTGGTGCCCTCTCTACCCTGGAAATGCCCCCTCCAGTGCTCTGTCCTCTCCGGCAATGGCACTGCGTTCCTACTGCCGCCAGCTGCTGTCCAGGTGCTAAGGACACAGCGTTGGCTGGGGTGTAGGGAGGTGGCAGAGCGCTTGCCTGGCATGCATGAGGCCCTGGGCTCCATCCCCAAACACACACACACACACACACACACACACACACACACACACACACACTCGGTTGAACACAGTGGACAGTGCTTCTGACTTCTGCAGCCCACATTCTAGCAGCTGAACACATGAATAAACCAGAAAGATGGAACATATATTTTGGGAGACAAGTACTTTAGAGAGAAATGAAGCCAGGTAAAGGGGTGGAATGAGAGGGAACTTCTAAGCACATGGGTTTGGAAATCAAACAGGCCTGGGGGTGACTCTCGTTCTGCACGTGGTGGCCCTGTGACCCAGGGTGAGTTATTAACCTCCTAGTCTTGGATTCCACATCCATACAATGGGCACCACAATACCTACCTCCTGGAGTTTTTGGAAGCATTAAATAAAAATGCTATAAAGCCACTGTACAATGTTAAACCATGGGAAATTGTTACTATTGTGTGTGTGTTTCTGTGTGTAATACTGGCAATTAAACCCAGAGGCATTCTACCTCTAAACTACACCTGTAGCCCTATTTAATTTTCTATTTCAAAACAGGATCTGCTAAGTTTCTGAGGGCCTTGCTAAGTTACTGAGGCTGGCCTCAGACCTGAAATCCTTTTGTCTCAGCCTCCCAAGAATTGGGGGTACAGGTGTGCACCATTGCATTTGACTTGTTACCATTATTTCTGAGTGTGCAAATGCTTTCTCATTCCCAATCCTGTCACATGACCTGTGTCTGGGATCTAGATAGTGTTTGGCACAAAGAAAAGATAAATGGAATACGATCATAGAAAATGAGGGAACGTTCCCGAGTGCTTGATCTGCGTGGGGCGTTTGCTAACGCTCACAGCAAAGTGTCTCCCTTAATGGTCCTAACAGCCCTACAAGGTGAGCGTCCTCATCACCTCCAACCAAGAGCCCAGGCAAGGTCACCAACTCGCCCAAGGTCACAGCAGCCTGAGTGGCAGGGCTGGGACTGAGCCAAGCCTGTGCACTGCGCTCCATGAACACACACACACACACACACACACACACACACACACACACACACACATTCACGGGCAGGTAAGAGGGAGGTCAAAAAAAAGGGGACATTTGTGACCCACTCTGGGCTCCTCTTGAGGTCACAGTGGTGCTGCCTGGGCACCGGCCCTTCCCTCCTCTGGCAGCTCTGTGACCCTGGGTCCTGAGCGCTCCTGGCTCCTGGCCTGGAGCCCTATCTGTCCTGGACACCCCAGGCCTCTCTGCATCCTCCATCCCCTCGATGATCATTCTCAGGCAGCCTCATGCATCTCCCATTTGGTCAAGGTGAGTCCACGAGGGAGGCAGAGGTGAGGGCCTGGCCCCCTCTTCCTCCCTGTGCCCCCAGATCTGAACTCCTGCCTCTGAGCTGCCATGGCTTAAACTGGAGGCTTCCAAACTGCAGCTTCCTCATTGGAGACCTCGACCTGGTGAGTCATGGTCAGTATTTAAAAAATCGAAAGAGAATTCTTCTCTGTTTCTACCTAGAAAATACCCAAACTGCATCATATAGATTAGGGGAAAGTACTGTTCTTGAAACTTTTGTTTGGGAAATTGACATAGGTTATATAACTAAACATATTATATAAGTACATATATTTCATATATATTACTTAAACTGTGCCCTGAAGTGAATAGGAACAGGCCTTATGTCCTGAGGATAGCAGCCTGGCCAGAAAGCCCAGCCCCTTTCCCACTTATGGGTTTTTTTTTCCCTCCACCACCCAGAAACCACGAAGAATAAGGAGCAGGACTCTGACCTTTCACGGTGACCAGCTCACTCTTGGTGAACTCCGATGTCTCCATGTCAATCATAGAAATGACTGTAGCTTGGCAGCGGAAAACTAGATCATGGTCCTGCTTCTCAATAGGGAATTTTATCGTCACAACATTGCCAAGCTGGGATAACTTCTCTGTTTTTTGCTTGACAAGGTTTGTATCCACTTCAATTTTTTCAATCGTGATATACATGGGGGCCTTCTCCTCAACAGCACAAGTGACGGCCACCTCCTCGCCTGCTGACGCCTCCTTCTTGTCCAGCTTCACCCGGGGACTGGGCACTCCTTTGGAGATCGAGAAAGGTCAGTGAGGGCCAGTGTGGTCTGGTCACAGGAGCCTCCCGTGCTGTGATCCATCCATCTGAGGCTTCTATATGCACCCAAAACACCCAGTGCTACCTCTCAGGAAAAAAACAAGTGTGTATGTGTCAGCACTAGGCCATGAACTCTGAAAAATTATAAAATCTGTCCAAGCAGAGGGATCATGAGTTCAAGGACAGCCTCACAAAGTAGTGAGACTCTCATCAACCTAGCAAGTTGATAACACAAAAATTACATTGGGCTGGGAATGAAGCATAGAGATATGCCCCCTGGTTAAATACCCACTACCAAAATAAAATAACCTAACAATAATCCCAGTGCAGTGGCACAGACCTGTAATCCCAGTATTTTGGAGGTTGCAGCAGGAGGATCACAGGTTAGTGGGCAACCTCAGAACTTAAGAACCTTAGCAACTTAGTGAGACACCGGTTCAAAAGAAAAAATAAAAAGGGCTGGGGATGTTGCTCAGAGGAAGAATGCCCCTGGACTTAATCCCCAGTATCAGATAACAATAACAATAATGATGTTGATGATGACGATGATGATGGTAGTGGTGGTGATATAAGGCTGGAGGTGTAGCTCAGTGGTAGAGCGCTTCCCTGGCATGCAAAGGCCCTGGTTCCTTCCCCAATCACACACACGTGAAAAAAAAAATGCCCTGGCCTATATGGAACCCAAGTCATGCATACATTAGCAGGTTTGCAGGAAAATGCCAGAAAGAAGAACGAGAAGTGCGCTGGACGGCAGGGGGCGGTGTTGCCATGCGTCGGGTTACTCCTCTTAAGCTGCACATGCGGTGGCCACTGGGCTCTGTCCTAATTCAGGGACTCACCTTTCACAGTCAGTGTCTGGTCCTCAGAGGACTCCTCATTGTTGTTCAGAATCACAGCACATCTGTATATCCCCGAGTCATGGACACTGGCATGGGGAATAAAGATGCCCTCCGTTTGCCTCGTGGAGGAGACCTTGTGGATCATCTTATCGTTCTTATAGAACAGCACCGTGTTCTGGGAATTGCCTTGCGAGGTGCTGCCGATGACCATGTTGCACAACAGGGACAGTTTCTGCCCGTTTTCCACCGTCCAGCCTGGCACGCTGTCCATCCAGATGTAATTGACGGTGGAAGCTAGAGCAAATGGAGGGGCACACACGTCTGTGACCGCCCTGCACAGTGCGGTGCCCTATGCCCACCGGGACCGAGCCCATCCTGCTGTGGGTGCTGCTCCAGTAGGAGGCGCAGGACAGCAAGCTGCCCTCTTCTCACCAAGACCTGGGGCAACGTGTGGCCAATGAGGTGGGAGCAGCCTGTGAGCCGCCACCTCGGGGCCGGAGGGAACATTAAGGTTTCAGCAGAGCCGGGGTGGAGACGCACACCTGGAGCCCCAGTGCTGGGAACTGAGCGTGGACCCCAGGGGTTGATGGGAGTTTTAAGAATCATGGAAAATACACAACAAGGGAAACAGACTCAGTGACTTACCGATGTCTTTCGCCTCAATGCTGACACCTGGAAGAGATAGAAGAAATGTTTATTTCAGAAGCTTCGATTCTTGGGAATTTAAAGGGAAGAGAAAGAATTCAAAGTCTCACCGAGTATCAGTGTCAGCAGGGCTCCGAGCTGCATCCACGGCCACATCTTCATCCCACAGAGTGTCGACCTGGGGCAGAAGATACATCCCAGTCACCACACCCTGGCACCCAGACTCAGGCTGGAGGCCAGCCTCGTGACTAGAAAATGACTAGATTTCCCCAGAGACTACCGCAGGAACTTGCTTTGTGTGGAGGGGAGGGGAGCACAGGTGACATCTGCCATGCCTCTGTCTTGCCTGGGTTTGAGAACCCTTTTATGCAGCAGGGTGAGGGACTTAGCCAGCCAGCCTTAGCAACGCAGTAAGGCCCTCCACGACTTAGCAAGACCCTGTTTCAAAATAAATAAGTAAAATAGGGCTGAAGGTGTGCCTCTGAAGTAGAATGCCTCTGGGTTGAATCCTCAGCACCACAGACACACACACAATTTTGAGTTATTGTGGGACGATTAATCATTCCCTGTGGCAACACTTTCCATCGGTGTCTTTGAATGGGCTCAGCATTATTTATTGTCAATACAAAAAAAATACAATTGTTTTGTCAGCATCAGCAAGTTGAATTGTAAAGAAGCAATCCTTTAAATCAATAACTATAGGAGGCCAGTCTTGAGGACTCGTAGCAGGGTTTGGTAGACCGGGCTGCAAAGAGCCCATGGGCGGAATAACAGCACTGAAAGCTCGTAAATCATGGAAGAGTCCCCACTGGCCAGGTTTCTTAGGGAGAGCAAAGGCAGGTGTGTCCAAGGGCTGGTTGATGGTTCTGTATGACCAGCAGCTAAGTGCTTCTTTACTAATTGCTTTAAATGGGGGGAGTCTCTCCCCTTTAATAGGGCACTGATCAACCCAAACAGGCCCCTTAGTCATCCCTGTGAGGGCAAGAGGGGAGGGTACAGTGGATCCTTTGAAAAATTTTTTGTGCTGAAGTTAAGTTCCATTGAGAGAGAAGATCCCTTCCCCTTAAAGCAACAGAGATGTCAGCAACGACAGGCCAGATAAAAGCCCTCTAAGAGCCGGGTATGGTGGCACACACTTGTAATCCCAGCATTTGGGAGGCTGAGACCGGAAGATCGTGGTTCGAGGACAGCCTCAGCTACTTAGTGAGGCCCTCTGCAACTCAGTGAGACCTGGTTTCAAAATAAAGAATAAAAAAAAAGGGCAGGGGGTGTAGCTCGGAGTCGAATGCTCCTGGGTTCCATCCCCAGACCTGCAAAAAAAAAAAAAAAAAAGCCCTCTGAGGACAGCCCTGTCCTGGGTTTGAGCAAGGCTCTGGCTGAGGACACTGAGCCCTGTGAAGGCTGAAGTGACTGACAGGACTTCAGGGAGAGGCCTTGGTCCTTGGGGATGGGGGAGGGGGTTCTGTTCTCTGAGCTGCAGGATGGAGAGGAGCTGCAGGCTTTACCCAGCCCAGACCACAGGTCACGTAGAACGGTGCCCACTGTGAAGTGCTGGGCAGAGGCCGAGGCACAGCAAGGGGCTGCTGTCAAGGGCATCGCTGCTGCCAGTGCCAAGGCCAAGGAGCTGCCAAGGCTGTGGGGAGCCGCCCCGCAGGCCAGGTGACAGCAGACAGGACGATCTCATCCCAAGCTTACTAACTTTTTCTCAACTTTCTTCTAACCAAGACCCCAGAGGCGGGGCCATTTTCTGTACCCTTCCCTTGGCCCAGGATCCTGCAAGCACACAAATGATCCCAAAAGGACACCAGGATCGCTTTCCATTTACCCAAAGAACTGTCAGACCGCACCGCACTCAGAATACTCCACAGATCGTCTGCCACAATCCTTACACGCAGCAACCCCATCGTGTCACTGTGAAATCTCTGTTTTCTCTTCTTTTTTTTTTTTTAACTTTTCCCTCTATAGTCATAAGCAACATTTTTAGCTGAAACCCTCACAGCACTGACATTTCACAAAGGAAAAGAAGGTACAGACACCAAGTCAAACAGACAGACTCACAGACAGACGGGTGGGAATCCGCAGACGACAGATAAGCCAGCGGGACAAGACCCCGGGTCCAAGATGGGGACGAGTCGCCCAGACGAGATTCCATGGTTCCCAGTTAGCCGTGATTCCAACACAAGTGGAGCCACAAAAGCTCCCACAAAGGGGACCATCCAAATGCCCCCGCCAGAAAAGGGGGACAAAATGTGAGGAATCGGGGCTACGGAGCGCACGCCAAGGGGGCTGACCCCAAAGGCCGACGTTCAGTTTCCTTCCTCCCAAATCAGAGGAATGTCAGAGAACACTGTTCCCGCTCACGGAGAGGAATGTGACCTGCTGGCGTCATGGCCAGGAAGCTCCCTTCACTGTTCCTGGGACCTTTTCTCCCTCTTCCTCCCTCCCTCCCTCCCTTCTTTCCTTGCTTTCTCCTCCTCCTCCTCCTCCTCCTCCTCCTCCTCCTCCTCCTCCTCCTCCTCCTCCTTCTTCTTCTTCTTCTTCTTCTTCTTCTTCTTCTTCTTTTCTCTCTCTCTCTCTCTCTCTCTCTCTCTCTCTCTTCATAATGGAACCCAGGGCATTCTACCTTTGATGTCCCACTCTCCCAATCCTTTCTATCTTTCCCTTTTTAAACAGTTCTCACTAAGCCCCTGAGAGTCTCATGAAGTCCCTGAGGCTGGCCTCAGACATCTGATCCTCCCACTTCAGCCTCCTAAGAAGTGGGATTGCAGTCATGTGCCCCCGTGCCCAGCTCGGGAGCCCTCTTACTACCTGCCCTGGTATCTCTCATCCAGGACCTGGCCGGGCCTGTGGAATGCCAGGCAGTCTGCCCTGCTGCTGGCCCTTTAAGGAGTGGACTGTGAGCTGGACCAACCCCAGCAGAGCCAGCCATGAGCATGCCTCCAGCTGAGGACACTGAGCCCCGTGAAGGCTGAAGTGACTGACAGGGCTCAGGTGTGCGGCCTCCCCAGCCTCTCCCTCCCCTGCATCCCTCATCTGTGCCCTGCAGCCCTCTGCAGCCCTAACCTCAAGACCAGACTCCTCCAGGGGCCTCCCAAGCGAGGCCAGCAGCCAAGGGTTAGGCTCCACAGAGGGACTCTGCCTTCCAGTTCTCCGCCTGCAATGAGACGGCCTGCAGCCACCCTAGGTCCATGTTACACCTGATTCAACTAGGAAGTCTTCCAAGGAAGGGGAGAGTGGGCTAGCGTCTAGCCCGAGACCACATTCTCCTCCTGACTAACCCCGGAGCCCCGGGAGCCCTGGGGATTGTTGGTCCCAAGCCCAACCCGGGCTCCTCAGCTGGGACCTGTGCTGCTCCCTGTGGCATTTCTGCAGCAGCCCCAACAGCACCCCAGCTCCCACCAGAGAGGAAGGGAGCTCAGTTTCCATGGTGCCGAGTCACCAGGAAGGCACAGAGCGGGGACGGGCAGCTCAGGATGTTCCCTTCCCCTGGCCCCGCCAACACATTCCCAGTGTACCTCTCGGAGTTGGCTGGACACCTGGGCGCTCCAGGCTGAGCCGAGACGCACCTGCAGAGGACGGAGGAGGAGGAAGGGCTGTCAGATGGCAAGCCAAGGGAGCCCAGCCCCTCTTAAATCTGTCCGAGGTCCTGAGCTAGCCCAGTACCTGGTGGTTACGTGCCTGTGCAAGCTGTCAGTGCATACCACCTGCCTGACTCCATATCCCTATCTTACATCAAGGCCCAGATGGACCAGGAATGGTGGCCCGTGGCTGGAATCCCATCCCTAGTACAAAAAAAATATATAAAAGTCAACACAGGTTTTGCAATAGCCCTTTACAACAGAAGGACCTAGGTCAGGTGACTGAGGCTTTTGCAGAGAAAAAGGAACCATGGGGCATTCCTCAGAGTCTTCGGGGGTCCTCTCGGAGACTCTTTCTTCATGAAAATAAGGCTGTGATTCCCATGGAAAACATTCAAACTTTGTGTGTGTGTGTGTGTGTGTGTGTGTGTGTGTGTGTGTTACTGGGTATTGAATCCAAGGATTCAATCTACCTCCATGTTACACCCCCAGCTGTATTTTATTTTCATCTGGAAATAGGGTCTCCTTGGTTTGTGAGAGTCCCACTACTTTCTTAATCTGTCCTCGAACCTGTGATCCCCCTGTCTCAGCCTAACAATTACTGGGAAGAACCATGAAAACAACTTCAATTGTAATAATAATAGTTTTTGGTCTGGTTTGTGTCCCAGCCTGCTTCATCTGAACTACAGCTCTTGGGCCAGGTGTGGTGGCGAGCGGGTGTTTATACAGGAGGTTGAGCTCTTGAGTTCAAGATGAGCCTTGGCCTGCCGGGCGTGATGGCGCATGCTTGTAATCCCCGCGCTTGGGAGGCCGAGACAGGAGGATCTGCCCAGTATTTTATTTCTTCTATCCTACCTTATATCCCCCCTCCTCCCCTGAGATTTCAATTTCTAAACTGAAGCGTTGATGGAGGGCAAAATTCCATTTTCTCTTTTAATTTGCTCTTTTACTACTTCATTAAGTATTTTTGAAAGAAGATTCATAATATACATTTTGAACAAGCATATCATCATTATCATTATCATCACCATCTATTTCCAATCTGGCCTTTATCTCTTTCTGTTTCAAACCTCTTGACTAAGTGGTTACTGGAAGGGATCTTATTTTCATTAAAAGAAGAGGCTGGGGCCTAGACCTAAAAAAAAAAAAAAAAAAAGCACAACTGCCTCTGTAGTCATTTTATCATCAAAACATTTTTAAAAACTGTCTAGAGATCTGAATAGATCTAGCTATTTTTGTGGTATTGGGGAATATAAGTAAGATGTGGTGCTCAAGATAACTGCTTCTGGGCTGACAAGGGGCATAGGCCCTGCCTAGCCAGAAACCAAAAGCTGGTTCTGACTGATGTTCTGGAAAATAAAACATGCAAGATATTAGCCCCTGACAACAGTAAACCAAACAGACTTATATTCCAATCAAGTGTACTTGCCAAGAAAAGGAGAATTTTATCCCACCTAGATGTTAACCAATCGTTTCCTTGCAGGGAGGACCCCCATCAAGGTAATTTATATGAACTGGAGTGGGTAGTAGCCCACAAATCCAACAGGCACCTTTATAAATATATTGTGCCCAGTTTTCTTTTCCCTGGAAGAATGATGTAAAAAGTAGGAGAAAAATAAGCTGATATATATATTTTTTAGTCTGGGTGGACATAAAGTAGTTATAAAAAACAAAAGATAAAATTTATCCTGATTCAGTATTTTTGGTTCTTTTGAATAATACTTTTTTCCTTTTTTGGAGTCCTGGGGATAGAACCCAGGGACAGTCTACTACTAAGCTATACTCCCAGCCCTATTTTTGATTCTTGATATGAAACAGAGTCTCATTGAGTTGCAAAGAGCCTCACTAAGTAGCTGAGGCTGGCCGTGAACCATGATCCTACTGTCTCGGCCTCCCAAATGCTGGGATTACAAGCTTGTGCCGCCACACCCAGCTGAATACTTTTAAATCTTCCAAAGTCTTAGAGAGGTTTATTCCTGACTTTAGAGCCTTGATTCTGTAAAGTCTTAATAGGGATAGATTTAGCTTTATAGCATTTTATAAATACTCAGAAGTTTTAGGCATCTGTGCCATATTATATTTTCTGTGAGCCTAAAAGCAGAAATATATATATATACATATATATATATATATATATTTTTTTTTGAACCATGGAACCCAGGGGCATTTGACCTATGAGCTACACACTTGCCCTATTTTTAAAATTCTTTATTTTGAAACTCAGTAAGTAGCTGAGGCTGTCCGTGAACCACAATCCTCTGGTCTCAGCCTCATGAATGCTGGGATTACAAGCGTGCATTACCATGCCCAACTCAGAAATATCATTATGTAAGAAATTTATTAATAAGAAGATGTAGGCCTCAGTGTGACTCTGGCTTGATGGGATACTGTTGCTTATAGGGGTAAACTTTTAGGATTTTTAATGAAATAGAAAAAGGGTGAGAATTGCCTTTCCTGAGATTTTAATGACCTAGTCCTGAGGATCTACACAACATAAAATATACTCAGATATATTTGTCTTTTATTGGTTTTATTATTAATGCATTTAGGAATGGGGGAGCTTGTTTGGGGGATATATTAAGAGTTGCTCCAGGATGAGATAAAACAAGTTGCTTCTCAGTGAAGAAGTAGGACACTTTTTCATGTGCAGAATGAAGTTGGTTTGGGTAAAGATTAGTTCCATAAATCTACATGTTAAAGGCACTGTAAATCTTTTGGCCTTGGGGGGGGTGCCATCAACACCAGTTACAATGCCAGTCTCTTTAGAAAGGGGCCTAGTTAGAACAGAGAATTGAACCCTATATCTAAAAGAAGTTTGATATCTTTACCTGCCACGTCAAGAGTCACCAGGCTCCTCTGTTGTGCTGTCCAGCTGGTTAGAGGGCTGATCAGAGGGGCCCTTGCCGAGCCTCGGGCATCCGTGTCTTTGAGGGCAGCTGTGATGGGAGCAGATGGCCTTACTTCTCTTCAGAGGTGAGGGCAATCATGCTTCCAGTGGTTTTCCTCTTTGCAGAGGGGACAGATTCCAGGCCCAGATGGACTCCACTTAGGGCAGTCCTTGACCCAATGCCCAGGCTCTTTGCAATAATGGGAGGTGCTCAGATTGTGGGAGGGGGGTGCGCATGTGAAAACTCAATGAAAATGCTGAGAAAGGAGTCTTCATAACACATTGCAAAGATGGGATTTGAAGGAAGCAGGATGGGAAGATTAAGAGAAGATACATGTATGTGATAATCATCTTTAAGTAAATGCAATGCTTTGATAAGAAGTGGAATTCTAGCCTGGAGTCATGGCCCAGGCCTGTCATCTCAGTATGTGGAAGGCTGAGACAGGAGGATCGCAGGCTTGTGAGAAGCCTCAGCAACTGAGATGCTCAGGGAGTTAATGAGACACTATCTCCAAAATAAAGGGTTAGAAGTACAGTTTGGAGGCATACTTTCCCTGGGTTCAATCCCCAGTACAAAAAAACAAAACAAAAACTTATGGAAGAAACCACTAAGCACGCAGACCCAACTAAGCAAAGAGTTATGAAGGCCAAAAACTCAAGAAAATCATCCAGTGGCCTCTGTGTGCACAGTCCCCATCCCCAGGTGGCGGGAGAATGAGAGAGGCCATGAACGGGGTCATCAGTCTCCTGAGGAAGGACAGAGCCATGGGAGTGTGGGAGACAGCAAGACCGGCAGGCTGACCCTGGAGGGGTGGTGAGGACATCGGGACCACCATGGCTGTGAGGGGGAAACACAAATACAGAGAATCTTCAGCAAGTGTCTCCCTGAGTAGTGTGGTATAACTCTATTTGGCATCCCCCTTCCAGCTCACGAGAGCAGGGGACCACACGGGTGCAGGGAGGGAGGAAGCCAGCGGACAGGTGGGAAACACTTCCCTTTCATCCTCTACGGATGGCGATTTTGCTAGATTATTTTAGAATTGTCTTTTTCTTTGTCTTCTTTCTTCCTCTTTCTCTTCCTCTTCCTCTACTTCTTGTATTAAGGATTGAACCCAGGGATGTTCTACCTCTGAGCTACACCCAAGCCCTATTTTCTATTCTTTAATTTCAAAACAGGGTCTTCTTAATTTGCAGAGGGAGTCACTAAGTTGCTAAGACTACCCTCAAACCTGTGGTCCTTGCCTACTACCTACCAATTACTAGGATTACAGGTGTTTGTTCCCTTGCCCAGCTTTTTAACCAAATTTATTACAATATTTCTGTTAGCAGAAACTCATCTATTGATCAGTTTATCAGTCAGTATAGCTATCTCATTCTTCTTTGAGCCATCACTGCATCTCACTGTCTACATCATTAATGAAATTAAGTAAAATATTTGACATACATCCTCTTATATCTGTGTGAGGGTTATGATTTTACTCTCTAAAATTATCCTTTTGGTTATAATTCCAGGTAATTGGGAGGCTGAGGCAGGAAGATCCTAGGTTTGAGGCCAGCCTGGACAATTATCAAGACTCAGTGTCAAAGTAAAGTAAGCTGCAGCCGGGTGTAGTGGTGGGTATGGTAGCATACACTTTTTTTTTTTTTTTTTTTGGGTGGTACTGGGGTCGGAACCCAGAAACTTTCTACCTCTGGGCTATACTCCCAGACCTTTTTTATATTTTATTTGGAAACAGGATCTCACTAAGTTGCTGAGCGCCTCACTAAGTAGCTGAGGCTGGCTTTGAACCCGTGTGATCCTCCTGTCCCAGCCTCCCAAGTGCGGTGATTACAAGCGTGCGGCACCACGCCCAGGTTAAGTGTCATACACTTCTAATCCCAGTACTTGGGAGGCTGAGAAAGGAAGATTGCAGGATGTAGGACAGCCTCAGCAACTTGCGAGGCATTCATTAACCTAGTGAGACCCTGTTTCGAAATAAAATAAGGCTGAGTGTGAAGCTCAGAGGTAGAGTGTCCCTGAATTCAATTTCCAGTAGACCAGTTGTCCAGAGAAGTAAAAGCATATGCTGTCACACATGCAAAACAAAACAAAACAAAACAAAAAACCTCTCCATGAATATTCCTCTGTAATTTGAGATTTCCTGGAAAACTACACCCCCAGCCCTATTTTTTATTCTTTGTTTTCAAGTCCTTTGTTCCCTGGGAAGGAGGATCCCAGGTTTGTGAGCAGCCTCAGCAACTTAGTGAGACTCTCGGGAAATTAGTGAGGCCCTGCTTCCGAAATAAAAAAGGGACTGGGGTTATAGTTTGGAGGGAGACTGTCTCTGGGTTCAATCTGCAGTACCAAAAAAAAAATTTGTGGTAGAAACAAAGCAGACAGACCCAACTGAGCAAGGAAGGACAAGGGGCAAAAAATCAGAAAGAAAACCCAACTGTGGGCTGTGTGCACACAGGCCCCATCCCAGGCATGCAGAAGTACATCCCAGCCCAGGAGCAAGCAGGGAGGCAAACGGTTAAGTAAATGAAATGACATACACACTGTGGAATATTACTCAGAAACGAAAAGGAACAAACAAGAAGAAGGAACAAGTTCCACACAAGAACTCAGACCAGTCTATCTCTTGGGAATTATGCCGAGTGAAGAAGTCCAGGCCCCAAATGATGATTCTATCTATAAAATGCCTTTCAAATAACAACAAAATGTGTTTTGTGTACGTGCTCTTGGACATTGAACCCATGGTGCTCTACCTTTGAGTACAACCCAACCCTTTTTATTTTTTGTTTTTTGAAACAGGGTCTCGATAAGTTACTGACACTGGCCTGAGGCTGGTCCTGAGGTGAGATTCTCTTTCCCAGACTGAGGAGCTGCTCAGGACTCTCCATGGAACCGTCCTGCTTTCCGTGACAGAGGATCACAGGTTTCAGGCCCTCTGTGACTTAGTGAAACCCTGTTTCGAAATAAAAAATAAAAAATAGGACTGAGGATGTAGCACAGAGGTAGGCTGCCCCAAATACCACAAAAAGAAGGAAAAGAATATAGGACCTTTTCCATTTAAAGTTTTATGTAAACACTTTAAATTTTATAGAGTAAAAAATAAATGGGGCCATATAGTCACAAGGTATGTGCAGATACCCATGGTAAGTGCCCATTTCTCATGGACTTCAAAATGCCATTACTCTGCCAGGTGTGGTGGTGCACGCCCCTTGTTCCCGTGTCCTGAAGGCTAAGGCAGGAGGACCCTGAGTTTGAGGCCAACCTCAGCAACTTAGCAAGAGTCTGTCTCAAAATAAATTAAAAGGGCTGCGGATGTAACTCGGTGGCAGAGCAGCCCTGCCTTCAATCTCCAGAACAAAAATGTCATTATTATTACTATTACTGCTACTACCTCACCATGTGCGTGTTCTTCACACAGCAGCCAGACCTTCCTAGAACGTGTTATATTACACCACCTCTCTGTTAAAGTCTCTTGGCTGGCTCCCCATCTTGCCTGGTCAAAGCCCAAAGTCCTACATGACCAGTGTGCAGGAATCCTCTGGCCTTTGGACTGGCCGCTGCCGCTGCCTGACCGTCCTCTAGGTACCCACAAAGCTTGGTCACTTGGTCTTTTATGTCTCTCTAAAATGCTACCTATCCAAGGAGGCCTTCTCTTTGTTTTTTTCCTTTTCTTTTTTGGTAGTGCTGGGGATGGAACCCAGGGTCATTCTACCTTGGAGCTATACCCCCAGCCCAATTTTTTATTCTTTATTTTGGAACAGGGTCTCACTGAGTTGCAAAGGGCCTAAGTAGCTGAGTCTGTCTGCAAACCATGATTCTCCTGTCTCAGCCTCCCAAATGCTGGGATTACAAGCAGGTGCCACCATGCCCAGTTTAGGATGCCTTCTCCGTAACCATTTTCTATAAAATCGTAGTGCCCTGTAAACATTTCCTAACACCCTTCTCTACCTTTTCTCCAGGACACTTATTACATTGATGTATTTCTTTTTGGGGGAGATTCAACCCAGGAGCATTCTACCTCCAATTTACACCCCAACCCTATTTTCTTGGGGGCAGAGGAGAACAGGGTCTCACTACATTGCCAAGGCTGATCCAAGCCTGCAATCCTCCTGTCTCAGCTTTCAAAGCACTAGGACTACAGACATGTACCACCACACTCAGAAATTTTTTATTTTTGAAACAAGCTTTCACTAAGTTACTGAGGCTGTCCTCAAACCTGTGATCCTCCTGTCTCAACCTCCCAAGTTCTGTGATTACATGTGTGTGCCCCATGCCCAGTTGACATGGACATATATTGGTGCATGTATTGTTTCCTCAGCTAAAACATATGCTCTTCAAAGGTAGAGGAGGTTTTGTTGCGTTTCTGTGTCCCTGTCACCAAAAATAGTTTCTAGCATGGAGTGAGCACTTAATGTCTGTTGAAGCCAGGCACGGGGCACAGGCCTTCAATCCCAGTACTGGGGAGGCTGAAACAGGAGGATCATAGATTGGAGGCCAGCCTCAACAACCCAGCAAGATCCTGTTTCAAAATCAAAGATAAAAAGACCTGTGGGTACAACTCCAACTTAGAATGCTCTTCAAATCTGTTAATCTTTAATGACATCTCTTGTTTTGGTTTTACCAACAAACTTAAACTTATTAAAAACTCAAGTTACACAAGCTAGGAAGTCCTCTTACTTTGGCTTTTTTACTTATTTAGTATACATTCAAGGGGAGAGTTCTCAGGGATAGAAGCAGAATTACCCAGATCTTGTTTGTGCACTTTAAGGATTTTTCTGAAAAGATAAAAAAAGAAAAACACCAGACCAGGATTTTAAAACAAACAAACAAGACAAAACAAAACAAGGACAATCAATCGGGATCAGATTATCATCTGTCCTTATCCGGCTGTCAATAACTGCCATAGCCAGCCTACTAGTCATGGAAATATCAGCTCAACCCCAAACGGACATTACTGGCCTGTTTTATTTCTGCAACTTCTGAAAAATAAGAGTCCTTAAATTTAATGCAGTTTTGACTGGATCTGGGTGCCCTCTTTAGCCCCTCCAGACTCAGGCCCTATTTGGCTTCTACAAAAAAAGTCAAAGAAACAAAACAAAACAAACAAAAAGTTTTTAAATAAAAGCTCTATCTCATTCCTAGTATTTGAATGCTCTTAAGATCTTTACACTCATATGTGCAACTAAAGCATGCAACCAAATAATCTAAAAGTAGAATAAACAATTTTTATATAACTTGCAAAGGTCTTTTAGGGGACTTGAGGACATTTTCTAGATAAAAACAAAATTAAATGTTAGCAAGAGATTAAGACAAATGACATTTCAAGTAAAAAGTTTCCATCTCTAGCAGATGGCGCTGTTTCCGTAATCCTCCCTCCCTCCCTCAGTGACCATGTGGTTGGCTTTTGCTAGAGCATGAGAGAGAGAAAAATTAGAGCTGACACTTATAAAAAAGGCTTAAGAAGTCAACAGATTGGTGCTCAACTGTGACAGAGTCCAAATATTTGTGCTGGTTTTTGTGTAAAAAAGAGTAGGCCCCTTGTCTCCGGTGTTTTCAAGCACTCGTTTTAAGGGTGAACAGGGATGGAAGGGAGGGAGCGCAGGAGCGACAGGCAGGGAGAAAGAGAAATCTCTTAGGGTGCTGGAGCCCACAGCCCAGTGGGCAGGCGGGCGGCGGGCAGGCAGGTACTTGACTAGAGCAGGGTCACTGCCCGCTCCACGTGGCCTGCTAGCACCCCGCAAGCGGCAAGAGGAGGTGGGGCATTGCCTGGGTGATTGCAGACCGAGCTGTAGACTGTGCTGCTGCGATGCAGGAACGCAACCCTGGGGTGCAATTCAGCATGGGCCTCAGCTTGAGGTGGAGCTGGACCCGCCCCCCCCAGGAAGAAAGCCAGGGCCAATTGGTGGATAGAACCTAGGGGAATTAACATCTAATTTTGTTTTATCTAGGAAATGTTCTCCCAATAGAAAACCTTTGCCTGATTATTCTGTTTTGTGTTTTTGCTTGTGTGCTTGCATGTGTGAGGTTGTAAGTTTTAAAAGCACACAAAGTTACTTTGGGGGATCTCAGGGATATTCTTTCTAAGAAGCTTTTTTTTTTTGTATTGTTTTCCCTTCTTTTCTAAGTTAAAAATAGATCCAAATATTTAATTCATATGATATAAGTCCTTAACAAAGAAGTTAATTTAAGCTTGGTAAAATAAAAGTATAAAATGTTATTAAAAATTAATAACACTGGGCGTGGTGGCACACACTTGTAATCCCCGCACTTGGGAGGCTGAGACAGGAGGATTGCACAGGTTCAAAGCCAGCCTCAGCTACTTAATGAGGCTCTCAGCAACTTGGTGAGACCCTGTTTCCAAATAAAATATAGAATAGGTCTGGGAGTATACCCTAGAGGTTGTAAAGCCCCTGTACCACCAAAATAATACTAATAATTAATAATGGATCTGGGCATTGTGGCACATGCTTATAATCCCAGCATTTGGGAGGCTTAGACAGAAGTATCACAGTTTGAGCACAGCCTCAGCTACTTAGTGAGGCTCTTTGCAACTCATTGAGCCTCTGTTTCAAAATAAAGAATAAAAAATAAGGCTGGGGGTGTATATCCTCAGATGTTGGGGCATGTGCATACAGCACCTAAAGGGATGCAATCTCCCTCAGCCTGAGCGGCCTGCAGGCTAAGCCTTAGGCAATGTTTAAGAACTTCTGCAGAAAAGGGGCTAAGATAACGCCTAGAGGAAGTTACGAAGGCGTGGTTTCCCCATTCATTATGGGTGGGGAGACTGAGTAGTTTTTCTCTTTTTACCTTTAAAGGAGCTTCCGCACACATGAATGGCCTGGGATTGGCTGCGAACTACATGCTGGTGACCTTTATCCCGATAGGCTAGGCTATTTCCTCATTGGAAATCCTCCTCGGTGTTTTGTGCTATATATATGTTTCTTGAAGAGGAATAAATGAGCTCCTGCTTGACTCGGCTCCCAGCTCGTGTGTGTTTGTGTTCAGGCCGTTGGCACCTATCATCCTTTTCAGCCCCACCGCTGATGGGCTGGACCCGTCACCCAGCATAGAAAAAAAAAAAAAACACCCAAAAAACAAAAAGCAGATTTTTTTTCAGGATTTAATTATCTGTTCATCTATTCCTAGTTTAAATGTAATGTTCATGTTTTTAGGATTTCTTTTTTGTACTGGGGGTGGAACCCAGGGTCATTCTACTTTCAAGCTACACACCCAGCCATAATTTAAATTCTTTATTTTGAAACAGGGTCTCACTGAGTTGCAAAGGGCCTCACTAAGTAGCTGAGGCTGTCTGCAAACCATGATCCTGTAGTCTCAGCCTCCCAAATGCTGGGTAAGATTTTTTTATTTGGTAGAAGTAAGTACTTAGCGGCAGCCAGGGCTTTGAGAGCATAGCTGCCCCAGCCCAGGCCCTTGTCCTCCGTCTATGCCCATGCCCGGGCCCTTGGCCTTGGAAGTGGTTCCTGCTGTCTGACCTCCAGGAGGGGCCTCTGCTACTCTGGGTCACCTTGGGCGCCTCGCACCCCAGTTTGCCCAAAAAGCGTAAAATCGAAGCAGGGGGGCCATGGTGAGTCCTCAGTGTCGCCCAGCACAATGAGGACATTTGGCAGTATAATACCTCCAATATTGAAGGAATCCTTTGCCACCTATTGATCTGGAAGACATCGAATATGTGAGTGACAGTCTGTGTGCCCAACAGAAGCAACACTTCAGGACAAGAGGGAAGTGGATAAAACTGGCATGGAGTGCTGACATGAGGAGCTGGAGAAATGGGAGCCCCTGGGTAGAGGAGGCATCTCCAGGGGAAATCACGTGTTCTAAAGGAAAGAGTTGTTTTCCATACTGCATGTGATAACATTTCCAAACCTGAAAAATGGGGAAAAGTTGTTTTAAAGATAAAGGCTCAAGCCGGGCATGTGGCGGCACATGCTTGTAATCCCCATACTTGGGAGGCGGAGACAGGAGGATTGCGCAGGTTCGAAGCTAGCCTCGCTTGCTTAAGAGACCCTGTTTCCAAATAAAAATATAAAAAATAGGTGTCTGGGAGTGTAGCTCAGAGGTAGAAGGGTTTCCAGGAACCCCAGTACCACCAAAAAAAAAAAAAAAGATAAATGCCCAGGGCTACTCCTAAGTCTCTCTGGGGACTCGCCAATGCTCTACTACAGCTGCGGGACCAGTTTTTCTCTGTCTTCTAGGTCAGTGAGGATGAGACCTCCCGTCACTGCCTGGCAGCACCCTCACACCTTGTCAGCGTCGAAGAGGCGATGGAAGATGGATTCCCACCTTATCAACTCTTACGGTTAAGGGTTCAAAGTCTTAGGAAGAGGGAATGAGGTAGAAGAGGATTAGGTAGAAAGGAGGGGAATCAGAAAGGAAAGAGGAAATATAGTTAAAACATCTGGAAACTTCATAATCCTTAATTTCACCTTACAGGGTCCACTCTTACTAAGAAAAAAAGCCCTTAGTAGGCCACACTTTAAATCATAATGGCCTGTCTTCATACTTAAGCTTCCTGGGATACTTAGCAAACAAGCATCCTCAAGGAAGTCTCACCTTTTGGGGACACGGGGCATCACCCAGCTCCCACCCATGAAATGGTGAGGACCTTAGAATGCAAAGAAAAGAGATCTGCCACCCATTGCTGCCAGGCATTCCTGCCACCCCTCTCAGGCCCCCATAGAACAAGGACTGTAAGACCCAAAGCACTCTCTCCCTCTAGAGTGGCCAGTGTTCTCCTGTCACGCCTTCTTCCCCAGTCTAAAACTGAGCAAGGCTCATTTTAGCAGGAATGCAGCAGGGCAGACATTCCCTGGAACAGGCACATGGCATCTCCTCCTTGGGGATTTTTTTGGAATTGGCATTGTTACCAAAAAGATACCTGAGACTTATGTTATTAATGGCTTCAAATTGTTTTAAATAATTCAAGATTTACTCCCTAAAACTGTAACATTTATGTATGAGTTCCACCTAAATTTCCAAATAACCAATCTAACAAAAATTCTATAAAGACTCAGACAATAACAAGCAGAACAAGCCTTAAAGGCAACAGATCCTCCCCAGGTTTTTCCCAAGCAATATTAACAATACACCTGAAAGAGAGCCAAGACAAGTTGTTCCCACCATCATGAATTCTAAAAAGCCAGCATATTTAATCAGAGGTAGGCTATGGTAGAGTGGCTACTGACCCCCCAGTAACCCTACCCCCTTTGGTTGTACAATGGATACGCGGACAGCAGCAGAATAGATGGGTACCCAGGTACAGCCTTGGGACATGGGAAATGTTCCTCTCCTTAGTAGTGCCTATTGATTAAAAAACAATGATGTATATTAATCAGAGAGTATAATGCTTAGCATAGGATATTATTTTGATATTATATTAGTAGTTAATTATAAACTTCTGATCTTTTTCCATGGTTGCTTCTAAGAGGAAATGTTCCCTTAAAAAGGAACCTGGCTGTCTGTCACCTTGCCTTGATGTATTAGTTCTTTGTATACTTACTGATAGATTATTTCTAGAAAAAAATTGTAAGAGTAGAATGTAGCCAAAAAAGAAAGTATAAAATGTTTGCCAAAACCGAAAGTAAATAGAGCAGCTTCACTCTCCATTGCGTCTGTGTGCTGTTTCTCTGCCGAACTTCGCCGACTCCTCACTCCACCGCTCGCGGACCCCCGACTCTTGCTAGGGCCGGACCCCGGCATTCTCCCTTGAATGTGTATCTCACACTTTCTTAAATAAACCTCTGACTTTGTTTCTCACTGGTGCGTGCTGAGATTCTTTTCTGCCGAGGACTCAGTAGATCCTGCATTGCTGAGGTGCAGAATGGACTCCTCACACGTGACAGCCCCCAGTCACAGCTGGGCAGCCACAGGTCTCTAGAGTCTCAGTGTATACCACCTGCATCACTCCACACCCCATCTTAAATTAAGGGCCACGTAGGCCAGGTGTGGTGGCGCACACCTGGAATCTGGGTTCAATCCCCCAAACAAAAAACAAAGGCCCACAGAGGTGTTGCAGTAGGTCTTTTGCCACAGAAGAAGCTAGATCTGTGACAGAGATTTCTTCCCAGATAGGAGCGAGAGGGCATTCCTCAAAGTTTTTAGGGCTGCTCTCACAGATTCTTCCTTTGCCAAAACCAGACCATGTTTCCTACAGAAAACATGCACCACACCTGAATGCTTGTGTGTTTTAATGTTCTGAGTGTCTTACAGCCCCTCTCATCCTGTCCTGGGGGCTGGAAAAGACCCCTACATGCCAGGACAGGCCACGGGGCTCTGGCCACAACTGGGTGACTCTGTGATTTGTAGGCGCTAAAAGATTCTGATAATCCACGTACCTGCTACCCTGAGGCCATCCAGATGTCAGATCAAACGCAAGGTGGCCAGTCAGTCTCCTCTGTGGTCTCCCTTGAAAAGGACAGAAGCAGACTCTTTATGCAAATACCTAGGTTTTAACTAAATTAGGTAACAGCCAAGTAAGTGTAAAAGTGCCGCTTTCGCCAAATCTATAGACACAGAATGCACAGCAGCAGTTGCCTGGGCCTGGGGGAGGGAGGTCACCCATGGGCAGGAGGGAACGTCTGGGGTGATGGGAATGTCCTCAAACTGAATTGCAGTGAAGGCTGCATAATTTTCTATATTTATAAAATACAGGAACCACAGATGTAGTAAATAGGATAAGCTGGGCAATGGTGGAGAACACCTAGAATTCCAGGACTTGGGAGGTGGAGACAGGAGGATACCAGCCTTGGCAATTTAGCCACACCCTGTTTCAAAAAAACAAAAAAAGTAAAATTGGGAGTTGTATTCCCAGGATTTGGGAGTTGAGACAAGAGGATCAAAGGTTTGTACAAGCCTCAGTTACTTAGGCCCTCCATGACTTGGATCCTGTTTCAAAATAAAGAATAAAAATAGGGCTGGGGGTATATGTTGGAGGTAGAATGCCCTGGTCCCATCAGCAGTCACACACACACACACACACACACACACACACACACACACACACACACACAGAGTTGCATCTTTTCTCAGCACTGGGAAATGAAGCTAGGGGCACCCTACCAATGAGCTATGTCTCTGGCTTTTTTTTAATTTTCTATTTTGAGGCCATAGCTGAATAAGTTGCCCAAGCTTGCCTTGAACTTGGGATCTTCCTCCCAGTAGCTGGAATAAAAGGTGTGCACTATACCCAGTCTACCTTAATTTTTATTTTATTTATTTATTTTGTTATTTTTTGATACTTGGGGTTAAGCCCAGAGGCACTGTGCCTCTCAGCTACACCCCTGGCCCTATTTCAGTTTTTATTTTGAAACAGCATCCCCTAATTAATAGTGTGCTAGTCTTAAAACTGCGATTCTTTTGTCTTAGCCTACCTTTTTTGGGGGGGAGGAGGTTTCTGGGGATTGAACTCAGAGAAATTTTACCTCCAAGCTACACTCCCAGCCCTATTTTCTTTCTCTATTTTTTTTTGTACTTTAATAAAGGATCTCCTTCAGTGTGGAGATTCCTTAGAAAACTGGAAATAGATCCACCATTTGATCTGGCTATACCATTCCTGGTATCAAACCCTTTCCAAAGGGTTTGAAATCAGAGAACTACAGTAACATATGCATACCCATGTTATAGCGGCACAGTTTGTAAAAGCCAAATATGGAAACAACCTAGATCTCTATCAACAGATGAATGGATTGCAAAATTATGGGAAATACACACAGTGGAATTCTATTCAGCTATAAAGAAGAATAAAATAAACCATTTGCAAGAAGATGGAAGGAACTGGAGAACATTATGTTAAGTGAGATTAGTTAGGCAAAGAAAGAGAAGGGACATATGTTTTCTCTATTATGCCCAAGCTAGGGAGTAGTGGTAATACCAGAGGGACTCCAGATGATGGAGGGGAAATCTCAGCAAAGCTAGAATGGAAGGAAAGGAGAGGAAGAAAGCTGAGGTTGTTCAATGGAGGAGCTACATTCGAATATGTGTAATAGTATAAATATAGCATGGTTAACCTGGACACTCTTTATTGGGAGGGGGGAAGGGGAATGGGGGAGAGGGCAGGAAGCACAATCTAAATGTACACCATTTTCAATATGTTCCACATATAAATAAAATAAAATATGGAAAAAAGAAAAAAAATTGAAAAACTACAAAAAAAAAAGAACGTAAAGAGAGGAGCTGAATAATAAAAATATTTATGGCAAAACTTTTAAAACAAACAAACAAACAAACACAAAAAGGATCTCCTAAGTTGCTGAACCTGTGTCCATGAACCTGTGGTCGTCCTGTCTCAGTATGCCACATACTGGGATTACAAGTGTGTTCCACCATGGCTTGGATTTTCTTCTTTCTTTCCTTCCTTCCTTCCAAGCTGCAAAATACCTCATCACATATGAGTTCTTTTTTGGGGGGATAATGGAAGTATTCTAAAATTAGACCATATTCATGACTGCCCAACTTTGTGAATACAATATATGTTTTAAATGGGTTAACTATTTGTCTCCATGAAGTTTTTTTTTTTTAAGGAACAGATGTCATAAATATCCCAATTAAGGAACTCTTTAACTATCTAATTAAGTAGCTAGTTCCTGGTGGGTGGGCCTCTAGGTGTTTGTGGTTTTAATGATTCAAGCCAAATTGCCCAGATGCCCCCGGATGCCTGTCTCAGCACACCTCTAGATCTGAGTGGAAAGTTCTAGGTCTACGCAACACAGGTCTGGCTCTGAATGTAGGAATTCCAATGTTAGCTGGTGTGGCAGCAACCACTTCAAATGTCTTCCGTGAGTATAAAGGTTTTTCGAGGTCCTGAAGGAGAGTTTCCACGGAGGATGGCCTTGTTCTCCTCAGTGACTTCGGGAAGAGAGGAGGGACAGATGTGTGTTAGTCACCTTTTCTTAGTTGGAACAAATATCCAAGATAATCAATTTATAAGGAAAACAGTTTTACTCGGGCTGAGTGTTGGAGGTCTCAGTCCACAGAAAGTGGGGTTTACATTCCTAGTGTTTCCAGAATGGGCCTTATACAAGCCAGAAAGAGAGAGAGAAAGGGCGACTGACCAGTGAGCAACTGAAGACACGGAGGGCTGGTTAATGACTCCAAACGAAAAGATAATGACCACGGGAAGGGAGCCTTACTCATCCTGGTCCAGCATGCCCAGGAAATGACATGTGGGGGAAAAGCCTTTACAAGATGTGCTACAAAAATCTCTGATGGTCAGCCAGGCGCGGTGGCACACTTGCAATCTCAGTACTTAGGAGGCTGAGATAGGAGGATCCAGGTTTGCAGCCAGCCTCAGCTACTAGTGAGGCCCTCTTAAACTTGTCAGACCCTGTTTCAAAAATAAAGAATAAGAAGTAGGGCCAGGGGTGTAGCTGGGAGGTAGAATGCCCCTGAGTTCAGTCCCCAGTGCCACACACACACACACACACACACACAAAATCCTGATGGTCTCGTGGCTGGCTATGTGACCCAGCAGGCCAGCAGAGCTTGTCTACAATGTGCATGAAGCAACTCCAGGCAGGGACCCCGAGCCCCGCTGTTGTCACAGCAATGGGGGTTTCATTTGTTTGAATATTTACAGGTGGACATTATGGACATACCACCAAATCACGGGTACTGACATCTGCTCGTCATGATCTGCACCTATTCTGATTGGGTAGAAGCTTTCCTCATCCACTCAGAGAGGGACCAAGAAGTGTCCTGGGCCATAGCCAAAGAAGTCATCCTGCGGTTCAGGGTCCCACAGAGCATCGGGTAGACAACAGCCCAGCCTTTGTTGGTAAAGTCATTCAGCAGGTAGCCAGCAGTGGGGCTAACCTGGAATTTATACACTAGGTACCATCCCTGATCCTCAGGCCAAGCTGCAAGGACAAACAGAACTCTTAAAATGGCAATGGCTAAATATTGCCCAGAGACAGGCCTTCCCTGGCCAGAGATTCAGAATCTACTTCTCATATTTCTAGGGTGTGCTGTGCCCCCACAACGTGAGTACTCCCCCTTTAACATGCTGTTTGGGCATCCTCCCCCATTACTCCTGAGGAACTCAGAGGATCTCCGAGAGTTCGGAGAAACTCACCTCCAACGATTCTTAAAAGCCCTAGCTAACATTGCCAAAGATTGTTCAACATTTAAACTTACCTCCTCCCTGATAGTTCAAGACTCTACACTCCTGGAGTACAGGGGACAGCGTTTGGGTAAAAGCCCCAATGTAGGGTAGCCTAGCCCTTAATTGGGAGGGTCCATATAAAATTATGCTCACCACCCCCTCAGCCCTTCAAGTCGCAGGGGTCATGCTGTGTATCCACCATTCCCGTGTGAAAACAGCTTCCATCCTGGAAAAGACCTGGACAGCAGTTCCGGATGTCCAGACTCCCCTATGGCTAAAGGTTTCTAAAAGGAAAAACCAAGATGAGGATTCTCTACACACTCCTGTTCCTGATAAGGCTGATGCTGATGAAAGACTTGGTGATGTCTTAAGCCAGGCCTAACACCCACTTGGAACTGAGGGCCACACTCCCCCAGATTTGGAGTGGGCTCTTCAAGGATGCAATGAACTCTCGAGGCTCAGGGTCTCATGTGACATCTAGCACTTGCCCTGGAACAGTCCCTGCACCATCACCTTTAACACCATTGACAGGGCCTTCACTATGATCCTGCTGGGCTTGTTTTTTGGGCCTGTAATCATTAACCTCTTAACTAGGTTTATCAGGAATCAGCTAGCCACCTTAAAGTTGCAAGTGCTATTCCAGGAATACCAATGGTTCTTTGTAACATGAGATAAAATCATAAGGGACTATGTAGGTCAAGAAGAGGGAATGTGATAGAGAAAGTTACTAAAAGTCACGTTGGTCGTAGCAGGCTCAGAAATTTCCTCTTCTTGCCCTCCCCTTACTCAAACTTCCTTGAGGGGCTCTGCAATGAATAGCTGCCACATTTCAACTTTTGTCAGCCTACCTGCCAGCCTCTGCCCTTTGTAACACAGCTATAAAATGAAAGCTCACATGGAGTTCGGGGCAGGAGTTTTTCAGGAGATATCCTAACTTCAGGCCACTGGTCAATTATTCCAGTCCCAGGAAGGAAAAAGGAGGAAGGGGCTAAGGCCAGCAGCTTTCTGGTGTATACCAACCTAGCCTTTCCAGAATCCCAGCACCCCTGAGAGGGGACAGGAGGTTGATGGATCCCAGGAGGCCAGGAATACAGCCGCCTTTCTGCAGCAGCCACAGTCATTCTGGACAGAAGGGCAAGGCAAACACCCCCATCGGCCCCCCACCCCTATGGGGAATCCTTGAGGCCTACATTAATGGCCTTGCTTGTTGGAAAATGTAACTATCAAAATAGGAAAACAGGTTGAAAAATTTATAAATCAAGGTGATGAAACTGTCATTATTATTGCCAAAACTTCAACTAATTTCATAATATGTATTTTAAGTCAATTTCCTATGTAGAAAATAAGACTTTGAAAAATAGCTTTTTAAAATTTTTATTCATTATTATTTTTCTTGGTTTTGTTTTTGTTGTTGATTGTTTGTTTGTTTTGTGGCACTGAGGACTGACCCTAGGGACACTTTTCCACCTAGTTATATCCCCAGATCCTTTTCATTTTTTATTTTGAGCCAGAGTCCCATTAAGTTACTATGTGCTGAGCTCGAACCTGTAATCCTCTTCATCTCTAAGGGAGACAGATGTGACATTCTAGATCCTAATTGTGCTTGGGAAATGTATTTTTTGAGATAAGTGTTTCATGAAAATTATATTAGGCTCTGTACAGGGAGGAGTACTGAAACAGAATAGGGAGGAAACCTAGAACCTCAGCTCTCATTTTAGGTGTCTCTAGACCTCTTCATTGATTGGTGGGGTGGATGCTGTTGCTGCCCACATGGTTCCTCTGGTACAGCTGGGCGGGCTAGATCCTCCTCCCTAGATCCTTCTCCCTGAGAAGGCTGAATAGCAGCGTGCCCATCCCACACAGGCCCATGGCTGGTGTCTGCACAGAGAGGGGGCAGGGTAAACACCCAGGTCCTGGCTTCACACCCCATCTTCTTTGATTTCCTAGGAGGAAGATCCCAGAGGAAGTCACACATTTGCCCTGCACCCCAGCTTTACACCTCAACTCCCTGGGATTCTTAAAAAAAAAAAAAAAAAAAAGAATTCTCAGCTTTTGTCAATCTGACAGTTCAAAGAAAGGAGGCCACCATCCCATGTTGACCAAACCACCTCTCTCTAGGTCTTCTATAAGAAAAGAATCATAAAGATCCCAGGGCCTATCTCAAGCCCTCAAGATGGCCCTGATTTTCCCTTGAATGGGTATCTCCACTTTTCTTGAATAAAACCCATCTTTTTCTCTAACTGGTGCATGTTTTTAAATTCTTTTTGAGAAGAGATTGAGACATCTTTCCTGATCTCTTAACCCCTGTTCCCAAAAGATTGATCAGGAAAATGAGGATGCCTGTTTCCTGTTCTTCATTCTCACCTACCAACCAGATATTGGAAGCCAGATCTCTAAACTAATGGAGGACCTATGCCCTGAGCGCCTGTCTGGCCTTGATACAAGTTGGATAATGTATTACGGTGGCTCAGGAATGATCAGCATCTTTTGTAAGTGGTCTGGTACATGGCCGGAAGCCGTTTATGACCAGGCTTTCTTTATCCTGCACTCCCGTCCCTCCGATCACTCTCCCCCATTAGCCACCCTTTTCCCATCAGCCACCATTTTGTGAAGGTCGTAATCGCAACCTTGTGACATCACAAGCTCCATCTTGTGACGTTACACAGTCATGAACTTGGGATTTACAGAGTCACGGCCTTGTGACCTCGATCTTGGGATCACGTTTGTCATCTTGATCGCCATCTTGTGATGCTGCAGTTGCTGTATGGTGACAACGCATGGTCGCCATTTTGTGACCTTGCTGGGTTACAGGCGCTGTTTTCTGAGTTCGCCACCGATCCCCTAGTATCTGTCCTCCCCGCCCCAACCACCACCCTACCCTGAGATGGCCTCTCATTCTCACCCGCTCCTTTCCCCCCTGCCATACTCCCTTATATTGTGCAAGCGTACAATCCCGCATGGCGGGATCCTCATGTTATTTTAACCTCTGCCTTAACTCTGGATGAATGTGACCGTATTGTAAAGGCCGCCCGAGAACGGGCCGACCAGGCTCACCTGACCAACCCAGCACTCCCTATGGGGGCAGCTGCGGTTCCTTCTGAGGATCCCCACTGGGATTATCAGCCAGCCACTAAAGTAGAGGTGAGGAAATAAAAACGAGAGACCATATGATACAATGCCTTCTTGAGGGCATGCGGGATGCTACCCCTACAGCGGTTAATTACTGTTACGGTTTAAATGGTGGGGGTTCTTTTTCTTATTCGACTAAAGTTTGTTGAATAGAAAAATTAAAACTAACGGGCAGCTCGGTGCAGCTTTAACAAATCTTTATTACAAAAGCAGTAGGAAATAGAGCAGTAAGAAATAGAGAAGGAAAAAGCAGCATGCTGACCTGTATGCTGGAGAGCCCCCAAATGGAATTCTGGACCCTTTTTGGGACCCTAATCTTTAAATAAAATTTTTATTGGTATCAGCATTACCAAGGCAGTGGGCTAGTTACTTATTCCTTAGCCAGGTGGTGCCTCTTTGTTTCTGGACAGTACACTTGCTAAGTGCAAGGGTCAAGAATCTACCTGGACCTTGTCTCTATTGTACTGGGTAGTATTAGTTGCTCATCCACTAGGGTGCTTTGAAGCCACACCCACAGTCTACCTTTCCTATGCCTAGGTCGGATCACAGAGGAGAGGAGGTAAACAGGGGCACCGGTTGCCTCTATTGTAGTTTTAGGGCTAAAGGCTTCAGTTGACTCTAAGGCTTTTACTATAGGTTAATCTTTAGAATGAAGGGCAAAGACAGAGAGGAACTCTGCATTGTAATCGCTGCAGTCCCCTTCCTGCCTGAGTGCCTGCACAGCACTTAGGCCCTGACTATATTTTACATTTTGAAGATTAATATCAAAGCAATTTTCCAATATCAGCACATTAATACATTTTGACGCCTCTTCTCAATACTGGTACAATTACAATAAACTTAAGGAAATCACCCAAGGTCCAGATGAAAACCCAGCTGTTTTTCTTAATCAGCTGTGGGAGGCTTTTACCCTCTATACCCACTTAGATCCATCTACTGAGGCAGGATCTGTGATGGGTGTTGGCAACCTATTTCATTCAGCAATCAGCCCCTGATATTTGGAAAAAAATTTAAAAGGCTGAGGACAGTCCTCAGACCGCTATCCGAGATTTGGTGAACATGGCATTTAAAGTCTTTAATTCCAGAGAGGAACAGGCGGAGATGCAGGGTACATTTCAACTTTGCCAAAATGCAGATTTGCAGGCTCAAGCCCTGGTAGCTGCCCTGCAGCCAGCAGTGGAGGCTCAGCCTTCTGGAGCACCACCTAGGGATGGAGAACAGCAATGACAACTACCTCCAGGAGGCTGCTTCAAGTGCAGCAAGGCCTTGTCCACCAACCAGACCGTGCTCAGTGTGTAGCCAGGAGGGCCACTGGAATGGTGCCCTTGGAAAAGCGGTGAGCCCCAGGTGCCTCAACACAGGGGATCACCCTTCCAGGCCAGGCCCCATCGCTGGCCCTACTAGGCTTAGCCGAAGACTGAAGGCTCCCAGACTCAACCCCGATCCCCCTTGCCAGGCCCAGGATAACTCCCAAGGTAGCAGGTAAGCCAATCGCAATGTACCACAGGCCCTCTTTTATAGGACAAAATTGCCCTGTCTGAAGCTCAGGTTGAAGAGGTCATTAGCCTAATACATAATTCCTACACGTGAGACCTATGGCGCTTAAACATTTCCTAAGCCCTTTGTTTTATTCTCCTCTCCTGCAACAGCTGATTAGTAAAGTCAGTGTCTCCTGTTCTACTTGTGCTGCTGTTTCTCCCCAAGGAGGCCTTCACCCCTCTTTTCCTACCCATCAAATGAGAGGTGTCACCCTAACAGGTTGGGTACAGGCTTTTCCCTTAAAGGATGAGACAGCCAGCACAGTGGCCATTGTTCTATGCTCGGACATCGTCCCTCAGTTTAGACTCCCTAATTTCTTATAGTCTGATAATGGACCAGCTTTTATTTCTAAGGTTACTCAACAGGTGGCACAAGCCCTTGGCATTTCTTGGAAGCACCACATCCCATATTGACCACAGTCATCAGGAAAGGTAGAACAAAATGAAATGGATTCTTAAAAACCATCTAACAAAACTCTCTCTGGAGCTGCGGATATCATGCCCTGAACTCCTACCACTGGCTCTGGCCCGTACATGGGCCACCCCTTGAAGCCCCACCTTCATGAGCCCCTTTGAATTGCTGTATGGTCGCCCTTTTTTACTTAATCACGCTCTCCCTCCGGACTCTCCTCCTTTGACTTCCTATTTCCCTTACTTGTCTTTCTCAGGCACCTTCTAAGGGGACATGCTGACGGATATCTTTCCTAACCTGAGACTGAAGAAGCAGCTCCACCCCCGGCAGTCAAGGTCCTTAAGCCAGGGGATCAAGTCCTCCTCAAGTCCCTCCAACCAAAACATCTGCAACCACGGTGGACTGGGTCTTTTACAGTGATCCTCACCACACCTACTGCAGCCAAACTGCTGGGGGACCCCAACTGGCATCACCTTACTAGGCTAAAATGGGCTCCATTACATCAGTCTCATGACAAATTCTCTTGTACAATATTGAGGCCCACTAAGCTCCATTTTTCCCAGCATCATTCTCTTTAATGCTTTCATTTCAGCAGGTCCATTTGTTTACATAGTACAGTGCTCTTCCTCTCCAGATGCCAGACAGCCTTAAGTATTAAACTCTCTAAAATCCATTACTGATGCTCCTGACCCAATAGCATGTTTTCCATTTGACCAGACTGACCTAAACCCACTCACTGCTGAAAAGAGTGGTGTGTGTCTCTCTCTCAGGGAAAATGCTGCTATTACATTAATGAATCTGGTCTAATTAAGAAAACTGCTAAAAAGGGTGGCGTATGTCTCTTTCTCAGGAAAAAATGCTGCTATTATATTAATACATCTAGTGACAATCTACCTCATATCTGGAAGGGCTCTAAGGGCCAGCAGCTTCTGGGCTCCTACCCTTCTGGGCAAGGGCCAATAGCTAATGGGCTCCTACCTTTCCCAGAACCCGCTCTCACAATTTGCTTTTTCTTTTAATATCTCCTCTGTTAAAGTTTCCTTGAACGCACATTACCAAGCTGTCCAGGGTAACCTCCGACTCCCACTGCAGCCATATTCCCACCTGCCCACTTCCGAAGGATTCTACCTTTCCCGGCCAAGGGGCCGCCTATGACATCCCCTGACAGCTGGAAGTAGTTATGGACTTTGTCTTCACCCCTCATCACCAAAAGGCCAGAATGATAGGTCGGGTCCCCCTTTCCCCACATGATCCCACAGCCAGAACAGGAGGCGGAACCCAGGAAGCCAAAAGCAGAGAGATCGTGAGAATCCAGGCATTGTGAGGCAGATCCCAGGCGTTACGAGGCTCCAGATGTCACGGGAGAACCATCATTCCCATGCTTACTCCCACCCACCATCCCCATCCCTCTTAAAACACAGGCACTTACGCCCCGACAGGGGTGACTCAGCCGGACGATCAGGACTATGCATGACTCTCCAGATGCATGGCTCATCGGTCCCTTCCCCCAAGGCCTGCTGACTCCCTGGAGGGTGCCAGATTGGGTCAGAATAAAGCTGTAACCCAGGTGGTGTCATTACCTCCCTCCTGGACTTCATTCATTCATCTCCTACCGGCCTCTTCAGACTGCACCCAAAGTGACTGCAGTCTCCATCCTTTCAGCTCGGAATCTCTACTATGCCAAGCCCAGAAGGTCTTTGTCTTCCTCAATGCTTCTAAAAACATGATAAAAGTCCATCACTAAGCTGAATACAAGAAGAAGCGAGGAGGGAACGGGGTGGGACTGAGGAAGGGCTAAATGAGTGATGTGTACCTGTGTGCCTCTACCATCCTATACCTCATCAAGATGTATGATTATAATGTACTAATAAATTATTAAAAACAAATCTGTAAAACAAAAGCAATGGGACTCCATTATTTTGGACCAAGCTCCTGCACTAGACCCCAACAGACCTGATCAGACCATAATTCAGCCACTCATGCTAAAAGCCACATAATCACACTGAAACTTTAGGGAAGGAGTCAGATCCCCAAATGGACCAGTTTTTCCTTTGAAAACAGGACATTCTGGTCTCCTGAGTCAGCTTAATAATGAAGTTTCTCTGCTTTAACCCTCAAAGAAAAAGTAAGCTGAAGTCACCTGATGTTAACCAGTTCTTTTTTCCCATTGTTCTATTTCCTAGTTCTCACCTTACAAAACCCAAGGTTCTGTTCTTGCCCAGGGCCAGTGCTCACTGTTTTGTGGAGGCCTCCCCTATTCATGAATTACAAATAAAAGCTAGCTAGACCCTAACTAAATGTGTTATAATTTTATTTTATGCGTATGTGGGTGGGGATACTGGGGATTGAACCCAGGGGCACTCTACCTCTGAGCTTTACCCCCAGTCCATTTTATTTTTTATCTTGAAGCATGATCTTGCTAAGTTGCTGAGGGCCTTGCTAAATTGCTGAGGCTGGCCTTGAACCTGTGATCCTCCTATCTGCCTCCATGTACTGGGATGATAAATATGTGCTAACATACCTGGCCTAATTTTATTTTTTGACACACCTGTCTACTCCTGCGAGCCTCGTTGTCTTGGCCTGGTCTCTCCCGGCGGTGTGTTTCGTGTGCAGCAGATCCAACCTGAGGCATGGGCCTCCATCTGTTCACTGGTGCCAGGAAGTGCAAGAGCAGGGGTGGGCCGGGGCAGCCCGGGCGTCACGTCACCAAACAGGGTCCCCACAAACCTGTCCTCTTCATCTAGTACACGGGGTAGGAAATGCAACAAACAAACAACCTACTGGTGCACGCGTGTATTCCCAGCGCTTGGGAGGCTGAGACAGGAGGATCGCACGGGTTTGAAACCAGACAGCTACTTAGTGAGGCTCTCAGCAACTTAGTGAGACCCTGTTTCCAAATAAAATATAAAATAGGTCTGGGAGGATAGCCCGGAGGTAGAAGGCCCTTGGTCCCATCCCCAGTACCACAAAAAACAAAACCGAAAAACTCCTTTTACAGGATGCATTGGAGATAGCTGGTGTTTCTTTTTCTCTTCTCAGTGTGCACGATTGTACTAATGGTGTTGGAGCCACAGAGAAAGTTGGACGCCAAAAGAAAGAAAATGCCTGCCAGGACGTGGTGCTCGCCTGCCCGCATCTCGCCCGTGGGTACAGAGCAGGGAGGAGCTGCCGGGGGCACGGCCATGGCGGTGACCTGCTCGCTCGTCTTCTGAAGGACACGGCAGCCTCAGGCCTGATGGGCGTCAGCCACTCGAGGTTCCCATGCAGCTGGGACTGTGGTCAAGAACTTGGCCATAGACTCCTGTATCCCCTATAATTCTGTTTAACTACATGAAGAACAACTTGAAACCTCCCACACTATTCTCTCTTTCTGGGGATTAATCCATAAGGAGCCCCAACCTTTTTTTTTTTTTACCAATCAATCCACCTCCTCTCTCTCAGACCCCTTTTTTTTTTTTTTTTTTTTTTTTTTTTAGTATTGGGATTGAACTCAGGGCCTGCACATACTGGGCAAGTGTTCTATCCTAGGCCTTTCTAAAGTTAAAGTTTATTCTGACCCAGGGTCGCCCTAAGTTGCCCAGGCTGGCCTCCAACTTGCGATCTCCTGCCTCAGTCTCCCGCACGGCACCCAGCAGCCCTACACCTTCGCATTCTCCTTTCTCTAGAGAGGAAGGCAAGCCGGTCACCACGGCAACCGCTCCCTTGGCCCTGGGTTGTGAACTGAGAGTGGCCTAGGTCCCTCTGGTCCTCTCTTGCGGCCCTTGGGTATTTCCTTTGTGACACTTATTAAAGAGAGGTTCAGCTATTACTGGTATCTTTGCCACCCTTGGACTCTGACCTTCCTCAGGGCAGAGCTGAGCTGTTGTCCTCCCCTCCTTTGCCAAGACCAGGGCACCACCAGCCCTCAACAAACACTTGTTACTGAAGGGATGACCTGCACTTGGAGATGGCCCTGCTCTGGACGTGCTGGGCTCACGGAAGCCCCTCCCAGCAATTCCCTCCTTCCTTATTTTCTTCCTTCCTTCCTTCCTCCCCCTCCCCCCCTTTCTCCAGAGATGAAGGCAACTTTTCTGTCTTTTGGGTACTGAGGATTGAACGCAGGGGTGTTCTACCTCTGAGCCAGAACCACAGCTGCTGAGACTGGCCTGGAACCTGCAATCCTCCCATCTCAGCCTCCCAAGCCCTGGGATTACAGGCGTGTGCCACGGCGCCGGCTCCCTCCCAGCCTTTCTATGTAGGCGTGCTCTGTTCCCCGAGAGCTGGGAAGGTCCTGCCTGGCTCTGGCCTTCTCAGCCAGAAGGGGAGGAGGACTTTGCTGTGTACGGGGCTGAGGCATTCTTAGGCTAGAAGTTGCCAGGGTGGACCCGAGTTTCTCCTTGTGCCAGGGTGGTGGGACAGACATGATTTTCTCCTATGCGTTAAATCCCAGAGAGGGATCAGAGCAGAACCAAGAGAAAAAAGGAATAAATATTCTAGTCTGAATCCTTAGGGTAAAGTTTCTGGGGGAAAGTTAAGAGCCTGTCTAAAGTATGGGAGGAGGGGGGAGGGTAGGGACTCAAATGACATTATGTCCCACATCTGCTGAACCTAAAGAACCCTGCCTGGTGGTATTTGGTTCAGAGAATGAACTCTTTGTCTTAAAATTATTTTATTTTTAGCCAGACATGGTGGTAGAGACCAGAAGATCACAGGTTCAAGGACAGCCGCAGCAATTTAGTGGAGCTCTCTGAAATTTAGTGAGACCCTTTTTCAAAATAAAAAAATAAGGCCGGGCATGGTGGTGCATACCTGTAATCCCAGTACTTGGGAGGCTGAGAAAGGAGGATCACAGGTTTGAGGACAGTGTCAGCACTAGTGAGACTTCTATCAACCTAGTAAGACCCTGTTTCAAAACAAAAATAGAATGAGTCTGGGAGTTTAGCTTGGAGGTAGAATGTGCCTGGGTTTCATACCCAGTACCAATATATGAATATATAAATAAATTATAAAAAATAAAAATACAGCCAGGTGTGGTGGTGCACACATGAATCCCAGCATTCAGGAGGTTGAGACAGTAGAATTGCAGTTCATGGACAGCCTCAGCTACTTAGTACGGCCCTCGACAAGTCAGTGAGACCCTGTTTCTTCTAAAGAATAAAAACTAGGGCTGGGGGTGTAGCTCAGAGGTAGAATGCCCCTGGATTCCATCCCCAGCATCGCAATCAATAAATAAATTTTAAAAAACATAAAATAGGAATTGGGTGTGGTGGCACCTGCTTGTAATCCCAGAATTTGGGAGGCTGAGACAGGAGGATGGCAAGTTTGAAGACAGCCTCAGAGGTGTTCGTTTTCTCTCTCTCTCTCTCTCTCTCTCTCTCTCTCTCTCTCTCTCTCTCTCTCTCTCTCTCACACACACACACACACACACACACACAGGAACAATTTTGAGATTTTTTAAAATCAATAATGCCTGCTGCAGCCTCTTCTCACCTATTTCCTACCGAGTCTGTTATCACCACCTTGTGGTCATACTAAGCAAACTACTCTAAAACAACCGAAGCGTTCAACTGAGGTATGATGTAAACAGCATAAATGTCACACGGGGCCCTCCACCTGTGCTTCTAACCCAAGACCCATCTCAGCCCGGGGACTCAGAGTCCGTATCAAGGGACTCATGCAATTGTTCTCATGGCTGAAACGTTTCAATATCGTTGTAGCGCAAAATCGTACAAAATCCCTCTAGCTTCATTCAGTTGACTCAGACATTACAAATTCTGAAGGTCACACAGCTGAGTAATAAATATATATACTACTGCTAGCTTTTGCTGTAGATAACACCTCTGATGCTGGGTATGGGGGTGCATGCCTGTAATTCCAGTACTTGGGAGGCTGAGACACAGGGAGATGAAAGGTTTGAAGCCAGCCTTGGCAATATATCGAGGCCCTCAGCAGCCTTGCGAGACCCTGTTTTAAATTAGAAAATAAAAAGGGATGGGGGTGTATTTCGAAAGAAAAATAAATAAATCTGCTTTTCATCCCTAGTAAACCCCCCCCCCCAGCCCCGTTAACACAAGATAACACCTCTGACGTGTGGGGTTGGTGGTAACAGTGGCCTAGGTTGCTTTTGGGGATGTGAAGGTTGCTTTTGCTGAAAACACTGGCTGCACCTGGTCCGCAGGTGTCGCTGGGTGCTGAAACGGGGAGAGAAAGGCTGGCATCTCTGCCTTTACCTGCTGTCTGGCTTCTCTACTGCCTTAACCTTTGATTCTACCCCGCTCTTTATGTGACACAGTGATCGTTTGGGAAATGTTTCGCATGGAACTCTAACACAGGGTCAGCTTGACTTAGACTCCCTGAGCCTCTGCCCTCCCCCTTCACGCCAAAAGACACCTACCTGCCACCATGACAGCAGATCCTGAAAGGAGCAAAGGGGTGTCCCCTGAGTCCCGGGGAGCCCCACCCTTCCCAGAACCGCCTTGAATGTCCCCCCTCCCAGCCCCTTCTCCCTCTCAGTCCTGTCCTGTGTCTATAGCCCCAGCTCCCTGGAGCGCAGGAGTCCATTTGCAAGCCTGGCTCCCTCTCTCCCCAACACTCTCCCAGACATTGTTATCGTCCCTGGGGTGAGCGTGGTCTGGGATCAGGCGCCCTAGGACTGACCAGTCTGTGATGCAGTCTCCGCGCCTCGACCGCCCTCCTCAGGGCTGCACTGTGCTCAGCCTGAGTTCTCTGAGAGCTCTCTGCACTCTGTCCCACCTTCAGAGAGGCGCCCTCCTGCCCTAAGTTCACAGCTAGTGCAGAGAAGCCCCACCTGCCCGCGAGAAAATCACCTGAGCGAGGGCGGAGTCTGAGAGGACCCGCACCTGGCTTCTCCACACGAGGGACCCATTCCTGGGGCACCCTCTTCTGTTTTTGGTTTTGTTTCTGGTGTGTGTGTGTGTGTGTGTGTGTGTGTGTGTGTGTGTGTGTGTGTGTGTGTGTGTTACTGGGGATGGAACCCAGGGGCATTCTACCTCTGAGCAACACCCACTGCCCTATTTTTTACTCTTTATTTTGAAACAGGGTCCCACTGAGTTGCAAAGGGCCTCAGTAAGTAGTTGAAGCTGTCCTCAAACTGCAACCCTCCTGTCTCAGTCTCCCAAATGCTGGGATTACAACAATGGCCACCATGCCCAGCTCTGTGTGTGTGTATGGGGGGGGCTGGAGACTGAACTAGGGCAGTCTACCTTCCAGCTACACCCCAGTCATTTTTAGGGTGTTTTTTTTGAAGCAGGATCTTGCTCAGTTGCTGAGAGTCTCACTAAGTTGCTGAGGCCATCCTCGAACCTCCCAAGTATTTATTACAGGCCTACACCCCTGCACCCGGTGCCCCTGCTGAGGAAGGAGCGAGGCCCTGTTAAAGTCACTCAGAGCCGGGCGTGGTGGCGCACACTTGTAATCTCAGCATTTGGGAGGTTGAGACAGGAGGATCCTGGTTCGTGGACAGCCTCAGCTACTCAGTGAGGCCCTCTGCAACTCAGTGAGACCCTGTTCTAAAATAAAGACTAAAAAAATAAGGCTGGGGGTGTAGCTCGGAGGTAGAATGGCCCTGGGTTCCATCCCCAGTATTGCAAACAGAAAAAAGAAAAGGAAAGAAATGAAAAGAAAGAAAGAAAGAAAGAAAGAAAGAAAGAAAAAAGAGATAAAGTCACTCAGCTCACGAAGCCCAGGACCCTCGATTTCAGAGACTGGCACCTTGCTACGGGAATTCTCTGGAAGCCATTGACGCTGATGTAAAGAGTTCCATTGCTTCCGCCCCAGAAATTCTGCTGCAGGTGGCCTGGCCAGGGCTCAGGAGCGGACAGAGGCTCGGGGTTGGGGTCCTGGGAGTCCCTGGACGATGTCCATTCTGAAACTGCCAGTCTCTGTCCTCTTCCTGCGGAATCTGGAAACGTCTTCCTGAGCGTGGCATTGCTTCAAGAGCTTCCAAGAAGGACACGTGTCCTTGAGACAGGGCGCTGTCTGTGACAATTAGATGGTATTAGTACCCGTCTCCCAGATTACTATGACGATTGTTTAATATAGTTATTTATTTACATTTTTATAACTATCTAATATATGTGAAACTCAAAGCCTTTAAAACAATAAAGCTATGACTACTAGCAGTTATTTTAATTACTATTATCACATATGGGTGCCTTTAAATAATTTTTATTTTCATTTATTTTATTTTGGGGGGAACACTGGATATTAAACCCAGGGGCATTTTACCTGGAAGCTACACCCCAGCCCTATTTTTAATTCTTTATTTAATTTATTTTAATTTTTTGTGGTCCTGGGATGGAACTCAGGGGCATTCTACCTCCACGCTATACCCTATATTTTCTTCTTTATTTTGAAACAGGGTCTCACTGAGTTGCAAAGGATCCCACTAAATAATTGAGGCTGGGTGCAAACCCAGATCCTCCTGTCTCACCCTCCCAAATGCTAGGATTACAAGCATATGTCACCACACCTGGCTTTTATTTTATTTTATTTGCAGTACTGAAAATTGAACCTGGGGCATTCTACGTCAGAGCTACACCCTCAGCCCTAGTTTTCATTTTTTACTTTTGAAGCAGGGTCTCACTACGTAGCTGAGGCTGGCTGGGGAAGCTTTGGTCCTTCTGCCCCAGCCTCTCAGGTACTGGGATTACAACATGTGCCTCCACACCCAGCAAATCATTGTTATTTTTGTGCTGGTATTAGGAAAGGGCTTCAAAATGTATTTGGAAATAGCTTTGGTATTAGAAAGTCAGCGCTTGGGTGTGGGCAGGCTCTCAGAAGGGGAGGGACTCTGCATAGTTCCCTGCACCAAGGGTGATTAGCAAGAAAATAGAGGTAGCCCAGGGCCTTCGCATTTTAAAGGCAAGTAACACATTTGAGGGATCTTAAAGATTTGAGCTTACACCTACAGGAAGAAGACTTTTGGTCAGGCAGGACTTCAGATAGTGAATCCCCACATCAAAAGACTTGCCCCAGAGAAGGGGCGAATCTAGTCGGGTCAGAAGATGATTGGTGAAGCAAAGATACAGTATAAAATTCTTTATAAAAAGCTGTTCTGTATCCAAAATTCCAGTAACTTATTTTCAAGTTACTCTCCTACACCCTTCCCTGTACTAGTATTGGGGAGAGGTTTTAAAATGTATTAATGTACCAATATTGGGAAAGATTTCCAATTTTGAAAATACATCGTTTGTACTAGAAAAAGCCAGAACTGGCAGGAAGGAGGGACTTGTAATTTACATTTCTAAAGAGAAGGAAGAAATCCAGAGCCAGGGAAGAGGTTTCTTTACATTTCTAAAGAGAGATAAATGGCCTAAGGGATGGGAGGAAATCACAGATCCCTGAGAAGCAATTTAACACATCTTGGGGATAGAACAAAGGTGAAGAGGTCTGTGTCAGGAAGACAGGGCCACCCCAAATCCAGCTGGAGATAGCAGAAAAACTGGGCTAGAGATAGGATAGCATATCTACAGATCAAAGGACCTGCCTCGGACTTGGTCAGGGTAAGAACTCAGCACACTGGGGTTCTTTGGTATATTCATTTGAATTGCCCCCTTGTGCCCCTTTCGGGCACAGGGCTGTGACTATCTCCTGTATTTCTATCTTTTTAATAAACTTCTTTAAATCTTCAGCAAGAGTTCGGGCTAATGTGGATTTATACTTAGCTCAGAACAAGAACCTGCAGTTTTTCTGTTTTTCTGTTTGTGTGGTCGTGGTTGGGGTATTACTTCTCCCCTCACACACCAAACATATTTCACCACAACATTCCCTTTGGGTGTAGGGTTTTAATCTAATATCTGTTCCTTTTTCTTTCTTTGTAATAATAAAATTACTTAAGTTTACAGCAAAAGAGTTCGGGCTGTTCTTTTCCTAAAATCGCTCAGAACAAGAACCCGTGGCAACATTTCACACCAGTGCAGTTTTGCTGTACCACTGTAACAGTTTTGGAGTTCAACAGGGGCACCATAACAATTTTTATTTTTAAAAAAGGAAGCCAGAGCTGGATGTGGTGGCGCATGCTTGTAATCCCAGTACTTGGGAGGCTGAGAAAGGAGGATACAGGTTTGCAGACAGCCTCAGCTACTTAGTGAGGCCCTTTGCAACTCTATGAGACCCTGTTTCAAAATAAATAATAAAAATAGAGCTGAGGGTGTAGTTTGGAGTTAGAATGCCCCTGGGTTCCATCCCCAGTACCGCCAATAAATAAATAAATAAATAAATAAATAAATAAATAAATAAATAAATTAAATAAAATAAAAAAGGAAGCCTGGCATGGTGGCACACGCTTATAATCCCAGCATTTGCAAGGCTGAGACAGGAGGATCGCAGTTCCTGGACAGACTCAGCTACTTAGGATGTTTGCAACTCAGTGAGACCCTGTTTCAAAATAAAGAATAGGCCGGGCGTGGTGGCGCACGCTTGTAATCCCCGTGCTTGGGTGGCAGAGACAGGAGTATCGCACAGGTTCGAAGCCAGCCACGCTGGCTTAAGAGACCCTGTTTCAAAAATATAAAATAGGTCTGGGAGTGTAGCCCGAAGGGCTTCCAGGAACCCCAGTACCACTAAAAAAAAATATATAATAATAATAATAATAATAAAGAATAGACAATAGGGCTGGGGTATAGCTTGGGGGGTAGAATGCCCTGGGTTCCATCCCCAGTACCACACACACACACACAAAAGAGACACACTGAAGTATTAGGGATGTATTGCTACACTGTTTGGAGTTTATATTCTTCAGGGGAAAAAATACAATAAGATGTTAACCGTTAAAGCCAGATGATGGGCCGGGCGTGGTGGCGCACGCTTGTAATCCCTGTGCTTGGGAGGCTGAGACAGGAGGATCGCACAGGTTCAAAGCCAGCCTCAGCTACTGAGAGAGGCTCTCAGCAACTTAATAAGACCTTGTTTCCAAATTAAAAAAAAATAGGTCTGGGTGTGTAGCCCGGAGGTAGAAAGCCTCTGGGTTCCACCCCCAGTACCACCAAAAACAAACAACAAAAAATACATACATACATACATACATACATACATACATACAGCAAGCCAGATGATGGGCACATAGGGTTCTTGGTATGTTTGGGAATTTATGTTTGGGAAAAACAAAGTTTTCTCTCTCTGGATTGCCCTCCCCGATCCCTCAGAACTGGATTGAGTATCTCAACTGGTAGAAATTGGGGCTCAAAATTCATGCCCTGTTGTATGCAGGTTTAGCAAGAAATGAGAGACTCGAGAGTCCAAGGGACTGTGCCAATTGCAGCCTTTATTATCTGGCCAGCAGCGGAGCCCTCAGTCCAGAAATCTGACCAGAGGGGTGGCCGGCTGGCTGGGGGTAGGGGTTTATAGAGACAAAAGCCACAGATGTTACTTAAAGGACAATAGCAGGTGCTCATTTCAGCTGAGGTGGCTGTGAAACCGTGTCGGGCATTGATTAGCTATTGCCAAGGTTCAGGACGCCATAGTCTGGGAAACAGAAAACTGATTGGCTGCCAAGGGTTTAGGGGAATTTTCAGTGACTGCAGGTTGAAGGCAGGTTGAAGGCAGGGGCACACATGGACTCACTCTGGTTCTAGGTGATTTGCCTTTTACAGCCCACCATACAAAAATGTGTGCATAACTGTTTTGGAGCAGCAAATAACCTGAATGTTCACCAACAACTGATAAATCAATAAATATAATGTTATATGTTAATACAGTGGAATATTGTTTGGCAATGCAAAGGGATGAAATACTGATACATGCTACGACATGGGTGGATCTCGAAAATATGATACTGAATGAAAGCAGTCAGTCACAGAGGAGCACACATGATCTGATTCCCGCTTTATGAGATGACCAGAACAGAGCAAAACCACAAGAGAGCAGGCTGTGGGGATTAGGGGGACTGGGGGGGGGGGACTGCTACTGGGTGGGGATTTTTTTAGGGGGTGATAAAAATGTGCTAAAATCCATTGTGGTGTTGGTTGCAAAACTCCGTGAATATTCCCAAGACTTCTGAATTGGCACTTTAAAAGGGTGATTTTTTTTTTTTTTTGGTTGAAAAAACTTTTTTTTTGCTGTGTACTATTTTATTTTTAAATGTTTTTGTTGGTGGATTGTAATTATATATGATAGTGGGATTCCCAGTGATACCTTCATCTACTCAGGCTATTATAGAGTGACCGCCAGAAAAGACCACTCAGACCTAGTTTAACTGGATAGAAAGTCCGTATTAGCCAGCTGGTGACTACACCGCAGGGTGGAACCCAGAGGGATTCTACCTCTGTATCACCTCTCAGAGCGCCCCCCAAAATGGTGCCCCCTTTCCCGCCTCCCCTCTCTTCCTGAGATGCTCTGAGGATCAGCGTCCCCTTCAGCAGGCTGCCTGGGCAGCTCTCCTGTTAGCGTTTGTGAGTCTGCGAGGCGCGTGGCCCCTAAGGAAATGGCCTGTGTCTTTCAGACAGGAAGCGTGCAGGCCACTGGCGCCCACTTGCAAGGCCCCTGTCACCAGCCCGGCCCGGGCGCTGCGTCTTCTGGGGCGGCACCAAGACTCACACCTGCACAGCGGTTTTCAGGTGAGAGCCGGACTCATTTTCTCAATGCAAATGTATTCTTCCTTCTTTTGTTATTTTAAGCTGCAGAAAAGACCTAATAAAACCCTTGGGAGTCTGGCAAAGAAAAACAACTTGAAATGAGATTGGAAGCTGCAAGTGACCGCTGTGTCTGCCGTCCTAAAAACAATCAGTCAAGGCGATGCTTTTAGTTTTAAGTCGGGCCAGAAGGATCTGCATTAGAAAGAGGGGACTGAGCCAGGTGTGATGGCCCAAGCCTGTAATCTCGGTACTTGCGAGGCTGAGAGAGGAGGTTCAGAGGTTTGAGACCAGCATCAGTAACGCAGTGAGGCCCTCAGCATCTGAGGCCCTGTGTAAAAAAAAAAAAAAAAGGTCTAGGGTGTAGCTCAGAGGTAGAACGCCCCAGGTTCAATGCCCAGTACCAAGAAAAAGAAGGGTTGCATTCAATGACTCGTGGTTTTCTGTTTCCTAAGATGCTGCTCTGCCTGGACTTCTGCCTGCTCACAAGCTCCCCCTGCCCAGTCCTGGGGGGCCCCCTGTGCCCCTCACTTGGGACACACCTCTAATAGCTGTGGGACAGTCCCTGGAGCCTCCCAGCCTCCCCGGCTTCCCCAGTGAGTTTGGCCTCACCTCCTGGACGCTTGCCCAGCACACCCCTAGTCTCCCTGCCTCCTGGCCTGACCTCGGTCAGTGCCCTCGAGCCAGCCACAAGAGACCTTCCTGGTCACAGTGATGGAAAGGTCAGCGGCGCCTGCCAATCCCTCAGAGCCCTGGGGACCCACCGCCCCCAAGCCTGCCAGGCAGCCTGCAGGTCGGGGTCACTGAGCTGCTACATGGTGACGCAGGCTGGGCGCTAGGGCCCTGAGGCTGCCCTCTTCTCCTTTCACTGGTTTCCTCTCTGCTGAGTTTCCCACACTCAGCCCCGAGCCATCCCTGGGTAATATCAATGCCCACAATGTGTGTGTTGGGGAGGCCTGTGGTTAAATAAGTTTGGGACATCTGAGCATGGTGGTGCATGCCTGTAATCCCATACTCGGGAGGCTGAGACAGGAGGACGGAGGTTCGAGGACAGCTTCATCAAGTAATCAGACTCTCCTTAACCTAGCGAGACCCTATTTCCAAATAAAAAGTAAAATCAGGCTGGGGATGCAGCTTAAAGTAGAATGCCTCTGGTTCAACCCCCAGTACCACCAGGCTACGCTCCCAGACCCATTTTATACTTTTTAAAATTTGGAAACAGAGTCTCTTAAGCCAGCGCAGCTGGCTTCGAACCTGAGTGATCCTCCTGTCTCCGCCTCCCAAGAGCAGGGATTACAAGCGTGTGCCACCACGCCCGGTGAAAAAAAAGTTTTTAAAAATAAGCTTGGGACACAGAGCACAGGTGACATCTGTCGTGCCTCTGTCTACCTGGGCTTGGGAATTAATTTCTCATAGCAGGGTAAAGGACATAGCCAGCCAGCCTTAGCAGCTTAGTGAGGCCCTCTACAACTTAGCAAGACCCTGTTTCAAAATGAAAAATCAAATAAAATAAAGCTAAAGGTGTCCCTTAAAAGTAGAATGCCCTGGGTCGAATCCCCAGTACCACACATGCACACACACAATTTTGACTTATTGTGGGACTATTAATCATTCCCTGTAGCAAAACTTTCCACTGGTATATTTGAATGGGCTCAACATTATTTATTGTGGATATGGAAAATACAGGTTTGTTTTTTAGCATCAACAACTGGAATTGTAAAAAAGCAATTCTCTAAATTAATAAATATAGGAAGCTAGTCTTGAGGAATCATAGCAGGGTTTAGTAGACCAGGCTGTAAAGGCCCCATGGGATGAATAATGGCACCAAAAGCTCATAAATCATGGAAGAGTCCCCACTGGCCAGGTTTCTTAGGGAGAGCAGAGGCAGGTGTGTCCAAGGGCTAGTAGATGGTTCTGTATGTCCAGCAGCTAATTGTTTATTAATTGCTTTAAATGGGAGAAGCCTCTCCCCTTTAGTAGGGCACTGATCAACCCAAATAGGCCCTTCAGTAATCCCTGTGAGGGCAAGGGGTGAGGGTATAATGGCTCTCATGAAATTTTTTTGTGCTGAGGTTAAGTTCCATTGAGAGAGAAGATCCCTTCCCCATAAAGTAATGGCAATGTCAGCAACAACAGCTGGATAAAAGCCCTTTGAGGTTTTGGACCTTTGCAGCAAAGGATCTAGGCACTGTGTAGGGGAAA